>NC_091741.1:1055397-1655397 GCF_043380555.1 Nothobranchius furzeri
GAAGCCCAAGCAAGACGCGCCCCGAGGAGAGTCTTGCCACATGTCAACACTCGGTCTGACAGAGGGCAGTCAGGAGAGAGGCCCAAGCAATACGCGCCCCGAGTCACCACTTGCTCTCACTGCCATTAAAGCGGCTGTACCCACACGTACAAAACCCAAGAAAAAAAATTATCTCGCTGTCTGTACTGGGTGTACTCTCAGTAGTCGCAGTTGCTCAGGCCATGGTGGTACGCTCACATAACGCCTCTGAGATACGTCCCATCACACCACCTCCTAGACTACTCGCGAAGGAGTATTCAACACCCCCTTTGTACGAAGACAACCATTATAACGAGCACAGCACATTGCTTGCCGCACGCGATGACAACATACAGGAGACAACGCTACCACCTGTCGTGAGAACAATGGATTCGAGTGACAACGATCGCGACTATGACGAGCACATTACACCACCCTCTGTGCACGAAGACCAGGTGCAGGAGACAACGCTACCATCTGTCGTGAGAAACAAGAGTTTGGTTAACAATGATCATCGTCGTGTCCCATTGTAAATGGGCTCGCCATCGCACACATCGTACATGTGTGTTAACCCACCTGTATGCGACAGACTTTGTGTGTTGCATGACATCGAGATGTATTGACGTCTGTGTCAATACAGGACTCTCTATAAGCCGGGAGCTGGACGCTAACGACCCGTGCATGCGCCACACAAAAGGTATCGTACATGTGTTAACCCACCTGTATACGACAGACTTTGTGTGTTGCATGACATCGAGATGTATTGACGTCTGTGTCAATACAGGACTCTATAAGCTGGGAGCTGGACGCTAACGACCCGTGCATGCGCCACACAAAAGGTAACTCGACTAACTACAAAACGCATATTGTGATGTAGAACGTTGGCTCGACTGTTTGAATCAGCTGCAGCTGCGGTTTACTCACGAAGTGAATCGCACGCTTGTTAGAAGTACATTCGGAGCACTTAAAAAATACATCGCTCTCATCGAGTTCCGTCTCAGCGTTCACCGGCTGATGGGCAAGAGCGTGACATGGGATCGCCAGGAACTTACTTAAGGACTATCATCTCATTTGGCATTTACTCACGGACCCAAGAAACCAGTTTCGAAAAATGGTCGAGAATTATAACTTGTCTAATAGCAACTGGAAGATATGTTGCGTCATAAGCCTCTGATGGTTCACAAGGTGCACGGTCCACTCGAAATCCTAATGCTGTATTTGTAGTACATACACTAAGTCTTCTCTGTTGATGTCAGACTAGAGTTTTATTAGAGTTTTATTTTGCAACAATGGGATTCGAGCAATTGATGTGTATATTTTTAATAGTGCACAACGCTACTATTCCTAGGCTGAATGTATGACATGGCTCTTATGTATCATTATGTATCGTTTACATTAAGTACTAATTTAAATAAAGTCCCTCTGTCCTCAGTGCTAGGTTGTGGGTTTAAGTGGCAAGACGCTCCTCGGGGCGCGTATTGCTTGGGCCTCTCTCCTGGATGCCCTCTGTCAGACCGAGTGTTGACATGTGGCAAGACGCTCCTCGGGGCGCGTCTTGCTTGGGCTTCTCTCCTGGAGGCCCTCAGTCAGACCCAATGTTGACATGTGGCAAGACGCTCCTCGGGGCACGTCTTGCTTGGGCCTCTCTCCTGGAGGCGCTCTAACAGACCGAGTAGTGACATGTGGCAAGACGCTGCTCGGGGCGCGTCTTGCTGGGGCTTCTCTCATGGAGGCACTCAGTCAGACCCAGTGTTGACATGTGGCAAGACGCTCCTCGGGGCGCGTCTTGCTTGGACCTCTCTCCCTGAGGCGCTTAGTAAGACCGAGTAGTGACATGTGGCAAGACGCTCCTCGGGGCGCGTCTTGCTTGGGCCTCTCACCTGGAGGCGCTCAGTCAGACCGAGTGCTGACATGTTGCAAGACGCTCCTCCGGGCGCGTCTTGCTTGGGCCTCTCTCCTGGAGGCGCTCAGTCAGACCCAGTGTTCAACTGTGGCAAGACGCTCCTCGGGGCGCGTCTTGCTTGGGCCTCTCTCCTGGAGGCGCTCAGTCAGACCCAGTGTTGACACGTGGCAAGACGCTCCTCGGGGCGCGTCTTGCTTGGGCCTCTCTCCTGGAGGCGCTCAGTCAGACCCAGTGTTGGCATGTGGCAAGACACTCCTCGGGGCGCGTCTTGGTTGGGCCTCTCTCCTGGAGGCGCTCATTCAGACCCAGTGGTGACATGTGGCAAGACGCTCCTCGGGGCGCGTATTGCTTGGGCCTCTCTCCTGAATGCCCTCTGTCAGACCGATTGTTGACATGTGGCAAGACTCTCCTCGGGGCGCGTCTTGCTTGGGCTTCTCTCATGGAGTTCCTCAGTCTGACCCAGTGTTGACTTGTGGCAAGACGCTCCTCTGGGCGCGTCTTGCTTGGGCTTCTCTCCTGGAGGCCCTCAGTCAGACCCATTGTTTACATGTGGCAAGACGCTCCTCGGGGCACGTCTTGCTTGGGCCTCTCTCCTGGAGGCGCTCAGTCAGACCGAGTAGTGACATGTGGCAAGATGCTCCTCGGGGCGCGTCTTGCTTGGACCTCCCTCCTGGAGGCGCTCAGTCAGACCGAGTAGTGACATTTGGCAAGACGCTCCTCGGGGCGCGTCTTGCTTGGACCTCTCTCCTGGAGGCGCTCAGTTAGACCGAGTAGTGACATGTGGCAAGACGCTCCTCGGGGCACCTCTTGCTTGGGCCTCTCTAATGGAGGCGCTCAGTCAGACCGAGTGCTGACATAAGGCAAGACGCTCCTTGGGGCGCGTCTTGCTGGGGCCTCTCTCCAGAAGGCCCTCAGTCAGACCGAGTAGTGACATTTGGCAAGACGCTCCTCGGGGCGCGTCTTGCTTGGGCTTCTCTCCTGGAGGCGCTCAGACAGACCCAGTGTTGACATGTGACAAGAGGCTCCTTGGGGCACGTCTTGCTTGGGCCTCTCTCCTGGAGGCGCTCAGTCGGAACCAGAGGTGACATGTGGCAAGACGCTCCTCGGGGCGCGTCTTGCTTGGGCCTCTCTCCTGGAGGCCCTCTGTCAGACCCAGTGTTGACATGTGGCAAGACGCTCCTCCGGGCGCATCTTGCTTGGGCCTCTCTCCTGGAGGCCCTCAGTCAGACCCATTGTTGAAATGTGGCAAGACGCTCCTCGGGGCGCGTCTTGCTTGGGCCTCTCTCCTGGAGGCGCTCAGTCAGACCGAGTGCTGACATAAGGCAAGACGCTCCTCGGGGCGCGTCTTGCTGGGGCCTCTCTCCTGGAGGCGCTCAGTCAGACCCAGTGCTGAAATGTGGCAAGACGCTCCTCGGGGCGCGTCTTGCTTGGGCCTCTCTCCTGGAGGCGCTCAGTCAGACCCAGTGTTGACATGTGGCAAGACGCTCCTCGGGGCGCGTCTTGCTTGGGCCTCTCTCCTGGAGGCGCTCATTCAGACCCAGTGGTGACATGTGGCAAGACGCTCCTCGGGGCGCGTATTGCTTCGGCCTCTCTCCTGAATGCCCTCTGTCAGACCGAGTGTTGACATGTGGCAAGACTCTCCTCGGGGCGCGTCTTGCTTGGGCTTCTCTCATGGAGGCCCTCAGTCCGACCCAGTGTTGACATATGTCAAGACGCTCCTCGGGGCGTGTCTTGCTTGGGCCTCTCTCCTGGAGGCGCTCAGTCAGACCCAGTGGTGACATGTGGCAAGACGCTCCTCGGGGCGCGTATTGCTTCGGCCTCTCTCCTGAATGCCCTCTGTCAGACCGAGTGTTGACATGTGGCAAGACTCTCCTCGGGGCGCGTCTTGCTTGGGCTTCTCTCATGGAGGCCCTCAGTCCGACCCAGTGTTGACATATGTCAAGACGCTCCTCGGGGTGTGTCTTGCTTGGGCCTCTCTACTGGAGGCGCTCAGTCAGACCCAGTGTTGACATGTGGCAAGACCCTCCTCTGGGCGCGTCTTGCTTGGGCTTCTCTCCTGGAGACCCTCAGTCAGACCCATTGTTGACATGTGGCAAGACGCTCCTCGGGGCAAGTCTTGCTTGGGCCTCTCTCCTGGAGGCGCTCAGTCAGACTGAGTAGTGACATGTGGCCTGACGCTCCTCGGGGCGCGTCTTGCTTGGGCCTCTCTCCTGGAGGCGCTCAGTCAGACCCAGTGGTGACATGTGGCAAGACACTCCTCGGGGCGCGTCTTGCTTGGGCTTCTCTCCTGGAGGCGCTCAGACAGACCCAGTGTTGACATGTGACAAGAGGCTCCTCGGGGCACGTCTTGCTTGGGCCTCTCTCCTGGAGGCGCTCAGTCAGAACCAGAGGTGACATGTGGCAAGATGCTCCTCGGGGCGTGTCTTGCTTGGGCCTCTCTCCTGGAGGCCCTCTGTCAGACCCAGTGTTGACATGTGGCAAGACGCTCCTCCGGGCGCATCTTGCTTGGGCCTCTCTCCTGGAGGCCCTCAGTCAGACCCATTGTTGACTTGTGGCAAGACGCTCCTCGGGGCGCGTCTTGCAGGGGCCTCTCTCCTGGAGGCGCTCAGTCAGACCCAGTGCTGACATGTGGCAAGACGCTCCTCGGGGCGCGTCTTGCTTGGGCCTCTCTCCTGGAGGCACTCAGTCATACCCAGTGGTGACACGTGGAAAGACGCTCCTCGGGGCACATCTTGCTTGGGCCTCTCTCCTGGAGGCGCTCAGTCAGACCCAGTGTTGGCATGTGGCAAGACACTCCTCGGGGCGCGTCTTGGTTGGGCCTCTCTCCTGGAGGCGCTCATTCAGACCCAGTGGTGACATGTGGCAAGACGCTCCTCGGGGCGCGTATTGCTTCGGCCTCTCTCCTGAATGCCCTCTGTCAGACCGAGTGTTGACATGTGGCAAGACTCTCCTCGGGGAGCGTCTTGCTTCGGCTTCTCTCATGGAGGCCCTCAGTCCGACCCAGTGTTGACATATGTCAAGACGCTCCTCGGGGCGTGTCTTGCTTGGGCCTCTCTACTGGAGGCGCTCAGTCAGACCCAGTGTTGACATGTGGCAAGACGCTCCTCTGGGTGCGTCTTGCTTGGGCTTCTCTCTTGGAGACCCTCAGTCAGACCCATTGTTGACATGTGGCAAGACGCTCCTCGGGGCAAGTCTTGCTTGGGCCTCTCTCCTGGAGGCGCTCAGTCAGACCGAGTAGTGACATGTGGCAAGACGCTCCTCGGGGCGCGTCTTGCTTGGACCTCCCTCCTGGAGGCGCTCAGTCAGACCGAGTAGTAACATTTGGCAAGACGCTCCTCGGGGCGCGTCTTGCTTCGGCCTCTCTCCTGGAGGCGCTCAGTCAGACCGAGTGCTGACATAAGGCAAGACGCTCCTCGGGGCGCGTCTTGCTGGGGCCTCTCTCCTGGAGGTGCTCAATCAGACCCAGTGGTGACACGTGGCAAGACGCTCCTCTGGGCGCGTCTTGCTTGGGCCTCTCTCCTGGAGGAGCTCAGTCAGACCCAGTGGTGACACGTGGCAAGACGCTCCTCGGGGCGCATCTTGCTTGGGCCTCTCTCCTGGAGGCACTAAGTCAGAGCCAGTGTTGACACGTGGCAAGACGCTCCTCGGGGCGCGTCTTGCTTGGGCTTCTCTCATGGAGGCCCTCAGTAAGACCCATTGTTGACATGTGGAAAGAAGCTCCTCGGGGCGCGTCTTGCTTTGGCTTCTCTCCTGGAGCCCCTCAGTCAGACCCATTGTTGACATGTGGCAAGACGCTCCTCGGGGCGCGTATTGCTTGGGCCTCTCTCCTGGATGCCCTCTGTCAGACCCAGTGTTGACATGTGGCAAGACTCTCCTCGGGGCGCGTCTTGCTTGGACCTCTCTCCTGGAGGCGCTCAGTCAGACCGAGTAGTGACATGTGGCAAGACGCTCCTCGGGGCGCGTCTTGCTTGGGCCTCTCTCCTGGAGGCGCTCAATTAGACCCAGTGTTGAAATGTGGCAAGACGCTCCTCGGGGCGCGTCTTGCTTGGGCTTCTCTCCTGGAGGCCCTCAGTCAGACCCATTGTTGACATGTGGCAAGACGCTCCTCGGGGCGCTTCTTGCTTGGGCCTCTCTCCTGGAGGCGCTCAGTCAGACCGAGTGCTGACATGTGGCAAGACGCTCCTCGGGGCGCGTCTTGCTGGGGCCTCTCTCCTGGAGGCGCTCAGTCAGACCCAGTGTTGACATGTGTCAAGACGCTCCTCGGGCGTTTCTTGCTTGCGCCTCTCTCCTGGAGGTGCTCAGTCAGACCCAGAGGTGACATGTGGCAAGACGCTCCTCGGGCCTCTCTCCTGGAGGCGCTCGGTCAGACCCAGTGTTGACATGTGGCAAGACGCTCCTCGGGGCGCTTCTTGCTTGGGCCTCTCTCCTGGAGGTGCTCAGTCAGACCCAGTGTTGACATGTGGCAAGATGCTCCTCGGGGCGCGTCTTGCTGGGGCTTCTCTCATGGAGGCACTCAGTCAGACCCAGTGTTGACATGTGGCAAGATGCTCGTCGGGGCACGTCTTGCTTGTGCCTCTCTCCTGGAGGCGCTCAGTCAGACCCAGAGGAGACATGTGTCAAGATGCTCCTCGGGGCGCGTCTTGCTTGGGCCTCTCTCCTGGAGGCGCTCAGTCAGACCCAGTGTTCACATGTGGCAAGACGCTCCTCGGGGCGCGTCTTGCTTGGGCCTCTCTCCTGGAGGCGCTCAGTCAGACCCAGTGTTGACACGTGGCAAGACGCTCCTCGGGGCGCGTCTTGGTTGGGCCTCTCTCCTGGAGGCGCTCATTCAGACCCAGTGGTGACATGTGGCAAGATGCTCCTCGGGGCGCGTATTGCTTGGACCTCTCTCCTGAATGCCCTCTGTCAAACCGAGTGTTGACATGTGGCAAGACTCTCCTCGGGGCTCGTCTTGCTGGGGCCTCTCTCCTGGAGGCGCTCAGTCGGACCCAGTGCTGACATGTGGCAAGACGCTCCTCGGGGCGCGTCTTGCTTGGGCCTCTCTCCTGGAGGCGCTCAGTCAGACCGAGTGCTGACATAAGGCAAGACGCTCCTCGGGCCGCGTCTTGCTGGGGCCTCTCTCCTGGAGGCGCTCAGTCAGACCCAGTGCTGACATGTGGCAAGACGCTCCTCGGGGCGCGTCTTGCTTGGGCCTCTCTCCGGGAGGCGCTCAGTCAGACCCAGTGTTGACACGTGGCAAGACGCTCCTCAGGGCGCGTCTTGCTTGTGCCTCTCTCCTGGAGGCGCTCAGTCAGACCCAGTGTTGGCATGTGGCAAAACACTCCTCGGGGCGCGTCTTGGTTGGGCCTCTCTCCTGGAGGCGCTCATTCAGACCCAGTGGTGACATGTGGCAAGACGCTCCTCGGGGCGCGTATTGCTTCGGCCTCTCTCCTGAATGCCCTCTGTCAGACCGAGTGTTGACATGTGGCAAGACTCTCCTCGGGGCGCGTCTTGCTTGGGCTTCTCTCATGGAGGCCCTCAGTCCGACCCAGTGTTGACATGTGGCAAAACTCTCCTCGGGGCACGTCTTGCTTGTGCCTCTCTCCTGGAGGCGCTCAGTCAGACCGAGTAGTGACATGTGGCAAGACGCTCCTCGGGGCGCGTCTTGCTTGGACCTCCCTCCTGGAGGCGCTCAGTCAGACCGAGTAGTGACATTTGGCAAGACGCTCCTTGGGGCGCGTCTTGCTTGGGCCTCTCTCCTGGAGGCGCTCAGTCAGACCGAGTGCTGACATAAGGCAAGACGCTCCTCGGGGCGCGTCTTGCTGGGGCCTCTCTCCTGGAGGTGCTCAATCAGACCCAGTGGTGACACGTGGCAAGACACTCCTCGGGGCGCGTCTTGCCTGGGCTTCTCTCATGGAGGCCCACAGTAAGACCCATTGTTGACATGTGGAAAGAAGGTCCTCGGGGCGCGTCTTGCTTTGGCTTCTCTGCTGGAGGCGCTCAGTCAGACCGAGTGCTGACATGTTGCAAGACGCTCCTCCGGGCGCGTCTTGCTTGGGCCTCTCTCCTGGAGGCGCTCAGTCAGACCCAGTGTTCACATGTGGCAAGACGCTCCTCGGGGCGCGTCTTGCTTGGGCCTCTCTCCTGGAGGCGCTCAGTCAGACCCAGTGTTGACATGTGGCAAGACGCTCCTCGGGGCGCGTCTTGCTTGGGCCTCCTTCCTGGAGGCGCTCAGTCAGACCGAGTGCTGACATGTGGCAAGACGCTCCTCGGGGCGCATCTTGCTTGGGCTTCTCTCCTGGAGGCCCTCAGTCAGACCCAGTGTTGACATGTGGCAAAACGCTCCTCGGGGCGCGTCTTATTTGGGCCTCTCTCCTGGGGGCCCTCAGTCAGACCCAGTGTTGACATGTGGCAAGATGCTCCTCGGGGCGCGTCTTGCTTGGGCTTCTCTCCTGGAGGCCCTCAGTCAGACCCATTGTTGACATGTGGCAAGACGCTCCTCGGGGCACGTCTTGCTTGGGCCTCTCTCCTGGAGGCGCTCAGTCAGACCGAGTAGTGACATGTGGCAAGACGCTCCTCGGGGCGCGTCTTGCTTGGACCTCCCTCCTGGAGGCGCTCAGTCAGACCGAGTAGTGACATGTGGCAAGACGCTCCTCGGGGCGTGTCTTGCTTGGACCTCTCTCCTGGAGGCGCTCAGTTAGACCGAGTAGTGACATGTGGCAAGACGCTCGTCGGGGCGGGTCTTGCTTGGGCCTCTCTCCTGGAGGCGCTCAGTCAGAACTGGAAGATATGTTGCGTCATAAGCCTCTGATGGTTCACCAGGTGCACGGTCCACTCGAAATCCTAATGCTGTATTTGTAGTACATACACTAAGTCTTCTCTGTTGATGTCAGACTAGAGTTTTATTAGAGTTTTACTTTGCAACAATGGGATTCGAGCAATTGATGTGTATATTTTTAATAGTGCACAATGCTACTATTCCTAGGCTGAATGTATGACATGGCTCTTATGTATCATTATGTATCGTTTCCATTAAGTACTATTTTAAATAAAGTCCCTCTGTCCTCAGTGCTAGGTTGTGGGTTTAATACACATTATTATGATCAACCTGTTGAATAGTATAAGCCCCATACAATGTGACGGTCCGTGTGACGGACCGGTGTGTTACGACCCGACTAACGAAACGTACCAGGTGATAACATTGCATCTGCCCATTACAGCGGAGCGAGCGTTTCGCCACACTCCCAAACCAAGGTTAATAGTTGTAGCGCACCTCTTTTCGGACCTCGGTGCACGCGAAACACTGGTGTACACTCACAACATCACGCTCGAGACAGCTCAAGCGTTACGCGAAACAAAGGACGTGTTCAAATCCATAGAGAATATACGGTCTTTAGCGTATGCGTATATAAAGAAGGTCGATGACATTTACAGACCCAGCGGCGTGGGCACCACAGTAGAACAACAAGGTGCTCTCAAGCGCACACAGATACTGGCCGCATTATCACTCGCGATGTCTATCCTGACATACCCGTTTCTGATTTCTATCTATATTAAATTATGACAAGAGCTACTTTAGGTGGTTACGATTACACTCTGACCACGTGCCTTAGTTTCTGCTAGTGACCTATAAATACATTTGCCCACTTGCTCTCACTGCCATTAAAGCGGCTGTACCCACACGTACAACACCCAAGAAAAAAAATTGATCTCGCTGTCTATACTGGGTGTACTCTCAGTAGTCGCAGTTGCTCAGGCCATGGTGGTACGCTCACATAACGCCCCTGAGATACGTTCCATCACACCACCTCCTAGACTACTCGCGAAGGAGTATTCAACACCCCCTTTGTACGAAGACAACCATTATAACGAGCACAGCACAACGCTTGCCGCACGCGAAGACAACATGCAGGAGACAACGCTACCACCTGTCGTGAGAACAACGGATTCGAGTGACAACGATCGCGACTATGACGAGCACATTACAACACCCTCTGTGCACGAAGACCAGGTGCAGGAGACAACGCTACCACCTGTCGTGAGAAACAAGAGTTTGGTTAACAATGATCATCGCCGTGTCCCATTGTAAACGGGCGCGCCATCGCACACATCGTACATGTGTGTTAACCCACCTGTATGCGACAGACTTTGTGTGTTGCATGACATCGAGATGTATTGACATCTGTGTCAATACAGGACTCTCTATAAGCCAGGAGCTGGACGCTAACCACCCGTGCATGCGCCACACAAAAGGTATCGTACATGTGTTAACCCACCTGTATGCGACAGACTTTGTGTGTTGCATGACATCGAGATGTATTGACGTCTGTGTCAATACAGGACTCTCTATAAGCCAGGAGCTGG
Source organism: Nothobranchius furzeri (assembly GCF_043380555.1). Lineage (NCBI taxonomy): Eukaryota > Metazoa > Chordata > Actinopteri > Cyprinodontiformes > Nothobranchiidae > Nothobranchius > Nothobranchius furzeri. The sequence continues at coordinate 1,065,659 of NC_091741.1, forward strand.
ACGCTAACCACCCGTGCATGCGCCACACAAAAGGTAACTCGACTAACTACAAAACGCATATTGTGATGTAGAAAGTTGGCTCGACTGTTTGAATCAGCTGCAGCTGCGGTTTACTCACGAAGTGAATCGCACGCTTGTTAGAAGTCTATTCGGAGCACTTAAAAAATACATCGCTCTCATCGAGTTCCGTCTCAGCATTCACCGGCTGATGGGCAAGAGCGTGACATGGGATCGCCAGGAACTTACTTAAGGACTATCATCTCATTTGGCATTTACTCACGGACCCAAGAAACCAGTTCCGAAAAATGGTCGAGAATTATAACTTGTCTAATAGCAACTGGAAGATATGTTGCGTCATAAGCCTCTGATGGTTCACAAGGTGCACGGTCCACTCAAAATCCTAATGCTGTATTTGTAGTACATACACTAAGTCTTCTCTGTTGATGTCAGACTAGAGTTTTATTAGAGTTTTACTTTGCAACAATGGGATTCGAGCAATTGATCTGTATATTTTTAATAATGCACAATGCTACTATTCCTAGGCTGAATGTATGACATGGCTCTTATGTATCATTATGTATCGTTTCCATTAAGTACTAATTTAAATAAAGTCCCTCTGTCCTCAGTGCTAGGTTGTGGGTTTAATACACATTATTATGATCAACCTGTTGAATAGTATAATAACAATATTCCAGTAAAAGTCATTTAGTAATGAACAACCTCAGTTCTGTGAAAGCACATCATGTCTCTGATGTGTACACTGCAGGCCTGACCGGGGTTTGCATGCAAGGGCCTGTGTGTGTGTGTGTGTGTGTGTGTGTGCGTGTGTGTGTGTGTGTGTGTGTGTGTGTGTGTGTGTGTGTGTGTGTGTGTGTGTGTGTGTGTGTGTGTGTGTGTGTGTGTGTGTGTGTGTGTGTGTGTGTGTGTGTGTGTGTGAAACAAATAAAGATAAATATAGCTAGTGCGGCCACGAGCGGTCGTGCAGGGTAGAGGCTGCGCGAAAACGCCTCTAAAAACAAGCGCGTGCCCACGCCCGATCCGTGGAAGCACGTAGACCTAGCAAACGTACTAGCAGAAATCAACGATCGCACACGGGTCATTGAGTGTGTACAGGGTTCGTCTGCGTGTGTGGCATTGGGCAATCTAGCGGCAACCGTGTGGCCTGAAGGCGGAACCGGCCAACCCGTCGCCCTCACCATCGTTGCGCTTCGAGATGAACTATTGCTAAAGATGATCGTCCTCATCAACCACGGCGCTACCAGAGTAGCTCGTAACGAAGACCCTCTCCGCGACCTCGCGGCCAGTGTGCGCAGTGTACAGCAAATGACAAACGATGTTGCGAGCGATATATCGGAAAAACTTTGCACTGACGCGACGGTCGCCACTGCAGGTTGTGTGAGTCTCGCGCAAAGTGCCATATCAAACGTGCGCAAGCTAGTGACAAGCAACTTCACCAGATCCGTAGATTCTGCATACGCTTGAATACCAACGAAAGTATCGAGAGATAACACCGACACGAGTTGCGCGACGGCGCTGGCTGCAGTCGCTACAACATTGGATTTATTTATCAACGTAATTGTGATCGTAATGGCGTATCGAGTGTGCACCAGAAACTACAACCATTACTACAGAAAACTGGCATGAGGGTCGCGGTCTAACGTTATGTTGGTGTCTTGCATCGACCGTCGACGGCCGTTTGCCAGCGGCTGAAAATGGCACAGTTGACGAAATGGAAACGCCGACCGTCCATAGTGCACTCTCGCAAGTTCCAACCGCACCATCTCAGGAGACAGACCACAGAGTCATATTAGCGGAGGGTAGATAGAAAATGCGCAAACCGCCGCAACCACCCATATACATACTATACGAGTTCAACATAGAGTGGAGTAAGAAGTTACTACCGATTGTATTTACAACGTGCAAGCAGCTGGTGTGTGACGCTTTACTTGATTATCACAGAGGTTGCGATGTCCTGTGTTCCACGAGCGCATGGAAACAAGTGAACGAACTTCTACGGACCGTACTGTTGGGGTATGAGCGAGCTGTAAAATCAATACACGCTAGACACGCGGACTTTGCCGCATTACTGGACACGCATATCGCCACAACAAAACCGGGTCAAGTGTTCGGGGCGTCACCGCGCTCGACTATACACGTCTTGGCCTACCACGAGTACATGAGCCCACAAGATCCTAAGCGAGGTAGAAGCCGTTGTGTCTACCCAACGCAAATTCAGCACAGCCGTGCGCGCTAAGACAAGTCCCTCTAGATTGCTGGAAACTTTGGAAACGTGGAAGGCTGGCGTGTACGCGCTTTCTACACATCTCAACGGTATGATCGCGATACTCTCGGCCGCACAACAACTAATGGTCATGTGTTCGGAAGGTCTGATCAGGTCTGACATGACCGGTTGTCAATCGACGTCGAGCGTGCACTCACACACGGATATCCTGGCGTACAGTAAAGCGACAGCGACCTCTACGCTCACGTTGATCGCCGATGTTTCGAAGGGCAATCGAGTGTGTTGGCTGACGAAAGCTATGGTGACCGACGGTCGCGTCGACTACAATGTGCCTCATTGCGACTGGAGAGGCGTATGTGATCCTTTGCAAATCGACAACACCACCGCGGTCGAGTGCGAAGTCACGGTCGGTGGCGTGTTGTCCTTACTGTGCCCCATACAATGTGACGGTCCGTGTCACGGACCGGTGTGTTACGACCCGACTAACGAAACGTACCAGGTGATAACATTGCATCTGCCCATTACAGCGGAGCGAGCGTTTCGCCACACTCCCAAACCAAGGTTAATAGTTGTAGCGCACGCCCTTTCGGACCTCGGTGCACGCGAAACACTGGCGTACACTCACAAAATCACGCTCGAGACAGCTCAAGTGTTACGCAAAACAAAGGACGTGTTCAAATCCATAGAGAATATACGGTCTTTAGCGTATGCGTATATAAAGAAGGTCGATGACATTTACAGACCCGGCGGCGTGGGCACCACAGTAGAACAACAAGGAGCTCTCAAGCGCACACAGATACTGGCCGCATTATCACTCGCGATGTCTATCCTGACATGCCCGTTTCTGATTTCTATGTTAATTAAATTATGACAAGAGCTACGGTGGTTACGATTACACTCTGACCACGTGCCTTAGTTTCTGCTAGTGACCTATAAATACATTTGACCACTTGCTCTCACTGCCATTAAAGCGGCTGTACCCACACGTACAACACCCAAGTAAAAAAATGATCTCGCTGTCTGTACTGGGTGTACTCTCAGTAGTCGCAGTTGCTCAGGCCATGGTGGTACGCTCACATAACGCCTCTGAGATACGTCCCATCACACCACCTCCTACACTACTCGCGAAGGAGTATTCAACACCCCCTTTGTACGAAGACAACCATTATAACGAGCACAGCACAACGCTTGCCGCACGCGAAGACAACATGCAGGAGACAACGCTACCACCTGTCGTGAGAACAACGGATTCGAGTGACAACGATCGCGACTATGACGAGCACATTACAGCACCCTCTGTGCACGAAGACCAGGTGCAGGAGACAACGCTTACCACATGTCGTGAGAAACAAGAGTTTGGTTAACAATGATCATCGTCGTGTCCCATTGTAAACTGGGCGTGCCATCGCACACATCGTACATGTGTGTTAACCCACCTGTATGCGACAGACTTTGTGTGTTGCATGACATCGAGATGTATTGACGTCTGTGTCAATACAGGACTCTCTATAAGCCGGGAGCTGGACGCTAACGACCCGTGCATGCGCCACACAAAAGGTATCGTACATGTGTTAACCCACCTGTATGCGACAGACTTTGTGTGTTGCATGACATCGAGATGTATTGACGTCTGTGTCAATACAGGACTCTCTAAGCTGGGAGCTGGACGCTAACGACCCGTGCATGCGCCACACAAAAGGTAACTCGACTAACTACAAAACGAATATTGTGATGTAGAAAGTTGGCTCGACTGTTTGAATCAGCTGCAGCTGCGGTTTACTCACGAAGTGAATCGCACACTTGTTAGAAGTACATTCGGAGCACTTAAAAAATACATCGCTCTCATCGAGTTCCGTCTCAGCGTTCACCGGCTGATGGGCAAGAGCGTGACATGGGATCGCAAGGAACTTACTTAAGGACTATCATCTCATTTGGCATTTACTCACGGACCCAAGAAACCAGTTCCGAAAAATGGTCGAGAATTATAACTTGTCTAATAGCAACTGGAAGATATGTTGCGTCATAAGCCTCTGATGGTTCACAAGGTGCACGGTCCACTCGAAATCCTAATGCTGTATTTGTAGTGCATACACTAAGTCTTCTCTGTTGATGTCAGACTAGAGTTTTATTAGAGTTTTACTTTGCAACAATGGGATTCGAGCAATTGATGTGTATATTTTTAATAGTGCACAATGCTACTATTCCTAGGCTGAATGTATGACATGGCTCTTGTGTATCATTATGTATCGTTTCCATTAAGTACTAATTTAAATAAAGTCCCTCTGTCCTCAGTGCTAGGTTGTGGGTTTAATACACATTATTATGATCAACCTGTTGAATAGTATAATAACAATATTCCTGTAAAAGTCATTTAGTAATGAACAACCTCAGTTCTGTGAAAGAACATCATGTCTCTGATGTGTACACTGCAGGCCTGGCCGGTCTTGCTGGGGCCTCTCTCCTGGAGGTGCTCAGTCAGACCCAGTGTTGACATGTGTCAAGACGCTCCTCGGGGCGTGTCTTGCTTGGGCCTCTCTCCTGGAGGCGCTCAGTCAGACCCAGTGTTGACATGTGGCAAGACGCTCCTCGGGGCGCTTCTTGCTTGGGCTTCTCTCCTGGAGGCCCTCAGTCAGACCCATTGTTGACATGTGGCAAGACGCTCCTAGGGGCACGTGTTGCTTGGACCTCTCTCCTGGAGGCGCTCAGTCAGACCGAGTAGTGACATGTGGCAAGACGCTCCTCGGGGTATGTCTTGCTTGGGCCTCTCTCCTGGAGGCGCTCAATTAGACCCAGTGTTGACATGTGGCAAGACGCTCCTCGGGGCGCGTCTTGCTTGGGCTTCTCTCCTGGAGGCCCTCAGTGAGACCCATTGTTGACATGTGGCAAGAAGCTCCTCGGGGCGCTTCTTGCTTGGGCCTCTCTCCTGGAGGCGCTCAGTCAGACCGAGTGCTGACATGTGGCAAGACGCTCCTCGGGGCGCGTCTTGCTGGGGCCTCTCTCCTGGAGGCGCTCAGTCAGACCCAGTGTTGACATGTGGCCTGACGCTCCTCGGGGCGCGTCTTGCTTGGGCTTCTCTCCTGGAGGCCCTCAGTCAGACCCATTGTTGACATGTGGCAAGACGCTCCTCGGGGCACGTCTTGCTTGGGCCTCTCTCCTGGAGGCACTCAGTCAGACCGAGTAGTGACATGTGGCAAGACGCTCCTCGGGGTGCGTCTTACTTGGACCTCTCTCCTGGAGGCGCTCAGTCAGACCCAGTGGTGACATGTGGCAAGACGCTCCTCGGGGCGCATCTTGCTTGGGCCTCTCTCCTGGAGGCGCTCAGTCAGACCCAGTGTTGACACGTGGCAAGACGCTCCTCGGGGCGCGTCTTGCTTGGGCCTCTCTCCTGGAGGCGCTCAGTCAGACCCAGTGTTGACATGAGGCAAGACACTCCTCGGGGCGCGTCTTGCTTGGGCCTCTCTCCTGGAGGCGCTCAGTCAGACCGAGTGCTGACATGTGGCAAGAAGCTCCTCGGTGTGCGTGTTGCTTGGGCTTCTCTCCTGGAGGCCCTCAGTAAGACCCAGTGTTGACACGTGGCAAGACGCTCCTCGGGGCGCGTCTTGCTTGGGCCTCTCTCCTGGAGGCGCTCAGTCAGACTGAGTAGTGACATGTGGCCTGACGCTCCTCGGGGCGCGTGTTGCTTGGGCCTCTCTCCTGGAGGCGCTCAGTCAGACCCATTGTTGACATGTTGCAAGACGCTCCTTTGGGCGCGTCTTGCTTGGGCCTCTCTCCTAGAGGCGCTCAGTCAGACCCATTGTTGACATGTGGCAAGACGCTCCTCGGGGCGCGTCTTGCTTGGGCCTCTCTCCTGGAGGCGCTCAGTCAGACCGAGTGCTGACATTTGGCAAGACACTCCTCGGGGCGCGTCTTGCTTGGGCTTCTCTCCTGGTGGCGCTCAGACAGACCCAGTGTTGACATGTGACAAGACGCTCCTCGGGGCGCGTCTTGCTTGGGCCTCTCTCCTGGAGGCGCTCAGTCAGAACCAGAGGTGACATGTGGCAAGACGCTCCTCGGGGCGCGTCTTGCTTGGGCCTCTCTCATGGAGGAGCTCAGTCAGACCCAGTGGTGACACGTGGCAAGACGCTCCTCGGGGCGCATCTTGCTTGGGCCTCTCTCCTGGAGGCACTAAGTCAGAGCCAGTGTTGACACGTGGCAAGACGCTCCTCGGGGCGCGTCTTGCTTGGGCTTCTCTCATGGAGGCCCTCAGTAAGACCCATTGTTGACATGTGGAAAGAAGCTCCTCGGGGCGCGTCTTGCTTTGGCTTCTCTCCTGGAGCCCCTCAGTCAGACCCATTGTTGACATGTGGCAAGACGCTCCTCGGGGCGCGTATTGCTTGGGCCTCTCTCCTGGATGCCCTCTGTCAGACCCAGTGTTGACATGTGGCAAGACTCTCCTCGGGGCGCGTCTTGCTTGGACCTCTCTCCTGGAGGCGCTCAGTCAGACCGAGTAGTGACATGTGGCAAGACGCTCCTCGGGGCGCGTCTTGCTTGGGCCTCTCTCCTGGAGGCGCTCAATTAGACCCAGTGTTGAAATGTGGCAAGACGCTCCTCGGGGCGCGTCTTGCTTGGGCTTCTCTCCTGGAGGCCCTCAGTCAGACCCATTGTTGACATGTGGCAAGACGCTCCTCGGGGCGCTTCTTGCTTGGGCCTCTCTCCTGGAGGCGCTCAGTCAGACCGAGTGCTGACATGTGGCAAGACGCTCCTCGGGGCGCGTCTTGCTGGGGCCTCTCTCCTGGAGGCGCTCAGTCAGACCCAGTGTTGACATGTGTCAAGACGCTCCTCGGGCGTTTCTTGCTTGCGCCTCTCTCCTGGAGGTGCTCAGTCAGACCCAGAGGTGACATGTGGCAAGACGCTCCTCGGGCCTCTCTCCTGGAGGCGCTCGGTCAGACCCAGTGTTGACATGTGGCAAGACGCTCCTCGGGGCGCTTCTTGCTTGGGCCTCTCTCCTGGAGGTGCTCAGTCAGACCCAGTGTTGACATGTGGCAAGATGCTCCTCGGGGCGCGTCTTGCTGGGGCTTCTCTCATGGAGGCACTCAGTCAGACCCAGTGTTGACATGTGGCAAGATGCTCGTCGGGGCACGTCTTGCTTGTGCCTCTCTCCTGGAGGCGCTCAGTCAGACCCAGAGGAGACATGTGTCAAGATGCTCCTCGGGGCGCGTCTTGCTTGGGCCTCTCTCCTGGAGGCGCTCAGTCAGACCCAGTGTTCACATGTGGCAAGACGCTCCTCGGGGCGCGTCTTGCTTGGGCCTCTCTCCTGGAGGCGCTCAGTCAGACCCAGTGTTGACACGTGGCAAGACGCTCCTCGGGGCGCGTCTTGGTTGGGCCTCTCTCCTGGAGGCGCTCATTCAGACCCAGTGGTGACATGTGGCAAGATGCTCCTCGGGGCGCGTATTGCTTGGACCTCTCTCCTGAATGCCCTCTGTCAAACCGAGTGTTGACATGTGGCAAGACTCTCCTCGGGGCTCGTCTTGCTGGGGCCTCTCTCCTGGAGGCGCTCAGTCGGACCCAGTGCTGACATGTGGCAAGACGCTCCTCGGGGCGCGTCTTGCTTGGGCCTCTCTCCTGGAGGCGCTCAGTCAGACCGAGTGCTGACATAAGGCAAGACGCTCCTCGGGCCGCGTCTTGCTGGGGCCTCTCTCCTGGAGGCGCTCAGTCAGACCCAGTGCTGACATGTGGCAAGACGCTCCTCGGGGCGCGTCTTGCTTGGGCCTCTCTCCGGGAGGCGCTCAGTCAGACCCAGTGTTGACACGTGGCAAGACGCTCCTCAGGGCGCGTCTTGCTTGTGCCTCTCTCCTGGAGGCGCTCAGTCAGACCCAGTGTTGGCATGTGGCAAAACACTCCTCGGGGCGCGTCTTGGTTGGGCCTCTCTCCTGGAGGCGCTCATTCAGACCCAGTGGTGACATGTGGCAAGACGCTCCTCGGGGCGCGTATTGCTTCGGCCTCTCTCCTGAATGCCCTCTGTCAGACCGAGTGTTGACATGTGGCAAGACTCTCCTCGGGGCGCGTCTTGCTTGGGCTTCTCTCATGGAGGCCCTCAGTCCGACCCAGTGTTGACATGTGGCAAAACTCTCCTCGGGGCACGTCTTGCTTGTGCCTCTCTCCTGGAGGCGCTCAGTCAGACCGAGTAGTGACATGTGGCAAGACGCTCCTCGGGGCGCGTCTTGCTTGGACCTCCCTCCTGGAGGCGCTCAGTCAGACCGAGTAGTGACATTTGGCAAGACGCTCCTTGGGGCGCGTCTTGCTTGGGCCTCTCTCCTGGAGGCGCTCAGTCAGACCGAGTGCTGACATAAGGCAAGACGCTCCTCGGGGCGCGTCTTGCTGGGGCCTCTCTCCTGGAGGTGCTCAATCAGACCCAGTGGTGACACGTGGCAAGACACTCCTCGGGGCGCGTCTTGCCTGGGCTTCTCTCATGGAGGCCCACAGTAAGACCCATTGTTGACATGTGGAAAGAAGGTCCTCGGGGCGCGTCTTGCTTTGGCTTCTCTGCTGGAGGCGCTCAGTCAGACCGAGTGCTGACATGTTGCAAGACGCTCCTCCGGGCGCGTCTTGCTTGGGCCTCTCTCCTGGAGGCGCTCAGTCAGACCCAGTGTTCACATGTGGCAAGACGCTCCTCGGGGCGCGTCTTGCTTGGGCCTCTCTCCTGGAGGCGCTCAGTCAGACCCAGTGTTGACATGTGGCAAGACGCTCCTCGGGGCGCGTCTTGCTTGGGCCTCCTTCCTGGAGGCGCTCAGTCAGACCGAGTGCTGACATGTGGCAAGACGCTCCTCGGGGCGCATCTTGCTTGGGCTTCTCTCCTGGAGGCCCTCAGTCAGACCCAGTGTTGACATGTGGCAAAACGCTCCTCGGGGCGCGTCTTATTTGGGCCTCTCTCCTGGGGGCCCTCAGTCAGACCCAGTGTTGACATGTGGCAAGATGCTCCTCGGGGCGCGTCTTGCTTGGGCTTCTCTCCTGGAGGCCCTCAGTCAGACCCATTGTTGACATGTGGCAAGACGCTCCTCGGGGCACGTCTTGCTTGGGCCTCTCTCCTGGAGGCGCTCAGTCAGACCGAGTAGTGACATGTGGCAAGACGCTCCTCGGGGCGCGTCTTGCTTGGACCTCCCTCCTGGAGGCGCTCAGTCAGACCGAGTAGTGACATGTGGCAAGACGCTCCTCGGGGCGTGTCTTGCTTGGACCTCTCTCCTGGAGGCGCTCAGTTAGACCGAGTAGTGACATGTGGCAAGACGCTCGTCGGGGCGGGTCTTGCTTGGGCCTCTCTCCTGGAGGCGCTCAGTCAGAACTGGAAGATATGTTGCGTCATAAGCCTCTGATGGTTCACCAGGTGCACGGTCCACTCGAAATCCTAATGCTGTATTTGTAGTACATACACTAAGTCTTCTCTGTTGATGTCAGACTAGAGTTTTATTAGAGTTTTACTTTGCAACAATGGGATTCGAGCAATTGATGTGTATATTTTTAATAGTGCACAATGCTACTATTCCTAGGCTGAATGTATGACATGGCTCTTATGTATCATTATGTATCGTTTCCATTAAGTACTATTTTAAATAAAGTCCCTCTGTCCTCAGTGCTAGGTTGTGGGTTTAATACACATTATTATGATCAACCTGTTGAATAGTATAAGCCCCATACAATGTGACGGTCCGTGTGACGGACCGGTGTGTTACGACCCGACTAACGAAACGTACCAGGTGATAACATTGCATCTGCCCATTACAGCGGAGCGAGCGTTTCGCCACACTCCCAAACCAAGGTTAATAGTTGTAGCGCACCTCTTTTCGGACCTCGGTGCACGCGAAACACTGGTGTACACTCACAACATCACGCTCGAGACAGCTCAAGCGTTACGCGAAACAAAGGACGTGTTCAAATCCATAGAGAATATACGGTCTTTAGCGTATGCGTATATAAAGAAGGTCGATGACATTTACAGACCCAGCGGCGTGGGCACCACAGTAGAACAACAAGGTGCTCTCAAGCGCACACAGATACTGGCCGCATTATCACTCGCGATGTCTATCCTGACATACCCGTTTCTGATTTCTATCTATATTAAATTATGACAAGAGCTACTTTAGGTGGTTACGATTACACTCTGACCACGTGCCTTAGTTTCTGCTAGTGACCTATAAATACATTTGCCCACTTGCTCTCACTGCCATTAAAGCGGCTGTACCCACACGTACAACACCCAAGAAAAAAAATTGATCTCGCTGTCTATACTGGGTGTACTCTCAGTAGTCGCAGTTGCTCAGGCCATGGTGGTACGCTCACATAACGCCCCTGAGATACGTTCCATCACACCACCTCCTAGACTACTCGCGAAGGAGTATTCAACACCCCCTTTGTACGAAGACAACCATTATAACGAGCACAGCACAACGCTTGCCGCACGCGAAGACAACATGCAGGAGACAACGCTACCACCTGTCGTGAGAACAACGGATTCGAGTGACAACGATCGCGACTATGACGAGCACATTACAACACCCTCTGTGCACGAAGACCAGGTGCAGGAGACAACGCTACCACCTGTCGTGAGAAACAAGAGTTTGGTTAACAATGATCATCGCCGTGTCCCATTGTAAACGGGCGCGCCATCGCACACATCGTACATGTGTGTTAACCCACCTGTATGCGACAGACTTTGTGTGTTGCATGACATCGAGATGTATTGACATCTGTGTCAATACAGGACTCTCTATAAGCCAGGAGCTGGACGCTAACCACCCGTGCATGCGCCACACAAAAGGTATCGTACATGTGTTAACCCACCTGTATGCGACAGACTTTGTGTGTTGCATGACATCGAGATGTATTGACGTCTGTGTCAATACAGGACTCTCTATAAGCCAGGAGCTGGACGCTAACCACCCGTGCATGCGCCACACAAAAGGTAACTCGACTAACTACAAAACGCATATTGTGATGTAGAAAGTTGGCTCGACTGTTTGAATCAGCTGCAGCTGCGGTTTACTCACGAAGTGAATCGCACGCTTGTTAGAAGTCTATTCGGAGCACTTAAAAAATACATCGCTCTCATCGAGTTCCGTCTCAGCATTCACCGGCTGATGGGCAAGAGCGTGACATGGGATCGCCAGGAACTTACTTAAGGACTATCATCTCATTTGGCATTTACTCACGGACCCAAGAAACCAGTTCCGAAAAATGGTCGAGAATTATAACTTGTCTAATAGCAACTGGAAGATATGTTGCGTCATAAGCCTCTGATGGTTCACAAGGTGCACGGTCCACTCAAAATCCTAATGCTGTATTTGTAGTACATACACTAAGTCTTCTCTGTTGATGTCAGACTAGAGTTTTATTAGAGTTTTACTTTGCAACAATGGGATTCGAGCAATTGATCTGTATATTTTTAATAATGCACAATGCTACTATTCCTAGGCTGAATGTATGACATGGCTCTTATGTATCATTATGTATCGTTTCCATTAAGTACTAATTTAAATAAAGTCCCTCTGTCCTCAGTGCTAGGTTGTGGGTTTAATACACATTATTATGATCAACCTGTTGAATAGTATAATAACAATATTCCAGTAAAAGTCATTTAGTAATGAACAACCTCAGTTCTGTGAAAGCACATCATGTCTCTGATGTGTACACTGCAGGCCTGACCGGGGTTTGCATGCAAGGGCCTGTGTGTGTGTGTGTGTGTGTGTGTGTGCGTGTGTGTGTGTGTGTGTGTGTGTGTGTGTGTGTGTGTGTGTGTGTGTGTGTGTGTGTGTGTGTGTGTGTGTGTGTGTGTGTGTGTGTGTGTGTGTGTGTGTGTGTGTGTGAAACAAATAAAGATAAATATAGCTAGTGCGGCCACGAGCGGTCGTGCAGGGTAGAGGCTGCGCGAAAACGCCTCTAAAAACAAGCGCGTGCCCACGCCCGATCCGTGGAAGCACGTAGACCTAGCAAACGTACTAGCAGAAATCAACGATCGCACACGGGTCATTGAGTGTGTACAGGGTTCGTCTGCGTGTGTGGCATTGGGCAATCTAGCGGCAACCGTGTGGCCTGAAGGCGGAACCGGCCAACCCGTCGCCCTCACCATCGTTGCGCTTCGAGATGAACTATTGCTAAAGATGATCGTCCTCATCAACCACGGCGCTACCAGAGTAGCTCGTAACGAAGACCCTCTCCGCGACCTCGCGGCCAGTGTGCGCAGTGTACAGCAAATGACAAACGATGTTGCGAGCGATATATCGGAAAAACTTTGCACTGACGCGACGGTCGCCACTGCAGGTTGTGTGAGTCTCGCGCAAAGTGCCATATCAAACGTGCGCAAGCTAGTGACAAGCAACTTCACCAGATCCGTAGATTCTGCATACGCTTGAATACCAACGAAAGTATCGAGAGATAACACCGACACGAGTTGCGCGACGGCGCTGGCTGCAGTCGCTACAACATTGGATTTATTTATCAACGTAATTGTGATCGTAATGGCGTATCGAGTGTGCACCAGAAACTACAACCATTACTACAGAAAACTGGCATGAGGGTCGCGGTCTAACGTTATGTTGGTGTCTTGCATCGACCGTCGACGGCCGTTTGCCAGCGGCTGAAAATGGCACAGTTGACGAAATGGAAACGCCGACCGTCCATAGTGCACTCTCGCAAGTTCCAACCGCACCATCTCAGGAGACAGACCACAGAGTCATATTAGCGGAGGGTAGATAGAAAATGCGCAAACCGCCGCAACCACCCATATACATACTATACGAGTTCAACATAGAGTGGAGTAAGAAGTTACTACCGATTGTATTTACAACGTGCAAGCAGCTGGTGTGTGACGCTTTACTTGATTATCACAGAGGTTGCGATGTCCTGTGTTCCACGAGCGCATGGAAACAAGTGAACGAACTTCTACGGACCGTACTGTTGGGGTATGAGCGAGCTGTAAAATCAATACACGCTAGACACGCGGACTTTGCCGCATTACTGGACACGCATATCGCCACAACAAAACCGGGTCAAGTGTTCGGGGCGTCACCGCGCTCGACTATACACGTCTTGGCCTACCACGAGTACATGAGCCCACAAGATCCTAAGCGAGGTAGAAGCCGTTGTGTCTACCCAACGCAAATTCAGCACAGCCGTGCGCGCTAAGACAAGTCCCTCTAGATTGCTGGAAACTTTGGAAACGTGGAAGGCTGGCGTGTACGCGCTTTCTACACATCTCAACGGTATGATCGCGATACTCTCGGCCGCACAACAACTAATGGTCATGTGTTCGGAAGGTCTGATCAGGTCTGACATGACCGGTTGTCAATCGACGTCGAGCGTGCACTCACACACGGATATCCTGGCGTACAGTAAAGCGACAGCGACCTCTACGCTCACGTTGATCGCCGATGTTTCGAAGGGCAATCGAGTGTGTTGGCTGACGAAAGCTATGGTGACCGACGGTCGCGTCGACTACAATGTGCCTCATTGCGACTGGAGAGGCGTATGTGATCCTTTGCAAATCGACAACACCACCGCGGTCGAGTGCGAAGTCACGGTCGGTGGCGTGTTGTCCTTACTGTGCCCCATACAATGTGACGGTCCGTGTCACGGACCGGTGTGTTACGACCCGACTAACGAAACGTACCAGGTGATAACATTGCATCTGCCCATTACAGCGGAGCGAGCGTTTCGCCACACTCCCAAACCAAGGTTAATAGTTGTAGCGCACGCCCTTTCGGACCTCGGTGCACGCGAAACACTGGCGTACACTCACAAAATCACGCTCGAGACAGCTCAAGTGTTACGCAAAACAAAGGACGTGTTCAAATCCATAGAGAATATACGGTCTTTAGCGTATGCGTATATAAAGAAGGTCGATGACATTTACAGACCCGGCGGCGTGGGCACCACAGTAGAACAACAAGGAGCTCTCAAGCGCACACAGATACTGGCCGCATTATCACTCGCGATGTCTATCCTGACATGCCCGTTTCTGATTTCTATGTTAATTAAATTATGACAAGAGCTACGGTGGTTACGATTACACTCTGACCACGTGCCTTAGTTTCTGCTAGTGACCTATAAATACATTTGACCACTTGCTCTCACTGCCATTAAAGCGGCTGTACCCACACGTACAACACCCAAGTAAAAAAATGATCTCGCTGTCTGTACTGGGTGTACTCTCAGTAGTCGCAGTTGCTCAGGCCATGGTGGTACGCTCACATAACGCCTCTGAGATACGTCCCATCACACCACCTCCTACACTACTCGCGAAGGAGTATTCAACACCCCCTTTGTACGAAGACAACCATTATAACGAGCACAGCACAACGCTTGCCGCACGCGAAGACAACATGCAGGAGACAACGCTACCACCTGTCGTGAGAACAACGGATTCGAGTGACAACGATCGCGACTATGACGAGCACATTACAGCACCCTCTGTGCACGAAGACCAGGTGCAGGAGACAACGCTTACCACATGTCGTGAGAAACAAGAGTTTGGTTAACAATGATCATCGTCGTGTCCCATTGTAAACTGGGCGTGCCATCGCACACATCGTACATGTGTGTTAACCCACCTGTATGCGACAGACTTTGTGTGTTGCATGACATCGAGATGTATTGACGTCTGTGTCAATACAGGACTCTCTATAAGCCGGGAGCTGGACGCTAACGACCCGTGCATGCGCCACACAAAAGGTATCGTACATGTGTTAACCCACCTGTATGCGACAGACTTTGTGTGTTGCATGACATCGAGATGTATTGACGTCTGTGTCAATACAGGACTCTCTAAGCTGGGAGCTGGACGCTAACGACCCGTGCATGCGCCACACAAAAGGTAACTCGACTAACTACAAAACGAATATTGTGATGTAGAAAGTTGGCTCGACTGTTTGAATCAGCTGCAGCTGCGGTTTACTCACGAAGTGAATCGCACACTTGTTAGAAGTACATTCGGAGCACTTAAAAAATACATCGCTCTCATCGAGTTCCGTCTCAGCGTTCACCGGCTGATGGGCAAGAGCGTGACATGGGATCGCAAGGAACTTACTTAAGGACTATCATCTCATTTGGCATTTACTCACGGACCCAAGAAACCAGTTCCGAAAAATGGTCGAGAATTATAACTTGTCTAATAGCAACTGGAAGATATGTTGCGTCATAAGCCTCTGATGGTTCACAAGGTGCACGGTCCACTCGAAATCCTAATGCTGTATTTGTAGTGCATACACTAAGTCTTCTCTGTTGATGTCAGACTAGAGTTTTATTAGAGTTTTACTTTGCAACAATGGGATTCGAGCAATTGATGTGTATATTTTTAATAGTGCACAATGCTACTATTCCTAGGCTGAATGTATGACATGGCTCTTGTGTATCATTATGTATCGTTTCCATTAAGTACTAATTTAAATAAAGTCCCTCTGTCCTCAGTGCTAGGTTGTGGGTTTAATACACATTATTATGATCAACCTGTTGAATAGTATAATAACAATATTCCTGTAAAAGTCATTTAGTAATGAACAACCTCAGTTCTGTGAAAGAACATCATGTCTCTGATGTGTACACTGCAGGCCTGGCCGGTCTTGCTGGGGCCTCTCTCCTGGAGGTGCTCAGTCAGACCCAGTGTTGACATGTGTCAAGACGCTCCTCGGGGCGTGTCTTGCTTGGGCCTCTCTCCTGGAGGCGCTCAGTCAGACCCAGTGTTGACATGTGGCAAGACGCTCCTCGGGGCGCTTCTTGCTTGGGCTTCTCTCCTGGAGGCCCTCAGTCAGACCCATTGTTGACATGTGGCAAGACGCTCCTAGGGGCACGTGTTGCTTGGACCTCTCTCCTGGAGGCGCTCAGTCAGACCGAGTAGTGACATGTGGCAAGACGCTCCTCGGGGTATGTCTTGCTTGGGCCTCTCTCCTGGAGGCGCTCAATTAGACCCAGTGTTGACATGTGGCAAGACGCTCCTCGGGGCGCGTCTTGCTTGGGCTTCTCTCCTGGAGGCCCTCAGTGAGACCCATTGTTGACATGTGGCAAGAAGCTCCTCGGGGCGCTTCTTGCTTGGGCCTCTCTCCTGGAGGCGCTCAGTCAGACCGAGTGCTGACATGTGGCAAGACGCTCCTCGGGGCGCGTCTTGCTGGGGCCTCTCTCCTGGAGGCGCTCAGTCAGACCCAGTGTTGACATGTGGCCTGACGCTCCTCGGGGCGCGTCTTGCTTGGGCTTCTCTCCTGGAGGCCCTCAGTCAGACCCATTGTTGACATGTGGCAAGACGCTCCTCGGGGCACGTCTTGCTTGGGCCTCTCTCCTGGAGGCACTCAGTCAGACCGAGTAGTGACATGTGGCAAGACGCTCCTCGGGGTGCGTCTTACTTGGACCTCTCTCCTGGAGGCGCTCAGTTAGACCGAGTAGTGACATGTCGCAAGACGCTCCTCGGGGCGCGTCTTGCTTGGGCCTCTCTCCTGGAGGCGCTCAGTCAGCCCGAGTGCTGACATAATGCAAGACGCTCCTCGGGGCGCGTCTTGCTTGGGCCTCTCTCCTGGAGGCGCTCAGTCAGACCCAGTGGTGACATGTGGCAAGACGCTCCTCGGGGCGCATCTTGCTTGGGCCTCTCTCCTGGAGGCGCTCAGTCAGACCCAGTGTTGACACGTGGCAAGACGCTCCTCGGGGCGCGTCTTGCTTGGGCCTCTCTCCTGGAGGCGCTCAGTCAGACCCAGTGTTGACATGAGGCAAGACACTCCTCGGGGCGCGTCTTGCTTGGGCCTCTCTCCTGGAGGCGCTCAGTCAGACCGAGTGCTGACATGTGGCAAGAAGCTCCTCGGTGTGCGTGTTGCTTGGGCTTCTCTCCTGGAGGCCCTCAGTAAGACCCAGTGTTGACACGTGGCAAGACGCTCCTCGGGGCGCGTCTTGCTTGGGCCTCTCTCCTGGAGGCGCTCAGTCAGACTGAGTAGTGACATGTGGCCTGACGCTCCTCGGGGCGCGTGTTGCTTGGGCCTCTCTCCTGGAGGCGCTCAGTCAGACCCATTGTTGACATGTTGCAAGACGCTCCTTTGGGCGCGTCTTGCTTGGGCCTCTCTCCTAGAGGCGCTCAGTCAGACCCATTGTTGACATGTGGCAAGACGCTCCTCGGGGCGCGTCTTGCTTGGGCCTCTCTCCTGGAGGCGCTCAGTCAGACCGAGTGCTGACATTTGGCAAGACACTCCTCGGGGCGCGTCTTGCTTGGGCTTCTCTCCTGGTGGCGCTCAGACAGACCCAGTGTTGACATGTGACAAGACGCTCCTCGGGGCGCGTCTTGCTTGGGCCTCTCTCCTGGAGGCGCTCAGTCAGAACCAGAGGTGACATGTGGCAAGACGCTCCTCGGGGCGCGTCTTGCTTGGGCCTCTCTCATGGAGGCCCTCTGTCAGACCCAGTGTTGACATGTGTCAAGACGCTCCTCGGGGCGCGTCTTGCTTTGGCCTCTCTCCTGGAGGCCCTCAGTCAGACCCATTGTTGACATGTGGCAAGACGCTCCTCGGGGCGCGTCTTGCTTGGGCCTCTCTCCTGGAGGCGCTCAGTCAGACCGAGTGCTGACATTTGGTAAGACACTCCTCGGGGCGCGTCTTGCTTGGGCTTCTCTCCTGGAGGCGCTCAGACAGACCCAGTGTTGACATGTGACAAGACGCTCCTCGGGGCGCGTCTTGCTTGGGCCTCTCTCCTGGAGGCGCTCAGTCAGAACCAGAGGTGACATGTGGCAAGACGCTCCTCCGGGCGCGTCTTGCTTGGGCCTCTCTCCTGGAGGCCCTCTGTCAGACCCAGTGTTGACATGTGGCAAGACGCTCCTCCGGGCGCATCTTGCTTGGGCCTCTCTCCTGGAGGCCCTCAGTCAGACCCATTGTTGACATGTGGCAAGACGCTCCTCGGGGCGCGTCTTGCTTGGGCCTCTCTCCTGGAGGTGCTCAGTAAGACCGAGTGCTGACATAAGGCAAGACGCTCCTCGGGGCGCTCATTGCTTGGGCCTCTCTCCTGAATTCCCTCTGTCAGACCGAGTGTTGACATGTGGCAAGACTCTCCTCGGGGCGCGTCTTGCTTGGGCTTCTCTCATGGAGGCCCTCAGTCCGACCCAGTGTTGACATGTGTCAAGACGCTCCTCGGGGCGTGTCTTGCTTGGGCCTCTCTCCTGGAGGCGCTCAGTCAGACCCAGTGTTGACATGTGGCAAGACGCTCCTCTGGGCGCGTCTTGCTTGGACTTCTCTCCTGGAGGCCCTCAGTCAGACCCATTGTTGACATGTGGCAAGACGCTCCTCGGGGCACGTCTTGCTTGGGCCTCTCTCCTGGAGGCGCTCAGTCAGTCCGAGTAGTGACATGTGGCAAGACGCTCCTCGGGGCGCGTCTTGCTTGGACCTCCCTCCTGGAGGCGCTCAGTCAGACCGAGTAGTGACATTTGGCAAGACGCTCCTCGGGGCGCGTCTTGCTTGGGCCTCTCTCCTGGAGGCGCTCAGTCAGACCGAGTGCTGACATAAGGCACGACGCTCCTCGGGGCGCGTCTTGCTGGGGCCTCTCTCCTGGAGGTGCTCAATCAGACCCAGTGGTGACAAGTGGCAAGACGCTCCTCTGGGCGCGTCTTGCTTGGGCCTCTCTCCTGGAGGAGCTCAGTCAGACCCAGTGGTGACACGTGGCAAGACGCTCCTCGAGGCGCATCTTGCTTGGGCCTCTCTCCTGGAGGCGCTAAGTCAGACCCAGTGTTGACACGTGGCAAGACGCTCCTCGGGGCGCGTCTTGCTTGGGCCTCTCTCCTGGAAGCGCTCAATTAGACCCAGTGTTGACATGTGGCAAGACGCTCCTCGGGGCGCGTCTTGCTTGGGCTTCTCTCCTGGAGGCCCTCAGTGAGACCCATTGTTGACATGTGGCAAGATGCTCCTCGGGGCGCTTCTTGCTTGGGCCTCTCTCCTGGAGGCGCTCAGTCAGACCGAGTGCTGACATGTGGCAAGACGCTCCTCGGGGCGCGTCTTGCTGGGGCCTCTCTCCTGGAGGCGCTCAGTCAGACCCAGTGTTGACATGTGGCCTGACGCTCCTCGGGGCGCGTCTTGCTTGGGCTTCTCTCCTGGAGGCCCTCAGTCAGACCCATTGTTGACATGTGGCAAGACGCTCCTCGGGGCACGTCTTGCTTGGGCCTCTCTCCTGGAGGCACTCAGTCAGACCGAGTAGTGACATGTGGCAAGACGCTCCTCGGGGTGCGTCTTGCTTGGACCTCTCTCCTGGAGGCGCTCAGTTAGACCGAGTAGTGACATGTCGCAAGACGCTCCTCGGGGCGCGTCTTGCTTGGGCCTCTCTCCTGGAGGCGCTCAGTCAGCCCGAGTGCTGACATAAGGCAAGACGCTCCTCGGGGCGAGTCTTGCTTGGGCCTCTCTCCTGGAGGCGCTCAGTCAGACCCAGTGGTGACATGTGGCAAGACGCTCCTCGGGGCGCATCTTGCTTGGGCCTCTCTCCTGGAGGCGCTCAGTCAGACCCAGTGTTGACACGTGGCAAGACGCTCCTCGGGGCGCGTCTTGCTTGGGCCTCTCTCCTGGAGGCGCTCAGTCAGACCCAGTGTTGACATGTGGCAAGACACTCCTCGGGGCGCGTCTTGCTTGGGCCTCTCTCCTGGAGTCGCTCAGTCAGACCGAGTGCTGACATGTGGCAAGAAGCTCCTCGGGGTGCGTGTTGCTTGGGCTTCTCTCCTGGAGGCCCTCAGTAAGACCCATTGTTGACATGTGGCAAGACGCTCCTCGGGGCGCGTCTTGCTTGGGCCTCTCTCCAGAAGGCCCTCATTCAGACCCAGTGTTGACACGTGGCAAGACGCTCCTCGGGGCGCGTCTTGCTTGGGCCTCTCTCCTGGAGGCGCTCAGTCAGACTGAGTAGTGACATGTGGCCTGACGCTCCTCGGGGCGCGTGTTGCTTGGGCCTCTCTCCTGGAGGCGCTCAGTCAGACCCATTGTTGACATGTTGCAAGACGCTCCTTTGGGCGCGTCTTGCTTGGGCCTCTCTCCTGGAGGCGCTCAGTCAGACCGAGTGCTGACATGTGGAAAGACGCTCCTCGGGGCGCGTCTTGCTTGGGCCTCTCTCCTGGAGGCACTCTGTCAGACCCAGTGTTGACATGTGGCAAGATGCTCCTCCGGGCGCATCTTGCTTGGGCCTCTCTCCTGGAGGCCCTCAGTCAGACCCATTGTTGACATGTGGCAAGACGCTCCTCAGGGCGCGTCTTGCTTGGGCCTTTCTCCTGGAGGCGCTCAGTCAGACCGAGTGCTGACATGTGGCAAGATGCTCCTCGGGGCGCGTCTTGCTTGGGCCTCTCTCCTGGAGGCGCTCAGTCACACTGAGTAGTGACATGTGGCCTGACGCTCCCCGGGGCGCGTCTTGCTTGGGCCTCTCTCCTGGAGGCGCTCAGTCAGACCCATTGTTGACATGTGGCAAGACGCTCCTCGGGGCACGTCTTGCTTGGGCCTCTCTCCTGGAGGCACTCAGTCAGACCGAGTAGTGACATGTCGCAAGACGCTCCTCGGGGCGCGTCTTGCTTGGGCCTCTCTCCTGGAGGCGCTCAGTCAGCCCGAGTGCTGACATAAGGCAAGACGCTCCTCGGGGAGAGTCTTGCTTGGGCCTCTCTCCTGGAGGCGCTCAGTCAGACCCAGTGGTGACATGTGGCAAGACGCTCCTCGGGGCGCATCTTGCTTGGGCCTCTCTCCTGGAGGCGCTCAGTCAGACCCAGTGTTGACAAGTGGCAAGACGCTCCTCGGGGCGCGTCTTGCTTGGGCCTCTCTCCTGGAGGCGCTCAGTCAGACCCAGTGTTGACATGTGGCAAGACACTCCTCGGGGCGCGTCTTGCTTGGGCCTCTCTCCTGGAGTCGCTCAGTCAGACCGAGTGCTGACATGTGGCAAGAAGCTCCTCGGGGTGCGTGTTGCTTGGGCTTCTCTCCTGGAGGCCCTCAGTAAGACCCATTGTTGACATGTGGCAAGACGCTCCTCGGGGCGCGTCTTGCTTGGGCCTCTCTCCAGAAGGCCCTCATTCAGACCCAGTGTTGACACGTGGCAAGACGCTCCTCGGGGCGCGTCTTGCTTGGGCCTCTCTCCTGGAGGCGCTCAGTCAGACTGAGTAGTGACATGTGGCCTGACGCTCCTCGGGGCGCGTGTTGCTTGGGCCTCTCTCCTGGAGGCGCTCAGTCAGACCCATTGTTGACATGTTGCAAGACGCTCCTTTGGGCGCGTCTTGCTTGGGCCTCTCTCCTGGAGGCGCTCAGTCAGACCGAGTGCTGACATGTGGAAAGACGCTCCTCGGGGCGCGTCTTGCTTGGGCCTCTCTCCTGGAGGCCCTCTGTCAGACCCAGTGTTGACATGTGGCAAGACGCTCCTCCGGGCGCATCTTGCTTGGGCCTCTCTCCTGGAGGCCCTCAGTCAGACCCATTGTTGACATGTGGCAAGACGCTCCTCAGGGCGCGTCTTGCTTGGGCCTTTCTCCTGGAGGCGCTCAGTCAGACCGAGTGCTGACATGTGGCAAGATGCTCCTCGGGGCGCGTCTTGCTTGGGCCTCTCTCCTGGAGGCGCTCAGTCACACTGAGTAGTGACATGTGGCCTGACGCTCCCCGGGGCGCGTCTTGCTTGGGCCTCTCTCCTGGAGGCGCTCAGTCAGACCCAGTGGTGACATGTGGCAAGACACTCCTCGGGGCGCGTCTTGCTTGGGCCTCTCTCCTGGAGGCCCTCAGTCATACCCAGTGTTGACATGTGTCAAGACGCTCCTCGGGGCGCGTCTTGCTTGGGCCTCTCTCCTGGAGGCACTCAGTCAGACCGAGTAGTGACATGTGGCAAGACGCTCCTCGGGGTGCGTCTTGCTTGGACCTCTCTCCTGGAGGCGCTCAGTTAGACCGAGTAGTGACATGTCGCAAGACGCTCCTCGGGGCGCGTCTTGCTTGGGCCTCTCTCCTGGAGGCGCTCAGTCAGCCCGAGTGCTGACATAAGGCAAGACGCTCCTCGGGGCGAGTCTTGCTTGGGCCTCTCTCCTGGAGGCGCTCAGTCAGACCCAGTGGTGACATGTGGCAAGACGCTCCTCGGGGCGCATCTTGCTTGGGCCTCTCTCCTGACAGAGGGCCTCCAGGAGAGAGGCCCAAGCAAGATGCGCCCGGAGGAGCGTTTTGCCACATGTCAACATTGGGTCTGACAGAGGGCCTCCAGGAGAGAGGCCCAAGCAAGACGCACCCCGAGGAGCGTCTTGCCACATGTCACCTCTGTTTCTGACTGAGCGCCTCCAGGAGAGAGGCCCAAGCAAGACGCGCCCCGAGGAGCGTCTTGCCACATGTCAACACTGGGTCTGACAGAGGGCCTCCATGAGAGAGGCCCAAGAGAGACGCGCCCCGAGGAGCGTCTTGCGACATGTCACTACTCGGTCTAACTGAGCGCCTCCAGGAGAGAGGTCCAAGCAAGACGCGCCCCGAGGAGCGTCTTGCCACATGTCACAACTCGGTCTGACTGAGCGCCTCCAGGAGAGAGGCCCAAGCAAGACGTGCCCCGAGGAGCGTCTTGCCACATGTCAACAATGGGTCTGACTGAGGGCCTCCAGGAGAGAAGCCCAAGCAAGACGCGCCCCGTGGAGCGTCTTGCCACATGTCAACACTGGGTCTGACTGAGCGCCTCCAGGAGAGAAGCCCAAGCAAGACGCGCCCCGAGGAGCGTCTTGCCACATGTCAACAATGGGTCTGACTGAGGGCCTCCAGGAGAGAAGCCCAAGCAAGACGCGCCCCGTGGAGCGTCTTGCCACATGTAAACACTGGGTCTTATTGAGGGCCTTCTGGAGAGAGGCCCAAGCAATACGCGCCCCGAGGAGCGTCTTGCCACATGTCAACAATGGGTCTTACTGAGGGCCTCCAGGAGAGAGGCCCAAGCAAGATGCACCCGGAGGAGCGTCTTGCCACATGTCAACACTGGGTCTGACAGAGGGCCTCCAGGAGAGAGGCCCAAGCAAGACGCGCCCCGAGGAGCGTCTTGCCACATGTCACCTCTGGTTCTGACTGAGCGCCTCCAGGAGAGAGGTCCAAGCAAGACGCGCCCCGAGGAGAGTCTTGCCACATGTCAACAATGGGTCTGACTGAGGGCCTCCAGGAGAGAATCCCAAGCAAGACGCGCCCCGTGGAGCGTCTTGACACATGTCAACACTGGGTCTGACAGAGGGCCTCCATGAGAGAGGCCCAAGCAAGACGCGCCCCGAGGAGTGTCTTGCCAAATGTCAACACTGGGTCTGACAGAGGGCCTCCAGGAGAGAGGCCCAAGCAAGACGCGCCCCGAGGAGTGTCTTGCCACATGTCACCACTTGGTCTGACTGAGCGCCTCCAGGAGAGAGGCCCAAGCAAGACGCGCCCCGAGGAGCGTCTTGCCACGTGTCAACACTGGGTCTGATTGAGGGCCTTCTGGAGAGAGGCCCAAGCAAGACGCGCCCCGAGGAGCGTCTTGCCACATGTCAACAATGGTTCTTACTGAGGGCCTCCAGGTGAGAAGCCCAAGCAAGACGCGCCCCGAGGAGCTTCTTGCCACATGTCAGCACTCGGTCAGACTGAGCGCCTCCAGGAGAGAGGCCAAAGCAAGACGCCCCCCGAGGAGCGTCTTGACACATGTCAACACTGGGTCTGACAGAGGGCCTCCATGAGAGAGGCCCAAGCAAGATGCGCCCCGAGGAGTGTCTTGCCAAATGTCAACACTGGGTCTGACTGAGCGCCTCAGGGAGAGAGGTCCAAGCAAGACGCGCCCCGAGGAGCGTCTTGCCACATGTCACTACTCGGTCTGACTGAGCGCCTCAGGGAGAGAGGTCCAAGCAAGACACGCCCCGAGGAGCGTCTTGCCACATGTCAACACTGGATCTGACTGAGTGCCTCCATGAGAGAAGCCCCAGCAAGACGCGCCCCGAGGAGCGTCTTGCCACATGTCACTACTCGGTCTGTTTGAGCGCCTCCAGGAGAGAGGCCCAAGCAAGACATGCCCCGAGGAGCGTCTTGACACATGTCAACACTGGGTCTGACTGAGGGCCTCCATGAGAGAAGCCCAAGTAAGACGCGTCCCGAGGAGCGTCTTGCCACATGTCAACACTGGGTCTGATTGAGGGCCTTCTGGAGAGAGGCCCAAGCAAGACGCGCCTCGAGGAGCGTCTTGCCACATGTCAACACTGGATCTGACTGAGTGCCTCCATGAGAGAAGCCCCAGCAAGACGCGCCCCGAGGAGCGTCTTGCCACATGTCACTACTCGGTCTGTTTGAGCGCCTCCAGGAGAGAGGCCCAAGCAAGACACGCCCCGAGGAGCGTCTTGACACATGTCAACATTGGGTCTGACTGAGGGCCTCCATGAGAGAAGCCCAAGCAAGATGCACCCGGAGGAGCGTCTTGCCACATGTCAACACTGGGTCTGACAGAGGGCCTCCAGGAGAGAGGCCCAAGCAAGACGCGCCCCGAGGAGTGTCTTGCCACATGTCACCTCTGGTTCTGACTGAGCGCCTCCAGGAGAGAGGTCCAAGCAAGACGCGCCCCGAGGAGCGTCTTGCCACATGTCAACAATGGGTCTGACTGAGGGCCTCCAGGAGAGAAGCCCAAGCAAGAAGCGCCCCGTGGAGCGTCTTGACACATGTCAACACTGGGTCTGACAGAGGGCCTCCAGGAGAGGGGCCCAAGAAAGACGCGCCCTGAGGAGTGTCTTGCCACATGTCACCACTGGGTCTGACTGAGCGCCTCCAGGAGAGAGGCCCAGGCAAGACGCGCCCCGAGGAGCGTCAGGCCACATGTCACTACTCAGTCTGACTGAACGCCTCCAGGAGAGAGGCCCAAGCAAGACGCGCCCCGAGGAGCGTCTTGCCACGTGTCAACACTGGATCTGATTGAGGGCCTTCTGGAGAGAGGCCCAAGCAAGACGCACCACGAGGAGCGTCTTGCCACATGTCAACAATGGGTCTTACTGAGGGCCTCCAGGAGAGAAGCCCAAGCAAGACGCGCCCCGAGGAGCTTCTTGCCACATGTCAGCACTCGGTCTGACTGAGCGCCTCCAGGAGAGAGGCCAAAGCAAGACGCGCCCCGAGGAGCGTCTTGACACGTGTCAACACTGGGTCTGACAGAGGGCCTCCATGAGAGAGGCCCAAGCAAGACGCGCCCCGAGGAGTGTCTTGCCACATGTCAACACTGGGTCTGACAGAGGGCCTCCAGGAGAGAGGCCCAAGCAAGACGCGCCCCGAGGAGTGTCTTGCCACATGTCACCACTTGGTCTGACTGAGCGCCTCCAGGAGAGAGGCCCAAGCAAGACGCGCCCCGAGGAGCGTCTTGCCACGTGTCAACACTGGGTCTGATTGAGGGCCTTCTGAAGAGAGGCCCAAGCAAGACGCGCCCCGAGGAGCACGAGAGAGGCCCAAGCAAGACGCGCCCCGAGGAGTGTCTTGCCACATGTCACCACTGGGTCTGACTGAGCGCCTCCAGGAGAGAGGCCCAAGCAAGACGTGCCCCGAGGATCGTCAGGCCACATGTCACTACTCAGTCTGACTGAGCGCCTCCAGGAGAGAGGCCCAAGCAAGACGCGCCCCGAGGAGCGTCTTGCCACATGTCAGCACTCGGTCCTACTGAGCGCCTCCAGGAGAGAGGCCCAAGCAAGACGCGCCCCGAGGAGCGTCTTGCCACATGTCAACAATGGGTCTGACTGAGAGCCTCCAGGAGAGAAGCCCAAGCAACACGCGGCCCGAGGAGCGTCTTGCCACATGTCAGCACTCGGTCTGACTGAGCGCCTCCAGGAGAGAGGCCCAAGCAAGACGCGCCCCGAGGAGCGTCTTGCCACATGCCAACAATGGGTCTGACTGAGGGCCTCCAGGAGAGAGGCCCAAGCAAGACGCGCCCCGAGGAGTGTCTTGCCACATGTCACCACTTGGTCTGACTGAGCGCCTCCAGGAGAGAGGCCCAAGCAACACGCGCCCCGAGGAGCGTCAGGCCACATGTCACTACTCAGTCTGACTGAGCGCCTCCAGGAGAGAGGCCCAAGCAAGACGCGCCCCGAGGAGCGTCTTGCCACGTGTCAACACTGGGTCTGATTGAGGGCCTTCTGGAGAGAGGCCCAAGCTAGATGCGCCCCGAGGAGCGTCTTGCCACATGTCAACAATGGGTCTTACTGAGGGCCTCCAGGAGAGAAGCCCAAGCAACACGCGCCCCGAGGAGCTTCTTGCCACATGTCAGCACTCGGTGTGACTGAGCGCCTCCAGGAGAGAGGCCCAAGAAAGACGCGCCCCGAGGAGCGTCTTGCCTTATGTCAGCACTCGGTCTGACTGAGCGCCTCCAGGAGAGAGGCCCAAGCAAGACGCGCCCCGAGGAGCGTCTTGCGACATGTCACTACTTGGTCTAACTGAGCGCCTCCAGGAGAGAGGTCCAAGCAAGACGCACCCCGAGGAGCGTCTTGCCACATGTCACTACTCGGTCTGACTGAGCGCCTCCAGGAGAGAGGCCCAAGCAAGACGTGCCCCAAGGAGCGTCTTGCCACATGTCAACAATGGGTCTGACTGAGGGCCTCCAGGAGAGAAGCCCAAGCAGGACGCGCCCCGAGGAGCGTCAGGCCACATGTCAACACTGGGTCTGACTGAGCGCCTCCAGGAGAGAGGCCCCAGCAAGACGCGCCCCAAGGAGCGTCTTGCCACATGTCAGCACTCGGTCTGACTGAGCGCCTCCAGGAGAGAGGTCCAAGCAACACGCGCCCCGAGGAGCGTCTTGCCACATGTCAACACTGGGTTTGACTGAGCGCCTCCAGGAGAGAGGCCCCAGCAAGACGCGCCCCGAGGAGCGTCTTGCCACATGTCACTACTCGGTCAGACTGAGCGCCTCCCGGAGAGAGGCCCAAGCAAGACGCGCCCCGAGGAGCGTCTTGCCACATGTCAACACTGGGTCTGACTGAGCGCCTCCAGGAGAGAGGCCCGAGGAGCGTCTTGCCACATGTCACCTCTGGGTCTGACTGAGCGCCTCCAGGAGAGAGGCGCAAGCAAGAAACGCCCGAGGAGCGTCTTGACACATGTCAACACTGGGTCTGACTGAGCGCCTCCAGGAGAGAGGCCCCAGAAAGACGCGCCCCGAGGAGCGTCTTGCCACATGTCACTACTCGGTCTGACTGAGCGCCTCCAGGAGAGAGGTCCAAGCAACACGCGCCCCGAGGAGCGTCTTGCCACATGTCAACACTGGGTCTGACTGAGTGCCTCCATGAGAGAAGCCCCAGCAAGACGCGCCCCGAGGAGCGTCTTGCCACATGTCACTACTCGGTCTGACTGAGCGCCTCCAGGAGAGAGGCCCAAGCAAGACGTGCCCCGAGGAGCGTCTTGCCACATGTCAACAATGGGTCTGACTGAGGGCCTCCAGGAGAGAAGCCCAAGCAAGAATCGCCCCGAGGAGCGTCTTGCCACATGTCAACACTGGGTCTGACTGAGCGCCTCCAGGAGAGAGGCCCAAGCAAGACACGCCCCGAGGAGCGTCTTGACACATGTCAACACTGGGTCTGACTGAGGGCCTCCATGAGAGAGGCCCAAGCAATACGCGCCCCGAGGAGCGTCTTGCCACATGTCAACAATGGGTCTGACTGAGGGCCTCCAGGAGAGAAGCCAAAGCAAGACGCGCCCCGAGGAGCTTCTTTCCAGATGTCAACAATGGGTCTTACTGTGGGCCTCCATGAGAGAAGCCCAAGCAAGACGCGCCCTGAGGAGTGTCTTGCCACATGTCAACACTGTGTCTGACTGCGCGCCTCCAGGAGAGAGGCCCAAGCAAGACGCGCCCCGAGGAGCGTCTTGCCACGTGTCAACACTGGGTCTGACTTAGCGCCTCCAGGAGAGAGGCCCAAGCAAGATGCGCCCCGAGGAGCGTCTTGCCACGTGTCACCACTGGGTCTGACTGAGCTCCTCCAGGAGAGAGGCCCAAGCAAGACGCGCCCAGAGGAGCGTCTTGCCACATGTCACCACTGGGTCTGATTGAGCACCTCCAGGAGAGAGGCCCCAGCAAGACGCGCCCCGAGGAGTGTCTTGCCTTATGTAAGCACTCGGTCTGACTGAGCGCCTCCAGGAGAGAGGCCCAAGCAAGACGCGCCCCGAGGAGCGTCTTGCCACATGTCACTACTCGGTCTAACTGAGCGCCTCCAGGAGAGAGGTCCAAGCAAGACGCGCCCCGAGGAGCGTCTTGCCAAATGTCACTACTCGGTCTGACTGAGCGCCTCCAGGAGGGAGGTCCAAGCAAGACGCGCCCCGAGGAGCGTCTTGCCACATGTCACTACTCGGTCTGACTGAGCGCCTCCAGGAGAGAGGCCCAAGCAAGACGTGCCCCGAGGAGCGTCTTGCCACATGTCAACACTGGGTCTGACTGAGCGCCTCCAGGAGAGAGGCCCAAGCAAGACACGCCCCGAGGAGCGTCTTGACACATGTCAACACTGGGTCGGACTGAGGGCCTCCATGAGAGAAGCCCAAGCAAGACGCGCCCCGAGGAGAGTCTTGCCACATGTCAACACTCGGTCTGACAGAGGGCATTCATGAGAGAGGCCCAAGCAATACGCGCCCCGAGGAGCGTCTTGCCACATGTCACCACTGGGTCTGAATGAGCGCCTCCAGGAGAGAGGCCCAAGCAAGACGCGCCCCGAAGAGCGTCTTGCCACGTGTCAACACTGGGTCTGACTGAGCGCCTCCAGGAGAGAGGCCCAAGCAAGACGCGCCCCGAGGAGCGTCTTGCCACATGTCAACAATGGGTCTGACTGAGGGCCTCCAGGAGAGAGGCCCAAGCAAGATGCGCCCGAAGGAGCGTCTTGCCACATGTCAACAATGGGTCTGACAGAGGGCCTCCAGGAGAGAGGCCCAAGCAAGACACGCCCCGAGGAGCGTCTTGCCACATGTCACCTCTGGTTCTGACTGAGCGCCTCCAGGAGAGAAGCCCAAGCAAGACGCGCCCCGAGGAGCGTCTTGCCACATGTCAACAATGGGTCTGACTGAGGGCCTCCAGGAGAGAAGCCCAAGCAAGACGCGCCCCGAGGAGCGTCTTGACACATGTCAACACTGGGTCTGACAGAGGGCCTCCACGAGAGAGGCCCAAGCAAGACGCGCCCCGAGGAGTGTCTTGCCACATGTCACCACTGGGTCTGACTGAGCGCCTCCAGGAGAGAGGCCCAAGCAAGACGTGCCCCGAGGATCGTCAGGCCACATGTCACTACTCAGTCTGACTGAGCGCCTCCAGGAGAGAGGCCAAAGCAAGACGCGCCCCGAGGAGCGTCTTGCCACATGTCAGCACTCGGTCTGACTGAGCGCCTCCAGGAGAGAGGCCCAAGCAAAACGCGCCCCGAGGAGCGTCTTGCCACATGTCAACAATGGGTCTGACTGAGGGCCTCCAGGAGAGAAGCCCAAGCAACACGCGGCCCGAGGAGCGTCTTGCCACATGTCAGCACTCGGTCTGACTGAGCGCCTCCAGGAGAGAGGCCCAAGCAAGACGCGCCCCGAGGAGCGTCTTGCCACATGCCAACAATGGGTCTGACTGAGGGCCTCCAGGAGAGAAGCCCAAGCAAGACGCGCCCCGAGGAGCGTCTTGACACATGTCAACACTGGGTATGACAGAGGGCCTCCAGGAGAGAGGCCCAAGCAAGACGCGCCCCGAGGAGTGTCTTGCCACATGTCACCACTTGGTCTGACTGAGCGCCTCCAGGAGAGAGGCCCAAGCAACACGCGCCCCGAGGAGCGTCAGGCCACATGTCACTACTCAGTCTGACTGAGCGCCTCCAGGAGAGAAGCCAAAGCAAGACGCGCCCCGAGGAGCTTCTTGCCACATGTCAGCACTCGGTCTGACTGAGCGCCTCCAGGAGAGAGGCCAAAGCAAGACGCGCCCCGAGGAGCGTCTTGACACATGTCAACACTGGGTCTGACAGAGGGCCTCCATGAGAGAGGCCCAAGCAAGACGCGCCCCGAGGAGTGTCTTGCCACATGTCAACACTGGGTCTGACAGAGGGCCTCCAGGAGAGAGGCCCAAGCAAGATGCGCCCCGAGGATTGTCTTGCCACAAGTCACCACTTGGTCTGACTGAGCGCCTCCAGGAGAGAGGCCCAAGCAACAAGCGCCCCGAGGAGCGTCAGGCCACATGTCACTACTCAGTCTGACTGAGCGCCTCCAGGAGAGAGGCCCAAGCAAGACGCACCCCGAGGAGCGTCTTGCCACGTGTCAACACTGGGTCTGATTGAGGGCCTTCTGGAGAGAGGCCCAAGCAAGAAGCGTCCCGAGGAGCGTCTTGCCACATGTCAACAATGGTTCTTACTGAGGGCCTCCGGGAGAGTAGTCCAAGCAAGACGCGCCCCGAGGAGCTTCTTGCCACATGTCAGCACTCGGTCTGACTGAGTGCCTCCAGGAGAGAGGCCAAAGCAAGACGCCCCCCGAGGAGCGTCTTGACCCATGTCAACACTGGGTCTGACAGAGGGCCTCCATGAGAGAGGCCCAAGCAAGACGCGCCCCGAGGAGCGTCTTGCCACATGTCACTACTCGGTCTTACTGAGCGCCTCAGGGAGAGAGGCCCAAGCAAGACGCGCCCCGAGGAGCGTCTTGCCACATGTCAACACTGGGTCTGACTGAGCGCCTCCAGGAGAGAGGCCCAAGCAAGACGCGCCCGAAGGAGCGTCTTGCCACATGTCAACACTGGGTCTGACAGAGGGCCTCCAGGAGAGAGGCCCAAGCAAGACGCGCCCCGAGGAGCGACTTGTCACTTGTCAACACTGGGTCTGTCTGAGCGCCTCCAGGAGAGAAGCCCAAGCAAGACGCGCCCCGAGGAGCGTCTTGCCACATGTCAACAATGGGTCTGACTGAGGGCCTCCAGGAGAGAAGCCCAAGCAAGACGCGCCCCGAGGAGCGTCTTGACACATGTCAACACTGGGTCTGACTGAGCGCCTCCAGGAGAGAGGCCCAAGCAAGACGTGCCCCGAGGATCGTCAGGCCACATGTCACTACTCAGTCTGACTGAGCGCCTCCAGGAGAGAGGCCCAAGCAAGACGCGCCCCGAGGAGCGTCTTGCCACATGTCAGCACTCGGTCCTACTGAGCGCCTCCAGGAGAGAGGCCCAAGCAAGACGCGCCCCGAGGAGCGTCTTGCCACATGTCAACAATGGGTCTGACTGAGGGCCTCCAGGAGAGACGCCCAAGCAACACGCGGCCCGAGGAGCGTCTTGCCACATGTCAGCACTCGGTCTGACTGAGCGCCTCCAGGAGAGAGGCCCAAGCAAGACGCGCCCCGAGGAGCGTCTTGCCACATGCCAACAATGGGTCTGACTGAGGGCCTCCAGGAGAGAGGCCCAAGCAAGACGTGCCCCGAGGAGTGTCTTGCCACATGTCACCACTTGGTCTGACTGAGCGCCTCCAGGAGAGAGGCCCAAGCAACACGCGCCCCGAGGAGCGTCAGGCCACATGTCACTACTCAGTCTGACTGAGCGCCTCCAGGAGAGAGGCCCAAGCAAGACGCGCCCCGAGGAGCGTCTTGCCACATGTCAACAATGGGTCTTACTGAGGGCCTCCAGGAGAGAAGCCCAAGCAAGACACGCCCCGAGGAGCTTCTTGCCACATGTCAGCACTCGGTCTGACTGAGCGCCTCCATGAGAGAGGCCCAAGCAAGACGCGCCCCGAGGAGAGTCTTGCCACATGTCAACACTGGGTCTGACAGAGGGCCTCCAGGAGAGAGGCCCAAGCAAGATGCGCCCCGAGGATTGTCTTGCCACATGTCACCACTTGGTCTGACTGAGCGCCTCCAGGAGAGAGGCCCAAGCAACACGCGCCCCGAGGAGCGTCAGGCCACATGTCACTACTCAGTCTGACTGAGCGCCTCCAGGAGAGAGGCCCAAGCAAGACGTGCCCCGAGGAGCGTCTTGCCACGTGTCAACACTGGGTCTGATTGAGGGCCTTCTGGAGAGAGGCCCAAGCAAGACGCGTCCCGAGGAGCGTCTTGCCACATGTCAACAATGGTTCTTACTGAGGGCCTCCGGGAGAGAAGTCCAAGCAAGACGCGCCCCGAGGAGCTTCTTGCCACATGTCAGCACTCGGTCTGACTGAGTGCCTCCAGGAGAGAGGCCAAAGCAAGACGCCCCCCGAGGAGCGTCTTGACACATGTCAACACTGGGTCTGACAGAGGGCCTCCATGAGAGAGGCCCAAGCAAGACGCGCCCCGAGGAGCGTCTTGCCACATGTCACTACTCGGTCTTACTGAGCGCCTCAGGCAGAGAGGTCCAAGCAAGACGCGCCCCGAGGAGCGTCTTGCCACATGTCAACACTGGGTCTGACTGAGTGCCTCCATGAGAGAAGCCCCAGCAAGACGCGCCCAGAGGAGCGTCTTGCCACATGTCACTACTCGGTCTGTTTGAGCGCCTCCAGGAGAGAGGCCCAAGCAAGACGTGCCCGGAGGAGCGTCTTGCCACATGTCAACAATGGGTCTGACTGAGGGCCTCCAGGAGAGAAGCCCAAGCAAGACACGCCCCGAGGAGCGTCTTGCCACATGTCAACACTGGGTCTGACTGAGCGCCTCCAGGAGAGAGGCCCAAGCAAGACACGCCCCGAGGAGCGTCTTGACACATGTCAACACTGGGTCTGACTGACGGCCTCCATGAGAGAAGCCCAAGCAAGACGCGCCCCGAGGAGAGTCTTGCCACATGTCAACACTCGGTCTGACAGAGGGCATCCAGGAGAGAGGCCCAAGCAATATGCGCCCCGAGGAGCGTCTTGCCACTTAAACCCACAACCTAGCACTGAGGACAGAGGGACTTTATTTAAATTAGTACTTAATGGAAACGATACATAATGATACATAAGAGCCATGTCACACATTCAGCCTAGGAATAGTAGCATTGTGCACTATTAAAAATATACACATCAATTGCTCGAATCCCATTGTTGCAAAGTAAAACTCTAATAAAACTCTAGTCTGACATCAACAGAGAAGACTTAGTGTATGTACTACAAATACAGCATTAGGATTTAGAGTGGACCGTGCACCTTGTGAACCATCAGAGGCTTATGACGCAACATATCTTCCAGTTGCTATTAGACAAGTTATAATTCTCGACCATTTTTCGGAACTGGTTTCTTGGGTCCGTGAGTAAATGCCATTAGTACTTAATGGAAACGATACATAATGATACATAAGAGCCATGTCGTACATTCAGCCTAGGAATAGTAGCATTGTGCACTATTAAAAATATACACATCAATTGCTCGAATCCCATTGTTGCAAAGTAAAACTCTAATAAAACTCTAGTCCGACATCAACAGAGAAGACTTAGTGTATGTACTACAAATACAGCATTAGGATTTCGAGTGGACCATGCACCTTGTGAACCATCAGAGGCTTATGACGCAACATATCTTCCAGTTGCTATTAGACAAGTTATAATTCTCGACCATTTTTCGGAACTGGTTTCTTGGGTCCGTGAGTAAATGCCAAATGAGATGATAGTCCTTAAGTAAGTTCCTGGCGATCCCATGTCACGCTCTTGCCCATCAGCCGGTGAACGCTGAGACGGAACTCGATGAGAGCGATGTATTTTTTAAGTGCTCCGAATGTACTTCTAACAAGCGTGCGATTCACTTTGTGAGTAAACAGCAGCTGCAGCTGATTCAAACAGTCGAGCCAACTTTCTACATCACAATATGCGTTTTGTAGTTAGTCGAGTTACCTTTTGTGTGGCGCATGCACGGGTCGTTATCGTCCAGCTCCCAGCTTAGAGAGTCCTGTATTGACACAGACGTCAATACATCTCGATGTCATGCAACACACAAAGTCTGTCGCATACAGGTGGGTTAACACATGTACGATACCTTTTGTGTGGCGCATGCACGGGTTGTTAGCGTCCAGCTCCCAGCTTAGAGAGTCCTGTATTGACACAGACGTCAATACATCTCGATGTCATGCAACACACAAAGTCTGTCACATACAGGTGGGTTAGCACATGTACGATACCTTTTGTGTGGCGCATGCACGGGTCGTTAGCGTCCAGCTCCCGGCTTATAGAGAGTCCTGTATTGACACAGACGTCAATACATCTCGATGTCATGCAACACACAAAGTCTGTCGCATACAGGTGGGTTAACACACATGTACGATGTGTGCGATGGCACGCCTAGTTTACAATGGGACACGACGATGATCATTGTTAACCAAACTCTTGTTTCTCACGACAGGTGGTAGCGTTGTCTCCTGCACCTGGTCTTCGTGCACAGAGGGTGCTGTAATGTGCTCGTCATAGTCGCGATCGTTGTCACTCGAATCCGTTGTTCTCACGACAGGTGGTAGCGTTGTCTCCTGCATGTTGTCTTCACGTGCGGCAAGCGTTGTGCTGTGCTCGTTATAATGGTTGTCTTCGTACAAAGGGGGTGTTGAATACTCCTTCGCGAGTAGTGTAGGAGGTGGTGTGATGGGACGTATCTCAGAGGCGTTATGTGAGCGTACCACCATGGCCTGAGCAACTGCGACTACTGAGAGTACACCCAGTACAGACAGCGAGATCTTTTTTTTTCTTGGGTGTTGTACGTGTGGGTACAGCCGCTTTAATGGCAGTGAGAGCAAGTGGGCAAATGTATTTATAGGTCACTAGCAGAAACTAAGGCACGTGGTCAGAGTGTAATCGTAACCACCGTAGCTCTTGTCATAATTTAATATACATAGAAATCAGAAACGGGCATGTCAGGATAGATATCGCGAGTGATAATGCGGCCAGTATCTGTGTGCGCTTGAGAGCACCTTGTTGTTCTACTGTGGTGCCCACGCCGCCAGGTCTGTAAATGTCATCGACCTCCTTTATATACGCATACGCTAAAGACCATATATTCTCTATGGATTTGAACACGTCCTATGTTTCGCGTAATGCTTGAGCTGTCTCGAGCGTGATGTTGTGAGTGTACGCCAGTGTTTCACGTGCACCGAGGTCCGAAAGGGCGTGCGCTACAACTATTAACCTTGGTTTGGGAGTGTGGCAAAACGCTCGCTCCACTGTAATGGGCGGATGCAATGTTATCACCTGGTACGTTTCGTTAGTCGGGTCGTAACACACCGGTCCGTGAAACGGACCGTCACATTGTATGGGGCACAGTAAGGACAACACGCCGCCGACCGTGACTTCGCACTCGACCGCGGTGGTGTTATTGATTTGCAAAGGATCACATACGCCTCTCCAGTCGCAATGAGGCACATTGTAGTCGACGCGACCGTCGGTCACCATAGCTTTCGTCAGCCAACACACTCGATTGCCCTTCGAAACATCGGCGATCAACGTGAGCTTAGAGGTCGACGTCGCTTTACTGTACGCCAGGATATCCGTGTGTGAGTGCACGCTCGACGTCGATTGACAACCGGTCATGTCAGACCTGATCAGACCTTCCGAACACATGACCATTAGTTGTTGTGCGGCCGAGAGTATCGCGATCATACCGTTGAGATGTGTAGAAAGCGCGTACACGCCAGCCTTCCACGTTTCCAAAATTTCCAGCAGTCTAGAGGGACTTGTCTTAGTCGCACGGCTGTGCTGAATTTGCGTTGGGTAGACACAACGGCTTCTACCTCGCTTAGGATCTGTGGGCTCATGTACTCGTGGTAGGCCAAGACGTGTATAGTCGAGCGCGGTGATGCCCCGAACACTTGACCCAGTTTTGTTGTGGCGATATGCGTGTCCAGTAACGCGGCAAAGTCCGCGTGTCTAGCGTGTATTGATTTTACAGCTCGCTCATACCCCAACAGTACGGTCCGTAGAAGTTCGTTCACTTGTTTCCATGCGCTCGTGGAACACAGGACATCGCAACCTCCGTGATACTCAAGTAAAGCGTCAAACACCAGCTGCTTGCACGTTGGAAATACAATCGGTAGTAACTTCTTACTCCACTCTATGTTGAACTCGTATAGTATGTATATGGGCGGTTGCGGCGGTTTGCGCATTTTCTATCTACCCTCCGCTAATATGACTCTGTGGTCTGTCTCCTGAGATGGTGCGGTTGGAACTTGCGAGAGTGCACTATCGACGGTCGGCGTTTTCATTTCGTCAACTGCCATTTTCAGCCGCTGGCAAACGGCCGTCGACGGTCGATGCGAGACACCAACATAACGTTAGACCGCGACCCTCATGCCAGTTTTCTGTAGTACTGGTTGTAGTTTCTGGTGCACACTCGAAACGCCATTACGATCACAATTATGTTGATTAATAAATCCAGTGTTGTAGCGACTGCAGCCAGCGCCGTCGCGCAACTTGTGTCGGTGTTATCTCTCGATACTTTAATTCGTATCCGAGCGTATGCAGAATCTACGGATCTGGTGAAGTTGCTTGTCACTAGCTTGCGCATGTTTGATATGGCACTTTGCGCGAGACTCGCACAACCTGCAGTGGCGACCGTCGCGTCAGTGCAAAGTTTTTCCAATATATCGCTCGCAACATCGTTTGTCATTTGCTGTACACTGCGCACACTGGCCGCGAGGTCGCGGAGAGGGTCTTCGTTACGAGCTACTCTGGTAGCGCCGTGGTTGATGAGGACGATCATCTTTTGCAATAGTTCATCTCGAAGCGCAACGATGGTGAGGGCGACCGGTTGGCCGGTTCCGCCTTCAGGCCACACGGTTGCCGCTAGATTGCCCAATGCCACACACGCAGACGAACCCTGTACACACTCAATGACCCGTGTGCGATCGTTGATTTCTGCTAGTACGTTTGCTAGGTCTACGTGCTTCCACGGATCGGGCTTGGGCACGCGCTTGTTTTTAGAGGCGTTTTCGCGCATCCTCTACACTGCACGACCGCTCGTGGCCGCACTAGCTATATTTATCTTTATTTGATTCACACACACACACACACACACACACACACACACACACACACACACACACACACACACACACACACACACACACACACAGGCCCTTGCGTGCAAACCCCGGTCAGGCCTGCAGTGTACACATCAGAGACATGATGTTCTTTCACAGAACTGAGGTTGTTCATTACTAAATGACTTTTACAGGAGTATTGTTATTATACTGTTCAACAGGTTGATCATAATAATGTGTATTAAACCCACAACCTAGCACAGAGGACAGAGGGACTTTATTTAAATTTGTACTTAATGGAAACGATACATAATGATACATAAGAGCCATGTCGTACATTCAGCCTAGGAATAGTAGCATTGTGCACTATTAAAAATATACACATCAATTGCTCGAATCCCATTGTTGCAAAGTAAAACTCTAATAAAACTCTAGTCTGACATCAACAGAGAAGACTTAGTGTATGTACTACAAATACAGCATTAGGATTTCGAGTGGACCGTGCACCTTGTGAACCATCAGAGGCTTATGACGCAACATATCTTCCAGTTGCTATTAGACAAGTTATAATTCTCTACCATTTTTCGGAACTGGTTTCTTGGGTCCGTGAGTAAATGCCAAATGAGATGATAGTCCTTAAGTAAGTTCCTGGCGATCCCATGTCACGCTCTTGCCCATCAGCCGGTGAACGCTGAGACGGAACTCGATGAGAGCGATGTATTTTTTAAGTGCTCCGAATGTACTTCTAACAAGCGTGCGATTCACTTTGTGAGTAAACCGCAGCTGCAGCTGATTCAAACAGTCGAGCCAACTTTCTACATCACAATATGCGTTTTGTAGTTAGTCGAGTTACCTTTTGTGTAGCGCATGCACGGGTCGTTATCGTCCAGCTCCCAGCTTAGAGAGTCCTGTATTGACACAGACGTCAATACATCTCGATGTCATGCAACACACAAAGTCTGTCGCATACAGGTGGGTTAACACATGTACGATACCTTTTGTGTGGCGCATGCACGGGTTGTTAGCGTCCAGCTCCCAGCTTAGAGAGTCCTGTATTGACACAGACGTCAATACATCTCGATGTCATGCAACACACAAAGTCTGTCGCATACAGGTGGGTTAACACATGTACGATACCTTTTTTGTGGCGCATGCACGGGTCGTTAGCGTCCAGCTCCCGGCTTATAGAGAGTCCTGTATTGACACAGACGTCAATACATCTCGATGTCATGCAACACACAAAGTCTGTCGCATACAGGTGGGTTAACACACATGTACGATGTGTGCGATGGCACGCCCAGTTTACAATGGGACACGACGATGATCATTGTTAACCAAACTCTTGTTTCTCACGACAGGTGGTAGCGTTGTCTCCTGCACCTGGTCTTCGTGCACAGAGGGTGCTGTAATGTGCTCGTCATAGTCGCGATCGTTGTCACTCGAATCCGTTGTTCTCACGACAGGTGGTAGCGTTGTCTCCTGCATGTTGTCTTCGCGTGCGGCAAGCGTTGTGCTGTGCTCGTTATAATGGTTGTCTTCGAACAAAGGGGGTGTTGAATACTCCTTCGCGAGTAGTGTAGGAGGTGGTGTGATGGGACGTATCTCAGAGGCGTTATGTGAGCGTACCACCATGGCCTGAGCAACTGCGACTACTGAGAGTACACCCAGTACAGACAGCGAGATCTTTTTTTTTCTTGGGTGTTGTATGTGTGGGTACAGCCGCTTTAATGGCAGTGAGAGCAAGTGGGCAAATGTATTTATAGGTCACTAGCAGAAACTAAGGCACGTGGTCAGAGTGTAATCGTAACCACCGTAGCTCTTGTCATAATTTAATATACATAGAAATCAGAAACGGGCATGTCAGGATAGACATGGCGAGTGATAATGCGGCCAGTATCTGTGTGCGCTTGAGAGCACCTTGTTGTTCTACTGTGGTGCCCACGCCGCCAGGTCTGTAAATGTCATCGACCTCCTTTATATACGCATACGCTAAAGACCGTATATTCTCTATGGATTTGAACACGTCCTTTGTTTCGCGTAACGCTTGAGCTGTCTCGAGCGTGATGTTGTGAGTGTAAGCCAGTGTTTCACGTGCACCGAGGTCCGAAAGAGTGTGCGCTACAACTATTAACCTTGGTTTGGGAGTGTGGCGAAACGCTCGCTCCGCTGTAATGGGCGGATGCAATGTTATCACCTGGTACGTTTCGTTAGTCGGGTCGTAACACACCGGTCCGTGACACGGACCGTCACATTGTATGGGGCACAGTAAGGACAACACGCCACCGACCGTGACTTCGCACTCGACCGCGGTGGTGTTGTCGATTTGCAAAGGATCACATACGCCTCTAAAGTCGCAATGAGGCACATTGTAGTCGACGCGACCGTCGGTCACCATAGCTTTCGTCAGCCAACACACTCGATTGCCCTTCGAAACATCGGCGATCAACGTGAGCGTAGAGGTCGCTGTCGCTTTACTGTACGCCAGGATATCCGTGTGTGAGTGCACGCTCGACGTCGATTGACAACCGGTCATGTCAGACCTGATCAGACCTTCCGAACACATGACCATTAGTTGTTGTGCGGCCGAGAGTATCGCGATCATACCGTTGAGATGTGTAGAAAGCGCGTACACGCCAGCCTTCAACGTTTCCAAAGTTTCCAGCAATCTAGAGGGACTTGTCTTAGCGCGCACGGCTGTGCTGAATTTGCGTTGGGTAGACACAACGGCTTCTACCTCGCTTAGGATCTTGTGGGCTCATGTACTCGTGGTAGGCCAAGACGTGTATAGTCGAGCGCGGTGACGCCCCGAACACTTGACCCGGTTTTGTTGTGGCGATATGCGTGTCCAGTAATGCGGCAAAGTCCGCGTGTCTAGCGTGTATTGATTTTACAGCTCGCTCATACCCCAACAGTACGGTCCGTAGAAGTTCGTTCACTTGTTTCCATGCGCTCGTGGAACACAGGACATCGCAACCTCTGTGATAATCAAGTAAAGCGTCACACACCAGCTGCTTGCACGTTGTAAATACAATCGGTAGTAACTTCTTACTCCACTCTATGTTGAACTCGTATAGTATGTATATGGGCGGTTGCGGCGGTTTGCGCATTTTCTATCTACCCTCCGCTAATATGACTCTGTGGTCTGTCTCCTGAGATGGTGCGGTTGGAACTTGCGAGAGTGCACTATGGACGGTCGGCGTTTCCATTTCGTCAACTGTGCCATTTTCAGCCGCTGGCAAACGGCCGTCGACGGTCGATGCGAGACACCAACATAACGTTAGACCGCGACCCTCATGCCAGTTTTCTGTAGTACTGGTTGTAGTTTCTGGTGCACACTCGATACGCCATTACGATCACAATTACGTTGATTAATAAATCCAGTGTTGTAGCGACTGCAGCCAGCGCCGTCGCGCAACTCGTGTCGGTGTTATCTCTCGATACTTTCGTTGGTATTCAAGCGTATGCAGAATCTACGGATCTGGTGAAGTTGCTTGTCACTAGCTTGCGCACGTTTGATATGGCACTTTGCGCGAGACTCACACAACCTGCAGTGGCGACCGTCGCGTCAGTGCAAAGTTTTTCCGATATATCGCTCACAACATCGTTAGTCATTTGCTGTACACTGCGCACACTGGCCGCGAGGTCGCGGAGAGGGTCTTCGTTACGAGCTACTCTGGTAGCGCCGTGGTTGATGAGGACGATCATCTTTAGCAATAGTTCATCTCGAAGCGCAACGATGGTGAGGGCAACGGGTTGGCCGGTTCCGCCTTCAGGCCACTCTTGTGCCGCTAGATTGCCCAATGCCACACACGCAGACGAACCCTGTACACACTCAATGACCCGTGTGCGATCGTTGATTTCTGCTAGTACGTTTGCTAGGTCTACGTGCTTCCACGGATCGGGCGTGGGCACGCGCTTGTTTTTAGAGGCGTTTTCGCGCAGCCTCTACCCTGCACGACCGCTCGTGGCCGCACTAGCTATATTTATCTTTATTTGTTTCACACACACACACACACACACACACACACACACACACACACACACACACACACACACACACACACACACACACACACACACGCGCGCACACACACACACACACAGGCCCTTGCATGCAAACCCCGGTCAGGCCTGCAGTATACACATCAGAGACATGATGTGCTTTCACAGAACTGAGGTTGTTCATTACTAAATGACTTTTACAGGAATATTGTTATTATACTATTCAACAGGTTGATCATAATAATGTGTATTAAACCCACAACCTAGCACTGAGGACAGAGGGACTTTATTTAAATTAGTACTTAATGGAAACGATACATAATGATACATAAGAGCCATGTCATACATTCAGCCTAGGAATAGTAGCATTGTGCATTATTAAAAATATACACATCAATTGCTCGATTCCCATTGTTGCAAAGTAAAACTCTAATAAAACTCTAGTCTGACATCAACAGAGAAGACTTAGTGTATGTACTACAAATACAGCATTAGGATTTCGAGTGGACCGTGCACCTTGTGAACCATCAGAGGCTTATGACGCAACATATCTTCCAGTTGCTATTAGACAAGTTATAATTCTCGACCATTTTTCGGAACTGGTTTCTTGGGTCCGTGAGTAAATGCCAAATGAGATGATAGTCCTTAAGTAAGTTCCTGGCGATCCCATGTCACGCTCTTGCCCATCAGCCGGTGAATGCTGAGACGGAACTCGATGAGAGCGATGTATTTTTTAAGTGCTCCGAATGTACTTCTAACAAGCGTGCGATTCACTTCGTGAGTAAACCGCAGCTGCAGCTGATTCAAACAGTCGAGCCAACTTTCTACATCACAATATGCGTTTTGTAGTTAGTCGAGTTACCTTTTGTGTGGCGCATGCACGGGTCGTTAGCGTCCAGCTCCCAGCTTAGAGAGTCCTGTATTGACACAGACGTCAATACATCTCGATGTCATGCAACACACAAAGTCTGTCGCATACAGGTGGGTTAACACATGTACGATACCTTTTGTGTGGCGCATGCACGGGTCGTTAGCGTCCAGCTCCTGGCTTATAGAGAGTCCTGTATTGACACAGACGTCAATACATCTCGATGTCATGCAACACACAAAGTCTGTCGCATACAGGTGGGTTAACACACGTACGATGTGTGCGATGGCGCGCCCGTTTACAATGGGACACGACGATGATCATTGTTAACCAAACTCTTGTTTCTCACGACAGGTGGTAGCGTTGTCTCCTGCACCTGGTCTTCGTGCACAGAGGGTGTTGTAATGTGCTCGTCATAGTCGCGATCGTTGTCACTCGAATCCGTTGTTCTCACGACAGGTGGTAGCGTTGTCTCCTGCATGTTGTCTTCGCGTGCGGCAAGCGTTGTGCTGTGCTCGTTATAATGGTTGTCTTCGTACAAAGGGGGTGTTGAATACTCCTTCGCGAGTAGTCTAGGAGGTGGTGTGATGGAACGTATCTCAGAGCGTTATGTGAGCGTACCACCATGGCCTGAGCAACTGCG
This sequence comes from Nothobranchius furzeri, assembly GCF_043380555.1. Classification (NCBI taxonomy): domain Eukaryota; kingdom Metazoa; phylum Chordata; class Actinopteri; order Cyprinodontiformes; family Nothobranchiidae; genus Nothobranchius; species Nothobranchius furzeri. Next base: position 1,108,186 of record NC_091741.1, read on the forward strand.
ACTACTGAGAGTACACCCAGTACAGACAGCGAGATCAATTTTTTTTCTTGGGTGTTGTACGTGTGGGTACAGCCGCTTTAATGGCAGTGAGAGCAAGTGGGCAAAAGTATTTATAGGTCACTAGCAGAAACTAAGGCACGTGGTCAGAGTGTAATCGTAACCACCTAAAGTAGCTCTTGTCATAAATTAATATACATAGAAATCAGAAACGGGTATGTCAGGATAGACATCGCGAGTGATAATGCGGCCAGTATCTGTGTGCGCTTGAGAGCACCTTGTTGTTCTACTGTGGTGCCCACGCCGCCGGGTCTGTAAATGTCATCGACCTTCTTTATATACGCATACGCTAAAGACCGTATATTCTCTATGGATTTGAACACGTCCTTTGTTTCGCGTAACGCTTGAGCTGTCTCGAGCGTGATGTTGTGAGTGTACACCAGTGTTTCGCGTGCACCGAGGTCCGAAAAGGCGTGCGCTACAACTATTAACCTTGGTTTGGGAGTGTGGCGAAACGCTCGCTCCGCTGTAATGGGCAGATGCAATGTTATCACCTGGTACGTTTCGTTAGTCGGGTCGTAACACACCGGTCCGTCACACGGACCGTCACATTGTATGGGGCTTATACTATTCAACAGGTTGATCATAATAATGTGTATTAAACCCACAACCTAGCACTGAGGACAGAGGGACTTTATTTAAATTAGTACTTAATGGAAACGATACATAATGATACATAAGAGCCATGTCATACATTCAGCCTAGGAATAGTAGCATTGTGCACTATTAAAAATATACACATCAATTGCTCGAATCCCATTGTTGCAAAGTAAAACTCTAATAAAACTCTAGTCTGACATCAACAGAGAAGACTTAGTGTATGTACTACAAATACAGCATTAGGATTTCGAGTGTACCGTGCACCTGGTGAACCATCAGAGGCTTATGACGCAACATATCTTCCAGTTCTGACTGAGCGCCTCCAGGAGAGAGGCCCAAGCAAGACCCGCCCCGACGAGCGTCTTGCCACATGTCACTACTCGGTATAACTGAGCGCCTCCAGGAGAGAGGTCCAAGCAAGACACGCCCCCGAGGAGCGTCTTGCCACATGTCACTACTCGGTCTGACTGAGCGCCTCCAGGAGGGAGGTCCAAGCAAGACGCGCCCCGAGGAGCGTCTTGCCACATGTCACTACTCGGTCTGACTGAGCGCCTCCAGGAGAGAGGCCCAAGCAAGACGCACCCCGAGGAGCGTCTTGCCACATGTCACCTCTGGTTCTGACTGAGCGCCTCCAGGAGAGAGGCCCAAGCAAGACGCGCCCCGAGGAGCGTCTTGCCACATGTCAACACTGGGTCTGACAGAGGGCCTCCATGAGAGAGGCCCAAGCAAGACGCGCCCCGAGGAGCGTCTTGCCACATGTCACTACTCGGTCTGACTGAGCGCCTCCAGGAGAGAGGCCCAAGCAAGACGTGCCCTGAGGAGCGTCTTGCCACATGTCAACAATGGGTCTGACTGAGGGCCTCCAGGAGAGAAGCCCAAGCAAGACGCGCCCCGTGGAGCGTCTTGCCACATGTCAACACTGGGTCTGACTGAGCGCCTCCAGGAGAGAGGCCCAAGCAAGACGCGCCCCGAGGAGCGTCTTGCCACATGTCAACAATGGGTCTGACTGAGGGCCTCCAGGAGAGAAGCCCAAGCAAGACGCGCCCCGTGGAGCTTCTTGCCACATGTCAGCACTCGGTCTGACTGAGCGCCTCCAGGAGAGAGGCCAAAGCAAGACGCGCCCCGGGGAGCGTCTTGACACATGTCAACACTGGGTCTGACAGAGGGCCTCCATGAGAGAGGCCCAAGCAAGACGCGCCCCGAGGAGTGTCTTGCCACATGTCAACACTGGGTCTGACAGAGGGCCTCCAGGAGAGAGGCCCAAGCAATACGCGCCCCGAGGAGTGTCTTGCCACATGTCACCACTTGGTCTGACTGAGCGCCTCCAGGAGAGAGGCCCAAGCAAGACGCGCCCCGAGGAGCGTCTTGCCACGTGTCAACACTGGGTCTGATTGAGGGCCTTCTGGAGAGAGGCCCAAGCAAGACGCGCCCCGAGGAGCGTCTTGCCACATGTCAACAATGGTTCTTACTGAGAGCCTCCAGGTGAGAAGCCCAAGCAAGACGCGCCCCGAGGAGCTTCTTGCCACATGTCAGCACTTGGTCAGACTGAGCACCTCCAGGAGAGAGGCCAAAGCAAGACGCCCCCCGAGGAGCGTCTTGACACATGTCAACACTGGGTCTGACAGAGGGCCTCCATGAGAGAGGCCCAAGCAAGACGCGCCCCGAGGAGTGTCTTGCCAAATGTCAACACTGGGTCTGACTGAGCGCCTCAGGGAGAGAGGTCCAAGCAAGACGCGCCCCGAGGAGCGTCTTGCCACATGTCACTACTCGGTCTGACTGAGCGCCTCAGGGAGAGAGGTCCAAGCAAGACGCGCCCCGAGGAGCGTCTTGCCACATGTCAACACTGGGTCTGACTGAGTGCCTCCATGAGAGAAGCCCCAGCAAGACGCGCCCCGAGGAGCGTCTTGCCACATGTCACTACTCGGTCTGTTTGAGCGCCTCCAGGAGAGAGGCCCAAGCAAGACACGCCCCGAGGAGCGTCTTGACACATGTCAACACTGGGTCTGACTGAGGGCCTCCATGAGAGAAGCCCAAGCAAGACGCGCCCCGAGGAGCGTCTTGCCACATGTCAACACTGGGTCTGATTGAGGGCCTTCTGGAGAGAGGCCCAAGCAAGACGCGCCCCGAGGAGCGTCTTGCCACATGTATACAATGGGTCTTACTGAGGGCCTCCAGGAGAGAGGCCCAAGCAAGATGCGCCCGGAGGAGCGTTTTGCCACATGTCAACACTGGGTCTGACAGAGGGCCTCCAGGAGAGAGGCCCAAGCAAGACGCACCCCTAGGAGCGTCTTGCCACATGTCACCTCTGGTTCTGACTGAGCGCCTCCAGGAGAGAGGCCCAAGCAAGACGCGCCCCGAGGAGCGTCTTGCCACTTGTCAACACTGGGTCTGACAGAGGGCCTCCATGAGAGAGGCCCAAGCAAGACGCGCCCCGAGGAGCGTCTTGCGACATGTCACTACTCGGTCTAACTGAGCGCCTCCAGGAGAGAGGTCCAAGCAAGACGCGCCCCGGGGAGCGTCTTGCCACATGTCACAACTCGGTCTGACTGAGCGCCTCCAGGAGAGAGGCCCAAGCAAGACGTGCCCCGAGGAGCGTCTTGCCACATGTCAACAATGGGTCTGACTGAGGGCCTCCAGGAGAGAAGCCCAAGCAAGACGCGCCCCGAGGAGCGTCTTGCCACATGTCAACAATGGGTCTGACTGAGGGCCTTCTGGAGAGACGCCCAAGCAATACACGCCCCGAGGAGCGTCTTGCCACATGTCAACAATGGGTCTTACTGAGGGCCTCCAGGAGAGAGGCCCAAGCAAGATGCGCCCGGAGGAGCGTCTTGCCACATGTCAACACTGGGTCTGACAGAGGGCCTCCAGGAGAGAGGCCCAAGCAAGACGCGCCCCGAGGAGCGTCTTGCTTTGGCCTCTCTCCTGGAGGCGCTCAGTCAGACCGAGTGCTGACATGTGGCAAGACGCTCCTCGGGCCGCGTGTTTCTTGGGCTTCTCTCCTGGAGGCGCTCAGTCAGAATGAGTAGTGACATGCGGTCTGACGCTCCTCGGGGCGCGTCTTGCTTGGGCCTCTCTCCAGAAGGCCCTCAATCAGACCCAGTGTTGACACGTGGCAAGACGCTCCTCGGGGCGCGTCTTGCTTGGGCCTCTCTCCTGGAGGCGCTCAGTCAGACCAATTGGTGACATGTGGCAAGACACTCCTCGGGGCGCGTCTTGCTTGGGCCTCTCTCCTGGAGGCCCTCTGTCAGACCCAGTGTTGACATGTGGCAAGACACTCCTCGGGGCGCGTCTTGCTTGGGCCTCTCTCATGGAGGCCCTCTGTCAGACCCAGTGTTGACATGTGTCAAGACGCTCCTCGGGGCGCGTCTTGCTTTGGCCTCTCTCCTGGAGGCGCTCAGTCAGACCGAGTGCTGACATGTGGCAAGAAGCTCCTCGGGGCGCGTCTTGCTTCGGCTTCTCTCCTGGAGGCCCTCAGTAAGACCCATTGTTGACATGTGGCAAGATGCTCCTCGGGGCGCGTCTTGCTTGGGCCTCTCTCCTGGAGGCGCTCAGTCAGACTGAGTAGTGACATGTGGCCTGACGCTCCTCGGGGCGCGTGTTGCTTGGGCCTCTCTCCTGGAGGCGCTCAGTCAGACCAAGTGGTTACATGTGGCAAGACATTTCTCGGGGCGCGTCTTGCTTGGGCCTCTCTCCTGGAGGCCCTCTGTCAGACCCAGTGTTGACATGTGGCAAGAAACTCCTCGGGGCGCGTCTTGCTTGGGCCTCTCTCATGGAGGCCCTCTGTCAGACCCAGTGTTGACATGTGTCAAGACGCTCCTCGGGGCGCGTCTTGCTTTGGCCTCTCTCCTGGAGGCGCTCAGTCAGACCGAGTGCTGACATATGGCAAGACGCTCCTCGGGCCGCGTGTTTCTTGGGCTTCTCTCCTGGAGGCGCTCAGTCAGAATGAGTAGTGACATGCGGTCTGACGCTCCTCGGGGCGCGTGTTGCTTGGGCCTCTCTCCTGGAGGCGCTCAGTCAGACCAAGTGGTGACATGTGGCAAGACACTTCTCGGGGCGCGTCTTGCTTGGGCCTCTCTCCTGGAGGCCCTCTGTCAGGCCCAGTGTTGACATGTGGCAAGAAACTCCTCGGGGCGCGTCTTGCTTGGGCCTCTCTCATGGAGGCCCTCTGTCAGACCCAGTGTTGACATGTGTCAAGACGCTCCTCGGGGCGCGTCTTGCTTTGGCCTCTCTCCTGGAGGCGCTCAGTCAGACCGAGTGCTGACATGTGGCAAGACGCTCCTCGGGCCGCGTGTTGCTTGGGCTTCTCTCCTGGAGGCCCTCAGTCAGACCCATTGTTGACATGTGGCAAGACGCTCCTCGGGGCGCGTCTTGCTTGGGCCTCTCTCCTGGAGGCGCTCAGTCAGACCGAGTGCTGACATTTGGCAAGACGCTCCTCGGGGCACGTCTTTCTTCGGCTTCTCTCCTGGAGGCGCTCAGACAGACCCAGTGTTGACATGTGACAAGACGCTCCTCCGGGCGCATCTTGCTTGGGCCTCTCTCCTGGAGGCCCTCAGTCAGACCCATTGTTGACATGTATCAAGACGCTCCTCGGGGCGTGTCTTGCTTGGGCCTCTCTCCTGGAGGCGCTCAGTAAGACCGAGTGCTGACAGAAGGCAAGACGCTCCTCGGGGCGCTCATTGCTTGGGCCTCTCTCCTGAATGCCCTCTGTCAGACCGAGTGTTGACATGTGGCAAGACTCTCCTCGGGGCGCGTCTTGCTTGGGCTTCTCTCATGGAGGCCCTCAGTCCGACCCAGTGTTGACATGTGTCAAGACGCTCCTCGGGGCGTGTCTTGCTTTGGCCTCTCTCCTGGAGGCGCTCAGTCAGACCCAGTGTTGATTTGTGGCAAGACGCTCCTCTGGGCGCGTCTTGCTTGGGCTTCTCTCCTGGAGGCCCTCAGTCAGACCCATTGTTGACATGTGGCAAGACGCTCCTCGGGGCACGTCTTGCTTGGGCCTCTCTCCTGGAGGCGCTCAGTCAGACCGAGTAGTGACATGTGGCAAGACGCTCCTCGGGGCGCGTCTTGCTTGGACCTCCATCCTGGAGGCGCTCAGTCAGACTGAGTAGTGACATTTGGCAAGACGCTCCTCGGGGCGCGTCTTGCTTGGGCCTCTCTCCTGGAGGCGCTCAGTCAGACCGAGTGCTGACATAAGGCAAGACGCTCCTCGGGGCGCGTCTTGCTGGGGCCTCTCTCCTGGAGGTGCTCAATCAGACCCAGTGGTGACACGTGGCAAGACGCTCCTCTGGGCGTGTCTTGCTTGGGCCTCTCTCCTGGAGGAGCTCAGTCAGACCCAGTGGTGACACGTGGCAAGACGCTCCTCGAGGCGCATCTTGCTTGGGCCTCTCTCCTGGAGGCGCTAAGTCAGACCCAGTGTTGACATGTGGCAAGACGTTCCTCGGGGCGCGTCTTGCTTGGGCCTCTCTCCTGGAGGCGCTCAGTCAGACACAGTGTTGACATGTGGCAAGACACTCCTCGGGGCGCGTCTTGCTTGGGCTTCTCTCATGGAGGCCCTCAGTAAGACCCATTGTTGACATGTGGAAAGAAGCTCCTCGGGGCGCGTCTTGCTTTGGCTTCTCTCCTGGAGGCCCTCAGTCAGACCCATTGTTGACATGTGGCAAGACGCTCCTCGGGGCGCGTATTGCTTGGGCCTCTCTCCTGGATGCCCTCTGTCAGACCCAGTGTTGACATGTGGCAAGACGCTCCTCGGGGAACGTCTTGCTTGGGCCTCTCTCCTGAGGCGCTCAGTCAGACCGAGTAGTGACATGATGCAAGACGCTCCTCGGGGCGCGTCTTCCTTGGACCTCTCTCCTGGAGCCGCTCAGTTAGACCGAGTAGTGACATGTCGCAAGACGCTCCTCGGGGCGCGTCTTGCTTGGGCTTCTCTCATGGAGGCCCTCAGTAAGACCCATTGTTGACATGTGGAAAGAAGCTCCTCGGGGCGCGTCTTGCTTTGGCTTCTCTCCTGGAGGCCCTCAGTCAGACCCATTGTTGACATGTGGCAAGACGCTCCTCGGGGCGCGTATTGCTTGGGCCTCTCTCCTGGATGCCCTCTGTCAGACCCAGTGTTGACATGTGGCAAGACTCTCCTCGGGGCGCGTCTTGCTTGGGCTTCTCTCATGGAGGCCCTCAGTCAGACCCAGTGTTGACATGTGTCAAGACGCTCCTCGGGGCGTTTCTTGCTTGGCACTCTCTCCTGGAGGCGCTCAGTCAGACCCAGTGTTGACATGTGGCAAGACGCTCCTCGGGGCGCTTCTTGCTTGGGCTTCTCTCCTGGAGGCCCTCAGTCAGACCCATTGTTGACATGTGGCAAGACGCTCCTCGGGGCGCGTCTTGCTTGGGCCTCTCTCCTGGAGGCGCTCAGTCAGACCCAGTGTTGACATGTGGCAAGACGCTCCACGGGGCGCGTCTTGCTTGGGCTTCTCTCCTGGAGGTCCTCAGTCAGACCCATTGTTGACATGTGGCAAGACGCTCCTCGGGGCACGTCTTGCTTGGGCCTCTCTCCTGGAGGCGCTCAGTCAGACTGAGTAGTGACATGTGGCAAGACGCTCCTCGGTGCGCGTCTTGCTTGGGCCTCTCTCATGGAGGCCCTCTGTCAGACCCAGTGTTGACATGTGGCAAGACGCTCCTCAGGGCGCGTCTTGCTTGGGCCTCTCTCCTGGAGGCGCTCAGTCAGAACCAGAGGTTACATGTGGCAAGACGCTCCTCGGGGTGCGTCTTGCTTGGGCCTCTCTCCTGGAGGCCCTCTGTCAGACCCAGTGTTGACATGTGGCAAAACGCTCCTCCGGGCGCATCTTGCTTGGGCCTCTCTCCTGGAGGCCCTCAGTAAGACCCATTGTATACATGTGGCAAGACGCTCCTCGGGGCGCGTCTTGCTTGGGCCTCTCTCCAGAAGGCCCTCAATCAGACCCAGTGTTGACATGTGGCAAGACGCTCCTCGGGGCGCGTCTTGCTTGGGCTTCTCTCATGGAGGCCCTCAGTCAGACCCAGTGTTGACATGTGTCAAGACGCTCCTCGGGGCGTGTCTTGCTTGGGCCTCTCTCCTGGAGGCGCTCAAACAGACTGAGTAGTGACATGTGGCAAGACGCTCCTCGGGGCAAGTCTTGCTGGGGCTTCTCTCATGGAGGCACTCAGTCAGATCCAGTGTTGACATGTGGCAAGACGCTCCTCGGGGCGCGTCTTGCTTGGACCTCTCTCCCTGAGGCGCTCAGTCAGACCCAGTGTTGACATTTGGCAAGACACTCCTCGGGGCGCGTCTTGCTTGGGCCTCTCTCATGGAGGCCCTCTGTCAGACCCAGTGTTGACATGTGTCAAGACGCTCCTCGGGGGGCGTCTTGCTTTGGCCTCTCTCCTGGAGGCGCTCAGTCTGACCGAGTGCTGACATGTGGCAAGAAGCTCCTTGGGGCGCGTCTTGCTTGGGCTTCTCACCTGGAGGCCATCAGTAAGAACCATTGTTGACATGTGGCAAGACGCTCCTCGGGGCGTGTCTTGCTTGGGCCTCTCTCCAGAAGGCCCTCAATCAGACCCAGTGTTGACACGTGGCAAGACGCTCCTCGGGGCGCGTCTTGCTTGGGCCTCTCTCCTGGAGGCGCTCAGTCAGACCAAGTGGTGACATGTGGCAAGACACTCCTCGGGGCGCGTCTTGCTTGGGCCTCTCTCCTGGAGGCCCTCTGTCAGACCCAGTGTTGACATGTGGCAAGACACTCCTCGGGGCGCGTCTTGCTTGGGCCTCTCTCATGGAGGCCCTCTGTCAGACCCAGTGTTGACATGTGTCAAGACGCTCCTCGGGGCGCGTCTTGCTTTGGCCTCTCTCCTGGAGGCGCTCAGTCAGACCGAGTGCTGACATGTGGCAAGAAGCTCCTCGGGGCGCGTCTTGCTTGGGCTTCTCTCCTGGAGGCCCTCAGTAAGACCCATTGTTGACATGTGGCAAGACGCTCCTCGTGGTGCGTCTTGCTTGGGCCTCTCTCCAGAAGGCCCTCAATCAGACCCAGTGTTGACATGTGGCAAGACGCTCCTCGGGGCGCGTCTTGCTTGGGCCTCTCTCCTGGAGGCGCTCAGTCAGACTGAGTAGTGACATGTGGCCTGACGCTCCTCGGGGCGCGTCTTGCCTGGGCCTCTCTCCTGGAGGCGCTCAGTCAGACCCAGTGGTGACATGTGGCAAGACACTCCTCGGGGCGCGTCTTTCTTGGGCCCCTCTCCTGGAGGCCCTCTGTCAGACCCAGTGTTGACATGTGTCAAGATGCTCCACGGGGCGCGTCTTGCTTGGGCTTCTCTCCTGGAGGCCCTCAGTCAGACCCATTGTTGACATGTGGCAAGACGCTCCTCGGGGCGCGTCTTGCTTGGGCCTCTCTCCTGGAGGCGCTCAGTCAGAACCAGAGGTGACATGTGGCAAGACGCTCCTCGGGGCGCGTCTTGCTTGGGCCTCTCTCCTGGAGGCCCTCTGTCAGACCCAGTGTTGACATGTGGCAAGACGCTCCTCCGGGCGCATCTTGCTTGGGCCTCTCTCCTGGAGGCCCTCAGTAAGACCCATTGTTGACATGTGGCAAGACGCTCCTCGGGGCGCGTATTGCTTGGGCCTCTCTCCAGAAGGCCCTCAATAAGATCCAGTGTTGACATGTGGCAAGACGCTCCACGGGGCGCGTCTTGCTTGGGCTTCTCTCCTGGAGGCCCTCAGTCAGACCCATTGTTGACATGTGGCAAGACGCTCCTCGGGGCGCGTCTTGCTTGGGCCTCTCTCCTGGAGGCGCTCAGTCAGACCCAGTGTTGACATGTGGCAAGACGCTCCACGGGGCGCGTCTTGCTTGGGCTTCTCTCCTGGAGGCCCTCAGTCAGACCCATTGTTGACATGTGGCAAGACGCTCCTCGGGGCACGTCTTGCTTGGGCCTCTCTCCTGGAGGCGCTCAGTCAGACCGAGTAGTGACATGTGGCAAGACGCTCCTCGGGGCGCGTCTTGCTTGGACCTCTCTCCTGGAGGCGCTCAGTTAGACCGAGTGTTGACATGTCGCAAGACGCTCTTCGGGGCGCGTCTTGCTTGGGCCTCTCTCATAGAGGCCCTCTGTCAGACCCAGTGTTGACATGTGGCAAGACGCTCCTCGGGGTGCGTCTTGCTTGGGCCTCTCTCCTGGAGGCCCTCTGTCAGACCCAGTGTTGACATGTGGCAAAACGCTCCTCCGGGCGCATCTTGCTTGGGCCTCTCTCCTGGAGGCCCTCAGTAAGACCCATTGTATACATGTGGCAAGACGCTCCTCGGGGCGCGTCTTGCTTGGGCCTCTCTCCAGAAGGCCCTCAATCAGACCCAGTGTTGACATGTGGCAAGACGCTCCTCGGGGCGCGTCTTGCTTGGGCTTCTCTCATGGAGGCCCTCAGTCAGACCCAGTGTTGACATGTGTCAAGACGCTCCTCGGGGCGTGTCTTGCTTGGGCCTCTCTCCTGGAGGCGCTCAAACAGACTGAGTAGTGACATGTGGCAAGACGCTCCCCGGGGCGCGTCTTGCTGGGGCTTCTCTCATGGAGGCACTCAGTCAGATCCAGTGTTGACATGTGGCAAGACGCTCCTCGGGGCACGTCTTGCTTGGACCTCTCTCCCTGAGGCGCTCAGTCAGACCCAGTGTTGACATTTGGAGAGACACTCCTCGGGGCGCGTCTTGCTTGGGCCTCTCTCATGGAGGCCCTCTGTCAGACCCAGTGTTGACATGTGTCAAGACGCTCCTCAGGGGGCGTCTTGCTTTGGCCTCTCTCCTGGAGGCGCTCAGTCTGACCGAGTGCTGACATGTGGCAAGAAGCTCCTCGGGGCGCGTCTTGCTTGGGCTTCTCACCTGGAGGCCCTCAGTAAGAACCATTGTTGACATGTGGCAAGACGCTCCTCGGGGCGCGTCTTGCTTGGGCCTCTCTCCAGAAGGCCCTCAATCAGACCCAGTGTTGACACGTGGCAAGACGCTCCTCGGGGCGCGTCTTGCTTGGGCCTCTCTCCTGGAGGCGCTCAGTCAGACCAAGTGGTGACATGTGGCAAGACACTCCTCGGGGCGCGTCTTGCTTGGGCCTCTCTCCTGGAGGCCCTCTGTCAGACCCAGTGTTGACATGTGGCAAGACACTCCTCGGGGCGCGTCTTGCTTGGACCTCTCTCATGGAGGCGCTCAGTCAGACCGAGTGCTGACATGTGGCAAGAAGCTCCTCGGGGCGCATCTTGCTTGGGCTTCTCTCCTGGAGGCCCTCAGTAAGACTCATTGATGACATGTGGCAAGACGCTCCTCGGGGCGCGTCTTGCTTGGGCCTCTCTCCTGGAGGCGCTCAGTCAGACTGAGTAGTGACATGTGGCCTGACGCTCCTCGGGGCGCGTGTTGCTTGGGCCTCTCTCCTGGAGGCGCTCAGTCAGACCAAGTGGTGACATGTGGCAAGACGCTCCTCGGGGCGCGTCTTGCTTGGGCCTCTCTCCAGAAGGCCCTCAATCAGACCCAGTGTTGACAGGTGGCAAGACGCTCCTCGGGGCACGTCTTGCTTGGACCTCTCTCCCTGAGGCGCTCAGTCAGACCCAGTGTTGACATTTGGCAAGACACTCCTCGGGGTGCGTCTTGCTTGGGCCTCTCTCATGGAGGCCCTCTGTCAGACCCAGTGTTGACATGTGTCAAGACGCTCCTCGGGGGGCGTCTTGCTTTGGCCTCTCTCCTGGAGGCGCTCAGTCTGACCGAGTGCTGACATGTGGCAAGAAGCTCCTCGGGGCGCGTCTTGCTTGGGCTTCTCACCTGGAGGCCCTCAGTAAGAACCATTGTTGACATGTGGCAAGACGCTCCTCCGGGCGCATCTTGCTTGGGCCTCTCTCCTGGAGGCCCTCAGTAAGACCCATTGTATACATGTGGCAAGACACTCCTCGGGGCGCGTCTTGCTTGGGCCTCGCTCCAGAAGGCCCTCAATCAGACCCAGTGTTGACATGTGGCAAGACGCTCCTCGGGGCGCGTCTTGCTTGGGCTTCTCTCATGGAGGTCCTCAGTCAGACCCAGTGTTGACATGTGTCAAGACGCTCCTCGGGGCGTGTCTTGCTTGGGCCTCTCTCCTGGAGGCGCTCAAACAGACCGAGTAGTGACATGTGGCAAGACGCTCCTCGGGGCGCGTCTTGCTGGGGCTTCTCTCATGGAGGCACTCAGTCAGATCCAGTGTTGACATGTGGCAAGACGCTCCTCGGGGCACGTCTTGCTTGGACCTCTCTCCCTGAGGCGCTCAGTCAGACCGAGTAGTGACATGTGGCAAGACGCTCCTCGGGGCGCGTCTTGCTTGGACCTCTCTCCCTGAGGCGCTCAGTCAGACCCAGTGTTGACATTTGGCAAGACACTCCTCGGGGCGCGTCTTGCTTGGGCCTCTCTCATGGAGGCCCTCTGTCAGACCCAGTGTTGACATGTGTCAAGACGCTCTTCGGGGGGCGTCTTGCTTTGGCCTCTCTCCTGGAGGCGCTCAGTCTGACCGAGTGCTGACATGTGGCAAGAAGTTCCTCGGGGCGCGTCTTGCTTGGGCTTCTCACCTGGAGGCCCTCAGTAAGAACCATTGTTGACATGTGGCAAGACGCTCCTCGGGGCGCGTCTTGCTTGGGCCTCTCTCCAGAAGGCCCTCAATCAGACCCAGTGTTGACACGTGGCAAGACGCTCCTCGGGGCGCGTCTTGCTTGGGCCTCTCTCCTGGAGGCGCTCAGTCAGACCAAGTGGTGACATGTGGCAAGACACTCCTCGGGGCGCGTCTTGCTTGGGCCTCTCTCCTGGAGGCCCTCTGTCAGACCCAGTGTTGACATGTGGCAAGACACTCCTCGGGGCGCGTCTTGCTTGGGCCTCTCTCATGGAGGCGCTCAGTCAGACCGAGTGCTGACATGTGGCAAGAAGCTCCTCGGGGCGCGTCTTGCTTGGGCTTCTCTCCTGGATGCCCTCAGTAAGACTCATTGTTGACATGTGGCAAGACGCTCCTCGGGGCGCGTCTTGCTTGGGCCTCTCTCCTGGAGGCGCTCAGTCAGACTGAGTAGTGACATGTGGCCTGACGCTCCTCGGGGCGCGTGTTGCTTGGGCCTCTCTCCTGGAGGCGCTCAGTCAGACCAAGTGGTGACATGTGGCAAGACGCTCCTCGGGGCGCGTCTTGCTTGGGCCTCTCTCCAGAAGGCCCTCAATCAGACCTAGTGTTGACACGTGGCAAGACGCACCTCGGGGCGCGTCTTGCTTGGGCCTCTCTCCTGGAGGCGCTCAGTTGGAACCAGAGGTGAGATGTGGCAAGAGGCTCCTCGGGGTGCGTCTTGCTTGGGGCTCTCTCCTGGAGGCCCTCTGTCAGACCCAGTGTTGACATGTGGCAAAACGCTCCTCCGGGCGCATCTTTCGTGGGCCTCTCTCCTGGAGGCCCTCAGTAAGACCCATTGTATACATGTGGCAAGACGCTCCTCGGGGCGCGTCTTGCTTGGGCCTCTCTCCAGAAGGCCCTCAATCAGACCCAGTGTTGACATGTGGCAAGACGCTCCTCGGGGCGCGTCTTGCTTGGGCTTCTCTCATGGAGGCCCTCAGTCAGACCCAGTGTTGACATGTGTCAAGATGCTCCTCGGGGCGTGTCTTGCTTGGGCCTCTCTCCTGGAGGCGCTCAGTCAGACCAAGTGGTGACATGTGGCAAGACGCTCCTCGGGGCGCGTCTTGCTTGGGCCTCTCTCCAGAAGGCCCTCAATCAGACCTATTGTTGACACGTGGCAAGACGCTCCTCGGGGCGCGTCTTGCTTGGGCCTCTCTCCTGGAGGCGCTCAGTTGGAACCAGAGGTGAGATGTGGCAAGACGCTCCTCGGGGTGCGTCTTGCTTGGGGCTCTCTCCTGGAGGCCCTCTGTCAGACCCAGTGTTGACATGTGGCAAAACGCTCCTCCGGGCGCATCTTTCGTGGGCCTCTCTCCTGGAGGCCCTCAGTAAGACCCATTGTATACATGTGGCAAGACGCTCCTCGGGGCGCGTCTTGCTTGGGCCTCTCTCCAGAAGGCCCTCAATCAGACCCAGTGTTGACATGTGGCAAGACGCTCCTCGGGGCGCGTCTTGCTTGGGCTTCTCTCATGGAGGCCCTCAGTCAGACCCAGTGTTGACATGTGTCAAGATGCTCCTCGGGGCGTGTCTTGCTTGGGCCTCTCTCCTGGAGGCGCTCAAACAGACCGAGTAGTGACATGTGGCAAGACGCTCCTCGGGGCGCGTCTTGCTGGGGCTTCTCTCATGGAGGCACTCAGTCAGATCCAGTGTTGACATGTGGCAAGACGCTCCTCGGGGCGTGTCTTGCTTGGACCTCTCTCCCTGAGGCGCTCAGTCAGACCGAGTAGTGACATGTGGCAACACGCTCCTCGGGGCGCGTCTTGCTTGGACCTCTCTCCCTGAGGCGCTCAGTCAGACCCAGTGTTGACATTTGGCAAGACACTCCTCGGGGCGCGTCTTGCTTGGGCCTCTCTCCAGAAGAACCTCAATCAGACCCAGTGTTGACACGTGGCAAGACGCTCCTCGGGGCGCGTCTTGCTTGGGCCTCTCTCCTGGAGGCGCTCAGTCAGACCAAGTGGTGACATGTGGCAAGACACTCCTCGGGGAGCGTCTTGCTTGGGCCTCTCTCCTGGAGGCCCTCTGTCAGACCCAGTGTTGACATGTGGCAAGACACTCCTCGGGGCGCGTCTTGCTTGGGCCTCTCTCATGGAGGCCCTCTGTCAGACCCAGTGTTGACATGTGTCAAGACTCTCCTCGTGGCGCGTCTTGCTTTGGCCTCTCTCCTGGAGGCGCTCAGTCAGACCGAGTGCTGACATGTGGCAAGAAGCTCCTCGGGGCGCGTCTTGATTGGGCTTCTCTCCTGGAGGCCCTCAGTAAGACCCATTGTTGACATGTGGCAAGACGCTCCTCGTGGTGCGTCTTGCTTGGGCCTCTCTCCAGAAGGCCCTCAATCAGACCCAGTGTTGACACGTGGCAAGACGCTCCTCGGGGCGCGTCTTGCTTGGGCCTCTCTCCTGGAGGTGCTCAGTCAGACTGAGTAGTGACATGTGGCCTGACGCTCCTCGGGGCGCGTCTTGCCTGGGCCTCTCTCCTGGAGGCTCTCAGTCAGACCCAGTGGTGACATGTGGCAAGACACTCCTCGGGGCACGTCTTTCTTGGGCCCCTCTCCTGGAGGCCCTCTGTCAGACCCAGTGTTGACATGTGTCAAGACGCTCCACGGGGCGCGTCTTGCTTGGGCTTCTCTCCTGGAGGCCCTCAGTCAGACCCATTGTTGACTTGTGGCAAGACGCTTCTCGGGGCGCGTCTTGCTTGGGCCTCTCTCCTGGAGGCGCTCAGTCAGAACCAGAGGTGACATGTGGCAAGACGCTCCTCCGGGCGCATCTTGCTTGGGCCTCTCTCCTGGAGGGCCTCAGTAAGACCCATTGTTGACATGTGGCAAGACGCTCCTCGGGGCGCGTATTGCTTGGGCCTCTCTCCAGAAGGCCCTCAATAAGACCCAGTGTTGACATGTGGCAAGACGCTCCACGGGGCGCGTCTTGCTTGGGCTTCTCTCCTGGAGGCCCTCAGTCAGACCCATTGTTGACATGTGGCAAGACGCTCCTCGGGGCGCGTCTTGCTTGGGCCTCTCTCCTGGAGGCGCTCAGTCAGACCCAGTGTTGACATGTGGCAAGACGCTCCACGGGGCGCGTCTTGCTTGGGCTTCTCTCCTGGAGGCCCTCAGTCAGACCCATTGTTGACATGTGGCAAGACGCTCCTCGGGGCACGTCTTGCTTGGGCCTCTCTCCTGGAGGCGCTCAGTCAGACCGAGTAGTGACATGTGGCAAGACGCTCCTCGGGGCACGTCTTGCTTGGACCTCTCTCCTTGAGGCGCTCAGTTAGACCGAGTAGTGACATGTCGCAAGACGCTCCTCGGGGCGCGTCTTGCTTGGGCCTCTCTCATGGAGGCCCTGTGTCAGACCCAGTGTTGACATGTGGCAAGACGCTCCTCGGGGCACGTCTTGCTTGGGCCTCTCTCCTGGAGGCGCTCAGTCAGAACCAGAGGTGACATGTGGCAAGACGCTCCACGGGGCGCGTCTTGCTTGGGCTTCTCTCCTGGAGGCCCTCAGTCAGACCCATTGTATACATGTGGCAAGACGCTCCTCGGGGTGCGTCTTGCTTGGGCCTCTCTCCAGAAGGCCCTCAATCAGACCCAGTGTTGACATGTGGCAAGACGCTCCTCGGGGCGCGTCTTGCTTGGGCTTCTCTCATGGAGGCCCTCAGTCAGACCCAGTGTTGACATGTGTCAAGACGCTCCTCGGGGCGTGTCTTGCTTGGGCCTCTCTCCTGGAGGCGCTCAAACAGACCGAGTAGTGACATGTGGCAAGACGCTCCTCGGGGCGCTTCTTGCTTGGGCTTCTCTCCTGGAGGCCCTCAGTCAGACCCATTGTTGACATGTGGCAAGACGCTCCTCGGGGCACGTGTTGCTTGGACCTCTCTCCTGGAGGCGCTCAGTCAGACCAAGTAGTGACATGTGGCAAGACGCTCCTCGGGGTATGTCTTGCTTGGGCCTCTCTCCCGGAGGCGCTCAATTAGACCCAGTGTTGACATGTGGCAAGACGCTCCTCGGGGCGCGTCTTGGTTGGGCTTCTCTCCTGGAGGCCCTCAGTGAGACCCATTGTTGACATGTGGCAAGAAGCTCCTCGGGGCGCTTCTTGCTTGGGCCTCTCTCCTGGAGGCGCTCAGTCAGACCGAGTGCTGACATGTGGCAAGACGCTCCTCGGGGCGCGTCTTGCTGGGGCCTCTCTCCTGGAGGCGCTCAGTCAGACCCAGTGTTGACATGTGGCCTGACGCTCCTCGGGGCACGTCTTGCTTGGGCTTCTCTCCTGGAGGCCCTCAGTCAGACCCATTGTTGACATGTGGCAAGACGCTCCTCGGGGCACGTCTTGCTTGGGCCTCTCTCCTGGAGGCACTCAGTCAGACCGAGTAGTGACATGTGGCAAGACGCTCCTCGGGGTGCGTCTTGCTTGGACCTCTCTCCTGGAGGCGCTCAGTTAGACCGAGTAGTGACATGTCGCAAGACGCTCCTCGGGGCGCGTCTTGCTTGGGCCTCTCTCCTGGAGGCGCTCAGTCAGACCGAGTGCTGACATAAGGCAAGACGCTCCTCGGGGCGCGTCTTGCTTGGGCCTCTCTCCTGGAGGCGCTCAGTCAGACCCAGTGGTGACATGTGGCAAGACGCTCCTCAGGGCGCATCTTGCTTGGGGGCGCTCAGTAGACCCAGTGTTGACACGTGGCAAGACGCTCCTCGGGGCGCGTCTTGCTTGGGCCTCTCTCCTGGAGCCGCTCAGTCAGACCCAGTGTTGACATGTGGCAAGACACTCCTCGGGGCGCGTCTTGCTTGGGCCTCTCTGATGGAGGCCCTCTGTCAGACCCAGTGTTGACATGTGTCAAGACGCTCCTCGGGGCGCGTCTTGCTTTGGCCTCTCTCCTGGAGGCGCTCAGTCAGACCGAGTGCTGACATGTGGCAAGAAGCTCCTCGGGGCGCGTGTTGGTTGGGCTTCTCTCCTGGAGTCCCTCAGTAAGACCCATTGTTGACATGTGGCAAGACGCTCCTCGGGGCGCGTCTTGCTCGGGCCTCTCTCCAGAAGGCCCTCAATCAGACCCAGTGTTGACACGTGGCAAGACGCTCCTCGGGGCGCGTCTTGCTTGGGCCTCTCTCCTGGAGGCGCTCAGTCAGACTGAGTAGTGACATGTGGCCTGACGCTCCTCGGGGCGCGTGTTGCTTGGGCCTCTCTCCTGGAGGTGCTCAGTCAGACCCATTGTTGACATGTTGCAAGACGCTCCTTTGGGCGCGTCTTGCTTGGGCCTCTCTCCTGGAGGCGCTCAGTCAGACCGAGTGCTGACATGTGGAAAGACGCTCCTCGGGGCGCGTCTTGCTTGGGCCTCTCTCCTGGAGGCCCTCTGTCAGACCCAGTGTTGACATGTGGCAAGACACTCCTCGGGGCGCGTCTTGCTTGGGCCTCTCTCATGGAGGCGCTCAGTCAGACCGAGTGCTGACATGTGGCAAGAAGCTCCTCGGGGCGCGTCTTGCTTGGGCTTCTCTCCTGGATGCCCTCAGTAAGACTCATTGTTGACATGTGGCAAGACGCTCCTCGGGGCGCGTCTTGCTTGGGCCTCTCTCCTGGAGGCGCTCAGTCAGACTGAGTAGTGACATGTGGCCTGACGCTCCTCGGGGCGCGTGTTGCTTGGGCCTCTCTCCTGGAGGCGCTCAGTCAGACCAAGTGGTGACATGTGGCAAGACGCTCCTCGGGGCGCGTCTTGCTTGGGCCTCTCTCCAGAAGGCCCTCAATCAGACCTAGTGTTGACACGTGGCAAGACGCTCCTCGGGGCGCGTCTTGCTTGGGCCTCTCTCCTGGAGGCGCTCAGTTGGAACCAGAGGTGAGATGTGGCAAGAGGCTCCTCGGGGTGCGTCTTGCTTGGGGCTCTCTCCTGGAGGCCCTCTGTCAGACCCAGTGTTGACATGTGGCAAAACGCTCCTCCGGGCGCATCTTTCGTGGGCCTCTCTCCTGGAGGCCCTCAGTAAGACCCATTGTATACATGTGGCAAGACGCTCCTCGGGGCGCGTCTTGCTTGGGCCTCTCTCCAGAAGGCCCTCAATCAGACCCAGTGTTGACATGTGGCAAGACGCTCCTCGGGGCGCGTCTTGCTTGGGCTTCTCTCATGGAGGCCCTCAGTCAGACCCAGTGTTGACATGTGTCAAGATGCTCCTCGGGGCGTGTCTTGCTTGGGCCTCTCTCCTGGAGGCGCTCAGTCAGACCAAGTGGTGACATGTGGCAAGACGCTCCTCGGGGCGCGTCTTGCTTGGGCCTCTCTCCAGAAGGCCCTCAATCAGACCTAGTGTTGACACGTGGCAAGACGCTCCTCGGGGCGCGTCTTGCTTGGGCCTCTCTCCTGGAGGCGCTCAGTTGGAACCAGAGGTGAGATGTGGCAAGACGCTCCTCGGGGTGCGTCTTGCTTGGGGCTCTCTCCTGGAGGCCCTCTGTCAGACCCAGTGTTGACATGTGGCAAAACGCTCCTCCGGGCGCATCTTTCGTGGGCCTCTCTCCTGGAGGCCCTCAGTAAGACCCATTGTATACATGTGGCAAGACGCTCCTCGGGGCGCGTCTTGCTTGGGCCTCTCTCCAGAAGGCCCTCAATCAGACCCAGTGTTGACATGTGGCAAGACGCTCCTCGGGGCGCGTCTTGCTTGGGCTTCTCTCATGGAGGCCCTCAGTCAGACCCAGTGTTGACATGTGTCAAGATGCTCCTCGGGGCGTGTCTTGCTTGGGCCTCTCTCCTGGAGGCGCTCAAACAGACCGAGTAGTGACATGTGGCAAGACGCTCCTCGGGGCGCGTCTTGCTGGGGCTTCTCTCATGGAGGCACTCAGTCAGATCCAGTGTTGACATGTGGCAAGACGCTCCTCGGGGCGTGTCTTGCTTGGACCTCTCTCCCTGAGGCGCTCAGTCAGACCGAGTAGTGACATGTGGCAACACGCTCCTCGGGGCGCGTCTTGCTTGGACCTCTCTCCCTGAGGCGCTCAGTCAGACCCAGTGTTGACATTTGGCAAGACACTCCTCGGGGCGCGTCTTGCTTGGGCCTCTCTCCAGAAGAACCTCAATCAGACCCAGTGTTGACACGTGGCAAGACGCTCCTCGGGGCGCGTCTTGCTTGGGCCTCTCTCCTGGAGGCGCTCAGTCAGACCAAGTGGTGACATGTGGCAAGACACTCCTCGGGGAGCGTCTTGCTTGGGCCTCTCTCCTGGAGGCCCTCTGTCAGACCCAGTGTTGACATGTGGCAAGACACTCCTCGGGGCGCGTCTTGCTTGGGCCTCTCTCATGGAGGCCCTCTGTCAGACCCAGTGTTGACATGTGTCAAGACTCTCCTCGTGGCGCGTCTTGCTTTGGCCTCTCTCCTGGAGGCGCTCAGTCAGACCGAGTGCTGACATGTGGCAAGAAGCTCCTCGGGGCGCGTCTTGATTGGGCTTCTCTCCTGGAGGCCCTCAGTAAGACCCATTGTTGACATGTGGCAAGACGCTCCTCGTGGTGCGTCTTGCTTGGGCCTCTCTCCAGAAGGCCCTCAATCAGACCCAGTGTTGACACGTGGCAAGACGCTCCTCGGGGCGCGTCTTGCTTGGGCCTCTCTCCTGGAGGTGCTCAGTCAGACTGAGTAGTGACATGTGGCCTGACGCTCCTCGGGGCGCGTCTTGCCTGGGCCTCTCTCCTGGAGGCTCTCAGTCAGACCCAGTGGTGACATGTGGCAAGACACTCCTCGGGGCACGTCTTTCTTGGGCCCCTCTCCTGGAGGCCCTCTGTCAGACCCAGTGTTGACATGTGTCAAGACGCTCCACGGGGCGCGTCTTGCTTGGGCTTCTCTCCTGGAGGCCCTCAGTCAGACCCATTGTTGACTTGTGGCAAGACGCTTCTCGGGGCGCGTCTTGCTTGGGCCTCTCTCCTGGAGGCGCTCAGTCAGAACCAGAGGTGACATGTGGCAAGACGCTCCTCCGGGCGCATCTTGCTTGGGCCTCTCTCCTGGAGGGCCTCAGTAAGACCCATTGTTGACATGTGGCAAGACGCTCCTCGGGGCGCGTATTGCTTGGGCCTCTCTCCAGAAGGCCCTCAATAAGACCCAGTGTTGACATGTGGCAAGACGCTCCACGGGGCGCGTCTTGCTTGGGCTTCTCTCCTGGAGGCCCTCAGTCAGACCCATTGTTGACATGTGGCAAGACGCTCCTCGGGGCGCGTCTTGCTTGGGCCTCTCTCCTGGAGGCGCTCAGTCAGACCCAGTGTTGACATGTGGCAAGACGCTCCACGGGGCGCGTCTTGCTTGGGCTTCTCTCCTGGAGGCCCTCAGTCAGACCCATTGTTGACATGTGGCAAGACGCTCCTCGGGGCACGTCTTGCTTGGGCCTCTCTCCTGGAGGCGCTCAGTCAGACCGAGTAGTGACATGTGGCAAGACGCTCCTCGGGGCACGTCTTGCTTGGACCTCTCTCCTTGAGGCGCTCAGTTAGACCGAGTAGTGACATGTCGCAAGACGCTCCTCGGGGCGCGTCTTGCTTGGGCCTCTCTCATGGAGGCCCTGTGTCAGACCCAGTGTTGACATGTGGCAAGACGCTCCTCGGGGCACGTCTTGCTTGGGCCTCTCTCCTGGAGGCGCTCAGTCAGAACCAGAGGTGACATGTGGCAAGACGCTCCACGGGGCGCGTCTTGCTTGGGCTTCTCTCCTGGAGGCCCTCAGTCAGACCCATTGTATACATGTGGCAAGACGCTCCTCGGGGTGCGTCTTGCTTGGGCCTCTCTCCAGAAGGCCCTCAATCAGACCCAGTGTTGACATGTGGCAAGACGCTCCTCGGGGCGCGTCTTGCTTGGGCTTCTCTCATGGAGGCCCTCAGTCAGACCCAGTGTTGACATGTGTCAAGACGCTCCTCGGGGCGTGTCTTGCTTGGGCCTCTCTCCTGGAGGCGCTCAAACAGACCGAGTAGTGACATGTGGCAAGACGCTCCTCGGGGCGCTTCTTGCTTGGGCTTCTCTCCTGGAGGCCCTCAGTCAGACCCATTGTTGACATGTGGCAAGACGCTCCTCGGGGCACGTGTTGCTTGGACCTCTCTCCTGGAGGCGCTCAGTCAGACCAAGTAGTGACATGTGGCAAGACGCTCCTCGGGGTATGTCTTGCTTGGGCCTCTCTCCCGGAGGCGCTCAATTAGACCCAGTGTTGACATGTGGCAAGACGCTCCTCGGGGCGCGTCTTGGTTGGGCTTCTCTCCTGGAGGCCCTCAGTGAGACCCATTGTTGACATGTGGCAAGAAGCTCCTCGGGGCGCTTCTTGCTTGGGCCTCTCTCCTGGAGGCGCTCAGTCAGACCGAGTGCTGACATGTGGCAAGACGCTCCTCGGGGCGCGTCTTGCTGGGGCCTCTCTCCTGGAGGCGCTCAGTCAGACCCAGTGTTGACATGTGGCCTGAAGCTCCTCGGGGCACGTCTTGCTTGGGCTTCTCTCCTGGAGGCCCTCAGTCAGACCCATTGTTGACATGTGGCAAGACGCTCCTCGGGGCACGTCTTGCTTGGGCCTCTCTCCTGGAGGCACTCAGTCAGACCGAGTAGTGACATGTGGCAAGACGCTCCTCGGGGTGCGTCTTGCTTGGACCTCTCTCCTGGAGGCGCTCAGTTAGACCGAGTAGTGACATGTCGCAAGACGCTCCTCGGGGCGCGTCTTGCTTGGGCCTCTCTCCTGGAGGCGCTCAGTCAGACCGAGTGCTGACATAAGGCAAGACGCTCCTCGGGGCGCGTCTTGCTTGGGCCTCTCTCCTGGAGGCGCTCAGTCAGACCCAGTGGTGACATGTGGCAAGACGCTCCTCAGGGCGCATCTTGCTTGGGGGCGCTCAGTAGACCCAGTGTTGACACGTGGCAAGACGCTCCTCGGGGCGCGTCTTGCTTGGGCCTCTCTCCTGGAGCCGCTCAGTCAGACCCAGTGTTGACATGTGGCAAGACACTCCTCGGGGCGCGTCTTGCTTGGGCCTCTCTGATGGAGGCCCTCTGTCAGACCCAGTGTTGACATGTGTCAAGACGCTCCTCGGGGCGCGTCTTGCTTTGGCCTCTCTCCTGGAGGCGCTCAGTCAGACCGAGTGCTGACATGTGGCAAGAAGCTCCTCGGGGCGCGTGTTGGTTGGGCTTCTCTCCTGGAGTCCCTCAGTAAGACCCATTGTTGACATGTGGCAAGACGCTCCTCGGGGCGCGTCTTGCTCGGGCCTCTCTCCAGAAGGCCCTCAATCAGACCCAGTGTTGACACGTGGCAAGACGCTCCTCGGGGCGCGTCTTGCTTGGGCCTCTCTCCTGGAGGCGCTCAGTCAGACTGAGTAGTGACATGTGGCCTGACGCTCCTCGGGGCGCGTGTTGCTTGGGCCTCTCTCCTGGAGGTGCTCAGTCAGACCCATTGTTGACATGTTGCAAGACGCTCCTTTGGGCGCGTCTTGCTTGGGCCTCTCTCCTGGAGGCGCTCAGTCAGACCGAGTGCTGACATGTGGAAAGACGCTCCTCGGGGCGCGTCTTGCTTGGGCCTCTCTCCTGGAGGCCCTCTGTCAGACCCAGTGTTGACATGTGGCAAGACGCTCCTCCGGGCACATCTTGCTTGGGCCTTTCTCCTGGAGGCCCTCAGTCAGACCCATTGTTGACATGTGGCAAGACGCTCCTCAGGGCGCGTCTTGCTTGGATCTTTCTCCTGGAGGCGCTCAGTCAGACCGAGTGCTGACATGTGGCAAGACGCTCCCCGGGGCGCGTCTTGCTTGGGCCTCTCTCCTGGAGGCGCTCAGTCAGACTGAGTAGTGACATGTGGCCTGACGCTCCCCGGGGCGCGTCTTGCTTGGGCCTCTCTCCTGGAGGCGCTCAGTCAGAACCAGTGGTGACATGTGGCAAGACACTCCTCGGGGCGCGTCTTGCTTGGGCCTCTCTCCTGGAGGCCCTCAGTCATACCCAGTGTTGACATGTGTCAAGACGCTCCTCGGGGCGCGTCTTGCTTGGGCCTCTCTCCTGGAGGCCCTCAGTCAGACCCATTGTTGACATGTGGCAAGACGCTCCTCAGGGCGCGTCTTGCTTGGGCCTCTCTCCTGGAGGCTCTCAGTCAGACCCAGTGTTGACATGTGGCAAGACGCTCCTCGGGGCGCGTCTTGCTTGGGCCTCTCTCCTGGAGGCGCTCAGTCAGACCCAGTGTTGACATGTGGCAAGACGCTCCTCGGGGCGCGTCTTGCTTGGGCCTCTCTCCAGAAGGGCCTCAATCAGACCCAGTGTTGACATGTGGCAAGACGCTCCTCGGGGCGCATCTTGCTTGGGCTTCTCTCATGGAGGCCCTCAGTCAGACCCAGTGTTGACATGTGTCAAGACGCTCCTCGGGGCGTGTCTTGCTTGGGCCTCTCTACTGGAGGCGCTCAAACAGACTGACTAGTGACATGTGGCAAGACGCTCCTCGGGGCGCGTCTTGCTGGGGCTTCTCTCATGGAGGCACTCAGTCAGATCCAGTGTTGACATGTGGCAAGACGCTCCTCGGGGCGCGTCTTGCTTGGACCTCTCTCCCTGAGGCGCTCAGTCAGACCGAGTAGTGACATGTGGCAAGACGCTCCTCGGGGCGCGTCTTGCTTGGACCTCTCTCCCTGAGGCGCTCAGTCAGACCCAGTGTTGACATTTGGCAAGACACTCCTCGGGGCGTGTCTTGCTTGGGCCTCTCTCATGGAGGCCCTCTGTCAGACCCAGTGTTGACATGTGTCAAGACGCTCCTCGGGGGGCGTCTTGCTTTGGCCTCTCTCCTGGAGGCGCTCAGTCTGACCGAGTGCTGACATGTGGCAAGAAGCTCCTCGGGGCGCGTCTTGCTTGGGCTTCTCACCAGGAGGCCCTCAGTAAGAACCATTGTTGACATGTGGCAAGACGCTCCTCGGGGCGCGTCTTGCTTGGGCCTCTCTCCAGAAGGCCCTCAATCAGACCGAGTGTTGACACGTGGCAAGACGCTCCTCGGGGCGCGTCTTGCTTGGGCCTCTCTCCTGGAGGCGCTCAGTCAGACCAAGTGGTGACATGTGGCAAGACACTCCTCGGGGCGCGTCTTGCTTGGGCCTCTCTCCTGGAGGCCCTCTGTCAGACCCAGTGTTGACATGTGGCAAGACACTCCTCGGGGCGCGTCTTGCTTGGGCCTCTCTCATGGAGGCCCTCTGTCAGACCCAGTGTTGACATGTGTCAAGACGCTCCTCGGGGCGCGTCTTGCTTTGGCCTCTCTCCTGGAGGCGCTCAGTCAGACCGAGTGCTGACATGTGGCAAGAAGCTCCTCGGGGCGCGTCTTGATTGGGCTTCTCTCCTGGAGGCCCTCAGTAAGACCAATTGTTGACATGTGGCAAGACGCTCCTCGTGGTGCGTCTTGCTTGGGCCTCTCTCCAGAAGGCCCTCAATCAGACCCAGTGTTGACACGTGGCAAGACGCTCCTCGGGGCGCGTCTTGCTTGGGCCTCTCTCCTGGAGGTGCTCAGTCAGACTGAGTAGTGACATGTGGCCTGACGCTCCTCGGGGCGCGTCTTGCCTGGGCCTCTCTCCTGGAGGCGCTCAGTCAGACCCAGTGGTGACATGTGGCAAGACACTCCTCGGGGCACGTCTTTCTTGGGCCCCTCTCCTGGAGGCCCTCTGTCAGACGCAGTGTTGACATGTGTCAAGACGCTCCACGGGGCGCGTCTTGCTTGGGCTTCTCTCCTGGAGGCCCTCAGTCAGACCCATTGTTGACTTGTGGCAAGACGCTCCTCGGGGCGCGTCTTGCTTGGGCCTCTCTCCTGGAGGCGCTCAGTCAGAACCAGAGGTGACATGTGGCAAGACGCTCCTCCGGGCGCATCTTGCTTGGGCCTCTCTCCTGGAGGGCCTCAGTAAGACCCATTGTTGACATGTGGCAAGACGCTCCTCGGGGCGCGTATTGCTTGGGCCTCTCTCCAGAAGGCCCTCAATAAGACCCAGTGTTGACATGTGGCAAGACGCTCCACGGGGCGCGTCTTGCTTGGGCTTCTCTCCTGGAGGCCCTCAGTCAGACCCATTGTTGACATGTGGCAAGACGCTCCTCGGGGCGCGTCTTGCTTGGGCCTCTCTCCTGGAGGCGCTCAGTCAGACCCAGTGTTGACATGTGGCAAGACGCTCCACGGGGCGCGTCTTGCTTGGGCTTCTCTCCTGGAGGCCCTCAGTCAGACCCATTGTTGACATGTGGCAAGACGCTCCTCGGGGCACGTCTTGCTTGGGCCTCTCTCCTTGAGGCACTCAGTTAGACCGAGTAGTGACATGTCGCAAGACGCTCCTCGGGGCGCGTCTTGCTTGGGCCTCTCTCATGGAGGCCCTGTGTCAGACCCAGTGTTGACATGTGGCAAGACGCTCCTCGGGGCACGTCTTGCTTGGGCCTCTCTCCTGGAGGCGCTCAGTCAGACCCATTGTTGACATGTGGCAAGACGCTCCTCGGGGCACGTCTTGCTTGGGCCTCTCTCCTTGAGGCACTCAGTTAGACCGAGTAGTGACATGTCGCAAGACGCTCCTCGGGGCGCGTCTTGCTTGGGCCTCTCTCATGGAGGCCCTGTGTCAGACCCAGTGTTGACATGTGGCAAGACGCTCCTCGGGGCACGTCTTGCTTGGGCCTCTCTCCTGGAGGCGCTCAGTCAGACCCATTGTTGACATGTTGCAAGACGCTCCTTTGGGCGCGTCTTGCTTGGGCCTCTCTCCTGGAGGCGCTCAGTCAGACCGAGTGCTGACATGTGGAAAGACGCTCCTCGGGGCGCGTCTTGCTTGGGCCTCTCTCCTGGAGGCCCTCTGTCAGACCCAGTGTTGACATGTGGCAAGACGCTCCTCCGGGCACATCTTGCTTGGGCCTCTCTCCTGGAGGCCCTCAGTCAGACCCATTGTTGACATGTGGCAAGACGCTCCTCAGGGCGCGTCTTGCTTGGGCCTTTCTCCTGGAGGCGCTCAGTCAGACCGAGTGCTGACATGTGGCAAGACGCTCCTCGGGGCGCGTCTTGCTTGGGCCTCTCTCCTGGAGGCGCTCAGTCAGACTGAGTAGTGACATGTGGCCTGACGCTCCCCGGGGCGCGTCTTGCTTGGGCCTCTCTCCTGGAGGCGCTCAGTCAGACCCAGTGGTGACATGTGGCAAGACACTCCTCGGGGCGCGTCTTGCTTGGGCCTCTCTCCTGGAGGCCCTCAGTCATACCCAGTGTTGACATGTGTCAAGACGCTCCTCGGGGCGCGTCTTGCTTGGGCCTCTCTCCTGGAGGCCCTCAGTCAGACCCATTGTTGACATGTGGCAAGACGCTCCTCAGGGCGCGTCTTGTTTGGGCCTCTCTCCTGGAGGCGCTCAGTCAGACCCAGTGTTGACATGTGGCAAGACGCTCCTCGGGGTGCGTCTTGCTTGGGCCTCTCTCCTGGAGGCGCTCAGTCAGACCCAGTGTTGACATGTGGCAAGACGCTCCTCGGGGCGCGTCTTACTTGGGCCTCTCTCCTGGAGGCGCTCAGTCAGACCCAGTGTTGGCATGTGGCAAGACACTCCTCGGGGCGCGTCTTGGTTGGACCTCTCTCCTGGAGGCGCTCATTCAGACCCAGTGGTGACATGTGGCAAGACGCTCCTCGGGGCGCGTATTGCTTCGGCCTCTCTCCTGAATGCCCTCTGTCAGACCGAGTGCTGACATGTGGAAAGACGCTCCTCGGGGCGCATCTTGCTTGGGCCTCTCTCCTGGAGGCCCTCAGTCAGACCCATTGTTGACATGTGGCAAGACGCTCCTCAGGGCGCGTCTTGCTTGGGCCTTTCTCCTGGAGGCGCTCAGTCAGACCGAGTGCTGACATGTGGCAAGACGCTCCTCGGGGCGCGTCTTGCTTGGGCCTCTCTCCTGGAGGCGCTCAGTCAGACTGAGTAGTGACATGTGGCC
Organism: Nothobranchius furzeri; assembly: GCF_043380555.1. Classification (NCBI taxonomy): domain Eukaryota; kingdom Metazoa; phylum Chordata; class Actinopteri; order Cyprinodontiformes; family Nothobranchiidae; genus Nothobranchius; species Nothobranchius furzeri. Next base: position 1,135,260 of record NC_091741.1, read on the forward strand.
TGACGCTCCCCGGGGCGCGTCTTGCTTGGGCCTCTCTCCTGGAGGCGCTCAGTCAGACCCAGTGGTGACATGTGGCAAGACACTCCTCGGGGCGCGTCTTGCTTGGGCCTCTCTCCTGGAGGCCCTCAGTCATACCCAGTGTTGACATGTGTCAAGACGCTCCTCGGGGCGCGTCTTGCTTGGGCCTCTCTCCTGGAGGCCCTCAGTCAGACCCATTGTTGACATGTGGCAAGACGCTCCTCAGGGCGCGTCTTGCTTGGGCCTCTCTCCTGGAGGCGCTCAGTCAGACCCAGTGTTGACATGTGGCAAGACGCTCCTCGGGGCGCGTCTTGCTTGGGCCTCTCTCCTGGAGGCACTCAGTCAGACCCAGTGTTGACATGTGGCAAGACGCTCCTCGGGGCGCGTCTTACTTGGGCCTCTCTCCTGGAGGCGCTCAGTCAGACCCAGTGTTGGCATGTGGCAAGACACTCCTCGGGGCGCGTCTTGGTTGGGCCTCTCTCCTGGAGGCGCTCATTCAGACCCAGTGGTGACATGTGGCAAGACGCTCCTCGGGGCGCGTATTGCTTCGGCCTCTCTCCTGAATGCCCTCTGTCAGACCGAGTGTTGACATGTGGCAAGACTCTCCTTGGGGCGCGTCTTGCTTGGGCTTCTCTCATGGAGGCCCTCAGTCCGACCCAGTGTTGACATGTGTCAAGACGCTCCTCGGGGCATGTCTTGCTTGGGCCTCTCTCCTGGAGGCGCTCAGTCAGACCCAGTGTTGACATGTGGCAAGACGCTCCTCTGGGCGCGTCTTGCTTGGGCCTCTCTCCTGGAGGCGCTCAGTCAGACCCAGTGTTGACACGTGGCAAGACGCTCCTCGGGGCGCGTCTTGCTTGGGCCTCTCTCCTGGAGGCGCTCAGTCAGACCCATTGTTGGCATGTGGCAAGACACTCCTCGGGGCGCGTCATGGTTGGGCCTCTCTCCTGGAGGCGCTCATTCAGACCCAGTGGTGACATGTGGCAAGACGCTCCTCGGGGCGCGTATTGCCTCGGCCTCTCTCCTGAATGCCCTCTGTCAGACCGAGTGTTGACATGTGGCGAGACTCTCCTCGGGGCGCGTCTTGCTTGGGCTTCTCTCATGGAGGCCCTCAGTCCGACCCAGTGTTGACATGTGTCAAGACGCTCCTCGGGGCGTGTCTTGCTTGGGCCTCTCTCCTGGAGGCGCTCAGTCAGACCCAGTGTTGACATGTGGCAAGACGCTCCTCGGGGCGCATCTTGCTTGGGCCTCTCTCCTGGAGGTGCTCAGTCAGACACAGTGTTGACATGTGGCAAGACACTCCTCGGGGCGCGTCTTGCTTGGGCTTCTCTCATGGAGGCCCTCAGTAAGACCCATTGTTGACTTGCCACATGTCACCTCTGGTTCTGACTGAGCGCCTCCAGCAGAGAGGCCCAAGCAAGACGCGCCCCGAGGAGCGTCTTGCCACATGTCAACAATGGGTCTGACTGAGGGCCTCCAGGAGAGAGGCCCAAGCAAGACGCGCCCCGAGGAGCGTCTTGTCACATGTCAACACTGGGTCTGTCTGAGCGCCTCCAGGAGAGAAGCCCAAGCAAGACGCGCCCCGAGGAGCGTCTTGCCACATGTCAACAATGGGTCTGACTGAGGGCCTCCAGGAGAGAGGCCCAAGCAAGACGCGCCCCGAGGAGCGTCTTGACACATGTCACCACTGGGTCTGACTGAGCGCCTCCAGGAGAGAGGCCCAAGCAAGACGCGCCCCGGGGAGCGTCAGGCCACATGTCACTACTCAGTCTGACTGAGCGCCTCCAGGAGAGAGGCCCAAGCAAGACGCGCCCCGAGGAGCATCTTGCCACATGTCAGCACTCGGTCTGACTGAGCGCCTCCAGGAGAAAGGCCCAAGCAAGACGCGCCCTGAGGAGCGTCTTGCCACATGTCAACAATGGGTCTGACTGAGGGCCTCCAGGAGAGAGGCCCAAGCAAGATGCGCCCGGAGGAGCGTCTTGCCACATGTCAACACTGGGTCTGACAGAGGGCCTCCAGGAGAGAGGCCCAAGCAAGACACGCCCCGAGGAGCGTCTTTCCACATGTCAGCACTCGGTCTGACTGAGCGCCTCCAGGAGAGAGGCCCAAGCAAGACGCGCCCAAAGGAGCGTCTTGCAACATGTCAACAATGGGTCTGACTGAGCGCCTCCAGGAGAGAGGCCCAAGCAACACGCGCCCCGAGGAGCGTCAGGCCACATGTCACTACTCAGTCTGACTGAGCGCCTCCAGGAGAGAGGCCCAAGCAAGACGCGCCCCGAGGAGCGTCTTGCCACGTGTCAACACTGGGTCTGATTGAGGGCCTTCTGGAGAGAGGCCCAAGCAAGACGCGCCCCGAGGAGCGTCTTGCCACATGTCAACAATGGGTCTTACTGAGGGCCTCCAGGAGAGAAGCTCAAGCAACACGCACCCCGAGGAGCTTCTTGCCACATGTCAGCACTCGGTCTGACTGAGCGCCTCCAGGAGAGAGGCCCAAGCAAGACGCGCCCCGAGGAGTGTCTTGCCACATGTCAACACTGGGTCTGACTGAGCGCCTCCAGGAGAGAGGCCCAAGCAAGACGCGCCCCGAGGAGCGTCTTGCCACGTGTCAACACTGGGTCTGACTGAGCGCCTCCAGGAGAGAGGCCCAAGCAAGATGCGCCCCGAGGAGCGTCTTGCCACATGTCACCACTGGGTCTGACTGAGCACCTCCAGGAGAGAGGCCCAAGCAAGACTCGCCCCGAGGAGCGTCTTGCCTTATGTCAGCACTCGGGCTGACTGAGCGCCTCCAGGAGAGAGGCCCAAGCAAGACGCGCCCCGAGGAGCGTCTTGCGACATGTCACTACTCGGTCTAACTGAGCGCCTCCAGGAGAGAGGTCCAAGCAAGACGCACCCCGAGGAGCGTCTTGCCACATGTCACTACTCGGTCTGACTGAGTGCCTCCAGGAGAGAGGCCCAAGCAAGACGCGCCCCGAGGAGCGTCTTGACACATGTCAACACTGGGTATGACTGAGGGCCTCCAGGAGAGAGGCCCAAGCAAGACGCGCCCCGAGGAGTGTCTTGCCACATGTCACCACTGGGTCTGACTGAGCGCCTCCAGGAGAGAGGCCCAAGCAAGACGCGCCCCGGGGAGCGTCAGGCCACATGTCACTACTCAGTCTGACTGAGCGCCTCCAGGAGAGAGGCCCAAGCAAGACGCGCCCCGAGGAGCATCTTGCCACATGTCAGCACTCGGTCTGACTGAGCGCCTCCAGGAGAAAGGCCCAAGCAAGACGCGCCCTGAGGAGCGTCTTGCCACATGTCAACAATGGGTCTGACTGAGGGCCTCCAGGAGAGAGGCCCAAGCAAGATGCGCCTGGAGGAGCGTCTTGCCACATGTCAACACTGGGTCTGACAGAGGGCCTCCAGGAGAGAGGCCTAAGCAAGACGCGCCCCGAGGAGCGTCTTTCCACATGTCAGCACTCGGTCTGACTGAGCGCCTCCAGGAGAGAGGCCCAAGCAAGACGCGCCCAAAGGAGCGTCTTGCAACATGTCAACAATGGGTCTGACTGAGCGCCTCCAGGAGAGAGGCCCAAGCAACACGCGCCCCGAGGAGCGTCAGGCCACATGTCACTACTCAGTCTGACTGAGCGCCTCCAGGAGAGAGGCCCAAGCAAGACGCGCCCCGAGGAGCGTCTTGCCACGTGTCAACACTGGGTCTGATTGAGGGCCTTCTGGAGAGAGGCCCAAGCAAGACGCGCCCCGAGGAGCGTCTTGCCACATGTCAACAATGGGTCTTACTGAGGGCCTCCAGGAGAGAAGCCCAAGCAACACGCACCCCGAGGAGCTTCTTGCCACATGTCAGCACTCGGTCTGACTGAGCGACTCCAGGAGAGAGGCCCAAGCAAGACGCGCCCCGAGGAGTGTCTTGCCACATGTCAACACTGGGTCTGACTGAGCGCCTCCAGGAGAGAGGCCCAAGCAAGACGCGCCCCGAGGAGCGTCTTGCCACGTGTCAACACTGGGTCTGACTGAGCGCCTCCAGGAGAGAGGCCCAAGCAAGATGCGCCCCGAGGAGCGTCTTGCCACATGTCACCACTGGGTCTGACTGAGCGCCTCCAGGAGAGAGGCCCAAGCAAGACTCGCCCCGAGGAGCGTCTTGCCTTATGTCAGCACTCGGGCTGACTGAGCGCCTCCAGGAGAGAGGCCCAAGCAAGACGCGCCCCAAGGAGCGTCTTGCGACATGTCACTACTCGGTCTAACTGAGCGCCTCCAGGAGAGAGGTCCAAGCAAGACGCACACCGAGGAGCGTCTTGCCACATGTCACTACTCGGTCTGACTGAGTGCCTCCAGGAGAGAGGCCCAAGCAAGACGTGCCCCGAGGAGCGTCTTGCCACATGTCAACAATGGGTCTGACTGAGGGCCTCCAGGAGAGAAGCCCAAGCAAGACGCGCCCCGAGGAGCGTCAGGCCACATGTCAACACTGGGTCTGACTGAGCGCCTCCAGGAGAGAGGCCCCAGCAAGACGCGCCCCGAGGAGCGTCTTGCCACATGTCAGCACTCGGTCTGACTGAGCGCCTCCAGGAGAGAGGCCCAACAAGAAGCGCCCCGAGGAGCTTCTTGCCACATGTCAACAATGGGTCTCACTGAGGGCCTCCAGGAGAGAAGCCCAAGCAAGACGCGCCCCGAGGAGCGTCTTGCCACATGTCAACACTGGGTCTAATTGAGCGCCTCCAGGAGAGAGGCCCAAGCAAGACGCGCCCCGAGGAGCGTCTTGCCACGTGTCAACACTGGGTCTGACTTAGCGCCTCCAGGAGAGAGGCCCAAGCAAGATGCGCCTCGAGGAGCGTCTTGCCACGTGTCACCACTGGGTCTGACTGAGCTCCTCCAGGAGAGAGGCCCAAGCAAGACGCGCCCAGAGGAGAGTCTTGCCACTTGTCACCACTGGGTCTGATTGAGCACCTCCAGGAGAGAGGCCCCAGCAAGACGCGCCCCGAGGAGCGTCGTGCCTTATGTCAGCACTCGGTCTGACTGAGCGCCTCCAGGAGAGAGGCCCAAGCAAGACGCGCCCCGAGGAGCGTCTTGCCAAATGTCACTACTCGGTCTGACTGAGCGCCTCCAGGAGGGAGGTCCAAGCAAGACGCGCCCCGAGGAGCGTCTTGCCACATGTCACTACTCGGACTGACTGAGCGCCTCCAGGAGAGAGGCCCAAGCAAGACGTGCCCCGAGGAGCGTCTTGCCACATGTCAACAATGGGTCTGACTGAGGGCCTCCAGGAGAGAAGTCCAAGCAAGACGCGCCCAGAGGAGCGTCTTGCCACATGTCAACACTGGGTCTGACTGAGCGCCTCCAGGAGAGAGGCCCAAGAAAGACACGCCCCGAGGAGCGTCTTGACACATGTCAACACTGGGTCGGACTGAGGGCCTCCATGAGAGAAGCCCAAGCAAGACGCGCCCCGAGGAGAGTCTTGCCACATGTCAACACTCGGTCTGACAGAGGGAATTCAGGAGAGAGGCCCAAGCAATGAGCGCCCCGAGGAGCGTCTTGCCTTATGTCAGCACTCGGTCTTACTGAGCACCTCCAGGAGAGAGGCCCAAGCAAGACGCGCCCCGAGGAGCGTCTTGCCACATGTCAACAATGGGTCTGACTGAGGGCCTCCAGGAGAGAGGCCCAAGCAAGATGCGCCCGGAGGAGCGTCTTGCCACATGTCAACACTGGGTCTGACAGAGGGCCTCCAGGAGAGAGGCCCAAGCAAGACGCGCCCGGAGGAGCGTCTTGCCACATGTCACCTCTGGTTCTGACTGAGCGCCTCCAGGAGAGAGGCCCAAGCAAGACGCGCCCCGAGGAGCGTCTTGTCACATGTCAACACTGGGTCTGTCTGAGCGCCTCCAGGAGAGAAGCCCAAGCAAGACGCGCCCCGAGGAGTGTCTTACCAAATGTCAGCACTCGGTCTGACTGAGCGCCTCCAGGAGAGAGGCCCAAGCAAGACGCGCCCCGAGGAGCGTCTTGCCACATGTCAACAATGGGTCTGACTGAGGGCCTCCAGGAGAGAGGCCAAAGCAAGACGCGCCCCGAGGAGCGTCTTGACACATGTCAACACTGGGTCTGACAGAGGGCCTCCATGAGAGAGGCCCAAGCAAGACGCGCCCGGAGGAGCGTCTTGACACATGTCACCTCTGGTTCTGACTGAGCGCCTCCAGGAGAGAGGCCCAAGCAAGACGCGCCCCGAGGAGCGTCTTGTCACATGTCAACACTGGGTCTGTCTGAGCGCCACCAGGAGAGAAGCCCAAGCAAGACGCGCCCCGAGGAGTGTCTTGCCAAATGTCAGCACTCGGTCTGACTGAGCGCCTCCAGGAGAGAGGCCCAAGCAAGACGCGCCCCGAGGAGCGTCTTGCCACATGTCAACAATGGGTCTGACTGAGCGCCTCTAGGAGAGAGGCCCAAGCAAGACGCGCCCAAAGGAGCGTCTTGCAACATGTCAACAATGGGTCTGACTGAGCGCCTCCAGGAGAGAGGCCCAAGCAACATGCGCCCCGAGGAGCGTCAGGCCACATGTCACTACTCAGTCTGACTGAGCGCCTCCAGGAGAGAGGCCCAAGCAAGACGCGCCCCGAGGAGCGTCTTGCCACGTGTCATCACTGGGTCTTACTGAGGGCCTCCAGGAGAGAAGCCCAAGCAACACGCACACCGAGGAGCTTCTTGCCACATGTCAGCACTCGGTCTGACTGAGCGCCTCCAGGAGAGAGGCCCAAGCAAGACACGCCCCGAGGAGTGTCTTGCCTCATGTCAACACTGGGTCTGACTGAGCGCCTCCAGGAGAGAGGCCCAAGCAAGACGCGCCCCGAGGAGCGTCTTGCATTATGTCAGCACTCGGGCTGACTGAGCGCCTCCAGGAGAGAGGCCCAAGCAAGACGCGCCCCGAGGAGCGTCTTGCGACATGTCACTACTCGGTCTAACTGAGCGCCTCCAGGAGAGAGGTCCAAGCAAGACGCACCCCGAGGAGCGTCTTGCCACATGTCACTACTCGGTCTGACTGAGTGCCTCCAGGAGAGAGGCCCAAGCAAGACGTGCCCCGAGGAGCGTCTTGCCACATGTCAACAATGGGTCTGACTGAGGGCCTCCAGGAGAGAAGCCCAAGCAAGACGCGCCCCGAGGAGCGTCAGGCCACATGTCAACACTGGGTCTGACTGAGCGCCTCCAGGAGAGAGGCCCCAGCAAGACGCGCCCCGAGGAGCGTCTTGCCACATGTCAGCACTCGGTCTGACTGAGCGCCTCCGGGAGAGAGGCCCAAGCAAGAAGCGCCCCGAGGAGCTTCTTGCCACATGTCAACAATGGGTCTCACTGAGGGCCTCCAGGAGAGAAGCCCAAGCAAGACGCGCCCCGAGGAGCGTCTTGCCACATGTCAACACTGGGTCTAATTGAGCGCCTCCAGGAGAGAGGCCCAAGCAAGACATACCCCGAGGAGCGTCTTGCCACATGTCACTACTCGGTCTGACTGAGCGCCTCCAGGAGAGAGGTCCAAGCAACACGTGCCCCTAGGAGCGTCTTGCCACATGTCAACAATGGGTCTGACTGAGGGCCTCCAGGAGAGAAGCCCAAGCAAGAAGCGCCCCGAGGAGCGTCTTGCCACATGTCAACACTGGGTCTGACTGAGCGCCTCCAGGAGAGAGGCCCAAGCAAGACACGCCCCGAGGAGCGTCTTGACACATGTCAACACTGGGTCTGACTGAGGGCCTCCATGAGAGAAGCCCAAGCAAGACGCGCCCCGAGGAGAGTCTTGCCACATGTCAACACTGGGTCTGACAGAGGGCATCCAGGAGAGAGGCCCAAGCAATACGCGCCCCGAGGAGCGTCTTGCCACATGTCAACAATGGGTCTGACTGAGGGCCTCCAGGAGAGAAGCCAAAGCAAGACGCGCCCCGAGGAGCTTCTTTCCACATGTCAACAATGGGTCTTACTGAGGGCCTCCATGAGAGAAGCCCAAGCAAGACGCGCCCCGAGGAGTGTCTTGCCACATGTCAACACTGTGTCTGACTGAGCGCCTCCAGGAGAGAGGCCCAAACAAGACGCGCCCCGAGGAGCGTCTTGCCACGTGTCAACAATGGGTCTGACTGAGGGCCTCCAGGAGAGAGGCCCAAGCAAGATGCGCCCGGAGGAGCGTCTTGCCACATGTCAACACTGGGTCTGACAGAGGGCCTCCAGGAGAGAGGCCCAAGCAAGACGCGCCCGGAGGAGCGTCTTGCCACATGTCACCTCTGGTTCTGACTGAGCGCCTCCAGGAGAGAGGCCCAAGCAAGACGCGCCCCGAGGAGCGTCTTGTCACATGTCAACACTGGGTCTGTCTGAGCGCCTCCAGGAGAGAAGCCCAAGCAAGACGCGCCCCGAGGAGTGTCTTACCAAATGTCAGCACTCGGTCTGACTGAGCGCCTCCAGGGGAGAGGCCCAAGCAAGACGCGCCCCGAGGAGCGTCTTGCTACATGTCAACAATGGGTCTGACTGAGGGCCTCCAGGAGAGAAGCCCAAGCAACACGCGGCCCGAGGAGCGTCTTGCCACATGTCAGCACTCGGTCTGACTGAGCGCCTCCAGGAGAGAGGCCAAAGCAAGACGCGCCCCGAGGAGCGTCTTGACACATGTCAACACTGGGTCTGACAGAGGGGCTCCATGAGAGAGGCCCAAGCAAGACGCGCCCGGAGGAGCGTCTTGCCACATGTCAACACTGGGTCTGACAGAGGGCCTCCAGGAGAGAGGCCCAAGCAAGACGCGCCCCGAGGAGCGTCTTGCCACATGTCACCTCTGGTTCTGACTGAGCGCCTCCAGGAGAGAGGCCCAAGCAAGACGCGCCCCGAGGAGCGTCTTGTCACATGTCAACACTGGGTCTGTCTGAGCGCCTCCAGGAGAGAAGCCCAAGCAAGACGCGCCCCGAGGAGTGTCTTGCCAAATGTCAGCACTCGGTCTGACTGAGCGCCTCCAGGAGAGAGGCCCAAGCAAGACGCGCCCCGAGGAGCGTCTTGCCACATGTCAACAATGGGTCTGACTGAGCGCCTCTAGGAGAGAGGCCCAAGCAAGACGCGCCCAAAGGAGCGTCTTGCAACATGTCAACAATGGGTCTGACTGAGCGCCTCCAGGAGAGAGGCCCAAGCAACACGCGCCCCGAGGAGCGTCAGGCCACATGTCACTACTCAGTCTGACTGAGCGCCTCCAGGAGAGAGGCCCAAGCAAGACGCGCCCCGAGGAGCGTCTTGCCACGTGTCAACACTGGGTCTGATTGAGGGCCTTCTGGAGAGAGGCCCAAGCAAGACGCGCCCCGAGGAGCGTCTTGCCACATGTCAACAATGGGTCTTACTGAGGGCCTCCAGGAGAGAAGCCCAAGCAACACGCACCCCGAGGAGCTTCTTGCCACATGTCAGCACTCGGTCTGACTGAGCGCCTCCAGGAGAGAGGCCCAAGCAAGACGCGCCCCGAGGAGTGTCTTGCCACATGTCAACACTGGGTCTGACTGAGCGCCTCCAGGAGAGAGGCCCAAGCAAGACGCGCCCCGAGGAGCGTCTTGCCACGTGTCAACACTGGGTCTGACTGAGCGCCTCCAGGAGAGAGGCCCAAGCAAGATGCGCCCCGAGGAGCGTCTTGCCACATGTCACCACTGGGTCTGACTGAGCGCCTCCAGGAGAGAGGCCCAAGCAAGACGCGCCCCGAGGAGCGTCTTGCATTATGTCAGCACTCGGGCTGACTGAGCGCCTCCAGGAGAGAGGCCCAAGCAAGACGCGCCCCGAGGAGCGTCTTGCGACATGTCACTACTCGGTCTAACTGAGCCCCTCCAGGAGAGAGGTCCAAGCAAAACGCACCCCGAGGAGCGTCTTGCCACATGTCACTACTCGGTCTGACTGAGTGCCTCCAGGAGAGAGGCCCAAGCAAGACGTGCCCCGAGGAGCGTCTTGCCACATGTCAACAATGGGTCTGACTCAGGGCCTCCAGGAGAGAAGCCCAAGCAAGACGCGCCCCGAGGAGCGTCAGGCCACATGTCAACACTGGGTCTGACTGAGCGCCTCCAGGAGAGAGGCCCCAGCAAGACGCGCCCCGAGGAGCGTCTTGCCACATGTCAGCACTCGGTCTGACTGAGCGCCTCCAGGAGAGAGGCCCAAGCAAGAAGCGCCCCGAGGAGCTTCTTGCCACATGTCAACAATGGGTCTCACTGAGGGCCTCCAGGAGAGAAGCCCAAGCAAGACGCACCCCGAGGAGCGTCTTGCCACATGTCAACACTGGGTCTAATTGAGCGCCTCCAGGAGAGAGGCCCAAGCAAGACATACCCCGAGGAGCGTCTTGCCACATGTCACTACTCGGTCTGACTGAGCGCCTCCAGGAGAGAGGTCCAAGCAACACGTGCCCCTAGGAGCGTCTTGCCACATGTCAACAATGGGTCTGACTGAGGGCCTCCAGGAGAGAAGCCCAAGCAAGAAGCGCCCCGAGGAGCGTCTTGCCACATGTCAACACTGGGTCTGACTGAGCGCCTCCAGGAGAGAGGCCCAAGCAAGACACGCCCCGAGGAGCGTCTTGACACATGTCAACACTGGGTCTGACTGAGGGCCTCCATGAGAGAAGCCCAAGCAAGACGCACCCCGAGGAGAGTCTTGCCACATGTCAACACTGGGTGTGACAGAGGGCATCCAGGAGAGAGGCCCAAGCAATACGCGCCCCGAGGAGCGTCTTGCCACATGTCAACAATGGGTCTTACTGAGGGCCTCCGTGAGAGAAGCCCAAGCAAGACGCGCCCGGAGGAGTGTCTTGCCACATGTCAACACTGTGTCTGACTGAGCGCCTCCAGGAGAGAGGCCCAAGCAAGACGCGCCCCGAGGAGCGTCTTGCCACGTGTCAACACTGGGTCTGACTTAGCGCCTCCAGGAGAGAGGCCCAAGCAAGATGCGCCTCGAGGAGCGTCTTGCCACGTGTCACCACTGGGTCTGACTGAGCTCCTCCAGGAGAGAGGCCCAAGCAAGACGCGCCCAGAGGAGCGTCTTGCCACTTGTCACCACTGGGTCTGATTGAGCACCTCCAGGAGAGAGGCCCCAGCAAGACGCGCCCCGAGGAGCGTCTTGCCTTATGTCAGCACTCGGTCTGACTGAGCGCCTCCAGGAGAGAGGCCCAAGCAAGACGCGCCCCGAGGAGCGTCTTGCCACATGTCACTACTCGGTCAGACTGAGCGCCTCCAGGAGAGAGGCCCAAGCAAGACGTGCCCCGAGGAGCGTCTTGCCACATGTCAACAATGGGTCTGACTGAGGGCCTCCAGGAGAGAAGCCCAAGCAAGACGCGCCCCGTGGAGCGTCTTGCCACATGTCAACACTGGGTCTGACTGAGCGCCTCCAGGAGAGAGGCCCAAGCAAGACGCGCCCCGAGGAGCGTCTTGCCCCATGTCAACAATGGGTCTGACTGAGGGCCTCCAGGAGAGAAGCCCAAGCAAGACGCGCCCCGTGGAGCGTCTTGCCACATGTCAACACTGGGTCTTATTGAGGGCCTTCTGGAGAGAGGCCCAAGCAATAAGCGCCCCGAGGAGCGTCTTGCCACATGTCAACAATGGGTCTTACTGAGGGCCTCCAGGAGAGAGGCCCAAGCAAGATGCGCCCGGAGGAGCGTCTTGCCACATGTCAACACTGGGTCTGACAGAGGGCCTCCAGGAGAGAGGCCCAAGCAAGACGCGCCCCGAGGAGCGTCTTGCCACATGTCACCTCTGGTTCTGACTGAGCGCCTCCAGGAGAGAGGCCCAAGCAAGACGCGCCCCGAGGAGCGTCTTGCCACATGTCAACAATGGGTCTGACTGAGGGCCTCCAGGAGAGAAGCCCAAGCAAGACGCGCCCCGTGGAGCGTCTTGACACATGTCAACACTGGGTCTGACAGAGGGCCTCCAGGAGAGGGGCCCAAGAAAGATGCGCCCCGAGGAGTGTCTTGCCACATGTCACCACTGGGTCTGACTGAGCGCCTCCAGGAGAGAGGCCCAGGCAAGACGCGCCCCGAGGAGCGTCAGGCCACATGTCACTACTCAGTCTGACTGAGCGCCTCCAGGAGAGAGGCCCAAGCAAGACGCGCCCCGAGGAGCGTCTTGCCACGTGTCAACACTGGGTCTGATTGAGGGCCTTCTGGAGAGAGGCCCAAACAAGACGCACCACGAGGAGCGTCTTGCCACATGTCAACAATGGGTCTTACTGAGGGCCTCCAGGAGAGAAGCCCAAGCAAGACGCGCCCCGAGGAGCTTCTTGCCACATGTCAGCACTCGGTCTGACTGAGCGCCTCCAGGAGAGAGGCCACAGCAAGACGCGCCCCGAGGAGCGTCTTGACACATGTCAACACTGGGTCTGACAGAGGGCCTCCATGAGAGAGGCCCAAGCAAGACGCACCCCGAGGAGTGTCTTGCCACATGTCAACACTGGTTCTGACAGAGGGCCTCCAGGAGAGAGGCCCAAGCAAGACGCGCCCCGAGGAGTGTCTTGCCACATGTCACCACTTGGTCTGACTGAGCGCCTCCAGGAGAGAGGCCCAAGCAAGACGCGCCCCGAGGAGCGTCTTGCCACGTGTCAACACTGGGTCTGATTGAGGGCCTTCTGGAGAGAGGCCCAAGCAAGACGCGCCCCGAGGAGCATCTTGCCACATGTCAACAATGGTTCTTACTGAGGGCCTCCAGGTGAGAAGCCCAAGCAAGACGCGCCCCGAGGAGCTTCTTGCCACATGTCAGCACTCGGTCAGACTGAGCGCCTCCAGGAGAGAGGCCAAAGCAAGACGCCCCCCGAGGAGCGTCTTGACACATGTCAACACTGGGTCTGACAGAGGGCCTCCATGAGAGAGGCCCAAGCAAGACGCGCCCCGAGGAGTGTCTTGCCAAATGTCAACACTGGGTCTGACTGAGCGCCTCAGGGAGAGAGGTCCAAGCAAGACGCGCCCCGAGGAGCGTCTTGCCACATGTCACTACTCGGTCTGACTGAGCGCCTCAGGGAGAGAGGTCCAAGCAAGACGCAACCCGAGGAGCGTCTTGCCACATGTCAACACTGGATCTGACTGAGTGCCTCCATGAGAGAAGCCCCAGCAAGACGCGCCCCGAGGAGCGTCTTGCCACATGTCACTACTCAGTCTGTTTGAGCGCCTCCAGGAGAGAGGCCCAAGCAAGACACGCCCCGAGGAGCGTCTTGACACATGTCAACACTGGGTCTGACTGACGGCCTCCATGAGAGAAGCCCAAGCAAGACGCGCCCCGAGGAGCGTCTTGCCACATGTCAACACTGGGTCTGATTGAGGGCCTTCTGGAGAGAGGCCCAAGCAAGACGCGCCCCGAGGAGCGTCTTGCCACATGTATACAATGGGTCTTACTGAGGGCCTCCAGGAGAGAGGCCCAAGCAAGATGCGCCCGGAGGAGCGTTTTGCCACATGTCAACACTGGGTCTCACAGAGGGCCTCCAGGAGAGAGGCCCAAGCAAGACGCACCCCGAGGAGCGTCTTGCCACATGTCAACACTGGGTCTGACAGAGGGCCTCTATGAGAGAGGCCCAAGCAAGACGCGCCCCGAGGAGCGTCTTGCCAAATGTCACTACTCGGTCTAACTGAGCGCCTCCAGGAGAGAGGTCCAAGCAAGACGCGCCCCGAGGAGCGTCTTGCCACATGTCACTACTCGGTCTGACTGAGCGCCTCCAGGAGAGAGGCCCAAGCAAGACGTGCCCCGAGGAGCGTCTTGCCACATGTCAACAATGGGTCTGACTGAGGGCCTCCAGGAGAGAAGCCCAAGCAAGACGCGCCCCGTGGAGCGTCTTGCCACATGTCAACACTGGGTCTGACTTAGCGCCTCCAGGAGAGAGGCCCAAACAAGACGCGCCCCGAGGAGTGTCTTGCCACATGTCAACAATGGGTCTGACTGAGGGCCTCCAGGAGAGAAGCCCAAGCAAGACGCGCCCCGTGGAGCTTCTTGCCACATGTCAACACTGGGTCTTATTGAGGGCCTTCTGGAGAGAGGCCCAAGCAATACGCGCCCCGAGGAGCGTCTTGCCACATGTCAACAATGGGTCTTACTGAGGGCCTCCAGGAGAGAGGCCCAAGCAAGATGCGACCGGAGGAGCATCTTGCCACATGTCAACACTGGGTCTGACAGAGGGCCTCCAGGAGAGAGGCCCAAGCAAGACGCGCCCCGAGGAGCGTCTTGCCACATGTCACCTCTGGTTCTGACTGAGCGCCTCCAGGAGAGAGGCCCAAGCAAGACGCGCCCTGAGGAGCGTCTTGCCACATGTCAACAATGGGTCTGACTGAGGGCCTCCAGGAGAGAAGCCCAAGCAAGACGCGCCCCGTGGAGCGTCTTGACACATGTCAACACTGGGTCTGACAGAGGGCCTCCAGGAGAGGGGCCCAAGAAAGATGCGCCCCGAGGAGCGTCTTGCCACATGTCACCACTGGGTCTGACTGAGCGCCTCCAGGAGAGAGGCCCAAGCAAGACACGCCCCGAGGAGCGTCTTGACACATGTCAACACTGGGTCTGACTGACGGCCTCCATGAGAGAAGCCCAAGCAAGACGCGCCCCGAGGAGCGTCTTGCCACATGTCAACACTGGGTCTGATTGAGGGCCTTCTGGAGAGAGGCCCAAGCAAGACGCGCCCCGAGGAGCGTCTTGCCACATGTATACAATGGGTCTTACTGAGGGCCTCCAGGAGAGAGGCCCAAGCAAGATGCGCCCGGAGGAGCGTTTTGCCACATGTCAACACTGGGTCTCACAGAGGGCCTCCAGGAGAGAGGCCCAAGCAAGACGCGCCCCGAGGAGCGTCTTGTCACATGTCAACACTGGGTCTGTCTGAGCGCCTCCAGGAGAGAAGCCCAAGCAAGACGCGCCCCGAGGAGTGTCTTACCAAATGTCAGCACTCGGTCTGACTGAGCGCCTCCAGGGGAGAGGCCCAAGCAAGACGCGCCCCGAGGAGCGTCTTGCTACATGTCAACAATGGGTCTGACTGAGGGCCTCCAGGAGAGAAGCCCAAGCAACACGCGGCCCGAGGAGCGTCCTGCCACATGTCAGCACTCGGTCTGACTGAGCGCCTCCAGGAGAGAGGCCAAAGCAAGACGCGCCCCGAGGAGCGTCTTGACACATGTCAACACTGGGTCTGACAGAGGGGCTCCATGAGAGAGGCCCAAGCAAGACGCGCCCGGAGGAGCGTCTTGCCACATGTCAACACTGGGTCTGACAGAGGGCCTCCAGGAGAGAGGCCCAAGCAAGACGCGCCCCGAGGAGCGTCTTGCCACATGTCACCTCTGGTTCTGACTGAGCGCCTCCAGGAGAGAGGCCCAAGCAAGACGCGCCCCGAGGAGCGTCTTGTCACATGTCAACACTGGGTCTGTCTGAGCGCCTCCAGGAGAGAAGCCCAAGCAAGACGCGCCCCGAGGAGTGTCTTGCCAAATGTCAGCACTCGGTCTGACTGAGCGCCTCCAGGAGAGAGGCCCAAGCAAGACGCGCCCCGAGGAGCGTCTTGCCACATGTCAACAATGGGTCTGACTGAGCGCCTCTAGGAGAGAGGCCCAAGCAAGACGCGCCCAAAGGAGCGTCTTGCAACATGTCAACAATGGGTCTGACTGAGCGCCTCCAGGAGAGAGGCCCAAGCAACACGCGCCCCGAGGAGCGTCAGGCCACATGTCACTACTCAGTCTGACTGAGCGCCTCCAGGAGAGAGGCCCAAGCAAGACGCGCCCCGAGGAGCGTCTTGCCACGTGTCAACACTGGGTCTGATTGAGGGCCTTCTGGAGAGAGGCCCAAGCAAGACGCGCCCCGAGGAGCGTCTTGCCACATGTCAACAATGGGTCTTACTGAGGGCCTCCAGGAGAGAAGCCCAAGCAACACGCACCCCGAGGAGCTTCTTGCCACATGTCAGCACTCGGTCTGACTGAGCGCCTCCAGGAGAGAGGCCCAAGCAAGACGCGCCCCGAGGAGTGTCTTGCCACATGTCAACACTGGGTCTGACTGAGCGCCTCCAGGAGAGAGGCCCAAGCAAGACGCGCCCCGAGGAGCGTCTTGCCACGTGTCAACACTGGGTCTGACTGAGCGCCTCCAGGAGAGAGGCCCAAGCAAGATGCGCCCCGAGGAGCGTCTTGCCACATGTCACCACTGGGTCTGACTGAGCGCCTCCAGGAGAGAGGCCCAAGCAAGACGCGCCCCGAGGAGCGTCTTGCATTATGTCAGCACTCGGGCTGACTGAGCGCCTCCAGGAGAGAGGCCCAAGCAAGACGCGCCCCGAGGAGCGTCTTGCGACATGTCACTACTCGGTCTAACTGAGCCCCTCCAGGAGAGAGGTCCAAGCAAAACGCACCCCGAGGAGCGTCTTGCCACATGTCACTACTCGGTCTGACTGAGTGCCTCCAGGAGAGAGGCCCAAGCAAGACGTGCCCCGAGGAGCGTCTTGCCACATGTCAACAATGGGTCTGACTCAGGGCCTCCAGGAGAGAAGCCCAAGCAAGACGCGCCCCGAGGAGCGTCAGGCCACATGTCAACACTGGGTCTGACTGAGCGCCTCCAGGAGAGAGGCCCCAGCAAGACGCGCCCCGAGGAGCGTCTTGCCACATGTCAGCACTCGGTCTGACTGAGCGCCTCCAGGAGAGAGGCCCAAGCAAGAAGCGCCCCGAGGAGCTTCTTGCCACATGTCAACAATGGGTCTCACTGAGGGCCTCCAGGAGAGAAGCCCAAGCAAGACGCACCCCGAGGAGCGTCTTGCCACATGTCAACACTGGGTCTAATTGAGCGCCTCCAGGAGAGAGGCCCAAGCAAGACATACCCCGAGGAGCGTCTTGCCACATGTCACTACTCGGTCTGACTGAGCGCCTCCAGGAGAGAGGTCCAAGCAACACGTGCCCCTAGGAGCGTCTTGCCACATGTCAACAATGGGTCTGACTGAGGGCCTCCAGGAGAGAAGCCCAAGCAAGAAGCGCCCCGAGGAGCGTCTTGCCACATGTCAACACTGGGTCTGACTGAGCGCCTCCAGGAGAGAGGCCCAAGCAAGACACGCCCCGAGGAGCGTCTTGACACATGTCAACACTGGGTCTGACTGAGGGCCTCCATGAGAGAAGCCCAAGCAAGACGCACCCCGAGGAGAGTCTTGCCACATGTCAACACTGGGTGTGACAGAGGGCATCCAGGAGAGAGGCCCAAGCAATACGCGCCCCGAGGAGCGTCTTGCCACATGTCAACAATGGGTCTTACTGAGGGCCTCCGTGAGAGAAGCCCAAGCAAGACGCGCCCGGAGGAGTGTCTTGCCACATGTCAACACTGTGTCTGACTGAGCGCCTCCAGGAGAGAGGCCCAAGCAAGACGCGCCCCGAGGAGCGTCTTGCCACGTGTCAACACTGGGTCTGACTTAGCGCCTCCAGGAGAGAGGCCCAAGCAAGATGCGCCTCGAGGAGCGTCTTGCCACGTGTCACCACTGGGTCTGACTGAGCTCCTCCAGGAGAGAGGCCCAAGCAAGACGCGCCCAGAGGAGCGTCTTGCCACTTGTCACCACTGGGTCTGATTGAGCACCTCCAGGAGAGAGGCCCCAGCAAGACGCGCCCCGAGGAGCGTCTTGCCTTATGTCAGCACTCGGTCTGACTGAGCGCCTCCAGGAGAGAGGCCCAAGCAAGACGCGCCCCGAGGAGCGTCTTGCCACATGTCACTACTCGGTCTGACTGAGCGCCTCCAGGAGAGAGGCCCAAGCAAGACGTGCCCCGAGGAGCGTCTTGCCACATGTCAACAATGGGTCTGACTGAGGGCCTCCAGGAGAGAAGCCCAAGCAAGACGCGCCCCGTGGAGCGTCTTGCCACATGTCAACACTGGGTCTGACTGAGCGCCTCCAGGAGAGAGGCCCAAGCAAGACGCGCCCCGAGGAGCGTCTTGCCCCATGTCAACAATGGGTCTGACTGAGGGCCTCCAGGAGAGAAGCCCAAGCAAGACGCGCCCCGTGGAGCGTCTTGCCACATGTCAACACTGGGTCTTATTGAGGGCCTTCTGGAGAGAGGCCCAAGCAATAAGCGCCCCGAGGAGCGTCTTGCCACATGTCAACAATGGGTCTTACTGAGGGCCTCCAGGAGAGAGGCCCAAGCAAGATGCGCCCGGAGGAGCGTCTTGCCACATGTCAACACTGGGTCTGACAGAGGGCCTCCAGGAGAGAGGCCCAAGCAAGACGCGCCCCGAGGAGCGTCTTGCCACATGTCACCTCTGGTTCTGACTGAGCGCCTCCAGGAGAGAGGCCCAAGCAAGACGCGCCCCGAGGAGCGTCTTGCCACATGTCAACAATGGGTCTGACTGAGGGCCTCCAGGAGAGAAGCCCAAGCAAGACGCGCCCCGTGGAGCGTCTTGACACATGTCAACACTGGGTCTGACAGAGGGCCTCCAGGAGAGGGGCCCAAGAAAGATGCGCCCCGAGGAGTGTCTTGCCACATGTCACCACTGGGTCTGACTGAGCGCCTCCAGGAGAGAGGCCCAGGCAAGACGCGCCCCGAGGAGCGTCAGGCCACATGTCACTACTCAGTCTGACTGAGCGCCTCCAGGAGAGAGGCCCAAGCAAGACGCGCCCCGAGGAGCGTCTTGCCACGTGTCAACACTGGGTCTGATTGAGGGCCTTCTGGAGAGAGGCCCAAACAAGACGCACCACGAGGAGCGTCTTGCCACATGTCAACAATGGGTCTTACTGAGGGCCTCCAGGAGAGAAGCCCAAGCAAGACGCGCCCCGAGGAGCTTCTTGCCACATGTCAGCACTCGGTCTGACTGAGCGCCTCCAGGAGAGAGGCCACAGCAAGACGCGCCCCGAGGAGCGTCTTGACACATGTCAACACTGGGTCTGACAGAGGGCCTCCATGAGAGAGGCCCAAGCAAGACGCACCCCGAGGAGTGTCTTGCCACATGTCAACACTGGTTCTGACAGAGGGCCTCCAGGAGAGAGGCCCAAGCAAGACGCGCCCCGAGGAGTGTCTTGCCACATGTCACCACTTGGTCTGACTGAGCGCCTCCAGGAGAGAGGCCCAAGCAAGACGCGCCCCGAGGAGCGTCTTGCCACGTGTCAACACTGGGTCTGATTGAGGGCCTTCTGGAGAGAGGCCCAAGCAAGACGCGCCCCGAGGAGCATCTTGCCACATGTCAACAATGGTTCTTACTGAGGGCCTCCAGGTGAGAAGCCCAAGCAAGACGCGCCCCGAGGAGCTTCTTGCCACATGTCAGCACTCGGTCAGACTGAGCGCCTCCAGGAGAGAGGCCAAAGCAAGACGCCCCCCGAGGAGCGTCTTGACACATGTCAACACTGGGTCTGACAGAGGGCCTCCATGAGAGAGGCCCAAGCAAGACGCGCCCCGAGGAGTGTCTTGCCAAATGTCAACACTGGGTCTGACTGAGCGCCTCAGGGAGAGAGGTCCAAGCAAGACGCGCCCCGAGGAGCGTCTTGCCACATGTCACTACTCGGTCTGACTGAGCGCCTCAGGGAGAGAGGTCCAAGCAAGACGCAACCCGAGGAGCGTCTTGCCACATGTCAACACTGGATCTGACTGAGTGCCTCCATGAGAGAAGCCCCAGCAAGACGCGCCCCGAGGAGCGTCTTGCCACATGTCACTACTCAGTCTGTTTGAGCGCCTCCAGGAGAGAGGCCCAAGCAAGACACGCCCCGAGGAGCGTCTTGACACATGTCAACACTGGGTCTGACTGACGGCCTCCATGAGAGAAGCCCAAGCAAGACGCGCCCCGAGGAGCGTCTTGCCACATGTCAACACTGGGTCTGATTGAGGGCCTTCTGGAGAGAGGCCCAAGCAAGACGCGCCCCGAGGAGCGTCTTGCCACATGTATACAATGGGTCTTACTGAGGGCCTCCAGGAGAGAGGCCCAAGCAAGATGCGCCCGGAGGAGCGTTTTGCCACATGTCAACACTGGGTCTCACAGAGGGCCTCCAGGAGAGAGGCCCAAGCAAGACGCACCCCGAGGAGCGTCTTGCCACATGTCAACACTGGGTCTGACAGAGGGCCTCTATGAGAGAGGCCCAAGCAAGACGCGCCCCGAGGAGCGTCTTGCCAAATGTCACTACTCGGTCTAACTGAGCGCCTCCAGGAGAGAGGTCCAAGCAAGACGCGCCCCGAGGAGCGTCTTGCCACATGTCACTACTCGGTCTGACTGAGCGCCTCCAGGAGAGAGGCCCAAGCAAGACGTGCCCCGAGGAGCGTCTTGCCACATGTCAACAATGGGTCTGACTGAGGGCCTCCAGGAGAGAAGCCCAAGCAAGACGCGCCCCGTGGAGCGTCTTGCCACATGTCAACACTGGGTCTGACTTAGCGCCTCCAGGAGAGAGGCCCAAACAAGACGCGCCCCGAGGAGTGTCTTGCCACATGTCAACAATGGGTCTGACTGAGGGCCTCCAGGAGAGAAGCCCAAGCAAGACGCGCCCCGTGGAGCTTCTTGCCACATGTCAACACTGGGTCTTATTGAGGGCCTTCTGGAGAGAGGCCCAAGCAATACGCGCCCCGAGGAGCGTCTTGCCACATGTCAACAATGGGTCTTACTGAGGGCCTCCAGGAGAGAGGCCCAAGCAAGATGCGACCGGAGGAGCATCTTGCCACATGTCAACACTGGGTCTGACAGAGGGCCTCCAGGAGAGAGGCCCAAGCAAGACGCGCCCCGAGGAGCGTCTTGCCACATGTCACCTCTGGTTCTGACTGAGCGCCTCCAGGAGAGAGGCCCAAGCAAGACGCGCCCTGAGGAGCGTCTTGCCACATGTCAACAATGGGTCTGACTGAGGGCCTCCAGGAGAGAAGCCCAAGCAAGACGCGCCCCGTGGAGCGTCTTGACACATGTCAACACTGGGTCTGACAGAGGGCCTCCAGGAGAGGGGCCCAAGAAAGATGCGCCCCGAGGAGCGTCTTGCCACATGTCACCACTGGGTCTGACTGAGCGCCTCCAGGAGAGAGGCCCAAGCAAGACACGCCCCGAGGAGCGTCTTGACACATGTCAACACTGGGTCTGACTGACGGCCTCCATGAGAGAAGCCCAAGCAAGACGCGCCCCGAGGAGCGTCTTGCCACATGTCAACACTGGGTCTGATTGAGGGCCTTCTGGAGAGAGGCCCAAGCAAGACGCGCCCCGAGGAGCGTCTTGCCACATGTATACAATGGGTCTTACTGAGGGCCTCCAGGAGAGAGGCCCAAGCAAGATGCGCCCGGAGGAGCGTTTTGCCACATGTCAACACTGGGTCTCACAGAGGGCCTCCAGGAGAGAGGCCCAAGCAAGACGCACCCCGAGGAGCGTCTTGCCACATGTCAACACTGGGTCTGACAGAGGGCCTCTATGAGAGAGGCCCAAGCAAGACGCGCCCCGAGGAGCGTCTTGCCAAATGTCACTACTCGGTCTAACTGAGCGCCTCCAGGAGAGAGGTCCAAGCAAGACGCGCCCCGAGGAGCGTCTTGCCACATGTCACTACTCGGTCTGACTGAGCGCCTCCAGGAGAGAGGCCCAAGCAAGACGTGCCCCGAGGAGCGTCTTGCCACATGTCAACAATGGGTCTGACTGAGGGCCTCCAGGAGAGAAGCCCAAGCAAGACGCGCCCCGTGGAGCGTCTTGCCACATGTCAACACTGGGTCTGACTTAGCGCCTCCAGGAGAGAGGCCCAAACAAGACGCGCCCCGAGGAGTGTCTTGCCACATGTCAACAATGGGTCTGACTGAGGGCCTCCAGGAGAGAAGCCCAAGCAAGACGCGCCCCGTGGAGCTTCTTGCCACATGTCAACACTGGGTCTTACTGAGGGCCTCCAGGAGAGAGGCCCAAGCAAGATGCGACCGGAGGAGCATCTTGCCACATGTCAACACTGGGTCTGACAGAGGGCCTCCAGGAGAGAGGCCCAAGCAAGACGCGCCCCGAGGAGCGTCTTGCCACATGTCACCTCTGGTTCTGACTGAGCGCCTCCAGGAGAGAGGCCCAAGCAAGACGCGCCCTGAGGAGCGTCTTGCCACATGTCAACAATGGGTCTGACTGAGGGCCTCCAGGAGAGAAGCCCAAGCAAGACGCGCCCCGTGGAGCGTCTTGACACATGTCAACACTGGGTCTGACAGAGGGCCTCCAGGAGAGGGGCCCAAGAAAGATGCGCCCCGAGGAGCGTCTTGCCACATGTCACCACTGGGTCTGACTGAGCGCCTCCAGGAGAGAGGCCCAGGCAAGACGCGCCCCGAGGAGCGTCAGGCCACATGTCACTACTCAGTCTGACTGAGCGCCTCCAGGAGAGAGGCCCAAGCAAGACGCGCCCCGAGGAGCGTCTTGCCACATGTCAACAATGGTTCTTACTGAGGGCCTCCAGGTGAGAAGCCCAAGCAAGACGCGCCCCGAGGAGCTTCTTGCCACATGTCAGCACTCGGTCAGACTGAGCGCCTCCAGGAGAGAGGCCAAAGCAAGACGCCCCCCGAGGAGCGTCTTGACACATGTCAACACTGGGTCTGACAGAGGGCCTCCATGAGAGAGGCCCAAGCAAGACGCGCCCCGAGGAGTGTCTTGCCACGTGTCACCACTGGGTCTGACTGAGCTCCTCCAGGAGAGAGGCCCAAGCAAGACGTGACCCGAGGAGCGTCTTGCCACATGTCAACACTGGGTCTGACAGAGGGCATCCAGGAGAGAGGCCCAAGCAATACGCGCCCCGAGGAGCGTCTTGCCACATGTCAACAATGGGTCTGACTGAGGGCCTCCAGGAGAGAAGCCAAAGCAAGACGCGCCCCGAGGAGCTTCTTTCCACATGTCAACAATGGGTCTTACTGAGGGCCTCCATGAGAGAAGCCCAAGCAAGACGCGCCCCGAGGAGTGTCTTGCCACATGTCAACACTGTGTCTGAATGAGCGCCTCCAGGAGAGAGGCCCAAGCAAGACGCGCCCCGAGGAACGTCTTGCCACGTGTCAACACTGGGTCTGACTTAGCGCCTCCAGGAGAGAGGCCCAAGCAAGATGCGCCTCGAGGAGCGTCTTGCCACGTGTCACCACTGGGTCTGACTGAGCTCCTCCAGGAGAGAGGCCCAAGCAAAGACGCGCCCAGAGGAGCGTCTTGCCACGTGTCACCACTGGGTCTGATTGAGCACCTCCAGGAGAGAGGCCCCAGCAAGACGCGCCCCGAGGAGCGTCTTGCCTTATGTCAGCACTCGGTCTGACTGAGCGCCTCCAGGAGAGAGGCCCAAGCAAGACGCGCCCCGAGGAGCGTCTTGCCAAATGTCACTACTCGGTCTGACTGAGCGCCTCCAGGAGGGAGGTCCAAGCAAGACGCGCCCCGAGGAGCGTCTTGCCACATGTCACTACTCGGTCTGACTGAGCGCCTCCAGGAGAGAGGCCCAAGCAAGACGTGCCCCGAGGAGCGTCTTGCCACATGTCAACAATGGGTCTGACTGAGGGCCTCCAGGAGAGAAGCCCAAGCAAGACGCGCCCAGAGGAGCGTCTTGCCACATGTCAACAATGGGTCTGACTGAGGGCCTCCAGGAGAGAAGCCCAAGCAAGAAGCGCCCCGAGGAGCGTCTTGCCACATGTCAACACTGGGTCTGACTGAGCGCCTCCAGGAGAGAGGCCCAAGCAAGACACGCCCCGAGGAGCGTCTTGACACATGTAAACACTGGGTCTGACTGAGGGCCTCCATGAGAGAAGCCCAAGCAAGACGCGCCCCGAGGAGAGTCTTGCCACATGTCAACACTGGGTCTGACAGAGGGCATCCAGGAGAGAGGCCCAAGCAATACGCGCCCCGAGGAGCGTCTTGCCACATGTCAACAATGGGTCTGACTGAGGGCCTCCAGGAGAGAAGCCAAAGCAAGACGCGCCCCGAGGAGCTTCTTTCCACATGTCAACAATGGGTCTTACTGAGGGCCTCCATGAGAGAAGCCCAAGCAAGACGCGCCCCGAGGAGCGTCTTGCGACATGTCACTACTCGGTCTAACTGAGCGCCTCCAGGAGAGAGGTCCACGCAAGACGCGCCCCGAGGAGCGTCTTGCCACATGTCACTACTCAGTCTGACTGAGCGCCTCCAGGAGAGAGGCCCAAGCAAGACGTGACCCGAGGAGCGTCTTGCCACATGTCAACACTGGGTCTGACAGAGGGCATCCAGGAGAGAGGCCCAAGCAATACGCGCCCCGAGGAGCGTCTTGCCACATGTCAACAATGGGTCTGACTGAGGGCCTCCAGGAGAGAAGCCAAAACAAGACGCGCCCCGAGGAGCTTCTTTCCACATGTCAACAATGGGTCTTACTGAGGGCCTCCATGAGAGAAGCTCAAGCAAGACGCGCCCCGAGGAGTGTCTTGCCACATGTCAACACTGTGTCTGACTGAGCGCCTCCAGGAGAGAGGCCCAGGCAAGACGCGCCCCGAGGAGCGTCAGGCCACATGTCACTACTCAGTCTGACTGAGCGCCCCCAGGAGAGAGGCCCAAGCAAGACGCGCCCCGAGGAGCGTCTTGCCACGTGTCAACACTGGGTCTGATTGAGGGCCTTCTGGAGAGAGGCCCAAACAAGACGCACCACGAGGAGCGTCTTGCCACATGTCAACAATGGGTCTTACTGAGGGCCTCCAGGAGAGAAGCCTAAGCAAGACGCGCCCCGAGGAGCTTCTTGCCACATGTCAGCACTCGGTCTGACTGAGCGCCTCCAGGAGAGAGGCCACAGCAAGACGCGCCCCGAGGAGCGTCTTGACACATGTCAACACTGGGTCTGACAGAGGGCCTCCATGAGAGAGGCCCAAGCAAGACGCACCCCGAGGAGTGTCTTGCCACATGTCAACACTGGGTCTGACAGAGGGCCTCCAGGAGAGAGGCCCAAGCAAGACGCGCCCCGAGGAGTGTCTTGCCACATGTCACCACTTGGTCTGACTGAGCGCCTCCAGGAGAGAGGCCCAAGCAAGACGCGCCCCGAGGAGCGTCTTGCCACGTGTCAACACTGGGTCTGATTGAGGGTCTTCTGGAGAGAGGCCCAAGCAAGACGCGCCCCGAGGAGCATCTTGCCACATGTCAACAATGGTTCTTACTGAGGGCCTCCAGGTGAGAAGCCCAAGCAAGACGCGCCCCGAGGAGCTTCTTGCCACATGTCAGCACTCGGTCAGACTGAGCGCCTCCAGGAGAGAGGCCAAAGCAAGACGCCCCCCGAGGAGCGTCTTGACACATGTCAACACTGGGTCTGACAGAGGGCCTCCATGAGAGAGGCCCAAGCAAGACGCGCCCCGAGGAGTGTCTTGCCAAATGTCAACACTGGGTCTGACTGAGCGCCTCAGGGAGAGAGGTCCAAGCAAGACGCGCCCCGAGGAGCGTCTTGCCACATGTCACTACTCGGTCTGACTGAGCGCCTCAGGGAGAGAGGTCCAAGCAAGACGCAACCCGAGGAGCGTCTTGCCACATGTCAACACTGGATCTGACTGAGTGCCTCCATGAGAGAAGCCCCAGCAAGACGCGCCCCGAGGAGCGTCTTGCCACATGTCACTACTCAGTCTGTTTGAGCGCCTCCAGGAGAGAGGCCCAAGCAAGACACGCCCCGAGGAGCGTCTTGACACATGTCAACACCGGGTCTGACTGACGGCCTCCATGAGAGAAGCCCAAGCAAGACGTGCCCCGAGGAGCGTCTTGCCACATGTCAACACTGGGTCTGATTGAGGGCCTTCTGGAGAGAGGCCCAAGCAAGACGCGCCCCGAGGAGCGTCTTGCCACATGTATACAATGGGTCTTACTGAGGGCCTCCAGGAGAGAGGCCCAAGCAAGATGCGCCCGGAGGAGCGTTTTGCCACATGTCAACACTGGGTCTCACAGAGGGCCTCCAGGAGAGAGGCCCAAGCAAGACGCACCCCGAGGAGCGTCTTGCCACATGTCAACACTGGGTCTGACAGAGGGCCTCTATGAGAGAGGCCCAAGCAAGACGCGCCCCGAGGAGCGTCTTGCAAATGTCACTACTCGGTCTAACTGAGCGCCTCCAGGAGAGAGGTCCAAGCAAGACGCGCCCCGAGGAGCGTCTTGCCACATGTCACTACTCGGTCTGACTGAGCGCCTCCAGGAGAGAGGCCCAAGCAAGACGTGCCCCGAGGAGCGTCTTGCCACATGTCAACAATGGGTCTGACTGAGGGCCTCCAGGAGAGAAGCCCAAGCAAGACGCGCCCCGTGGAGCGTCTTGCCACATGTCTACACTGGGTCTGACTTAGCGCCTCCAGGAGAGAGGCCCAAACAAGACGCGCCCCGAGGAGTGTCTTGCCACATGTCAACAATGGGTCTGACTGAGGGCCTCCAGGAGAGAAGCCCAAGCAAGACGCGCCCCGTGGAGCTTCTTGCCACATGTCAACACTGGGTCTTATTGAGGGCCTTCTGGAGAGAGGCCCAAGCAATACGCGCCCCGAGGAGCGTCTTGCCACATGTCAACAATGGGTCTTACTGAGGGCCTCCAGGAGAGAGGCCCAAGCAAGATGCGCCCGGAGGAGCGTCTTGCCACATGTCAACACTGGGTCTGACAGAGGGCCTCCAGGAGAGAGGCCCAAGCAAGACGCGCCCCGAGGAGCGTCTTGCCACATGTCACCTCTGGTTCTGACTGAGCGCCTCCAGGAGAGAGGCCCAAGCAAGACGCGCCCCGAGGAGCGTCTTGCCACATGTCAACAATGGGTCTGACTGAGGGCCTCCAGGAGAGAAGCCCAAGCAAGACGCGCCCCGTGGAGCGTCTTGACACATGTCAACACTGGGTCTGACAGAGGGCCTCCAGGAGAGGCGCCCAAGAAAGATGCGCCCCGAGGAGCGTCTTGCCACATGTCACCACTGGGTCTGACTGAGCGCCTCCAGGAGAGAGGCCCAGGCAAGACGCGCCCCGAGGAGCGTCAGGCCACATGTCACTACTCAGTCTGACTGAGCGCCTCCAGGAGAGAGGCCCAAGCAAGACGCGCCCCGAGGAGCGTCTTGCCACGTGTCAACACTGGGTCTGATTGAGGGCCTTCTGGAGAGAGGCCCAAACAAGACGCACCCCGAGGAGTGTCTTGCCACATGTCAACACTGGGTCTGACAGAGGGCCTCCAGGAGAGAGGCCCAAGCAAGACGTGCCCCGAGGAGTGTCTTGCCACATGTCACCACTTGGTCTGACTGAGCGCCTCCAGGAGAGAGGCCCAAGCAAGACGCGCCCCGAGGAGCGTCTTGCCACGTGTCAACACTGGGTCTGATTGAGGGCCTTCTGGAGAGAGGCCCAAGCAAGACGCGCCCCGAGGAGCGTCTTGCCACATGTCAACAATGGTTCTTACTGAGGGCCTCCAGGTGAGAAGCCCAAGCAAGACGCGCCCCGAGGAGCTTCTTGCCACATGTCAGCACTCGGTCAGACTGAGCGCCTCCAGGAGAGAGGCCAAAGCAAGACGCCCCCCGAGGAGCGTCTTGACACATGTCAACACTGGGTCTGACAGAGGGCCTCCATGAGAGCGGCCCAAGCAAGACGCGCCCCGAGGAGTGTCTTGCCAAATGTCAACACTGGGTCTGACTGAGCGCCTCAGGGAGAGAGGTCCAAGCAAGACGCGCCCCGAGGAGCGTCTTGCCACATGTCACTACTCGGTCTGACTGAGCGCCTCAGGGAGAGAGGTCCAAGCAAGACGCGCCCCGAGGAGCGTCTTGCCACATGTCAACACTGGATCTGACTGAGTGCCTCCATGAGAGAAGCCCCAGCAAGACGCGCCCCGAGGAGCGTCTTGCCACATGTCACTACTCAGTCTGTTTGAGCGCCTCCAGGAGAGAGGCCCAAGCAAGACACGCCCCGAGGAGCGTCTTGACACATGTCAACACTGGGTCTGACTGAGGGCCTCCATGAGAGAAGCCCAAGCAAGACGCGCCCCGAGGAGCGTCTTGCCACATGTCAACACTGGGTCTGATTGAGGGCCTTCTGGAGAGAGGCCCAAGCAAGACGCGCTCCGAGGAGCGTCTTGCCACATGTTTACAATGGGTCTTACTGAGGGCCTCCAGGAGAGAGGCCCAAGCAAGATGCGCCCGGAGGAGCGTTTTGCCACATGTCATCACTGGGTCTGACAGAGGGCCTCCAGGAGAGAGGCCCAAGCAAGACGCACCCCGAGGAGCGTCTTGCCACATGTCACCTCTGGTTCTGACTGAGCGCCTCCAGGAGAGAGGCCCAAGCAAGACGCGCCCCGAGGAGCGTCTTGCGACATGTCGCTACTCGGTCTAACTGAGCGCCTCCAGGAGAGAGGTCCAAGCAAGACGCGCCCCGAGGAGCGTCTTGCCACATGTCACTACTCGGTCTGACTGAGCGCCTCCAGGAGAGAGGCCCAAGCAAGACGTGCCCCGAGGAGCGTCTTGCCACATGTCAACAATGGGTCTGACTGAGCGCCTCCAGGAGAGAGGCCCAAGCAAGACGCGCCCCGAGGAGCGTCTTGCCACATGTCAACAATGGGTCTGACTGAGGGCCTCCAGGAGAGAAGCCCAAGCAAGAAGCGCCCCGAGGAGCGTCTTGCCACATGTCAACACTGGGTCTGACTGAGCGCCTCCAGGAGAGAGGCCCAAGCAAGACACGCCCCGAGGAGCGTCTTGACACATGTCAACACTGGGTCTGACTGAGGGCCTCCATGAGAGAAGCCCAAGCAAGACGCGCCCCGAGGAGAGTCTTGCCACATGTCAACACTGGGTCTGACAGAGGGCATCCAGGAGAGAGGCCCAAGCAATACGCGCCCCGAGGAGCGTCTTGCCACATGTCAACAATGGGTCTGACTGAGGGCCTCCAGGAGAGAAGCCAAAGCAAGAAGCGCCCCGAGGAGCTTCTTTCCACATGTCAACAATGGGTCTTACTGAGGGCCTCCATGAGAGAAGCCCAAGCAAGACGCGCCCCGAGGAGCGTCTTGCGACATGTCACTACTCGGTCTAACTGAGCGCCTCCAGGAGAGAGGTCCAAGCAAGACGCGCCCCGAGGAGCGTCTTGCCACATGTCACTACTCGGTCTGACTGAGCGCCTCCAGGAGAGAGGCCCAAGCAAGACGTGACCCGAGGAGCGTCTTGCCACATGTCAACACTGGGTCTGACAGAGGGCATCCAGGAGAGAGGCCCAAGCAATACGCGCCCCGAGGAGCGTCTTGCCACATGTCAACAATGGGTCTGACTGAGGGCCTCCAGGAGAGAAGCCAAAGCAAGACGCGCCCCGAGGAGCTTCTTTCCACATGTCAACAATGGGTCTTACTGAGGGCCTCCATGAGAGAAGCCCAAGCAAGACGCGCCCCGAGGAGTGTCTTGCCACATGTCAACACTGTGTCTGAATGAGCGCCTCCAGGAGAGAGGCCCAAGCAAGACGCGCCCCGAGGAACGTCTTGCCACGTGTCAACACTGGGTCTGACTTAGCGTCTCCAGGAGAGAGGCCCAAGCAAGATGCGCCTCGAGGAGCGTCTTGCCACGTGTCACCACTGGGTCTGACTGAGCTCCTCCAGGAGAGAGGCCCAAGCAAAGACGCGCCCAGAGGAGCGTCTTGCCACGTGTCACCACTGGGTCTGATTGAGCACCTCCAGGAGAGAGGCCCCAGCAAGACGCGCCCCGAGGAGCGTCTTGCCTTATGTCAGCACTCGGTCTGACTGAGCGCCTCCAGGAGAGAGGCCCAAGCAAGACGCGCCCCGAGGAGCGTCTTGCCAAATGTCACTACTCGGTCTGACTGAGCGCCTCCAGGAGGGAGGTCCAAGCAAGACGCGCCCCGAGGAGCGTCTTGCCACATGTCACTACTCGGTCTGACTGAGCGCCTCCAGGAGAGAGGCCCAAGCAAGACGTGCCCCGAGGAGCGTCTTGCCACATGTCAACAATGGGTCTGACTGAGGGCCTCCAGGAGAGAAGCCCAAGCAAGACGCGCCCAGAGGAGCGTCTTGCCACATGTCAACAATGGGTCTGACTGAGGGCCTCCAGGAGAGAAGCCCAAGCAAGAAGCGCCCCGAGGAGCGTCTTGCCACATGTCAACACTGGGTCTGACTGAGCGCCTCCAGGAGAGAGGCCCAAGCAAGACACGCCCCGAGGAGCGTCTTGACACATGTCAACACTGGGTCTGACTGAGGGCCTCCATGAGAGAAGCCCAAGCAAGACGCGCCCCGAGGAGAGTCTTGCCACATGTCAACACTGGGTCTGACAGAGGGCATCCAGGAGAGAGGCCCAAGCAATACGCGCCCCGAGGAGCGTCTTGCCACATGTCAACAATGGGTCTGACTGAGGGCCTCCAGGAGAGAAGCCAAAGCAAGACGCGCCCCGAGGAGCTTCTTTCCACATGTCAACAATGGGTCTTACTGAGGGCCTCCATGAGAGAAGCCCAAGCAAGACGCGCCCCGAGGAGCGTCTTGCGACATGTCACTACTCGGTCTAACTGAGCGCCTCCAGGAGAGAGGTCCAAGCAAGACGCGCCCCGAGGAGCGTCTTGCCACATGTCACTACTCAGTCTGACTGAGCGCCTCCAGGAGAGAGGCCCAAGCAAGACGTGACCCGAGGAGCGTCTTGCCACATGTCAACACTGGGTCTGACAGAGGGCATCCAGGAGAGAGGCCCAAGCAATACGCGCCCCGAGGAGCGTCTTGCCACATGTCAACAATGGGTCTGACTGAGGGCCTCCAGGAGAGAAGCCAAAGCAAGACGCGCCCCGAGGAGCTTCTTTCCACATGTCAACAATGGGTCTTACTGAGGGCCTCCATGAGAGAGGCCCAAGCAAGACGCGCCCCGAGGAGTGTCTTGCCAAATGTCAACACTGGGTCTGACTGAGCGCCTCAGGGAGAGAGGTCCAAGCAAGACGCGCCCCGAGGAGCGTCTTGCCACATGTCACTACTCGGTCTGACTGAGCGCCTCAGGGAGAGAGGTCCAAGCAAGACGCAACCCGAGGAGCGTCTTGCCACATGTCAACACTGGATCTGACTGAGTGCCTCCATGAGAGAAGCCCCAGCAAGACGCGCCCCGAGGAGCGTCTTGCCACATGTCACTACTCAGTCTGTTTGAGCGCCTCCAGGAGAGAGGCCCAAGCAAGACACGCCCCGAGGAGCGTCTTGACACATGTCAACACCGGGTCTGACTGACGGCCTCCATGAGAGAAGCCCAAGCAAGACGTGCCCCGAGGAGCGTCTTGCCACATGTCAACACTGGGTCTGATTGAGGGCCTTCTGGAGAGAGGCCCAAGCAAGACGCGCCCCGAGGAGCGTCTTGCCACATGTATACAATGGGTCTTACTGAGGGCCTCCAGGAGAGAGGCCCAAGCAAGATGCGCCCGGAGGAGCGTTTTGCCACATGTCAACACTGGGTCTCACAGAGGGCCTCCAGGAGAGAGGCCCAAGCAAGACGCACCCCGAGGAGCGTCTTGCCACATGTCAACACTGGGTCTGACAGAGGGCCTCTATGAGAGAGGCCCAAGCAAGACGCGCCCCGAGGAGCGTCTTGCAAATGTCACTACTCGGTCTAACTGAGCGCCTCCAGGAGAGAGGTCCAAGCAAGACGCGCCCCGAGGAGCGTCTTGCCACATGTCACTACTCGGTCTGACTGAGCGCCTCCAGGAGAGAGGCCCAAGCAAGACGTGCCCCGAGGAGCGTCTTGCCACATGTCAACAATGGGTCTGACTGAGGGCCTCCAGGAGAGAAGCCCAAGCAAGACGCGCCCCGTGGAGCGTCTTGCCACATGTCTACACTGGGTCTGACTTAGCGCCTCCAGGAGAGAGGCCCAAACAAGACGCGCCCCGAGGAGTGTCTTGCCACATGTCAACAATGGGTCTGACTGAGGGCCTCCAGGAGAGAAGCCCAAGCAAGACGCGCCCCGTGGAGCTTCTTGCCACATGTCAACACTGGGTCTTATTGAGGGCCTTCTGGAGAGAGGCCCAAGCAATACGCGCCCCGAGGAGCGTCTTGCCACATGTCAACAATGGGTCTTACTGAGGGCCTCCAGGAGAGAGGCCCAAGCAAGATGCGCCCGGAGGAGCGTCTTGCCACATGTCAACACTGGGTCTGACAGAGGGCCTCCAGGAGAGAGGCCCAAGCAAGACGCGCCCCGAGGAGCGTCTTGCCACATGTCACCTCTGGTTCTGACTGAGCGCCTCCAGGAGAGAGGCCCAAGCAAGACGCGCCCCGAGGAGCGTCTTGCCACATGTCAACAATGGGTCTGACTGAGGGCCTCCAGGAGAGAAGCCCAAGCAAGACGCGCCCCGTGGAGCGTCTTGACACATGTCAACACTGGGTCTGACAGAGGGCCTCCAGGAGAGGCGCCCAAGAAAGATGCGCCCCGAGGAGCGTCTTGCCACATGTCACCACTGGGTCTGACTGAGCGCCTCCAGGAGAGAGGCCCAGGCAAGACGCGCCCCGAGGAGCGTCAGGCCACATGTCACTACTCAGTCTGACTGAGCGCCTCCAGGAGAGAGGCCCAAGCAAGACGCGCCCCGAGGAGCGTCTTGCCACGTGTCAACACTGGGTCTGATTGAGGGCCTTCTGGAGAGAGGCCCAAACAAGACGCACCCCGAGGAGTGTCTTGCCACATGTCAACACTGGGTCTGACAGAGGGCCTCCAGGAGAGAGGCCCAAGCAAGACGCGCCCCGAGGAGTGTCTTGCCACATGTCACCACTTGGTCTGACTGAGCGCCTCCAGGAGAGAGGCCCAAGCAAGACGCGCCCCGAGGAGCGTCTTGCCACGTGTCAACACTGGGTCTGATTGAGGGCCTTCTGGAGAGAGGCCCAAGCAAGACGCGCCCCGAGGAGCGTCTTGCCACATGTCAACAATGGTTCTTACTGAGGGCCTCCAGGTGAGAAGCCCAAGCAAGACGCGCCCCGAGGAGCTTCTTGCCACATGTCAGCACTCGGTCAGACTGAGCGCCTCCAGGAGAGAGGCCAAAGCAAGACGCCCCCCGAGGAGCGTCTTGACACATGTCAACACTGGGTCTGACAGAGGGCCTCCATGAGAGCGGCCCAAGCAAGACGCGCCCCGAGGAGTGTCTTGCCAAATGTCAACACTGGGTCTGACTGAGCGCCTCAGGGAGAGAGGTCCAAGCAAGACGCGCCCCGAGGAGCGTCTTGCCACATGTCACTACTCGGTCTGACTGAGCGCCTCAGGGAGAGAGGTCCAAGCAAGACGCGCCCCGAGGAGCGTCTTGCCACATGTCAACACTGGATCTGACTGAGTGCCTCCATGAGAGAAGCCCCAGCAAGACGCGCCCCGAGGAGCGTCTTGCCACATGTCACTACTCAGTCTGTTTGAGCGCCTCCAGGAGAGAGGCCCAAGCAAGACACGCCCCGAGGAGCGTCTTGACACATGTCAACACTGGGTCTGACTGAGGGCCTCCATGAGAGAAGCCCAAGCAAGACGCGCCCCGAGGAGCGTCTTGCCACATGTCAACACTGGGTCTGATTGAGGGCCTTCTGGAGAGAGGCCCAAGCAAGACGCGCTCCGAGGAGCGTCTTGCCACATGTTTACAATGGGTCTTACTGAGGGCCTCCAGGAGAGAGGCCCAAGCAAGATGCGCCCGGAGGAGCGTTTTGCCACATGTCATCACTGGGTCTGACAGAGGGCCTCCAGGAGAGAGGCCCAAGCAAGACGCACCCCGAGGAGCGTCTTGCCACATGTCACCTCTGGTTCTGACTGAGCGCCTCCAGGAGAGAGGCCCAAGCAAGACGCGCCCCGAGGAGCGTCTTGCGACATGTCGCTACTCGGTCTAACTGAGCGCCTCCAGGAGAGAGGTCCAAGCAAGACGCGCCCCGAGGAGCGTCTTGCCACATGTCACTACTCGGTCTGACTGAGCGCCTCCAGGAGAGAGGCCCAAGCAAGACGTGCCCCGAGGAGCGTCTTGCCACATGTCAACAATGGGTCTGACTGAGCGCCTCCAGGAGAGAGGCCCAAGCAAGACGCGCCCCGAGGAGCGTCTTGCCACATGTCAACAATGGGTCTGACTGAGGGCCTCCAGGAGAGAAGCCCAAGCAAGAAGCGCCCCGAGGAGCGTCTTGCCACATGTCAACACTGGGTCTGACTGAGCGCCTCCAGGAGAGAGGCCCAAGCAAGACACGCCCCGAGGAGCGTCTTGACACATGTCAACACTGGGTCTGACTGAGGGCCTCCATGAGAGAAGCCCAAGCAAGACGCGCCCCGAGGAGAGTCTTGCCACATGTCAACACTGGGTCTGACAGAGGGCATCCAGGAGAGAGGCCCAAGCAATACGCGCCCCGAGGAGCGTCTTGCCACATGTCAACAATGGGTCTGACTGAGGGCCTCCAGGAGAGAAGCCAAAGCAAGAAGCGCCCCGAGGAGCTTCTTTCCACATGTCAACAATGGGTCTTACTGAGGGCCTCCATGAGAGAAGCCCAAGCAAGACGCGCCCCAAGGAGCGTCTTGCGACATGTCACTACTCGGTCTAACTGAGCGCCTCCAGGAGAGAGGTCCAAGCAAGACGCGCCCCGAGGAGCGTCTTGCCACATGTCACTACTCGGTCTGACTGAGCGCCTCCAGGAGAGAGGCCCAAGCAAGACGTGACCCGAGGAGCGTCTTGCCACATGTCAACACTGGGTCTGACAGAGGGCATCCAGGAGAGAGGCCCAAGCAATACGCGCCCCGAGGAGCGTCTTGCCACATGTCAACAATGGGTCTGACTGAGGGCCTCCAGGAGAGAAGCCAAAGCAAGACGCGCCCCGAGGAGCTTCTTTCCACATGTCAACAATGGGTCTTACTGAGGGCCTCCATGAGAGAAGCCCAAGCAAGACGCGCCCCGAGGAGTGTCTTGCCACATGTCAACACTGTGTCTGAATGAGCGCCTCCAGGAGAGAGGCCCAAGCAAGACGCGCCCCGAGGAACGTCTTGCCACGTGTCAACACTGGGTCTGACTTAGCGTCTCCAGGAGAGAGGCCCAAGCAAGATGCGCCTCGAGGAGCGTCTTGCCACGTGTCACCACTGGGTCTGACTGAGCTCCTCCAGGAGAGAGGCCCAAGCAAAGACGCGCCCAGAGGAGCGTCTTGCCACGTGTCACCACTGGGTCTGATTGAGCACCTCCAGGAGAGAGGCCCCAGCAAGACGCGCCCCGAGGAGCGTCTTGCCTTATGTCAGCACTCGGTCTGACTGAGCGCCTCCAGGAGAGAGGCCCAAGCAAGACGCGCCCCGAGGAGCGTCTTGCCAAATGTCACTACTCGGTCTGACTGAGCGCCTCCAGGAGGGAGGTCCAAGCAAGACGCGCCCCGAGGAGCGTCTTGCCACATGTCACTACTCGGTCTGACTGAGCGCCTCCAGGAGAGAGGCCCAAGCAAGACGTGCCCCGAGGAGCGTCTTGCCACATGTCAACAATGGGTCTGACTGAGGGCCTCCAGGAGAGAAGCCCAAGCAAGACGCGCCCAGAGGAGCGTCTTGCCACATGTCAACAATGGGTCTGACTGAGGGCCTCCAGGAGAGAAGCCCAAGCAAGAAGCGCCCCGAGGAGCGTCTTGCCACATGTCAACACTGGGTCTGACTGAGCGCCTCCAGGAGAGAGGCCCAAGCAAGACACGCCCCGAGGAGCGTCTTGACACATGTCAACACTGGGTCTGACTGAGGGCCTCCATGAGAGAAGCCCAAGCAAGACGCGCCCCGAGGAGAGTCTTGCCACATGTCAACACTGGGTCTGACAGAGGGCATCCAGGAGAGAGGCCCAAGCAATACGCGCCCCGAGGAGCGTCTTGCCACATGTCAACAATGGGTCTGACTGAGGGCCTCCAGGAGAGAAGCCAAAGCAAGACGCGCCCCGAGGAGCTTCTTTCCACATGTCAACAATGGGTCTTACTGAGGGCCTCCATGAGAGAAGCCCAAGCAAGACGCGCCCCGAGGAGCGTCTTGCGACATGTCACTACTCGGTCTAACTGAGCGCCTCCAGGAGAGAGGTCCAAGCAAGACGCGCCCCGAGGAGCGTCTTGCCACATGTCACTACTCAGTCTGACTGAGCGCCTCCAGGAGAGAGGCCCAAGCAAGACGTGACCCGAGGAGCGTCTTGCCACATGTCAACACTGGGTCTGACAGAGGGCATCCAGGAGAGAGGCCCAAGCAATACGCGCCCCGAGGAGCGTCTTGCCACATGTCAACAATGGGTCTGACTGAGGGCCTCCAGGAGAGAAGCCAAAGCAAGACGCGCCCCGAGGAGCTTCTTTCCACATGTCAACAATGGGTCTTACTGAGGGCCTCCATGAGAGAAGCCCAAGCAAGACGCGCCCCGAGGAGTGTCTTGCCACATGTCAACACTGTGTCTGACTGAGCGCCTCCAGGAAAGAGGCCCAAGCAAGACGCGCCCCGAGGAACGTCTTGCCACGTGTCAACACTGGGTCTGACTTAGCGCCTCCAGGAGAGAGGCCCAAGCAAGATGCGCCCCGAGGAGCGTCTTGCCACATGTCACTACTCGGTCTGACTGAGCGCCTCCAGGAGAGAGGCCCAAGCAAGACGTGCCCCGAGGAGCGTCTTGCCACATGTCAACAATGGGTCTGACTGAGGGCCTCCAGGAGAGAAGCCCAAGCAAGACGCGCCCAGAGGAGCGTCTTGCCACATGTCAACACTGGGTCTGACTGAGCGCCTCCAGGAGAGAGGCCAAAGCAAGACACGCCCTGAGGAGCGTCTTGACACATGTCAACACTGGGTCGGACTGAGGGCCTCCATGAGAGAAGCCCAAGCAAGACGCGCCCCGAGGAGAGTCTTGCCACATGTCAACACTCGGTCTGACAGAGGGCATTCAGGAGAGAGGCCCAAGCAATGAGCGCCCCGAGGAGCGTCTTGCCTTCTGTCAGCACTCGGTCTTACTGAGCGCCTCCAGGAGAGAGGCCCAAGCAAGACGCGCCCCGAGGAGCGTCTTGCCACATGTCAACAATGGGTCTGACTGAGGGCCTCCAGGAGAGAAGCCCAAGCAAGATGCGCCCGGAGGAGCGTCTTGCCACATGTCAACACTGTGTCTGACAGAGGGCCTCCAGGAGAGAGGCCCAAGCAAGACGCGCCCCGAGGAGCGTCTTGCCACATGTCACCTCTGGTTCTGACTGAGCGCCTCCAGGAGAGAGGCCCAAGCAAGACGGGCCCCAAGGAGCGTCTTGTCACATGTCAACACTGGGTCTGTCTGAGCGCCTCCAGGAGAGAAGCCCAAGCAAGACGCGCCCCGAGGAGCGTCTTGCCAAATGTCAGCACTCGGTCTGACTGAGCGCCTCCAGGAGAGAGGCCCAAGCAAGACGCGCACCGAGGAGCGTCTTGCCACATGTCAACAATGGGTCTGACTGAGGGCCTCCAGGAGAGAAGCCCAAGCAACACGCGGCCCGAGGAGCGTCTTGCCACATGTCAGCACTCGGTCTGACTGAGCGCCTCCAG
Organism: Nothobranchius furzeri; assembly: GCF_043380555.1. Taxonomy (NCBI): domain Eukaryota; kingdom Metazoa; phylum Chordata; class Actinopteri; order Cyprinodontiformes; family Nothobranchiidae; genus Nothobranchius; species Nothobranchius furzeri. The sequence goes on from NC_091741.1 coordinate 1,172,483, forward strand.
GAGAGAGGCCAAAGCAAGACGCGCCCCGAGGAGCGTCTTGACACATGTCAACACTGAGTCTGACAGAGGGCCTCCATGAGAGAGGCCCAAGCAAGACGCGCCCCGAGGAGTGTCTTGCCACATGTCAACACTGGGTCTGACAGAGGGCCTCCAGGAGAGAGGCCCAAGCAAGACGCGCCCCGAGAAGTGTCTTGCCACATGTCACCACTTGGTCTGACTGAGCGCCTCCAGGAGAGAGGCCCAAGCAACACGCGCCCCGAGGAGCGTCAGACCGCATGTCACTACTCATTCTGACTGAGCGCCTCCAGGAGAGAGGCCCAAGCAAGACGCGCCCCGAGGAGCGTCTTGCCACTTGTCAACACTGGGTCTGATTGAGGGCCTTCTGGAGAGAAGCCCAAGCAAGACGCGCCCCGAGGAGCGTCTTGCCACATGTCACCACTTGGTCTGACTGAGCGCCTCCAGGAGAGAGGCCCAAGCAACACGCGCCCCGAGGAGCGTCAGGCCACATGTCACTACTCAGTCTGACTGAGCGCCTCCAGGAGAGAGGCCCAAGCAAGATGCGCCCCGAGGAGCGTCTTGCCACATGTCAACAATGGGTCTTACTGAGGGCCTCCAGGAGAGAAGCCCAAGCAAGACGCGCCCTGAGGAGCTTCTTGCCACATGTCAGCACTCGGTCTGACTGAGCGCCTCCAGGAGAGAGGCCAAAGCAAGACGCGCCCCGAGGAGCGTCTTGACACATGTCAACACTGGGTCTGACAGAGGGCCTCCATGAGAGAGGCCCAAGCAAGACGCGCCCCAAGGAGTGTCTTGCCACATGTCAACACTGGGTCTGACAGAGGGCCTCCAGGAGAGAGGCCCAAGCAAGACGCGCCCCGAGGAGTGTCTTGCCACATGTCACCACTTGGTCTGACTGAGCGCCTCCAGGAGAGAGGCCCAAGCAAGACGCGCCCCGAGGAGCGTCTTGCCACGTGTCAACACTGGGTCTGATTGAGGGCCTTCTGGAGAGAGGCCCAAGCAAGACGCGCCCCGAGGAGCGTCTTGCCACATGTCAACAATGGTTCTTACTGAGGGCCTCCAGGTGAGAAGCCCAAGCAAGACACGCCCCGAGGAGCTTCTTGCCACATGTCAGCACTCGGTCAGACTGAGCGCCTCCAGGAGAGAGGCCAAGGCAAGACGCCCCCCGAGGAGCGTCTTGACACATGTCAACACTGGGTCTGACAGAGGGCCTCCATGAGAGAGGCCCAAGCAAGACGCGCCCCGAGGAGTGTCTTGCCAAATGTCAACACTGGGTCTGACTGAGCGCCTCAGGGACAGAGGTCCAAGCAAGACGCGCCCCGAGGAGCGTCTTGCCACATGTCACTACTCGGTCTGACTGAGCGCCTCAGGGAGAGAGGTCCAAGCAAGACGCGCCCCGAGGAGCGTCTTGCCACATGTCAACACTGGATCTGACTGAGTGCCTCCATGAGAGAAGCCCCAGCAAGACGCGCCCCGAGGAGCGTCTTGCCACATGTCACTACTCGGTCTGTTTGAGCGCCTCCAGGAGAGAGGCCCAAGCAAGACACGCCCCGAGGAGCGTCTTGACACATGTCAACACTGGGTCTGACTGAGGGCCTCCATGAGAGAAGCCCAAGCAAGACGCGCCCCGAGGAGCTTCTTGCCACATGTCAACACTGGGTCTAATTGAGGGCCTTCTGGAGAGAGGCCCAAGCAAGACGCGCCCCGAGGAGCGTCTTGCCACATGTCACAACTCGGTCTGACTGAGCGCCTCCAGGAGAGAGGCCCAAGCAAGACGTGCCCCGAGGAGCGTCTTGCCACATGTCAACAATGGGTCTGACTGAGGGCCTCCAGGAGAGAAGCCCAAGCAAGACGCGCCCCGTGGAGCATCTTGCCACATGTCAACACTGGGTCTGACTGAGCGCCTCCAGGAGAGAGGCCCAAGCAAGACGCGCCCCGAGGAGCGTCTTGCCACATGTCAACAATGGGTCTGACTGAGGGCCTCCAGGAGAGAAGCCCAAGCAAGACGCGCCCCGTGGAGCGTCTTGCCACATGTAAACACTGGGTCTTATTGAGGGCCTTCTGGAGAGACGCCCAAGCAATACGCGCCCCGAGGAGCGTCTTGCCACATGTCAACAATGGGTCTTACTGAGGGCCTCCAGGAGAGAGGCCCAGGCAAGATGCGCCCGGAGGAGCGTCTTGCCACATGTCAACACTGGGTCTGACAGAGGGCCTCCATGAGAGAAGCCCAAGCAAGACGCGCCCCGAGGAGCGTCTTGCCACATGTCAACACTGGGTCTGATTGAGGGCCTTCTGGAGAGAGGCCCAAGCAAGACGCGCTCCGAGGAGCGTCTTGCCACATGTTTACAATGGGTCTTACTGAGGGCCTCCAGGAGAGAGGCCCAAGCAAGATGCGCCCGGAGGAGCGTTTTGCCACATGTCATCACTGGGTCTGACAGAGGGCCTCCAGGAGAGAGGCCCAAGCAAGACGCACCCCGAGGAGCGTCTTGCCACATGTCACCTCTGGTTCTGACTGAGCGCCTCCAGGAGAGAGGCCCAAGCAAGACGCGCCCCGAGGAGCGTCTTGCGACATGTCGCTACTCGGTCTAACTGAGCGCCTCCAGGAGAGAGGTCCAAGCAAGACGCGCCCCGAGGAGCGTCTTGCCACATGTCACTACTCGGTCTGACTGAGCGCCTCCAGGAGAGAGGCCCAAGCAAGACGTGCCCCGAGGAGCGTCTTGCCACATGTCAACAATGGGTCTGACTGAGCGCCTCCAGGAGAGAGGCCCAAGCAAGACGCGCCCCGAGGAGCGTCTTGCCACATGTCAACAATGGGTCTGACTGAGGGCCTCCAGGAGAGAAGCCCAAGCAAGAAGCGCCCCGAGGAGCGTCTTGCCACATGTCAACACTGGGTCTGACTGAGCGCCTCCAGGAGAGAGGCCCAAGCAAGACACGCCCCGAGGAGCGTCTTGACACATGTCAACACTGGGTCTGACTGAGGGCCTCCATGAGAGAAGCCCAAGCAAGACGCGCCCCGAGGAGAGTCTTGCCACATGTCAACACTGGGTCTGACAGAGGGCATCCAGGAGAGAGGCCCAAGCAATACGCGCCCCGAGGAGCGTCTTGCCACATGTCAACAATGGGTCTGACTGAGGGCCTCCAGGAGAGAAGCCAAAGCAAGACGCGCCCCGAGGAGCTTCTTTCCACATGTCAACAATGGGTCTTACTGAGGGCCTCCATGAGAGAAGCCCAAGCAAGACGCGCCCCGAGGAGCGTCTTGCGACATGTCACTACTCGGTCTAACTGAGCGCCTCCAGGAGAGAGGTCCAAGCAAGACGCGCCCCGAGGAGCGTCTTGCCACATGTCACTACTCGGTCTGACTGAGCGCCTCCAGGAGAGAGGCCCAAGCAAGACGTGACCCGAGGAGCGTCTTGCCACATGTCAACACTGGGTCTGACAGAGGGCATCCAGGAGAGAGGCCCAAGCAATACGCGCCCCGAGGAGCGTCTTGCCACATGTCAACAATGGGTCTGACTGAGGGCCTCCAGGAGAGAAGCCAAAGCAAGACGCGCCCCGAGGAGCTTCTTTCCACATGTCAACAATGGGTCTTACTGAGGGCCTCCATGAGAGAAGCCCAAGCAAGACGCGCCCCGAGGAGTGTCTTGCCACATGTCAACACTGTGTCTGAATGAGCGCCTCCAGGAGAGAGGCCCAAGCAAGACGCGCCCCGAGGAACGTCTTGCCACGTGTCAACACTGGGTCTGACTTAGCGTCTCCAGGAGAGAGGCCCAAGCAAGATGCGCCTCGAGGAGCGTCTTGCCACGTGTCACCACTGGGTCTGACTGAGCTCCTCCAGGAGAGAGGCCCAAGCAAAGACGCGCCCAGAGGAGCGTCTTGCCACGTGTCACCACTGGGTATGATTGAGCACCTCCAGGAGAGAGGCCCCAGCAAGACGCGCCCCGAGGAGCGTCTTGCCTTATGTCAGCACTCGGTCTGACTGAGCGCCTCCAGGAGAGAGGCCCAAGCAAGACGCGCCCCGAGGAGCGTCTTGCCAAATGTCACTACTCGGTCTGACTGAGCGCCTCCAGGAGGGAGGTCCAAGCAAGACGCGCCCCGAGGAGCGTCTTGCCACATGTCACTACTCGGTCTGACTGAGCGCCTCCAGGAGAGAGGCCCAAGCAAGACGTGCCCCGAGGAGCGTCTTGCCACATGTCAACAATGGGTCTGACTGAGGGCCTCCAGGAGAGAAGCCCAAGCAAGACGCGCCCAGAGGAGCGTCTTGCCACATGTCAACAATGGGTCTGACTGAGGGCCTCCAGGAGAGAAGCCCAAGCAAGAAGCGCCCCGAGGAGCGTCTTGCCACATGTCAACACTGGGTCTGACTGAGCGCCTCCAGGAGAGAGGCCCAAGCAAGACACGCCCCGAGGAGCGTCTTGACACATGTCAACACTGGGTCTGACTGAGGGCCTCCATGAGAGAAGCCCAAGCAAGACGCGCCCCGAGGAGAGTCTTGCCACATGTCAACACTGGGTCTGACAGAGGGCATCCAGGAGAGAGGCCCAAGCAATACGCGCCCCGAGGAGCGTCTTGCCACATGTCAACAATGGGTCTGACTGAGGGCCTCCAGGAGAGAAGCCAAAGCAAGACGCGCCCCGAGGAGCTTCTTTCCACATGTCAACAATGGGTCTTACTGAGGGCCTCCATGAGAGAAGCCCAAGCAAGACGCGCCCCGAGGAGCGTCTTGCGACATGTCACTACTCGGTCTAACTGAGCGCCTCCAGGAGAGAGGTCCAAGCAAGACGCGCCCCGAGGAGCGTCTTGCCACATGTCACTACTCAGTCTGACTGAGCGCCTCCAGGAGAGAGGCCCAAGCAAGACGTGACCCGAGGAGCGTCTTGCCACATGTCAACACTGGGTCTGACAGAGGGCATCCAGGAGAGAGGCCCAAGCAATACGCGCCCCGAGGAGCGTCTTGCCACATGTCAACAATGGGTCTGACTGAGGGCCTCCAGGAGAGAAGCCAAAGCAAGACGCGCCCCGAGGAGCTTCTTTCCACATGTCAACAATGGGTCTTACTGAGGGCCTCCATGAGAGAAGCCCAAGCAAGACGCGCCCCGAGGAGTGTCTTGCCACATGTCAACACTGTGTCTGAATGAGCGCCTCCAGGAGAGAGGCCCAAGCAAGACGCGCCCCGAGGAGCGTCTTGCGACATGTCGCTACTCGGTCTAACTGAGCGCCTCCAGGAGAGAGGTCCAAGCAAGACGCGCCCCGAGGAGCGTCTTGCCACATGTCACTACTCGGTCTGACTGAGCGCCTCCAGGAGAGAGGCCCAAGCAAGACGTGCCCCGAGGAGCGTCTTGCCACATGTCAACAATGGGTCTGACTGAGCGCCTCCAGGAGAGAGGCCCAAGCAAGACGCGCCCCGAGGAGCGTCTTGCCACATGTCAACAATGGGTCTGACTGAGGGCCTCCAGGAGAGAAGCCCAAGCAAGAAGCGCCCCGAGGAGCGTCTTGCCACATGTCAACACTGGGTCTGACTGAGCGCCTCCAGGAGAGAGGCCCAAGCAAGACACGCCCCGAGGAGCGTCTTGACACATGTCAACACTGGGTCTGACTGAGGGCCTCCATGAGAGAAGCCCAAGCAAGACGCGCCCCGAGGAGAGTCTTGCCACATGTCAACACTGGGTCTGACAGAGGGCATCCAGGAGAGAGGCCCAAGCAATACGCGCCCCGAGGAGCGTCTTGCCACATGTCAACAATGGGTCTGACTGAGGGCCTCCAGGAGAGAAGCCAAAGCAAGACGCGCCCCGAGGAGCTTCTTTCCACATGTCAACAATGGGTCTTACTGAGGGCCTCCATGAGAGAAGCCCAAGCAAGACGCGCCCCGAGGAGCGTCTTGCGACATGTCACTACTCGGTCTAACTGAGCGCCTCCAGGAGAGAGGTCCAAGCAAGACGCGCCCCGAGGAGCGTCTTGCCACATGTCACTACTCGGTCTGACTGAGCGCCTCCAGGAGAGAGGCCCAAGCAAGACGTGACCCGAGGAGCGTCTTGCCACATGTCAACACTGGGTCTGACAGAGGGCATCCAGGAGAGAGGCCCAAGCAATACGCGCCCCGAGGAGCGTCTTGCCACATGTCAACAATGGGTCTGACTGAGGGCCTCCAGGAGAGAAGCCAAAGCAAGACGCGCCCCGAGGAGCTTCTTTCCACATGTCAACAATGGGTCTTACTGAGGGCCTCCATGAGAGAAGCCCAAGCAAGACGCGCCCCGAGGAGTGTCTTGCCACATGTCAACACTGTGTCTGAATGAGCGCCTCCAGGAGAGAGGCCCAAGCAAGACGCGCCCCGAGGAACGTCTTGCCACGTGTCAACACTGGGTCTGACTTAGCGTCTCCAGGAGAGAGGCCCAAGCAAGATGCGCCTCGAGGAGCGTCTTGCCACGTGTCACCACTGGGTCTGACTGAGCTCCTCCAGGAGAGAGGCCCAAGCAAAGACGCGCCCAGAGGAGCGTCTTGCCACGTGTCACCACTGGGTATGATTGAGCACCTCCAGGAGAGAGGCCCCAGCAAGACGCGCCCCGAGGAGCGTCTTGCCTTATGTCAGCACTCGGTCTGACTGAGCGCCTCCAGGAGAGAGGCCCAAGCAAGACGCGCCCCGAGGAGCGTCTTGCCAAATGTCACTACTCGGTCTGACTGAGCGCCTCCAGGAGGGAGGTCCAAGCAAGACGCGCCCCGAGGAGCGTCTTGCCACATGTCACTACTCGGTCTGACTGAGCGCCTCCAGGAGAGAGGCCCAAGCAAGACGTGCCCCGAGGAGCGTCTTGCCACATGTCAACAATGGGTCTGACTGAGGGCCTCCAGGAGAGAAGCCCAAGCAAGACGCGCCCAGAGGAGCGTCTTGCCACATGTCAACAATGGGTCTGACTGAGGGCCTCCAGGAGAGAAGCCCAAGCAAGAAGCGCCCCGAGGAGCGTCTTGCCACATGTCAACACTGGGTCTGACTGAGCGCCTCCAGGAGAGAGGCCCAAGCAAGACACGCCCCGAGGAGCGTCTTGACACATGTCAACACTGGGTCTGACTGAGGGCCTCCATGAGAGAAGCCCAAGCAAGACGCGCCCCGAGGAGAGTCTTGCCACATGTCAACACTGGGTCTGACAGAGGGCATCCAGGAGAGAGGCCCAAGCAATACGCGCCCCGAGGAGCGTCTTGCCACATGTCAACAATGGGTCTGACTGAGGGCCTCCAGGAGAGAAGCCAAAGCAAGACGCGCCCCGAGGAGCTTCTTTCCACATGTCAACAATGGGTCTTACTGAGGGCCTCCATGAGAGAAGCCCAAGCAAGACGCGCCCCGAGGAGCGTCTTGCGACATGTCACTACTCGGTCTAACTGAGCGCCTCCAGGAGAGAGGTCCAAGCAAGACGCGCCCCGAGGAGCGTCTTGCCACATGTCACTACTCAGTCTGACTGAGCGCCTCCAGGAGAGAGGCCCAAGCAAGACGTGACCCGAGGAGCGTCTTGCCACATGTCAACACTGGGTCTGACAGAGGGCATCCAGGAGAGAGGCCCAAGCAATACGCGCCCCGAGGAGCGTCTTGCCACATGTCAACAATGGGTCTGACTGAGGGCCTCCAGGAGAGAAGCCAAAGCAAGACGCGCCCCGAGGAGCTTCTTTCCACATGTCAACAATGGGTCTTACTGAGGGCCTCCATGAGAGAAGCCCAAGCAAGACGCGCCCCGAGGAGTGTCTTGCCACATGTCAACACTGTGTCTGACTGAGCGCCTCCAGGAGAGAGGCCCAAGCAAGACGCGCCCCGAGGAACGTCTTGCCACGTGTCAACACTGGGTCTGACTTAGCGCCTCCAGGAGAGAGGCCCAAGCAAGATGCGCCTCGAGGAGCGTCTTGCCACGTGTCACCACTGGGTCTGACTGAGCTCCTCCAGGAGAGAGGCCCAAGCAAGACGCGCCCAGAGGAGCGTCTTGCCACGTGTCACCACTGGGTCTGATTGAGCACCTCCAGGAGAGAGGCCCCAGCAAGACGCGCCCCGAGGAGCGTCTTGCCTTATGTCGGCACTCGGTCTGACTGAGCGCCTCCAGGAGAGAGGCCCAAGCAAGACGCGCCCCGAGGAGCGTCTTGCCAAATGTCACTACTCGGTCTGACTGAGCGCCTCCAGGAGGGAGGTCCAAGCAAGACGCGCCCCGAGGAGCGTCTTGCCACATGTCACTACTCGGTCTGACTGAGCGCCTCCAGGAGAGAGGCCCAAGCAAGACGTGCCCCGAGGAGCGTCTTGCCACATGTCAACAATGGGTCTGACTGAGGGCCTCCAGGAGAGAAGCCCAAGCAAGACGCGCCCAGAGGAGCGTCTTGCCACATGTCAACACTGGGTCTGACTGAGCGCCTCCAGGAGAGAGGCCAAAGCAAGACACGCCCTGAGGAGCGTCTTGACACATGTCAACACTGGGTCGGACTGAGGGCCTCCATGAGAGAAGCCCAAGCAAGACGCGCCCCGAGGAGAGTCTTGCCACATGTCAACACTCGGTCTGACAGAGGGCATTCAGGAGAGAGGCCCAAGCAATGAGCGCCCCGAGGAGCGTCTTGCCTTCTGTCAGCACTCGGTCTTACTGAGCGCCTCCAGGAGAGAGGCCCAAGCAAGACGCGCCCCGAGGAGCGTCTTGCCACATGTCAACAATGGGTCTGACTGAGGGCCTCCAGGAGAGAAGCCCAAGCAAGATGCGCCCGGAGGAGCGTCTTGCCACATGTCAACACTGTGTCTGACAGAGGGCCTCCAGGAGAGAGGCCCAAGCAAGACGCGCCCCGAGGAGCGTCTTGCCACATGTCACCTCTGGTTCTGACTGAGCGCCTCCAGGAGAGAGGCCCAAGCAAGACGGGCCCCAAGGAGCGTCTTGTCACATGTCAACACTGGGTCTGTCTGAGCGCCTCCAGGAGAGAAGCCCAAGCAAGACGCGCCCCGAGGAGCGTCTTGCCAAATGTCAGCACTCGGTCTGACTGAGCGCCTCCAGGAGAGAGGCCCAAGCAAGACGCGCACCGAGGAGCGTCTTGCCACATGTCAACAATGGGTCTGACTGAGGGCCTCCAGGAGAGAAGCCCAAGCAACACGCGGCCCGAGGAGCGTCTTGCCACATGTCAGCACTCGGTCTGACTGAGCGCCTCCAGGAGAGAGGCCAAAGCAAGACGCGCCCCGAGGAGCGTCTTGACACATGTCAACACTGAGTCTGACAGAGGGCCTCCATGAGAGAGGCCCAAGCAAGACGCGCCCCGAGGAATGTCTTGCCACATGTCAACACTGGGTCTGACAGAGGGCCTCCAGGAGAGAGGCCCAAGCAAGACGCGCCCCGAGAAGTGTCTTGCCACATGTCACCACTTGGTCTGACTGAGCGCCTCCAGGAGAGAGGCCCAAGCAACACGCGCCCCGAGGAGCGTCAGACCGCATGTCACTACTCATTCTGACTGAGCGCCTCCAGGAGAGAGGCCCAAGCAAGACGCGCCCCGAGGAGCGTCTTGCCACTTGTCAACACTGGGTCTGATTGAGGGCCTTCTGGAGAGAAGCCCAAGCAAGACGCGCCCCGAGGAGCGTCTTGCCACATGTCACCACTTGGTCTGACTGAGCGCCTCCAGGAGAGAGGCCCAAGCAACACGCGCCCCGAGGAGCGTCAGGCCACATGTCACTACTCAGTCTGACTGAGCGCCTCCAGGAGAGAGGCCCAAGCAAGATGCGCCCCGAGGAGCGTCTTGCCACATGTCAACAATGGGTCTTACTGAGGGCCTCCAGGAGAGAAGCCCAAGCAAGACGCGCCCTGAGGAGCTTCTTGCCACATGTCAGCACTCGGTCTGACTGAGCGCCTCCAGGAGAGAGGCCAAAGCAAGACGCGCCCCGAGGAGCGTCTTGACACATGTCAACACTGGGTCTGACAGAGGGCCTCCATGAGAGAGGCCCAAGCAAGACGCGCCCCGAGGAGTGTCTTGCCACATGTCAACACTGGGTCTGACAGAGGGCCTCCAGGAGAGAGGCCCAAGCAAGACGCGCCCCGAGGAGTGTCTTGCCACATGTCACCACTTGGTCTGACTGAGCGCCTCCAGGAGAGAGGCCCAAGCAAGACGCGCCCCGAGGAGCGTCTTGCCACGTGTCAACACTGGGTCTGATTGAGGGCCTTCTGGAGAGAGGCCCAAGCAAGACGCGCCCCGAGGAGCGTCTTGCCACATGTCAACAATGGTTCTTACTGAGGGCCTCCAGGTGAGAAGCCCAAGCAAGACACGCCCCGAGGAGCTTCTTGCCACATGTCAGCACTCGGTCAGACTGAGCGCCTCCAGGAGAGAGGCCAAAGCAAGACGCCCCCCGAGGAGCGTCTTGACACATGTCAACACTGGGTCTGACAGAGGGCCTCCATGAGAGAGGCCCAAGCAAGACGCGCCCCGAGGAGTGTCTTGCCAAATGTCAACACTGGGTCTGACTGAGCTTCTCAGGGACAGAGGTCCAAGCAAGACGCGCCCCGAGGAGCGTCTTGCCACATGTCACTACTCGGTCTGACTGAGCGCCTCAGGGAGAGAGGTCCAAGCAAGACGCGCCCCGAGGAGCGTCTTGCCACATGTCAACACTGGATCTGACTGAGTGCCTCCATGAGAGAAGCCCCAGCAAGACGCGCCCCGAGGAGCGTCTTGCCACATGTCACTACTCGGTCTGTTTGAGCGCCTCCAGGAGAGAGGCCCAAGCAAGACACGCCCCGAGGAGCGTCTTGACACATGTCAACACTGGGTCTGACTGAGGGCCTCCATGAGAGAAGCCCAAGCAAGACGCGCCCCGAGGAGCGTCTTGCCACATGTCAACACTGGGTCTAATTGAGGGCCTTCTGGAGAGAGGCCCAAGCAAGACGCGCCCCGAGGAGCGTCTTGCCACATGTCACAACTCGGTCTGACTGAGCGCCTCCAGGAGAGAGGCCCAAGCAAGACGTGCCCCGAGGAGCGTCTTGCCACATGTCAACAATGGGTCTGACTGAGGGCCTCCAGGAGAGAAGCCCAAGCAAGACGCGCCCCGTGGAGCGTCTTGCCACATGTCAACACTGGGTCTGACTGAGCGCCTCCAGGAGAGAGGCCCAAGCAAGACGCGCCCCGAGGAGCGTCTTGCCACATGTCAACAATGGGTCTGACTGAGGGCCTCCAGGAGAGAAGCCCAAGCAAGACGCGCCCCGTGGAGCGTCTTGCCACATGTAAACACTGGGTCTTATTGAGGGCCTTCTGGAGAGACGCCCAAGCAATACGCGCCCCGAGGAGCGTCTTGCCACATGTCAACAATGGGTCTTACTGAGGGCCTCCAGGAGAGAGGCCCAGGCAAGATGCGCCCGGAGGAGCGTCTTGCCACATGTCAACACTGGGTCTGACAGAGGGCCTCCAGGAGAGAGGCCCAAGCAAGACGCGCCCCGAGGAGCGTCTTGCCACATGTCACCTCTGGTTCTGACTGAGCGCCTCCAGGAGAGAGGTCCAAGCAAGACGCGCCCCGAGGAGCGTCTTGCCACATGTCAACAATGGGTCTGACTGAGGGCCTCCAGGAGAGAAGCCCAAGCAAGACGCACCCCGTGGAGCGTCTTGACACATGTCAACACTGGGTCTGACAGAGGGCCTCCATGAGAGAAGCTCAAGCAAGACGCGCCCCGAGGAGCGTCTTGCCACATGTCAACACTGGGTCTTACTGAGGGCCTCCAGGAGAGAGGCCCAAGCAAGATGCGCCCGGAGGAGCGTTTTGCCACATGTCAACACTGGGTCTGACAGAGGGCCTCCAGGAGAGAGGCCCAAGCAAGACGCACCCCGAGGAGCGTCTTGCCACATGTCACCTCTGGTTCTGACTGAGCGCCTCCAGGAGAGAGGCCCAAGCAAGACGCGCCCCGAGGAGCGTCTTGCCACATGTCAACACTGGGTCTGACAGAGGGCCTCCATGAGAGAGGCCCAAGCAAGACGCGCCCCGAGGAGCGTCTTGCCACATGTCACTACTCGGTCTGACTGAGCGCCTCCAGGAGAGAGGCCCAAGCAAGACGTGCCCCGAGGAGCGTCTTGCCACATGTCAACAATGGGTCTGACTGAGGGCCTCCAGGAGAGAAGCCCAAGCAAGACGCGCCCCGTGGAGCGTCTTGCCACATGTCAACACTGGGTCTGACTGAGCGCCTCCAGGAGAGAGGCTCAAGCAAGACGCGCCCCGAGGAGCGTCTTGCCACATGTCAACAATGGGTCTGACTGAGGGCCTCCAGGAGAGAAGCCCAAGCAAGACGCGCCCCGTGGAGCTTCTTGCCACATGTCAGCACTCGGTCTGACTGAGCGCCTCCAGGAGAGAGGCCAAAGCAAGACGCGCCCCGGGGAGCGTCTTGACACATGTCAACACTGGGTCTGACAGAGGGCCTCCATGAGAGAGGCCCAAGCAAGACGCGCCCCGAGGAGTGTCTTGCCACATGTCAACACTGGGTCTGACAGAGGGCCTCCAGGAGAGAGGCCCAAGCAAGACGCGCCCCGAGGAGTGTCTTGCCACATGTCACCACTTGGTCTGACTGAGCGCCTCCAGGAGAGAGGCCCAAGCAAGACGCGCCCCGAGGAGCGTCTTGCCACGTGTCAACACTGGGTCTGATTGAGGGCCTTCTGGAGAGAGGCCCAAGCAAGACGCGCCCCGAGGAGCGTCTTGCCACATGTCAACAATGGTTCTTACTGAGAGCCTCCAGGTGAGAAGCCCAAGCAAGACGCGCCCCGAGGAGCTTCTTGCCACATGTCAGCACTCGGTCAGACTGAGCACCTCCAGGAGAGAGGCCAAAGCAAGACGCCCCCCGAGGAGCGTCTTGACACATGTCAACACTGGGTCTGACAGAGGGCCTCCATGAGAGAGGCCCAAGCAAGATGCGCCCCGAGGAGTGTCTTGCCAAATGTCAACACTGGGTCTGACTGAGCGCCTCAGGGAGAGAGGTCCAAGCAAGACGCGCCCCGAGGAGCGTCTTGCCACATGTCACTACTCGGTCTGACTGAGCGCCTCAGGGAGAGAGGTCCAAGCAAGACGCGCCCCGAGGAGCGTCTTGCCACATGTCAACACTGGATCTGACTGAGTGCCTCCATGAGAGAAGCCCCAGCAAGACGCGCCCCGAGGAGCGTCTTGCCACATGTCACTACTCGGTCTGTTTGAGCGCCTCCAGGAGAGAGGCCCAAGCAAGACACGCCCCGAGGAGCGTCTTGACACATGTCAACACTGGGTCTGACTGAGGGCCCCCATGAGAGAAGCCCAAGCAAGACGCGCCCCGAGGAGCGTCTTGCCACATGTCAACACTGGGTCTGATTGAGGGCCTTCTGGAGAGAGGCCCAAGCAAGACGCGCCCCGAGGAGCGTCTTGCCACATGTATACAATGGGTCTTACTGAGGGCCTCCAGGAGAGAGGCCCAAGCAAGATGCGCCCGGAGGAGCGTTTTGCCACATGTCAACACTGGGTCTGACAGAGGGCCTCCAGGAGAGAGGCCCAAGCAAGACGCACCCCGAGGAGCGTCTTGCCACATGTCACCTCTGGTTCTGACTGAGCGCCTCCAGGAGAGAGGCCCAAGCAAGACGCGCCCCGAGGAGCGTCTTGCCACTTGTCAACACTGGGTCTGACAGAGGGCCTCCATGAGAGAGGCCCAAGCAAGACGCGCCCCGAGGAGCGTCTTGCGACATGTCACTACTCGGTCTAACTGAGCGCCTCCAGGAGAGAGGTCCAAGCAAGACGCGCCCCGGGGAGCGTCTTGCCACATGTCACAACTCGGTCTGACTGAGCGCCTCCAGGAGAGAGGCCCAAGCAAGACGTGCCCCGAGGAGCGTCTTGCCACATGTCAACAATGGGTCTGACTGAGGGCCTCCAGGAGAGAAGCCCAAGCAAGACGCGCCCCGTGGAGCGTCTTGCCACATGTCAACACTGGGTCTGACTGAGCGCCTCCAGGAGAGAGGCCCAAGCAAGACGCGCCCCGAGGAGCGTCTTGCCACATGTCAACAATGGGACTGACTGAGGGCCTCCAGGAGAGAAGCCCAAGCAAGACGCGCCCCGTGGAGTGTCTTGCCACATGTAAACACTGGGTCTTATTGAGGGCCTTCTGGAGAGACGCCCAAGCAATACGCGCCCCGAGGAGCGTCTTGCCACATGTCAACAATGGGTCTTACTGAGGGCCTCCAGGAGAGAGGCCCAAGCAAGATGCGCCCGGAGGAGCGTCTTGCCACATGTCAACACTGGGTCTGACAGGGGGCCTCCAGGAGAGAGGCCCAAGCAAGACGCGCCCCGAGGAGCGTCTTGCCACATGTCACCTCTGGTTCTGACTGAGCGCCTCCAGGAGAGAGGTCCAAGCAAGACGCGCCCCAAGGAGCGTCTTGCCACATGTCAACAATGGGTCTGACTGAGGGCCTCCAGGAGAGAAGCCCAAGCAAGACGCGCCCCGTGGAGCGTCTTGACACATGTCAACACTGGGTCTGACAGAGGGCCTCCATGAGAGAAGCTCAAGCAAGACGCGCCCCGAGGAGCGTCTTGCCACATGTCAACACTGGGTCTGATTGAGGGCCTTCTGGAGAGAGGCCCAAGCAAGACGCGCCCCGAGGAGCGTCTTGCCACATGTCAACACTGGGTCTGACAGAGGGCCTCCATGAGAGAGGCCCAAGCAAGACGCGCCCCGAGGAGCGTCTTGCCACATGTCACTACTCGGTCTGACTGAGCGCCTCCAGGAGAGAGGCCCAAGCAAGACGTGCCCCGAGGAGCGTCTTGCCACATGTCAACAATGGGTCTGACTGAGGGCCTCCAGGAGAGAAGCCCAAGCAAGACGCGCCCCGAGGAGCGTCTTGCCACATGTCACTACTCGGTCTGACTGAGCGCCTCCAGGAGAGAGGCCCAAGCAAGACGTGCCCCGAGGAGCGTCTTGCCACATGTCAACAATGGGTCTGACTGAGGGCCTCCAGGAGAGAAGCCCAAGCAAGACGCGCCCCGTGGAGCGTCTTGCCACATGTCAACACTGGGTCTGACTGAGCGCCTCCAGGAGAGAGGCCCAAGCAAGACGCGCCCCGAGGAGCGTCTTGCCACATGTCAACAATGGGTCTGACTGAGGGCCACTTGTCACCACTGGGTCTGACTGAGCGCCTCCAGGAGAGAGGCCCAAGCAAGACGCGCCCCGAGGAGCGTCTTGCCACGTGTCAACACTGGGTCTGACTGAGCGCCTCCAGGAGAGAGGCCCAAGCAAGATGCGCCCCGAGGAGCGTCTTGCCACATGTCACCACTGGGTCTGACTGAGCGCCTCCAGGAGAGAGGCCCAAGCAAGACTCGCCCCGAGGAGCGTCTTGCCTTATGTCAGCACTCGGGCTGACTGAGCGCCTCCAGGAGAGAGGCCCAAGCAAGACGCGCCCCGAGGAGCGTCTTGCCAAATGTCACTACTCGGTCTAACTGAGCGCCTCCAGGAGAGAGGTCCAAGCAAGACGCACCCCGAGGAGCGTCTTGCCACATGTCACTACTCGGTCTGACTGAGTGCCTCCAGGAGAGAGGCCCAAGCAAGACGTGCCCCGAGGAGCGTCTTGCCACATGTCAACAATGGGTCTGACTGAGGGCCTCCAGGAGAGAAGCCCAAGCAAGACGCGCCCCGAGGAGCGTCAGGCCACATGTCAACACTGGGTCTGACTGAGCGCCTCCAGGAGAGAGGCCCCAGCAAGACGCGCCCCGAGGAGCGTCTTGCCACATGTCAGCACTCGGTCTGACTGAGCGCCTCCAGGAGAGAGGCCCAAGCAAGAAGCGCCCCGAGGAGCTTCTTGCCACATGTCAACAATGGGTCTCACTGAGGGCCTCCAGGAGAGAAGCCCAAGCAAGACGCGCCCCGAGGAGCGTCTTGCCACATGTCAACACTGGGTCTAATTGAGCGCCTCCAGGAGAGAGGCCCAAGCAAGACGCGCCCCGAGGAGCGTCTTGCCACGTGTCAATACTGGGTCTGACTTAGCGCCTCCAGGAGAGAGGCCCAAGCAAGATGCGCCTCGAGGAGCGTCTTGCCACTTGTCACCACTGGGTCTGACTGAGCTCCTCCAGGAGAGAGGCCCAAGCAAGACGCGCCCAGGGAAGCGTCTTGCCACTTGTCACCACTGGGTCTGATTGAGCACCTCCAGGAGAGAGGCCCCAGCAAGACGCGCCCCGAGGAGCGTCGTGCCTTATGTCAGCACTCGGTCTGACTGAGCGCCTCCAGGAGAGAGGCCCAAGCAAGACGCGCCCCGAGGAGCGTCTTGCCAAATGTCACTACTCGGTCTGACTGAGCGCCTCCAGGAGGGAGGTCCAAGCAAGACGCGCCCCGAGGAGCGTCTTGCCACATGTCACTACTCGGACTGACTGAGCGCCTCCAGGAGAGAGGCCCAAGCAAGACGTGCCCCGAGGAGCGTCTTGCCACATGTCAACAATGGGTCTGACTGAGGGCCTCCAGGAGAGAAGTCCAAGCAAGACGCGCCCAGAGGAGCGTCTTGCCACATGTCAACACTGGGTCTGACTGAGCGCCTCCAGGAGAGAGGCCCAAGCAAGACACGCCCCGAGGAGCGTCTTGACACATGTCAACACTGGGTCGGACTGAGGGCCTCCATGAGAGAAGCCCAAGCAAGACGCGCCCCGAGGAGAGTCTTGCCACATGTCAACACTCGGTCTGACAGAGGGAATTCAGGAGAGAGGCCCAAGCAATGAGCGCCCCGAGGAGCGTCTTGCCTTATGTCAGCACTCGGTCTTACTGAGCACCTCCAGGAGAGAGGCCCAAGCAAGACGCGCCCCGAGGAGCGTCTTGCCACATGTCAACAATGGGTCTGACTGAGGGCCTCCAGGAGAGAGGCCCAAGCAAGATGCGCCCGGAGGAGCGTCTTGCCACATGTCAACACTGGGTCTGACAGAGGGCCTCCAGGAGAGAGGCCCAAGCAAGACGCGCCCGGAGGAGCGTCTTGCCACATGTCACCTCTGGTTCTGACTGAGTGCCTCCAGGAGAGAGGCCCAAGCAAGACGCGCCCCGAGGAGCGTCTTGTCACATGTCAACACTGGGTCTGTCTGAGCGCCTCCAGGAGAGATGCCCAAGCAAGACGCGCCCCGAGGAGTGTCTTAC
Organism: Nothobranchius furzeri; assembly: GCF_043380555.1. Classification (NCBI taxonomy): domain Eukaryota; kingdom Metazoa; phylum Chordata; class Actinopteri; order Cyprinodontiformes; family Nothobranchiidae; genus Nothobranchius; species Nothobranchius furzeri. The sequence continues at coordinate 1,189,573 of NC_091741.1, forward strand.
CAAATGTCAGCACTCGGTCTGACTGAGCGCCTCCAGGAGAGAGGCCCAAGCAAGACGCGCCCCGAGGAGCGTCTTGCCACATGTCAACAATGGGTCTGACTGAGGGCCTCCAGGAGAGAGGCCAAAGCAAGACGCGCCCCGAGGAGCGTCTTGACACATGTCAACACTGGGTCTGACAGAGGGCCTCCATGAGAGAGGCCCAAGCAAGACGCGCCCGGAGGAGCGTCTTGCCACATGTCAACACTGGGTCTGACAGAGGGCCTCCAGGAGAGAGGCCCAAGCAAGACGCGCCCGGAGGAGCGTCTTGCCACATGTCACCTCTGGTTCTGACTGAGCGCCTCCAGGAGAGAGGCCCAAGCAAGACGCGCCCCGAGGAGCGTCTTGTCACATGTCAACACTGGGTCTGTCTGAGCGCCTCCAGGAGAGATGCCCAAGCAAGACGCGCCCCGAGGAGTGTCTTACCAAATGTCAGCACTCGGTCTGACTGAGCGCCTCCAGGAGAGAGGCCCAAGCAAGACGCGCCCCGAGGAGCGTCTTGCCACATGTCAACAATGGGTCTGACTGAGGGCCTCCAGGAGAGAGGCCAAAGCAAGACGCGCCCCGAGGAGCGTCTTGACACATGTCAACACTGGGTCTGACAGAGGGCCTCCATGAGAGAGGCCCAAGCAAGACGCGCCCGGAGGAGCGTCTTGCCACATGTCACCTCTGGTTCTGACTGAGCGCCTCTAGGAGAGAGGCCCAAGCAAGACGCGCCCCGAGGAGCGTCTTGTCACATGTCAACACTGGGTCTGTCTGAGCGCCACCAGGAGAGAAGCCCAAGCAAGACGCGCCCCGAGGAGTGTCTTGCCAAATGTCAGCACTCGGTCTGACTGAGCGCCTCCAGGAGAGAGGCCCAAGCAAGACGCGCCCCGAGGAGCGTCTTGCCACATGTCAACAATGGGTCTGACTGAGCGCCTCTAGGAGAGAGGCCCAAGCAAGACGCGCCCAAAGGAGCGTCTTGCAACATGTCAACAATGGGTCTGACTGAGCGCCTCCAGGAGAGAGGCCCAAGCAACACGCGCCCCGAGGAGCGTCAGGCCACATGTCACTACTCAGTCTGACTGAGCGCCTCCAGGAGAGAGGCCCAAGCAAGACGCGCCCCGAGGAGCGTCTTGCCACGTGTCAACACTGGGTCTTACTGAGGGCCTCCAGGAGAGAAGCCCAAGCAACACGCACACCGAGGAGCTTCTTGCCACATGTCAGCACTCGGTCTTACTGAGCGCCTCCAGGAGAGAGGCCCAAGCAAGACACGCCCCGAGGAGTGTCTTGCCTCATGTCAACACTGGGTCTGACTGAGCGCCTCCAGGAGAGAGGCCCAAGCAAGACGCGCCCCGAGGAGCGTCTTGCCACGTGTCAACACTGGGTCTGACTGAGCGCCTCCAGGAGAGAGGCCCAAGCAAGATGCGCCCCGAGGAGCGTCTTGCCACATGTCACCACTGGGTCTGACTGAGCGCCTCCAGGAGAGAGGCCCAATCAAGACGCGCCCCGAGGAGCGTCTTGCATTATGTCAGCACTCGGGCTGACTGAGCGCCTCCAGGAGAGAGGCCCAAGCAAGACGCGCCCCGAGGAGCGTCTTGCGATTTGTCACTACTCGGTCTAACTGAGCGCCTCCAGGAGAGAGGTCCAAGCAAGACGCACCCCGAGGAGCGTCTTGCCACATGTCACTATTCGGTCTGACTGAGTGCCTCCAGGAGAGAGGCCCAAGCAAGACGTGCCCCGAGGAGCGTCTTGCCACATGTCAACAATGGGTCTGACTGAGGGCCTCCAGGAGAGAAGCCCAAGCAAGACGCGCCCCGAGGAGCGTCAGGCCACATGTCAACACTGGGTCTGACTGAGCGCCTCCAGGAGAGAGGCCCCAGGAAGACGCGCCCCGAGGAGCGTCTTGCCACATGTCAGCACTCGGTCTGACTGAGCGCCTCCAGGAGAGAGGCCCAAGCAAGAAGCGCCCCGAGGAGCTTCTTGCCACATGTCAACAATGGGTCTCACTGAGGGCCTCCAGGAGAGGAGCCCAAGCAAGACGCGCCCCGAGGAGCGTCTTGCCACATCTCAACACTGGGTCTAATTGAGCGCCTCCAGGAGAGAGGCCCAAGCAAGACATACCCCGAGGAGCGTCTTGCCACATGTCACTACTCGGTCTGACTGAGCGCCTCCAGGAGAGAGGTCCAAGCAACACGTGCCCCTAGGAGCGTCTTGCCACATGTCAACAATGGGTCTGACTGAGGGCCTCCAGGAGAGAAGCCCAAGCAAGAAGCGCCCCGAGGAGCGTCTTGCCACATGTCAACACTGGGTCTGACTGAGCGCCTCCAGGAGAGAGGCCCAAGCAAGACACGCCCCGAGGAGCGTCTTGACACATGTCAACACTGGGTCTGACTGAGGGCCTCCATGAGAGAAGCCCAAGCAAGACGCGCCCCGAGGAGAGTCTTGCCACATGTCAACACTGGGTCTGACAGAGGGCATCCAGGAGAGAGGCCCAAGCAATACGCGCCCCGAGGAGCGTCTTGCCACATGTCAACAATGGGTCTGACTGAGGGCCTCCAGGAGAGAAGCCAAAGCAAGACGCGCCCCGAGGAGCTTCTTTCCACATGTCAACAATGGGTCTTACTGAGGGCCTCCATGAGAGAAGCCCAAGCAAGACGCGCCCCGAGGAGTGTCTTGCCACATGTCAACACTGTGTCTGACTGAGCGCCTCCAGGAGAGAGGCCCAAGCAAGACGCGCCCCGAGGAGCGTCTTGCCACGTGTCAACAATGGGTCTGACTGAGGGCCTCCAGGAGAGAGGCCCAAGCAAGATGCGCCCGGAGGAGCGTCTTGCCACATGTCAACACTGGGTCTGACAGAGGGCCTCCAGGAGAGAGGCCCAAGCAAGACGCGCCCGGAGGAGCGTCTTGCCACATGTCACCTCTGGTACTGACTGAGCGCCTCCAGGAGAGAGGCCCAAGCAAGACGCGCCCCGAGGAGCGTCTTGTCACATGTCAACACTGGGTCTGTCTGAGCGCCTCCAGGAGAGAAGCCCAAGCAAGACGCGCCCCGAGGAGTGTCTTACCAAATGTCAGCACTCGGTCTGACTGAGCGCCTCCAGGGGAGAGGCCCAAGCAAGACGCGCCCCGAGGAGCGTCTTGCTACATGTCAACAATGGGTCTGACTGAGGGCCTCCAGGAGAGAAGCCCAAGCAACACGCGGCCCGAGGAGCGTCTTGCCACATGTCAGCACTCGGTCTGACTGAGCGCCTCCAGGAGAGAGGCCAAAGCAAGACGCGCCCCGAGGAGCGTCTTGACACATGTCAACACTGGGTCTGACAGAGGGCCTCCATGAGAGAGGCCCAAGCAAGACGCGCCCGGAGGAGCGTCTTGCCACATGTCAACACTGGGTCTGACAGAGGGCCTCCAGGAGAGAGGCCCAAGCAAGACGCGCCCCGAGGAGCGTCTTGCCACATGTCACCTCTGGTTCTGACTGAGCGCCTCCAGGAGAGAGGCCCAAGCAAGACGCGCCCCGAGGAGCGTCTTGTCACATGTCAACACTGGGTCTGTCTGAGCGCCTCCAGGAGAGAAGCCCAAGCAAGATGCGCCCCGAGGAGTGTCTTGCCAAATGTCAGCACTCGGTCTGACTGAGCGCCTCCAGGAGAGAGGCCCAAGCAAGACGCGCCCCGAGGAGCGTCTTGCCACATTTCAACAATGGGTCTGACTGAGCGCCTCTAGGAGAGAGGCCCAAGCAAGACGCGCCCAAAGGAGCGTCTTGCAACATGTCAACAATGGGTCTGACTGAGCGCCTCCAGGAGAGAGGCCCAAGCAACACGCGCCCCGAGGAGCGTCAGGCCACATGTCACTACTCAGTCTGACTGAGCGCCTCCAGGAGAGAGGCCCAAGCAAGACGCGCCCCGAGGAGCGTCTTGCCACGTGTCAACACTGGGTCTGATTGAGGGCCTTCTGGAGAGAGGCCCAAGCAAGACGCGCCCCGAGGAGCGTCTTGACACATGTCAACAATGGGTCTTACTGAGGGCCTCCAGGAGAGAAGCCCAAGCAACACGCACCCCGAGGAGCTTCTTGCCACATGTCAGCACTCGGTCTGACTGAGCGCCTCCAGGAGAGAGGCCCAAGCAAGACGCGCCCCGAGGAGTCTCTTGCCACATGTCAGCACTCGGTCTGACTGAGCGCCTCCAGGAGAGAGGCCCAAGCAAGACGCGCCCCGAGGAGCGTCTTGCCACGTGTCAACACTGGGTCTGACTGAGCGCCTCCAGGAGAGAGGCCCAAGCAAGATGCGCCCCGAGGAGCGTCTTGCCACATGTCACCACTGGGTCTGACTGAGCGCCTCCAGGAGAGAGGCCCAAGCAAGACGCGCCCCGAGGAGCGTCTTGCATTATGTCAGCACTCGGGCTGACTGAGCGCCTCCAGGAGAGAGGCCCAAGCAAGACGCGCCCCGAGGAGCGTCATGCGACATGTCACTACTCGGTCTAACTGAGCCCCTCCAGGAGAGAGGTCCAAGCAAAACGCACCCCGAGGAGCGTCTTGCCACATGTCACTACTCGGTCTGACTGAGTGCCTCCAGGAGAGAGGCCCAAGCAAGACGTGCCCCAAGGAGCGTCTTGCCACATGTCAACAATGGGTCTGACTGAGGGCCTCCAGGAGAGAAGCCCAAGCAAGACGCGCCCCGAGGAGCGTCAGGCCACATGTCAACACTGGGTCTGACTGAGCGCCTCCAGGAGAGAGGCCCCAGCAAGACGCGCCCCGAGGAGCGTCTTGCCACATGTCAGCACTCGGTCTGACTGAGCACCTCCAGGAGAGAGGCCCAAGCAAGAAGCGCCCCGAGGAGCTTCTTGCCACATGTCAACAATGGGTCTCACTGAGGGCCTCCAGGAGAGAAGCCCAAGCAAGACGCGCCCCGAGGAGCGTCTTGCCACATGTCAACACTGGGTCTAATTGAGCGCCTCCAGGAGAGAGGCCCAAGCAAGACATACCCCGAGGAGCGTCTTGCCACATGTCACTACTCGGTCTGACTGAGCGCCTCCAGGAGAGAGGTCCAAGCAACACGTGCCCCTAGGAGCGTCTTGCCACATGTCAACAATGGGTCTGACTGAGGGCCTCCAGGAGAGAAGCCCAAGCAAGAAGCGCCCCGAGGAGCGTCTTGCCACATGTCAACACTGGGTCTGACTGAGCGCCTCCAGGAGAGAGGCCCAAGCAAGACACGCCCCGAGGAGCGTCTTGACACATGTCAACACTGGGTCTGACTGAGGGCCTCCATGAGAGAAGCCCAAGCAAGACGCACCCCGAGGAGAGTCTTGCCACATGTCAACACTGGGTGTGACAGAGGGCATCCAGGAGAGAGGCCCAAGCAATACGCGCCCCGAGGAGCGTCTTGCCACATGTCAACAATGGGTCTTACTGAGGGCCTCCGTGAGAGAAGCCCAAGCAAGACGCGCCCGGAGGAGTGTCTTGCCACATGTCAACACTGTGTCTGACTGAGCGCCTCCAGGAGAGAGGCCCAAGCAAGACGCGCCCCGAGGAGCGTCTTGCCACGTGTCAACACTGGGTCTGACTTAGCGCCTCCAGGAGAGAGGCCCAAGCAAGATGCGCCTCGAGGAGCGTCTTGCCACGTGTCACCACTGGGTCTGCCTGAGCTCCTCCAGGAGAGAGGCCCAAGCAAGACGCGCCCAGAGGAGCGTCTTGCCACTTGTCACCACTGGGTCTGATTGAGCACCTCCAGGAGAGAGGCCCCAGCAAGACGCGCCCCGAGGAGCGTCTTGCCTTATGTCAGCACTCGGTCTGACTGAGCGCCTCCAGGAGAGAGGCCCAAGCAAGACGCGCCCCGAGGAGCGTCTTGCCAAATGTCACTACTCGGTCTGACTGAGCGCCTCCAGGAGGGAGGTCCAAGCAAGACGCGCCCCGAGGAGCGTCTTGCCACATGTCACTACTCGGTCTGACTGAGCGCCTCCAGGAGAGAGGCCCAAGCAAGACGTGCCCCGAGGAGCGTCTTGCCACATGTCAACAATGGGTCTGACTGAGGTTCTCCAGGAGAGAAGCCCAAGCAAGACGCGCCCCGTGGAGCGTCTTGCCACATGTCAACACTGGGTCTGACTGAGCGCCTCCAGGAGAGAGGCCCAAGCAAGACGCGCCCCGAGGAGCGTCTTGCCACATGTCAACAATGGGTCTGACTGAGGGCCTCCAGGAGAGAAGCCCAAGCAAGACGCGCCCCGTGGAGCGTCTTGCCACATGTCAACACTGGGTCTTATTGAGGGCCTTCTGGAGAGAGGCCCAAGCAATAAGCGCCCCGAGGAGCGTCTTGCCACATGTCAACAATGGGTCTTACTGAGGGCCTCCAGGAGAGAGGCCCAAGCAAGATGCGCCCGGAGGTGGGTCTTGCCACATGTCAACACTGGGTCTGACAGAGGGCCTCCAGGAGAGAGGCCCAAGCAAGACGCGCCCCGAGGAGCGTCTTGCCACATGTCACCTCTGGTTCTGACTGAGCGCCTCCTGGAGAGAGGCCCAAGCAAGACGCGCCCCGAGGAGCGTCTTGCCACATGTCAACAATGGGTCTGACTGAGGGCCTCCAGGAGAGAAGCCCAAGCAAGACGCGCCCCGTGGAGCGTCTTGACACATGTCAACACTGGGTCTGACAGAGGGCCTCCAGGAGAGGGGCCCAAGAAAGACGCGCCCCGAGGAGTGTCTTGCCACATGTCACCACTGGGGCTGACTGAGCGCCTCCAGGAGAGAGGCCCAGGCAAGACGCGCCCCGAGGAGCGTCAGGCCACATGTCACTACTCAGTCTGACTGAGCGCCTCCAGGAGAGAGGCCCAAGCAAGACGCGCCCCGAGGAGCGTCTTGCCACGTGTCAACACTGGGTCTGATTGAGGGCCTTCTGGAGAGAGGCCCAAACAAGACGCACCACGAGGAGCGTCTTGCCACATGTCAACAATGGGTCTTACTGAGGGCCTCCAGGAGAGAAGCCCAAGCAAGACGCGCCCCGAGGAGCTTCTTGCCACATGTCAGCACTCGGTCTGACTGAGCGCCTCCAGGAGAGAGGCCACAGCAAGACGCGCCCCGAGGAGCGTCTTGACACATGTCAACACTGGGTCTGACAGAGGGCCTCCATGAGAGAGGCCCAAGCAAGACGCACCCCGATTCTACCTTCCTGTAACGTTTCAGCTTGATTGGACCTTGTTTTCACACAAATGAACCCAGAATGATGTGAAATTGTGCTTCGTACCACATAATTCTGGGTGCCATTTAAAAACCACAAGTGCTAATGACTCCATTCCTTTTTGTGGTTGTAGGGGCTGTTGATTGGAGTATACTAAAACAAACCTGATCTCTCTAGGACATTCAGAAGCCAAGTTATAAGCCCACAAATGTGTAACTGGACTACTTCTTTAAATTGACACCAGATCCGGTGACCTTTGGGACATGGTTTGACCCCCTTAGGAAAGTGATATCATCATGAAACGTTCAGATCACTTACAACTCAATAGATTCTACCTTCCTGTAACGTTTCAGCCTGATTGTACCTTGTTTTCACACAAATGAACCCAGAATGATGTGAAATTGTGCTTCGTGCAACATAATTCTGGGTGCCATTTAAAAACCATAAGTGCTAATGACTCCATTCCTTTTTGTGGTTGTAGGGGCTGTTGATTGGAGTATACTAAAACAAACCTGATCTCTCTAGGACATTCAGAAACCAAGTTATAAGCCCTCAAAGGTGTAATTTGACTACTTCTTTAAAGTGACACCAGGCCCGGTGACCTTTGGGACATGGTTTGACCCCCTATAGGAATGTGCGATCATCATGAAACGTTCAGATCAATTACAACTCAATAGATTCTACCTTCTTGTAACGTTTCAGCCTGATTGGACCTTTTTTTCACACAAATGGACCCAGAATGATGTGAAATTGTGCTTCGTGCAATATAATTCTGGGTGCCATTTACAAACCATAAGTGCTAATGACTCCATTTCTTTTTGTGGTTGTAGGGGCTGTTGGTTGGAGTACATTAAAACAAACCTGATCTCTCTAGGACATTCAGAAGCCAAGTTATAAGCCCACAAATGTGTAACTGGACTACTTCTTTAAATTGACACCAGATCCGGTGACCTTTGGGACATAGTTTGACCCCCTATAGGAATGTGCCCTCTCTCCAGAAGGCCCTCAATCAGACCCAGTGTTGACATGTGGCAAGACGCTCCTCGGGGCGCGTCTTGCTTGGGCTTCTCTCATGGAGGCCGTCAGTCAGACCCAGTGTTGACATGTGTCAAGACGCTCCTCGGGGCGTGTCTTGCTTGGGCCTCTCTCCTGGAGGCGCTCAAACAGACTGAGTAGTGACATGTGGCAAGACGCTCCTCGGGGCGCGTCTTGCTGGGGCTTCTCTCATGGAGGCACTCAGTCAGATCCAGTGTTGACATGTGGCAAGACGCTCCTCGGGTTGCGTCTTGCTTGGACCTCTCTCCCTGAGGCGCTCAGTCAGACCGAGTAGTGACATGTGGCAAGACGCTCCTCGGGGCGCGTCTTGCTTGGACCTCTCTCCCTGAGGCGCTCAGTCAGACCCAGTGTTGACATTTGGCAAGACACTCCTCGGGGCGCGTCTTGCTTGGGCCTCTCTCATGGAGGCCCTCTGTCAGACCCAGTGTTGACATGTGTCAAGACGCTCCTCGGGGGGCGTCTTGCTTTGGCCTCTCTCCTGGAGGCGCTCAGTCTGACCGAGTGCTGACATGTGGCAAGAAGCTCCTCGGGGCGCGTCTTGCTTGGGCTTCTCACCTGGAGGCCCTCAGTAAGAACCATTGTTGACATGTGGCAAGATGCTCCTCGGGGCGCGTCTTGCTTGGGCCTCTCTCCAGAAGGCCCTCAATCAGACCCAGTGTTGACACGTGGCAAGACGCTCCTCGGGGCGCGTCTTGCTTGGGCCTCTCTCCTGGAGGCGCTCAGTCAGACCAAGTGGTGACATGTGGCAAGACACTCCTCGGGGCGCGTCTTGCTTGGGCCTCTCTCCTGGAGGCCCTCTGTCAGACCCAGTGTTGACATGTGGCAAGACACTCCTCGGGGTGCGTCTTGCTTGGGCCTCTCTCATGGAGGCCCTCTGTCAGACCCAGTGTTGACATGTGTCAAGACGCTCCTCGGGGCGCGTCTTGCTGTGGCCTCTCTCCTGGAGGCGCTCAGTCAGACCGAGTGCTGACATGTGGCAAGAAGCTCCTCGGGGCGCGTCTTGCTTGGGCTTCTCTCCTGGAGGCCCTCAGTAAGACCCATTGTTGACATGTGGCAAGACGCTCCTCGTGGTGCGTCTTGTTTGGGCCTCTCTCCAGAAGGCCCTCAATCAGACCCAGTGTTGACACGTGGCAAGACGCTCCTCGGGGCGCGTCTTGCTTGGGCCTCTCTCCTGGAGGCGCTCAGTCAGACTGAGTAGTGACATGTGGCCTGACGCTCCTCGGGGCGCGTCTTGCCTGGGCCTCTCTCCTGGAGGCGCTCAGTCAGACCCAGTGGTGACATGTGGCAAGACACTCCTCGGGGCGCGTCTTTCTTGGGCCCCTCTCCTGGAGGCCCTCTGTCAGACCCAGTGTTGACATGTGTCAAGACGCTCCACGGGGCGCGTCTTGCTTGGGCTTCTCTCCTGGAGGCCCTCAGTCAGACCCATTGTTGACATGTGGCAAGACGCTCCTCGGGGCGCGTCTTGCTTGGGCCTCTCTCCAGGAGGCGCTCAGTCAGAACCAGAGGTGACATGTGGCAAGACGCTCCTCGGGGCGCGTCTTGCTTGGGCCTCTCTCCTGGAGGCCCTCTGTCAGACCCAGTGTTGACATGTGGCAAGACCCTCCTCCGGGCGCATCTTGCTTGGGCCTCTCTCCTGGAGGCCCTCAGTAAGACCCATTGTTGACATGTGGCAAGACGCTCCTCGGGGCGCTTATTGCTTGGGCCTCTCTCCAGAAGGCCCTCAATAAGACCCAGTGTTGACATGTGGCAAGACGCTCCACGGGGCGCGTCTTGCTTGGGCTTCTCTCCTGGAGGCCCTCAGTCAGACCCATTGTTGACATGTGGCAAGACGCTCCTCGGGGCGCGTCTTGCTTGGGCCTCTCTCCTGGAGGCGCTCAGTCAGACCCAGTGTTGACATGTGGCAAGACGCTCCACGGGGCGCGTCTTGCTTGGGCTTCTCTCCTGGAGGCCCTCAGTCAGACCCATTGTTGACATGTGGCAAGACGCTCCTCGGGGCACGTCTTGCTTGGGCCTCTCTCCTGGAGGCGCTCAGTCAGACCGAGTAGTGACATGTGGCAAGACGCTCCTCGGGGCGCGTCTTGCTTGGACCTCCCTCCTGGAGGCGCTCAGTCAGACCGAGTAGTGACATTTGGCAAGACGCTCCTCGGGGCGCGTCTTGCTTGGGCCTCTCTCCTGGAGGCGCTCAGTCAGACCAAGTGCTGACATAAGGCAAGACGCTCCTCGGGGCGCGTCTTGCTGGGGCCTCTCTCCTGGAGGTGCTCAATCAGACCCAGTGGTGACAAGTGGCAAGACGCTCCTCTGGGCGCGTCTTGCTTGGGCCTCTCTCCTGGAGGAGCTCAGTCAGACCCAGTGGTGACACGTGGCAAGACGCTCCTCGAGGCGCATCTTGCTTGGGCCTCTCTCCTGGAGGCGCTAAGTCAGACCCAGTGTTGACACGTGGCAAGACGCTCCTCGGGGCGCGTCTTGCTTGGGCCTCTCTCCTGGAGGCGCTTAGTCAGACACAGTGTTGACATGTGGCAAGACACTCCTCCGGGCGCGTCTTGCTTGGGCTTCTCTCACGGAGGCCCTCAGTAAGACCCATTGTTGACATGTGGCAAGACGCTCCTCGGGGCGCGTATTGCTTGGGCCTCTCTCCTGGATGCCCTCTGTCACACCCAGTGTTGACATGTGGCAAGACTCTCCTCGGGGTGCGTCTTGCTTGGGCTTCTCTCATGGAGGCCCTCAGTCAGACCCAGTGTTGACATGTGTCAAGACGCTCCTCGGGGCGTGTCTTGCTTGGGCCTCTCTCCTGGAGGCGCTCAGTCAGACCCAGTGTTGACATGTGGCAAGACGCTCCTCGGGGCGCTTCTTGCTTGGGCTTCTCTCCTGGAGGCCCTCAGTCAGACCCATTGTTGACATGTGGCAAGACGCTCCTAGGGGCACGTGTTGCTTGGACCTCTCTCCTGGAGGCGCTCAGTCAGACCGAGTAGTGACATGTGGCAAGACGCTCCTCGGGGTATGTCTTGCTTGGGCCTCTCTCCTGGAGGCGCTCAATTAGACCCAGTGTTGACATGTGGCAAGACGCTCCTCGGGGCGCGTCTTGCTTGGGCTTCTCTCCTGGAGGCCCTCAGTGAGACCCATTGTTGACATGTGGCAAGAAGCTCCTCGGGGCGCTTCTTGCTTGGGCCTCTCTCCTGGAGGTGCTCAGTCAGACCGAGTGCTGACATGTGGCAAGACGCTCCTCGGGGCGCGTCTTGCTGGGGCCTCTCTCCTGGAGGCGCTCAGTCAGACCCAGTGTTGACATGTGGCCTGACGCTCCTCGGGGCGCGTCTTGCTTGGGCTTCTCTCCTGGAGGCCCTCAGTCAGACCCATTGTTGACATGTGGCAAGACGCTCCTCGGGGCACGTCTTGCTTGGGCCTCTCTCCTGGAGGCACTCAGTCAGACCGAGTAGTGACATGTGGCAAGACGCTCCTCGGGGTGCGTTTTGCTTGGACCTCTCTCCTGGAGGGGCTCAGTTAGACCGAGTAGTGACATGTCGCATGACGCTCCTCGGGGCGCGTCTTGCTTGGGCCTCTCTCCTGGAGGCGCTCAGTCAGCCCGAGTGCTGACATAATGCAAGACGCTCCTCGGGGCGCGTCTTGCTTGGGCCTCTCTCCTGGAGGCGCTCAGTCAGACCCAGTGGTGACATGTGGCAAGACGCTCCTCGGGGCGCATCTTGCTTGGGCCTCTCTCCTGGAGGCGCTCAGTCAGACCCAGTGTTGACACGTGGCAAGACGCTCCTCGGGGCGCGTCTTGCTTGGGCCTCTCTCCTGGAGGCGCTCAGTCAGACCGAGTGCTGACATGTGGCAAGACACTCCTCGGGGCGCGTCTTGCTCGGGCCTCTCTCCTGGAGGCGCTCAGTCAGACCGAGTGCTGACATGTGGCAAGAAGCTCCTCGGGGTGCGTGTTGCTTGGGCTTCTCTCCTGGAGGCCCTCAGTAAGACCCATTGTTGACATGTGGCAAGACGCTCCTCGGGGCGCGTCTTGCTTGGGCCTCTCTCCAGAAGGCCCTCAATCAGACCCAGTGTTGACACGTGGCAAGACGCTCCTCGGGGCGCGTCTTGCTTGGGCCTCTCTCCTGGAGGCGCTCAGTCAGACTGAGTAGTGACATGTGGCCTGACGCTCCTCGGGGCGCGTGTTGCTTGGGCCTCTCTCCTGGAGGCGCTCAGTCAGACCCATTGTTGACATGTTGCAAGACGCTCCTTTGGGCGCGTCTTGCTTGGGCCTCTCTCCTAGAGGCGCTCAGTCAGACCCATTGTTGAAATGTGGCAAGACGCTCCTCGGGGCGCATCTTGCTTGGGCCTCTCTCCTGGAGGCGCTCAGTCAGACCGAGTGCTGACATTTGGCAAGACACTCCTCGGGGCGCATCTTGCTTGGGCTTCTCTCCTGGAGGCGCTCAGACAGACCCAGTGTTGACATGTGACAAGACGCTCCTCGGGGCGCGTCTTGCTTGGGCCTCTCTCCTGGAGGCGCTCAGTCAGAACCAGAGGTGACATGTGGCAAGACGCTCCTCGGGGCGCGTCTTGCTTGGGCCTCTCTCCTGGAGGCCCTCTGTCAGACCCAGTGTTGACATGTGGCAAGACGCTCCTCCGGGCGCGTCTTGCTTGGGCCTCTCTCATGGAGGCCCTCTGTCAGACCCAGTGTTGACATGTGTCAAGACGCTCCTCGGGGCGCGTCTTGCTTTGGCCTCTCTCCTGGAGGCGCTCAGTCAGACCGAGTGCTGACATGTGGCAAGACGCTCCTCGGGCCGCGTGTTGCTTGGGCTTCTCTCCTGGAGGCCCTCAGTCAGACCCATTGTTGACATGTAGCAAGACGCTCCTCGGGGCGCGTCTTGCTTGGGCCTCTCCCCTGGAGGCGCTCAGTCAGACCGAGTGCTGACATTTGGTAAGACACTCCTCGGGGCGCGTCTTGCTTGGGCTTCTCTCCTGGAGGCGCTCAGACAGACCCAGTGTTGACATGTGACAAGACGCTCCTCGGGGCGCGTCTTGCTTGGGCCTCTCTCCTGGAGGCGCTCAGTCAGAACCAGAGGTGACATGTGGCAAGACGCTCCTCCGGGCGCGTCTTGCTTGGGCCTCTCTCCTGGAGGCCCTCTGTCAGACCCAGTGTTGACATGTGGCAAGACGCTCCTCCGGGCGCATCTTGCTTGGGCCTCTCTCCTGGAGGCCCTCAGTCAGACCCATTGTTGACACGTGGCAAGACGCTCCTCGGGGCGCGTCTTGCTTGGGCCTCTCTCCTGGAGGCGCTCAGTCAGACACAGTGTTGACATGTGGCAAGACACTCCTCGGGGCGCGTCTTGCTTGGGCTTCTCTCATGGAGGCCCTCAGTAAGACCCATTGTTGACATGTGGAAAGAAGCTCCTCGGGGCGCGTCTTGCTTTGGCTTCTCTCCTGGAGGCCCTCAGTCAGACCCATTGTTGACATGTGGCAAGACGCTCCTCGGGGCGCGTATTGCTTGGGCCTCTCTCCTGGATGCCCTCTGTCAGACCCAGTGTTGACATGTGGCAAGACTCTCCTCGGGGCGCGTCTTGCTTGGGCTTCTCTCATGGAGGCCCTCAGTCAGACCCAGTGTTGACATGTGTCAAGACGCTCCTCGGGGCGTGTCTTGCTTGGGCCTCTCTCCTGGAGGCGCTCAGTCAGACCCAGTGTTGACATGTGGCAAGACGCTCCTCGGGGCGCTTCTTGCTTGGGCTTCTCTCCTGGAGGCCCTCAGTCAGACCCATTGTTGACATGTGGCAAGACGCTCCTAGGGGCACGTGTTGCTTGGACCTCTCTCCTGGAGGCGCTCAGTCAGACCGAGTAGTGACATGTGGCAAGACGCTCCTCGGGGTATGTCTTGCTTGGGCCTCTCTCCTGGAGGCGCTCAATTAGACCCAGTGTTGAGATGTGGCAAGACGCTCCTCGGGGCGCGTCTTGCTTGGGCTCCTCTCCTGGAGGCCCTCAGTGAGACCCATTGTTGACATGTGGCAAGAAGCTCCTCGGGGCGCTTCTTGCTTGGGCCTCTCTCCTGGAGGCGCTCAGTCAGACCGAGTGCTGACATGTGGCAAGACGCTCCTCGGGGCGCGTCTTGCTGGGGCCTCTCTCCTGGAGGCGCTCAGTCAGACCCAGTGTTGACATGTGGCCTGACGCTCCTCGGGGCGCGTCTTGCTTGGGCTTCTCTCCTGGAGGCCCTCAGTCAGACCCATTGTTGACATGTGGCAAGACGCTCCTCGGGGCACGTCTTGCTTGGGCCTCTCTCCTGGAGGCACTCAGTCAGACCGAATAGTGACATGTGGCAAGACGCTCCTCGGGGTGCGTCTTGCTTGGACCTCTCTCCTGGAGGCGCTCAGTTAGACCGAGTAGTGACATGTCGCAAGACGCTCCTCGGGGCGCGTCTTGCTTGGGCCTCTCTCCTGGAGGCGCTCAGTCAGCCCGAGTGCTGACATAATGCAAGACGCTCCTCGGGGCACGTCTTGCTTGGGCCTCTCTCCTGGAGGCGCTCAGTCAGACCCAGTGGTGACATGTGGCAAGACGCTCCTCGGGGAGCATCTTGCTTGGGCCTCTCTCCTGGAGGCGCTCAGTCAGACCCAGTGTTGACACGTGGCAAGACGCTCCTCGGGGCGCGTCTTGCTTGGGCCTCTCTCCTGGAGGCGCTCAGTCAGACCCAGTGTTGACATGAGGCAAGACACTCATCGGGGCGTGTCTTGCTTGGGCCTCTCTCCTGGAGGCGCTCAGTCAGACCGAGTGCTGACATGTGGCAAGAAGCTCCTCGGTGTGCGTGTTGCTTGGGCTTCTCTCCTGGAGGCCCTCAGTAAGACCCAGTGTTGACACGTGGCAAGACGCTCCTCGGGGCGCGTCTTGCTTGGGCCTCTCTCCTGGAGGCGCTCAGTCAGACTGAGTAGTGACATGTGGCCTGACGCTCCTCGGGGCGCGTGTTGCTTGGGCCTCTCTCCTGGAGGCGCTCAGTCAGACCCATTGTTGACATGTTGCAAGACGCTCCTTTGGGCGCGTCTTGCTTGGGCCTCTCTCCTAGAGGCGCTCAGTCAGACCCATTGTTGACATGTGGCAAGACGCTCCTCGGGGCGCGTCTTGCTTGGGCCTCTCTCCTGGAGGCGCTCAGTCAGACCGAGTGCTGACATTTGGCAAGACACTCCTCGGGGCGCGTCTTGCTTGGGCTTCTCTCCTGGTGGCGCTCAGACAGACCCAGTGTTGACATGTGACAAGACGCTCCTCGGGGCGCGTCTTGCTTGGGCCGAAGCCAAGTTATAAGCCCACAAATGTGTACCTGGACTACTTCTTTAAATTGACACCAGATCCGGTGACCTTTGGGACATGGTTTGACCCCCTTAGGAAAGTGCTATCATCATGAAACGTTCAGATCACTTACAACTCAATAGATTCTACTTTCCTGTAACGTTTCAGCATGATTGGACCTTGTTTTCACACAAATGAACCCAGAATGATGTGAAATTGTGCTTCGTGCAACATTATTCTGGGTGCCATTTAAAAACCATAAGTGCTAATGACTCCATTCCTTTTTGTGGTTGTAGGGGCTGTTGATTGGAGTACACTAAAACAAACCTGATCTCACTAGGACATTCAGAAGCCAAGTTATAAGCCCACAAATGTGTAACTGGACTACTTCTTTAAATTGACACCAGATCCGGTGACCTTTGGGACATTATTTGACCCCCTTAGGAAAGTGATATCATCATGAAACGTTCAGATCACTTACAACTCACTAGATTCTACCGTCTTGTAACGTTTCAGCCTGATTGGACCTTGTTTTCACACAAATGGACCCAGAATGATGTGAAATTGTGCTTCGTGCAACATAATTCTGGGTGCCATTTACAAACCATAAGTGCTAATGACTCCATTCCTTTTTGTGGTTGTAGGGGCTGTTGATTGGAGTACACTAAAACAAGCCTGACCTCTCTAGGACATTCAGAAGCCAAGTTATAAGCCCACAAATGTGTAACTGGACTACTTCTTTAAATTGACACCAGATCCGGTGACCTTTGGGACATGGTTTGACCCCCTATAGGAATTTGCGAAGCACAATTTCACATCATTCAGGGTCCATTTGTGTGAAAACAAGGTCCAATCAGGCTGAAACGTTACAAGAAGGTAGAATCTATTGAGTTGTAAGTGATCTGAACTTTTCAGGATGATCGCACAATCCTATAGGGGGTCAAACCATGTCCCAAAGGTCACCGGGCCTGGTGTCACTTTAAAGAAGTAGTCCAGTTACACCTTTGTGGGCTTATAACTTGGCTTCTGAATATCCTAAAGAGGTCAGGTTTGTTTTAGAGTACTCCAGTTAACAGCCCCCATTACCCCAAAAAGGAATGGCGTCATTAGCACTTATGGTTTTTAAATGGAACCCAGAATTATGTTGCACGAAGCACAATTTCACATAATTCTGGGTTCATTTGTGTGAAAACAAGGTCCAATCAGGCTGAAACGTTACAAGACGGTAGAATCTACTGAGTTGTAAGTGATCTGAACGTTTCATGATGATAGCACTTTCCTAAGGGGGTCAAATCATGTCCCAAAGGTCACCGGATCTGGTGTCAATTTAAAGAAGTAGTCCAGTTACACATTTGTGGGCTTATAACTTGGCTTCTGAATGTCCTAGTGAGATCAGGTTTGTTTTAGTGTACTCCAATCAACAGCCCCTACAACCACAAAAAGGATTGGAGTCATTAGCACTTATGGTTTTTAAATGGCACCCAGAATAATGTTGCACGAAGCACAATTTCACATCATTCTGGGTTCATTTGTGTGAAAACAAGGTCCAATCAGGCTGAAACGTTACAGGAAGGTAGAATCTATTGAGTTGTAAGTGATCTGAACGTTTCATGATGATAGCACTTTCCTAAGGGGGTCAAACCATGTCCCAAAGGTCACCGGATCTGGTGTCAATTTAAAGAAGTAGTCCAGTTACACATTTGTGGGCTTATAACTTGGCTTCTGAATGTCCTAGAGAGGTCAGGCTTGTTTTAGTGTACTCCAATCAACAGCCCCTACAACCACAAAAAGGAATGGAGTCATTAGCACTTATGGTTTGTAAATGGCACCCAGAATTATGTTGCACGAAGCACAATTTCACATCATTCTGGGTCCATTTGTGTGTAAACAAGGTCCAATCAGGCTGAAACGCTACAAGAAGGTAGAATCTATTGAGTTGTAAGTGATCTGAACGTTTCATGATGATCGCACTTTCCTATAGGGGGTCAAACCATTTCCAAAAAGGTCACCGGGCCTGGTGTCACTTTAAAGAAGTAGTCCAGTTACACCTTTGTGGGCTTATAACTTGGCTTCTGAATGTCCTAGAGAGATCAGGTTTGTTTTAGTGTACTCCAATCAACAGCCCCTACAACCACAAAAAGGAATGGAGTCATTAGCACTTATGGGTTGTAAATGGCAGCCAGAATTATGTTGCACGAAGCACAATTTCACATCATTCTCGGTCCATTTGTGTGAAAACAAGGTCCAATCAGGCTGAAACGTTACAAGAAGGTAGAATCTATTGAGTTGTAAGTGATCTGAACGTTTCATGTTGATAGCACTTTCCTAAGGGGGTCAAACCATGTCCCAAAGGTCACCGGGCCTGGTGTCACTTTAAAGAAGTAGTCCAGTTACAACTTTGTGGGCTTATAACTTGGCTTCTGAATATCCTAAAGAGGTCAGGTTTGTTTTAGTGTACTCAAATCAACAGCCCCTACAACCACAAAAAGGACTGGAGTCATTAGCACTTATGGTTTTTAAATGGCATCCAGAATTATGTTGTACGAAGCACAATTTCAAATCATTCGGGGTCCATTTGTGTGAAAACAAGGTCCAATCAGGCTGAAACGTTACAGGAAGGTAGAATCTATTGCGTTGTAAGTGATCTGAACGTTTCATGCTGATAGCACTTTCCTAAGGAGGTCAAACTATGTCCCAAATGTCACCAGATCTGGTGTCAATTTAAAGAAGTAGTCCAGTTACACATTTGTGGGCTTATAACTTGGCTTCTGAATGTCCTAGAGAGATCAGGTTTAATTTAGTGTACTCCAATCAACAGCCCCTACAACCACAAAAAGGAATGGAGTCATTAGCACTTATGGTTTGTAAATGGCACCCAGAATTATGTTGCACGAAGCACAATTTCACATCATTCTGGGTTCATTTGTGTGAAAACAAGGTCCAATCAGGCTGAAACGTTACAGGAAGGTAGAATCTATTGAGTTGTAAGTGATCTGAACGTTTCATGATGATAGCACTTTCCTAAGGGGGTCAAACCATGTCCCAAAGGTCACCGGATCTGGTGTCAATTTAAAGAAGTAGTCCAGTTACACATTTGTGGGCTTATAACTTGGCTTCTGAATGTCCTAGAGAGGTCAGGCTTGTTTTAGTGTACTCCAATTAACAGCCCCTACAACCACAAAAAGGAATGGAGTCATTAGCACTTATGGTTTGTAAATGTCACCCAGAATTATGTTGCACGAAGCACAATTTCACATCATTCTGGGTCCATTTGTGTGAAAACAAGGTCCAATCAGGCTGAAACGTTACAGGAAGGTAGAATCTATTGAGTTGTAAGTGATCTGAACGTTTCATGATGATCGCACATTTCTATAGGGGGTCAAACCATGTCCCAAAGGTCACCGGGCCTGGTGTCACTTTAAAGAAGTAGTCCAGTTACACCTTTGTGGGCTTATAACTTGGCTTCTGAATATCCTAAAGAGGCCAGGTTTGTTTTAGCGTACTCCAATCAACAGCCTCTACAACCACAAAAAGGAATGGAGTCATTAGCACTTATGGTTTGTAAATGGCACCCAGAATTATGTTGCACGAAGCACAATTTCACATCATTCTGGGTCCATTTGTGTCAAAACAAGGTCCAATCAGGCTGAAACAGTACAGGAAGGTAGAATCTATTGAGTTGTAAGTGATCTGAACGTTTCATGATGATAGCACATTCCTATAGGGGGTCAAACTATGTCCCAAAGGTCACCGGATCTGGTGTCAATTTAAAGAAGTAGTCCAGTTACACATTTGTGGGCTTATAACTTGGCTTCTGGATGTCCTAGAGAGATCAGGTTTGTTTTAATGTACTCCAACCAACAGTCCCTACAACCACAAAAAGAAATGGAGTCATTAGCACTTATGGTTTGTAAATGGCACCCAGAATTATATTGCACGAAGCACAATTTCACATCATTCTGGGTCCATTTGTGTGAAAACAAGGTACAATCAGGCTGAAACGTTACAAGAAGGTAGAATCTATTGAGTTGTAAGTGATCTGAACGTTTCATGATGATCGCACATTCCTATAGGGGGTCAAACCATGTCCCAAAGGTCACCGGGCCTGGTGTCACTTTAAAGAAGTAGTCCAATTACACCTTTGAGGGCTTATAACTTGGTTTCTGAATGTCCTAGAGAGATCAGGTTTGTTTTAGTATACTCCAATCAACAGCCGTTACAACCACAAAAAGGAATGGAGTCATTAGCACTTATGGTTTTTAAATGGCACCCAGAATTATGTTGCACGAAGCACAATTTCACATCATTCTGGGTTAATTTGTGTGAAAACAAGGTACAATCAGGCTGAAACGTTACAGGAAGGTAGAATCTATTGAGTTGTAAGTTATCTGAACGTTTCATGATGATAGTACTTTCCTAAGGGGATCAAACCATGTCCCAAATGTCACCGGATCTGGTGTCAATTTAAAGAAGTAGTCCAGTTACACATTTGTGGGCTTATAACTTGGCTTCTGAATGTCCTAGAGAGATCAGGTTTGTTTTAGTGTACTCCAATCAACAGCCCCTACAACCACAAAATGGAATGGAGTAATTAGCACTTATGGTTTGTAAATGGCACCCAGAATTATGCTGCACGAAGCACAATTTCACAACATTGTGGGTCCATTTGTGTGAAAACAAGGTCCAATCAGGCTGAAACGTTACAGGAACGTAGAATCTATTGAGTTGTAAGTGATCTGAACGTTTCATGATGATCGCACATTCCTATAGGGGGTCAAACCATGTCCCAAAGGTCACCGGGCCTGGTGTCACTTTAAAGAAGTAGTCCAGTTACACCTTTGTGAGCTAATAACTTGGCTTCTGAATATCCTGAAGAGGCCAGATTTGTTTTAGTGTACTCCAATCAACAGCCTCTACAACCACAAAAAGGAATGGAGTCATTAGCACTTATGGTTTGTAAATGGCACCCAGAATTATGTTGCACGAAGCACAATTTCACATCATTCTGGGTCCATTTGTGTCAAAACAAGGTCCAATCAGGCTGAAACGTTACAGGAAGGTAGAATCTATTGAGTTGTAAGTGATCTGAACGTTTCATGATGATAGCACATTCCTATAGGGGGTCAAACTATGTCCCAAAGGTCACCGGATCTGGTGTCAATTTAAAGAAGTAGTCCAGTTACACATTTGTGGGCTTATAACTTGGCTTCTGAATGTCCTAGAGAGATCAGGTTTGTTTTAATGTACTCCAACCAACAGCCCCTACAACCACAAAAAGAAATGGAGTCATTAGCACTTATGGTTTGTAAATGGCACCCAGAATTATATTGCACGAAGCACAATTTCACATCATTCTGGGTCCATTTGTGTGAAAAAAAGGTCCAATCAGGCTGAAACGTTACAAGAAGGTAGAATCTATTGAGTTGTAATTGATCTGAACGTTTCATGATGATCGCACATTCCTATAGGGGGTCAAACCATGTCCCAAAGGTCACCGGGCCTGGTGTCACTTTAAAGAAGTAGTCAAATTACACCTTTGAGGGCTTATAACTTGGTTTCTGAATGTCCTAGAGAGATCAGGTTTGTTTTAGTATACTCCAATCAACAGCCCCTACAACCACAAAAAGGAATGGAGTCATTAGCACTTATGGTTTTTAAATGGCACCCAGAATTATGTTGCACGAAGCACAATTTCACATCATTCTGGGTTCATTTGTGTGAAAACAAGGTACAATCAGGCTGAAACGTTACAGGAAGGTAGAATCTATTGAGTTGTAAGTGATCTGAACGTTTCATGATGATATCACTTTCCTAAGGGGGTCAAACCATGTCCCAAAGGTCACCGGATCTGGTGTCAATTTAAAGAAGTAGTCCAGTTACACATTTGTGGGCTTATAACTTGGCTTCTGAATGTCCTAGAGAGATCAGGTTTGTTTTAGTATACTCCAATCAACAGCCCCTACAACCACAAAAAGGAATGGAGTCATTAGCACTTGTGGTTTTTAAATGGCACCCAGAATTATGTGGTACGAAGCACAATTTCACATCATTCTGGGTTCATTTGTGTGAAAACAAGGTCCAATCAAGCTGAAACGTTACAGGAAGGTAGAATCTATTGAGTTGTAAGTTATCTGAACGTTTCATGATGATAGTACTTTCCTAAGGGGATCAAACCATGTCCCAAATGTCACCGGATCTGGTGTCAATTTAAAGAAGTAGTCCAGTTACACATTTGTGGGCTTATAACTTGGCTTCTGAATGTCCTAGAGAGATCAGGTTTGTTTTAATGTACTCCAATCAACAGCCCCTACAACCAAAAAAAAGGAATGGAGTCATTAGCACTTATGGTTTGTAAATGGCACCCAAGATTATGTTGCACGAAGCACAATTTCACATCATTCTGGGTCCATTTGTGTGAAAACAAGGTCCAATCAGGCTGAAACGTTACAAGGAGGTAGAATCTATTGAGTTGTAAGTGATCTGAATGTTTCATGATGATCGCACATTCCTATAGGGGGTCAAACCATGTCCCAAAGGTCACCGGGCCTTTTGTCACTTTAAAGAAGTAGTCCAATTACACCTTTGAGTGCTTATAACTTGGTTTCTGAATGTCCTAGAGAGATCAGGTTTGTTTTAGTGTACTCCAATCAACAGCCCCTACAACCTCAAAAAGGAATGGAGTCATTAGCACTTATGGTTTTTAAATGGCACCCAGAATTATGTTGCACGAAGCACAATTTCACATCATTCTGGGTCCATTTGTGTGAAAACAAGGTCCAATCAGGCTGAAACTTTACAAGAAGGTAGAATCTATTGAGTTGTGAGGATTCTACCTTCTTGTAACGTTTCAGCCTGATTGGACCTTGTTTTCACACAAATGGACCCAGAATGATGTGAAATTGTGCTTCGTGCAACATAATTCTGGGTGCCATTTACAAACCATAAGTGCTAATGACTCCATTTCTTTTTGTGGTTGTAGGGGCTGTTGATTGGAGTACACTAAACCAAACCTGATCTCTCTAGGACATTCAGAAGCCAAGTTATAAGCCCACAAATGTGTAACTGGACTACTTCTTTAAATTGACACCAGATCTGGTGACATTTTGGGACATGGTTTGACCCCCTTAGGAAAGTGCTATCATCATGAAACGTTCAGATCACTTACAACTCAATAGATTCTACCTTCCTGTAACGTTTCAGCCTGATTGGACCTTGTTTTCACACAAATGAACCCAGAATGATGTGAAATTGTGCTTCGTGCAACATAATTCTGGGTGCCATTTAAAAACCATAAGTGCTAATGACTCCATTCCTTTTTGTGGTTGTAGGGGCTGTTAATTGGAGTACTCTAAAACAAACCTGACCTCTCTAGGATATTCAGAAGCCAAGTTATAAGCCCACAAATGTGTAACTGGACTACTTCTTTAAAGTGACACCAGATCCGGTGACCTTTGGGACATGGTTTGACCCCCAATAGGAATGTGCGATCATCATGAAACGTTCAGATCACTTACAACTCAATATATTCTACCTTCTTGTAACGTTTCAGCCTGATTGGACCTTTTTTTCACACTAATGAACCCAGAATGATGTGAAATTGTGCTTCGTGCAACATAATTCTGGGTGCCATTTAAAAACCATAAGTGCTAATGACTCCATTCCTTTTTGTGGTTGTAGGGGCTGTTGGTTGGAGTACACTAAAACAAGCCTGACCTCTCTAGGACATTCAGAAGCCAAGTTATAAGTGATCTGAACGTTTCATGATGATCGCACATTCCTATTGGGGGTCAAACATTGTCCCAAAGGTCACCGGGCCTGGTGTAACTTTAAAGAAGTAGTCTTGTTACACCTTTGTGGGATTATAACTTGGCTTCTGAATATCCTAGAGAGGTCAGGTTTGTTTTAGAGTACTCCAATTAGCAGCCCCCATTACCACTAAAAGGAACGGAGTCATTAGCACTTATGGTTTTTAAAAGGCACCCAGAATTATGTTGCACAAAGCACAATTTCACATCATTCTGGGTTCATTTGTGTGAAAACAAGGTCCAATCAGGCTGAAACGTTACAGGAAGGTAGAATCTATTGAGTTGTAAGTGATCTGAACGTTTCATGATGATAGCACCTTCCTAAGGGGGTCAAACCATGTTCCAAAGGTCACCGGATCTGGTGTCAATTTAAAGAAGTAGTCCAGTTACACATTTGTGGGCTCATAACTTGGCTTCTGAATGTCCTAGAGAGATCAGGTTTGTTTTAGTATACTCCAATCAACAGCCCCTACAACCACAAAAATGAATGGAGTCATTAGCACTTATGGTTTTTAAATGGCACCCAGAATTATGATGCACGAAGCATTATTTCACATCATTCTGGGTTCATTTGTGTGAAAACAAGGTCCAATCAGGCTGAAACGTTACAGGAAGGTAGAATCTATTGAGTTGTAAGTGATCTGAACGTTTCATGATGATAGCACTTTCCTAAGGGGGTCAAACCATGTCCCAAAGGTCACCGGATCTGGTGTCAATTTAAAGAAGTAGTCCAGTTACACATTTGTGGGCTTATAACTTGGCTTCTGAATGTCCCAGAGCGATCAGGTTTGTTTTAGTGTACTACAATCAACAGCCCCTACAACCACAAAAAGGAATGGAGACATTAGCACTTATGGTTTTTAAATGGCACCCAGAATTATGTTGCACGAAGCACAATTTCACATCATTCTGGGTTCATTTGTGTGAAAACAATGAACCCAGAATGATGTGAAATTGTGCTTCGTGCAACATAATTCTGGGTGCCATTTACAAACCATAAGTGCTAATGACTCCATTCCTTTTTTTGGTTGTAGAGGCTGTCTATTGGAGTACACTAAAACAAACCTGACCTCTTTAGGATATTCAGAAGCCAAGTTATTAGCTCACAAAGGTGTAACTGGACTACTTCTTTAAAGTGACACCAGGCCCGGTGACCTTTGGGTCATGGTTTGACCCCCTATAGGAATGTGCGATCATCATGAAACGTTCAGATAACTTACAACTCAATAGATTCTACCTTCTTGTAACGTTTCAGCCTGATTGGACCTTGTTTTCACACAAATGGACCCAGAATGTTGTAAAATTGTGCTTCGTGCAGCATAATTCTGGGTGCCATTTACAAACCATAAGTGCTAATGACTCCATTCCTTTTTGTGGTTGTAGGGGCTGATGATTGGAGTACACTAAAACAAACCTGATCTCTCTAGGACATTCAGAAGCCAAGTTATAAACCCACAAATGTGTAACTGGACTACTTCTTTAAATTGACACCAGATCCGGTGACCTTTGGGACATGGTTTGACCCCCTTAGGAAAGTGCTATCATCATGAAACGTTCAGATCACTTACAACTCAATAGATTCTACCTTCCTGTAACGTTTCAGCCTGATTGGACCTTGTTTTCACACAAATGAACCCAGAATGATGTGAAATTGTGCTTCGTGCAACATAATTCTGGGTGCCATTTAAAAACCATAAGTGCTAATGACTCCATTACGTTTTGGGGTAATGGGGGCTGTTAACTGGAGTACACTAAAACAAACCTGACCTCTCTAGGACATTCAGAAGCCAAGTTATAAGCCCACAAATGTTGGTACTGGACTACGTCTTTAAATTGACACCAGATCCGGTGACCTTTGGGACATGGTTTGACCCCCTTAGGAAAGTGCTATCATCATGAAACGTCCAGATCACGTACAACTCAATAGATTCTACCTTCCTGTAACGTTTCAGCCTGATTGGACCTAGTTTTCACACAAATGAACCCAGAATGATGTGAAATTGTGCTTCGTGCAACATAAATCTGGGTGCCATTTACAAACCATAAGTGCTAATGACTCCATTCCTTTTTGTGGTTGTAGGGGCTGTTGATTGGAGTATACTAAAACAAACCTGATCTCTCTAGGACATTCAGAAGCCAAGTTATAAGCCCACAAATGTGTAACTGGACTACTTCTTTAAATTGACACCAGATCCGGTGACCTTTGGGACATGGTTTGACCCCCTATAGGAATGTGCTATCATCATGAAACGTTCAGATCACTTACAACTCAATAGAATATACCTTCCTGTAACGTTTCAGCCTGATTGGACCTTGTTTTCACACAAATGAACCCAGAATGATGTGAAATTGTGCTTCGTGCAACATAATTCTGGGTGCCATTTAAAAACAATAAGTGCTAATGACTCCATTCCTTTTTGTGGTTGTAGGCGCTGTTGATTGGAGTACACTAAAACAAACCTGATCTCTCTAGGACATTCAGAAGCCAAGTTATAAGCCCACAAATGTGTAACTGGACTACTTCTTTAAATTGACACCAGATCCGGTGACCTTTGGGACATGGTTTGACCCCCTTAGGAAAGTGCTATCATCATGAAACGTTCAGATCACTTACAACTCAATAGATTCTACCTTCCTGTAACGTTTCAGCCTGACTGGACCTTGTTTTCACACAAATGGACCCAGAATGAAGTGAAATTGTGCTTCGTGCAACATAATTCTGGGTGCCATTTACAAACCAAAAAAGCTAATGACTCCATTCCTTTTTGTGGTTGTAGGGGCTGTTGATTGGAGTACACTAAAACAAACCTAACCTCTCTAGGACATTCAGAAGCCAAGTTATAAGCCCACAAAGGTGTAACTGGACTACTTCTTTAAAGTCACACCAGGCCCGGTGACCTTTGGGACATGGTTTTACCCCCTATAGGAATGTGCGATCATCTTGAAACGTTCAGATCACTTACAGCTCAATAGATTCTACCTTCTTGTAGCGTTTCAGCCTGATTGGACCTTGTTTTCACACAAATGAACCCAGAATGATGTGAAATTGTGCTTCGTGCAACATAATTCTGGGTGCCATTTAAAAACCATAAGGGCTAATGACTCCATTCCTTTTTGTGGTTGTAGGGGCTGTTGATTGGAGTACACTAAAACAAACCTGATCTCTCTAGGACATTCAGAAGCCAAGTTATAAGCCCACAAATGTGTAACTGGACTACTTCTTTAAATTGACACCAGATCCGGTGACCTTTGGGACATGGTTTGACCCCCTTAGGAAAGTGCTATCATCATGAAACGTTCAGATCACTTACAACTCAGTAGATTCTACCTTCCTGTAACGTTTCAGCCTGATTGGACCTTGTTTTCACACAAATGAACCCAGAATGATGTGAAATTGTGCTTCGTGCAACATAATTCTGGGTGCCATTTACAAACCATAAGTGCTAATTTCTCCATTCCTTTTTGTGGTTGTAGGGGCTGTTGATTGGAGTACACTAAAACAAACCTGATCGCTCTAGGACATTCAGAAGCCAAGTTATAAGCCCACTAATGTGTAACTGGACTACTTCTTTAAATTGACACCAGATCCGGTGACCTTTGGGACATGGTTTGACCCCCTTAGGAAAGTGCTATCATCATGAAACGTTCAGATCACTTACAACTCAATAGATTCTACCTTCCTGTAACGTTTCAGCCTGATTGGACCTTGTTTTCACACAAATGAACCCAGAATGATGTGAAATTGTGCATCGTGCAACATAATTCTGGGTGCCATTTACAAACCATAAGTGCTAATGTCTCCATTCCTTTTTGTGGTTGTAGGGGCTGTTGATTGGAGTACACTAAAACAAACCTGACCTCTCCAGGACATTCAGAAGCCAAGTTATAAGCCCACAAATGTGTAACTGGACTACTTCTTTAAAGTGACACCAGATCCGGTGACCTTTGGGACATGGTTTGACCCCCTATAGGAAAGTTCTATCATCATGAAACGTTCAGATCACTTACAACTCAATAGATTCTACCTTCCTGTAACGTTTCAGCCTGATTGGACCTTGTTTTCACACAAATGAACCCAGAATGATGTGAAATTGTGCTTCGTGCAACATAATTCTGGGTGCCATTTAAAAACCATAAGTGCTAATGTCTCCATTCCTTTTTGTGGTTGTAGGGGCTGTTGATTGTAGTACACTAAAACAAACCTGATCGCTCTGGGACATTCAGAAGCCAAGTTATAAGCCCACAAATGTGTAACTGGACTACTTCTTTAAATTGACACCAGATCCGGTGACCTTTGGGACATGGTTTGACCCCCTTAGGAAAGTGCTATCATCATGAAACGTTCAGATCACTTACAACTCAATAGATTCTACCTTCCTGTAACGTTTCAGCCTGATTGGACCTTGTTTTCACACAAATGAACCCAGAATGATGTGAAATAATGCTTCGTGCATCATAATTCTGGGTGCCATTTAAAAACCATAAGTGCTAATGACTCCATTCATTTTTGTGGTTGTAGGGGCTGTTGATTGGAGTATACTAAAACAAACCTGATCTCTCTAGGACATTCAGAAGCCAAGTTATGAGCCCACAAATGTGTAACTGGACTACTTCTTTAAATTGACACCAGATCCGGTGACCTTTGGAACATGGTTTGACCCCCTTAGGAAGGTGCTATCATCATGAAACGTTCAGATCACTTACAACTCAATAGATTCTACCTTCCTGTAACGTTTCAGCCTGATTGGACCTTGTTTTCACACAAATGAACCCAGAATGATGTGAAATTGTGCTTTGTGCAACATAATTCTGGGTGCCTTTTAAAAACCATAAGTGCTAATGACTCCGTTCCTTTTAGTGGTAATGGGGGCTGCTAATTGGAGTACTCTAAAACAAACCTGACCTCTCTAGGATATTCAGAAGCCAAGTTATAATCCCACAAAGGTGTAACAAGACTACTTCTTTAAAGTTACACCAGGCCCGGTGACCTTTGGGACAATGTTTGACCCCCAATAGGAATGTGCGATCATCATGAAACGTTCAGATCACTCACAACTCAATAGATTCTACCTTCTTGTAAAGTTTCAGCCTGATTGGACCTTGTTTTCACACAAATGGACCCAGAATGATGTGAAATTGTGCTTCGTGCAACATAATTCTGGGTGCCATTTAAAAACCATAAGTGCTAATGACTCCATTCCTTTTTGAGGTTGTAGGGGCTGTTGATTGGAGTACACTAAAACAAACCTGATCTCTCTAGGACATTCAGAAACCAAGTTATAAGCACTCAAAGGTGTAATTGGACTACTTCTTTAAAGTGACAAAAGGCCCGGTGACCTTTGGGACATGGTTTGACCCCCTATAGGAATGTGCGATCATCATGAAACATTCAGATCACTTACAACTCAATAGATTCTACCTCCTTGTAACGTTTCAGCCTGATTGGACCTTGTTTTCACACAAATGGACCCAGAATGATGTGAAATTGTGCTTCGTGCAACATAATCTTGGGTGCCATTTACAAACCATAAGTGCTAATGACTCCATTCCTTTTTTTTGGTTGTAGGGGCTGTTGATTGGAGTACATTAAAACAAACCTGATCTCTCTAGGACATTCAGAAGCCAAGTTATAAGCCCACAAATGTGTAACTGGACTACTTCTTTAAATTGACACCAGATCCGGTGACATTTGGGACATGGTTTGATCCCCTTAGGAAAGTACTATCATCATGAAACGTTCAGATAACTTACAACTCAATAGACGCGCCCCGAGGAGCGTCTTGCCACATGTCAACAATGGGTCTTACTGAGGGCCTCCAGGAGAGAGGCCCAAGCAAGATGCGCCCGGAGGAGCGTCTTGCCACATGTCAACACTGGGTCTGACAGAGGGCCTCCAGGAGAGAGGCCCAAGCAAGACGCGCCCCGAGGAGCGTCTTGCCACATGTCACCTCTGGTTCTGACTGAGCGCCTCCAGGAGAGAGGCCCAAGCGAGACGCGCCCCGAGGAGCGTCTTGCCACATGTCAACAATGGGTCTCTCCTGGAGGCCCTCAGTCAGACCCATTGTTGACATGTGGCAAGACGCTCCTCGGGGCGCGTCTTGCTTGGGCCTCTCTCCTGGAGGCGCTCAGTCAGACCCATTGTTGACATGTGGCAAGACGCTCCTCGGGGCACGTCTTGCTTGGGCCTCTCTCCTGGAGGCGCTCAGTCAGACCGAGTAGTGACATGTGGCAAGACGCTCCTCGGGGCGCGTCTTGCTTGGACCTCTCTCCTGGAGGCGCTCAGTTAGACCGAGTAGCGACATGTCGCAAGACGCTCCTCGGGGCGCGTCTTGCTTGGGCCTCTCTCCTGGAGGCGCTCAGTCAGAACCAGAGGTGACATGTGGCAAGACGCTCCTCGGGGTGCGTCTTACTTGGGCCTCTCTCCTGGAGGCCCTCTGTCAGACCCAGTGTTGACATGTGGCAAAACGCTCCTCCGGGCGCATCTTGCTTGGGCCTCTCTCCTGGAGGCCCTCAGTAAGACCCATTGTAAACATGTGGCAAGACGCTCCTCGGGGCTCGTCTTGCTTGGGCTTCTCTCATGGAGGCCCTCAGTCAGACCCAGTGTTGACATGTGTCAAGACGCTCCTCGGGGCGTGTCTTGCTTGGGCCTCTCTCCTGGAGGCGCTCAAACAGACTGAGTAGTGACATGTGGCAAGACGCTCCTCGGGGCGCGTCTTGCTGGGGCTTCTCTCATGGAGGCACTCAGTCAGATCCAGTGTTGACATGTGGCAAGACGCTCCTCGGGGCGCGTCTTGCTTGGACCTCTCTCCCTGAGGCGCTCAGTCAGACCGAGTAGTGACATGTGGCAAGACGCTCCTCGGGGCGCGTCTTGCTTGGACCTCTCTCCCTGAGGCGCTCAGTCAGACCCAGTGTTGACATTTGGCAAGACACTCCTCGGGGCGCGTCTTGCTTGGGCCTCTCTCATGGAGGCCCTCTGTCAGACCCAGTGTTGACATGTGTCAAGACGCTTCTCGGGGGGCGTCTTGCTTTGGCCTCTCTCCTGGAGGCGCTCAGTCTGACCGAGTGCTGACATGTGGCAAGAAGCTCCTCGGGGCGCGTCTTGCTTGGGCTTCTCACCTGGAGGCCCTCAGTAAGAACCATTGTTGACATGTGGCAAGACGCTCCTCGGGGCGCGTCTTGCTTGGGCCTCTCTCCAGAAGGCCCTCAATCAGACCCAGTGTTGACACGTGGCAAGACGCTCCTCGGGGCGCGTCTTGCTTGGGCCTCTCTCCTGGAGGCGCTCAGTCAGACCAAGTGGTGACATGTGGCAAGACACTCCTCGGGGCGCGTCTTGCTTGGGCCTCTCTCCTGGAGGCCCTCTGTCAGACCCAGTGTTGACATGTGGCAAGACACTCCTCGGGGCGCGTCTTGCTTGGGCCTCTCTCATGGAGGCCCTCTGTCAGACCCAGTGTTGACATGTGTCAAGACGCTCCTCGGGGCGCGTCTTGCTTTGGCCTCTCTCCTGGAGGCGCTCAGTCAGACCGAGTGCTGACATGTGGCAAGAAGCTCCTCGGGGCGCGTCTTGCTTGGGCTTCTCTCCTGGAGGCCCTCAGTAAGACCCATTGTTGACATGTGGCAAGACGCTCCTCGTGGTGCGTCTTGTTTGGGCCTCTCTCCAGAAGGCCCTCAATCAGACCCAGTGTTGACACGTGCTAAGACGCTCCTCTGGGCGCGTCTTGCTTGGGCCTCTCTCCTGGAGGCGCTCAGTCAGACTGAGTAGTGACATGTGACCTGACGCTCCTCGGGGCGCGTCTTGCCTGGGCCTCTCTCCTGGAGGCGCTACGTCAGACCCAGTGGTGACATGTGGCAAGACGCTCCTCGGGGCGCATCTTTCTTGGGCCCCTCTCCTGGAGGCCCTCTGTCAGACCCAGTGTTGACATGTAAAGACGCTCCACGGGGCGCGTCTTGCTTGGGCTTCTCTCCTGGAGGCCCTCAGTCAGACCCATTGTTGACATGTGGCAAGACGCTCCTCGGGGCGCGTCTCGCTTGGGCCTCTCTCCTGGAGGCGCTCAGTCAGAACCAGAGGTGACATGTGGCAAGACGCTCCTCGGGGCGCGTCTTGCTTGGGCCTCTCTCCTGGAGGCCCTCTGTCAGACCCAGTGTTGACATGTGGCAAGACGCTCCTCCGGGCGCATCTTGATTGGGCCTCTCTCCTGGAGGCCCTCAGTAAGACCCATTGTTGACATGTGGCAAGACGCTCCTCGGGGCGCGTATTGCTTGGGCCTCTCTCCAGAAGGCCCTCAATAAGACCCAGTGTTGACATGTGGCAAGACGCTCCACGGGGCGCGTCTTGCTTGGGCTTCTCTCCTGGAGGCCCTCAGTCAGACCCATTGTTGACATGTGGCAAGACACTCCTCGGGGCGCGTCTTGTTTGGGCCTCTCTCCTGGAGGCGCTCAGTCAGACCCAGTGTTGACATGTGGCAAGACGCTCCACGGGGCGCGTCTTGCTTGGGCTTCTCTCCTGGAGGCCCTCAGTCAGACCCATTGTTGACATGTGGCAAGACGCTCCTCGGGGCACGTCTTGCTTGGGCCTCTCTCCTGGAGGCGCTCAGTCAGACCGAGTAGTGACATGTGGCAAGACGCTCCTCGGGGCGCGTCTTGCTTGGACCTCTCTCCTGGAGGCGCTCAGTTAGACCGAGTAGTGACATTTGGCAAGACGCTCCTCGGGGCGCGTCTTGCTTGGGCCTCTCTCATAGAGGCCCTCTGTCAGACCCAGTGTTGACATGTGGCAAGACGCTCCTCGGGGTGCGTCTTGCTTGGGCCTCTCTCCTGGAGGCCCTCTGTGAGACCCAGTGTTGACATGTGGCAAAACGCTCCTCCGGGCGCATCTTGCTTGGGCCTCTCTCCTGGAGGCCCTCAGTAAGACCCATTGTATACATGTGGCAAGACGCTCCTCGGGGCGCGTCTTGCTTGGGCCTCTCTCCAGAAGGCCCTCAATCAGACCCAGTGTTGACATGTGGCAAGACGCTCCTCGGGGCGCGTCTTGCCCTCTCTCATGGAGGCCGTCAGTCAGACCCAGTGTTGACATGTGTCAAGACGCTCCTCGGGGCGTGTCTTGCTTGGGCCTCTCTCCTGGAGGCGCTCAAACAGACTGAGTAGTGACATGTGGCAAGACGCTCCTCGGGGCGCGTCTTGCTGGGGCTTCTCTCATGGAGGCACTCAGTCAGATCCAGTGTTGACATGTGGCAAGACGCTCCTCGGGTTGCGTCTTGCTTGGACCTCTCTCCCTGAGGCGCTCAGTCAGACCGAGTAGTGACATGTGGCAAGACGCTCCTCGGGGCGCGTCTTGCTTGGACCTCTCTCCCTGAGGCGCTCAGTCAGACCCAGTGTTGACATTTGGCAAGACACTCCTCGGGGCGCGTCTTGCTTGGGCCTCTCTCATGGAGGCCCTCTGTCAGACCCAGTGTTGACATGTGTCAAGACGCTCCTCGGGGGGCGTCTTGCTTTGGCCTCTCTCCTGGAGGCGCTCAGTCTGACCGAGTGCTGACATGTGGCAAGAAGCTCCTCGGGGCGCGTCTTGCTTGGGCTTCTCACCTGGAGGCCCTCAGTAAGAACCATTGTTGACATGTGGCAAGATGCTCCTCGGGGCGCGTCTTGCTTGGGCCTCTCTCCAGAAGGCCCTCAATCAGACCCAGTGTTGACACGTGGCAAGACGCTCCTCGGGGCGCGTCTTGCTTGGGCCTCTCTCCTGGAGGCGCTCAGTCAGACCAAGTGGTGACATGTGGCAAGACACTCCTCGGGGCGCGTCTTGCTTGGGCTATCATCATGAAACGTTCAGATCACTTACAACTCAATAGATTCTACCTTCCTGTAACGTTTCAGCCTGATTGGACCTTGTTTTGACACAAATGGACCCAGAATGATGTGAAATTGTGCTTCGTGCAACATAATTCTGGGTGCCATTTACAAACCATAAGTGCTAATGACTCCATTCCTTTTTGTGGTTGTAGAGGCTGTTGATTGGAGTACACTAAAACAAATCTGGCCTCTTCAGGATATTCAGAAGCCAAGTTATTAGCTCACAAAGGTGTAACTGGACTACTTCTTTAAAGTGACACCAGGCCCGGTGACCTTTGGGACATGGTTTGACCCCCTATAGGAATGTGCGATCATCATGAAACGTTCAGATCACTTACAACTCAATAGATTCTACGTTCCTGTAACGTTTCAGCCTGATTGGACCTTGTTTTCACACAAATGGACCCACAATGTTGTGAAATTGTGCTTCGTGCAGCATAATTCTGGGTGCCATTTACAAACCATAAGTGCTAATTACTCCATTCCATTTTGTGGTTGTAGGGGCTGTTGATTGGAGTACACTAAAACAAACCTGATCTCTCTAGGACATTCAGAAGCCAAGTTATAAGCCCACAAATGTGTAACTGGACTACTTCTTTAAATTGACACCAGATCCGGTGACATTTGGGACATGGTTTGATCCCCTTAGGAAAGTACTATCATCATGAAACGTTCAGATAACTTACAACTCAATAGATTCTACCTTCCTGTAACGTTTCAGCCTGATTGTACCTTGTTTTCACACAAATTAACCCAGAATGATGTGAAATTGTGCTTCGTGCAACATAATTCTGGGTGCCATTTAAAAACCATAAGTGCTAATGACTCCATTCCTTTTTGTGGTTGTAACGGCTGTTGATTGGAGTATACTAAAACAAACCTGATCTCTCTAGGACATTCAGAAACCAAGTTATAAGCCCTCAAAGGTGTAATTGGACTACTTCTTTAAAGTGACACCAGGCCCGGTGACCTTTGGGACATGGTTTGACCCCCTATAGGAATGTGCGATCATCATGAAACGTTCAGATCACTTACAACTCAATAGATTCTACCTTCTTGTAACGTTTCAGCCTGATTGTACCTTGTTTTCACACAAATGGACCCAGAATGATGTGAAATTGTGCTTCGTGCAATATAATTCTGGGTGCCATTTACAAACCATAAGTGCTAATGACTCCATTTCTTTTTGTGGTTGTAGGGACTGTTGGTTGGAGTACATTAAAACAAACCTGATCTCTCTAGGACATCCAGAAGCCAAGTTATAAGCCCACAAATGTGTAACTGGACTACTTCTTTAAATTGACACCAGATCCGGTGACCTTTGGGACATAGTTTGACCCCCTATAGGAATGTGCTATCATCATGAAACGTTCAGATCACTTACAACTCAATAGATTCTACCTTCCTGTACTGTTTCAGCCTGATTGGACCTTGTTTTGACACAAATGGACCCAGAATGATGTGAAATTGTGCTTCGTGCAACATAATTCTGGGTGCCATTTACAAACCATAAGTGCTAATGACTCCATTCCTTTTTGTGGTTGTAGAGGCTGTTGATTGGAGTACGCTAAAACAAACCTGGCCTCTTTAGGATATTCAGAAGCCAAGTTATAAGCCCACAAAGGTGTAACTGGACTACTTCTTTAAAGTGACACCAGGCCCGGTGACCTTTGGGACATGGTTTGACCCCCTATAGAAATGTGCGATCATCATGAAACGTTCAGATCACTTACAACTCAATAGATTCTACCTTCCTGTAACGTTTCAGCCTGATTGGACCTTGTTTTCACACAAATGGACCCAGAATGATGTGAAATTGTGCTTCGTGCAACATAATTCTGGGTGACATTTACAAACCATAAGTGCTAATGACTCCATTCCTTTTTGTGGTTGTAGGGGCTGTTAATTGGAGTACACTAAAACAAGCCTGACCTCTCTAGGACATTCAGAAGCCAAGTTATAAGCCCACAAATGTGTAACTGGACTACTTCTTTAAATTGACACCAGATCCGGTGACCTTTGGGACATGGTTTGACCCCCTTAGGAAAGTGCTATCATCATGAAACGTTCAGATCACTTACAACTCAATAGATTCTACCTTCCTGTAACGTTTCAGCCTGATTGGACCTTGTTTTCACACAAATGAACCCAGAATGATGTGAAATTGTGCTTCGTGCAACATAATTCTGGGTGCCATTTACAAACCATAAGTGCTAATGACTCCATTCCTTTTTGTGGTTGTAGGGGCTGTTGATTGGAGTACACTAAATTAAACCTGATCTCTCTAGGACATTCAGAAGCCAAGTTATAAGCCCACAAATGTGTAACTGGACTACTTCTTTAAATTGACACCAGATCTGGTGACATTTGGGACATAGTTTGACCTCCTTAGGAAAGTGCTATCAGCATGAAACGTTCAGATCACTTACAACGCAATAGATTCTACCTTCCTGTAACGTTTCAGCCTGATTGGACCTTGTTTTCACACAAATGGACCCCGAATGATTTGAAATTGTGCTTCGTACAACATAATTCTGGATGCCATTTAAAAACCATAAGTGCTAATGACTCCAGTCCTTTTTGTGGTTGTAGGGGCTGTTGATTTGAGTACACTAAAACAAACCTGACCTCTTTAGGATATTCAGAAGCCAAGTTATAAGCCCACAAAGTTGTAACTGGACTACTTCTTTAAAGTGACACCAGGCCCGGTGACCTTTGGGACATGGTTTGACCCCCTTAGGAAAGTGCTATCAACATGAAACGTTCAGATCACTTACAACTCAATAGATTCTACCTTCTTGTAACGTTTCAGCCTGATTGGACCTTGTTTTCACACAAATGGACCGAGAATGATGTGAAATTGTGCTTCGTGCAACATAATTCTGGCTGCCATTTACAACCCATAAGTGCTAATGACTCCATTCCTTTTTGTGGTTGTAGGGGCTGTTGATTGGAGTACACTAAAACAAACCTGATCTCTCTAGGACATTCAGAAGCCAAGTTATAAGCCCACAAAGGTGTAACTGGACTACTTCTTTAAAGTGACACCAGGCCCGGTGACCTTTTTGGAAATGGTTTGACCCCCTATAGGAAAGTGCGATCATCATGAAACGTTCAGATCACTTACAACTCAATAGATTCTACCTTCTTGTAGCGTTTCAGCCTGATTGGACCTTGTTTACACACAAATGGACCCAGAATGATGTGAAATTGTGC
Organism: Nothobranchius furzeri; assembly: GCF_043380555.1. Taxonomy (NCBI): domain Eukaryota; kingdom Metazoa; phylum Chordata; class Actinopteri; order Cyprinodontiformes; family Nothobranchiidae; genus Nothobranchius; species Nothobranchius furzeri. Next base: position 1,225,903 of record NC_091741.1, read on the forward strand.
TTCGTGCAACATAATTCTGGGTGCCATTTACAAACCATAAGTGCTAATGACTCCATTCCTTTTTGTGGTTGTAGGGGCTGTTGATTGGAGTACACTAAAACAAGCCTGACCTCTCTAGGACATTCAGAAGCCAAGTTATAAGCCCACAAATGTGTAACTGGACTACTTCTTTAAATTGACGCCAGATCCGGTGACCTTTGGGACATGGTTTGACCCCCTTAGGAAAGTGCTATCATCATGAAACGTTCAGATCACTTACAACTCAATAGATTCTACCTTCCTGTAACGTTTCAGCCTGATTGGACCTTGTTTTCACACAAATGAACCCAGAATGATGTGAAATTGTGCTTCGTGCAACATTATTCTGGGTGCCATTTAAAAACCATAAGTGCTAATGACTCCAATCCTTTTTGTGGTTGTAGGGGCTGTTGATTGGAGTACACTAAAACAAACCTGATCTCACTAGGACATTCAGAAGCCAAGTTATAAGCCCACAAATGTGTAACTGGACTACTTCTTTAAATTGACACCAGATCCGGTGACCTTTGGGACATGATTTGACCCCCTTAGGAAAGTGCTATCATCATGAAACGTTCAGATCACTTACAACTCAGTAGATTCTACCGTCTTGTAACGTTTCAGCCTGATTGGACCTTGTTTTCACACAAATGAACCCAGAATTATGTGAAATTGTGCTTCGTGCAACATAATTCTGGGTTCCATTTAAAAACCATAAGTGCTAATGACGCCATTCCTTTTTGGGGTAATGGGGGCTGTTAACTGGAGTACTCTAAAACAAACCTGACCTCTTTAGGATATTCAGAAGCCAAGTTATAAGCCCACAAAGGTGTAACTGGACTACTTCTTTAAAGTGACACCAGGCCCGGTGACCTTTGGGACATGGTTTGACCCCCTATAGGATTGTGCGATCATCCTGAAAAGTTCAGATCACTTACAACTCAATAGATTCTACCTTCTTGTAACGTTTCAGCCTGATTGGACCTTGTTTTCACACAAATGGACCCTGAATGATGTGAAATTGTGCTTCGTGCAACATAATTCTGGGTGCCATTTACAAACCATAAGTGCTAATGACTCCATTCCTTTTTGTGGTTGTAGGGGCTGTTGATTGGAGTACACTAAAACAAGCCTGACTTCTCTAGGACATTCAGAAGCCAAGTTATAAGCCCACAAATGTGTACCTGGACTACTTCTTTAAATTGACACCAGATCCGGTGACCTTTGGGACATGGTTTGACCCCCTTAGGAAAGTGCTATCATCATGAAACGTTCAGATCACTTACAACTCAATAGATTCTACTTTCCTGTAACGTTTCAGCATGATTGGACCTTGTTTTCACACAAATGAACCCAGAATGATGTGAAATTGTGCTTCGTGCAACATTATTCTGGGTGCCATTTAAAAACCATAAGTGCTAATGACTCCATTCCTTTTTGTGGTTGTAGGGGCTGTTGATTGGAGTACACTAAAACAAACCTGATCTCACTAGGACATTCAGAAGCCAAGTTATAAGCCCACAAATGTGTAACTGGACTACTTCTTTAAATTGACACCAGATCCGGTGACCTTTGGGACATTATTTGACCCCCTTAGGAAAGTGATATCATCATGAAACGTTCAGATCACTTACAACTCACTAGATTCTACCGTCTTGTAACGTTTCAGCCTGATTGGACCTTGTTTTCACACAAATGGACCCAGAATGATGTGAAATTGTGCTTCGTGCAACATAATTCTGGGTGCCATTTACAAACCATAAGTGCTAATGACTCCATTCCTTTTTGTGGTTGTAGGGGCTGTTGATTGGAGTACACTAAAACAAGCCTGACCTCTCTAGGACATTCAGAAGCCAAGTTATAAGCCCACAAATGTGTAACTGGACTACTTCTTTAAATTGACACCAGATCCGGTGACCTTTGGGACATGGTTTGACCCCCTATAGGAATTTGCTATCATCATGAAACGTTCAGATCACTTACAACTCAATAGATTCTACCTTCCTGTAACGTTTCAGCCTGATTGGACCTTGTTTTCACACAAATTGACCCAGAATGATGTGAAATTGTGCTTCGTTCAACATAATTCTGGGTGCCATTTACAAACCATAAGGGCTAATGACTCCATTCCTTTTTGTGGTTGTAGAGGCTGTTGAGTGGAGTGCACTAAAACAAACCTGACCTCTTTAGGATATTCAGAAGCCAAGTTATTAGCTCAAAAAGGTGTAACTGGACTACTTCTTTAAAGTGACACCAGGCTCGGTGACCTTTGGGACATGGTTTGACCCCCTATAGGAATATGCGATCATCATTAAACGTTCAGATCACTTACAGCTCAATAGATTCTACCTTCTTGTAACGTTTCAGCCTGATTGGACCTTGTTTTCACACAAATGGACCCAGAATGATGTGAAATTGTGCTTCGTGCAGCATAATTCTGGGTGCCATTTACAAACCATAAGTGCTAATGACTCCATTCCTTTTTGTGGTTGTAGGGGCTGTTGATTGGAGTACACTAAAACAAACCTGATCTCTCTAGGACATTCAGAAGCCAAGTTATAAGCCCACAAATGTTTAACTGGACTACTTCTTTAAATTGACACCAGATCCGGTGACCTTTGGGACATGGTTTGACCCCCTTTGGAAAGTGCGATCATCATGAAACGTTCAGATCACTTACAACTCAATAGATTCTACCTTCCTGTAACGTTTCAGCCTGATTGGACCTTGTTTTCACACAAATGAACCCAGAATGATGTGAAATTGTGCTTCGTGCAACATAATTCTGGGTGCCATTTAAAAACCATAAGTGCTAATGACTCCAGTCCTTTTTGTGGTTGTAGGGGCTGTTGATTGGAGTACACTAAAACAAACCTGACCTCTTTAGGATATTCAGAAGCCAAGTTATAAGCCCACAAAGTTGTAACTGGACTACTTCTTTAAAGTGACACCATGCCCGGTGACCTTTGGGACATGGTTTGACCCCCTATAGGAATGTGCGATCATCATGAAACGTTCAGATCACTTACAACTCAATAGATTCTACCTTCTTGTAACGTTTCAGCCTGATTGGACCTTGTTTTCACACAAATGGACCCAGAATGATGTGAAATTGTGCTTCGTGCAACATAATTCTGGGTGCCATTTACAAACCATAAGTGCTAATGACTCCATTTCTTTTTGTGGTTGTAGGGGCTGTTGATTGGAGTACACTAAACCAAACCTGATCTCTCTAGGACATTCAGAAGCCAAGTTATAAGCCCACAAATGTGTAACTGGACTACTTCTTTAAATTGACACCAGATCTGGTGACATTTTGGGACATGGTTTGACCCCCTTAGGAAAGTGCTATCATCATGAAACGTTCAGATCACTTACAACTCAATAGATTCTACCTTCCTGTAACGTTTCAGCCTGATTGGACCTTGTTTTCACACAAATGAACCCAGAATGATGTGAAATTGTGCTTCGTGCAACATAATTCTGGGTGCCATTTAAAAACCATAAGTGCTAATGACTCCATTCCTTTTTGTGGTTGTAGGGGCTGTTAATTGGAGTACTCTAAAACAAACCTGACCTCTCTAGGATATTCAGAAGCCAAGTTATAAGCCCACAAATGTGTAACTGGACTACTTCTTTAAAGTGACACCAGATCCGGTGACCTTTGGGACATGGTTTGACCCCCAATAGGAATGTGCGATCATCATGAAACGTTCAGATCACTTACAACTCAATATATTCTACCTTCTTGTAACGTTTCAGCCTGATTGGACCTTTTTTTCACACTAATGAACCCAGAATGATGTGAAATTGTGCTTCGTGCAACATAATTCTGGGTGCCATTTAAAAACCATAAGTGCTAATGACTCCATTCCTTTTTGTGGTTGTAGGGGCTGTTGGTTGGAGTACACTAAAACAAGCCTGACCTCTCTAGGACATTCAGAAGCCAAGTTATAAGCCCACAAATGTGTAACTGGACTACTTCTTTAAATTGACACCAGATCCGGTGACCTTTGGGACATGGTTTGACCCCCTTAGGAAAGTGCTATCACAATGAAACGTTCAGATCACTTACAACTCAATAGATTCTACCTTCCTGTAACGTTTCAGCCTGATTGGACCTTGTTTTCACACAAATGAACCCAGAATGATGTGAAATTGTGCTTCGTGCAACATAATTCTGGGTGCCATTTAAAAACCATAAGTGCTAATGACTCCAGTCCTTTTTGTGGTTGTAGGGGCTGTTGATTGGAGTACACTATAACAAACCTGACCTCTTTAGGATATTCAGAAGCCAAGTTATAAGCCCACAAAGTTGTAACTGGACTACTTCTTTAAAGTGACACCAGGCCCGGTGACCTTTGGAACATGGTTTGACCCCCTTAGGAAAGTGCTATCATCATGAAACGTTCGGATCACTTACAACTCAATAGATTCTACCTTCTTGTAACGTTTCAGCCTGATTGGACCTTGTTTTCACACAAATTGACCGAGAATGATGTGAAATTGTGCTTCGTGCAACATAATTCTGGCTGCCATTTACAAACCATAAGTGCTAATGACTCCCTTCCTTTTTGTGGTTGTAGGGGCTGTTGATTGGAGTACACTAAAACAAACCTGATCTCTCTAGGAAATTCAGAAGCCAAGTTATAAGCTCACAAATGTGTAACTGGACTACTTCTTTAAATTGACACCAGATCCGGTTACCTTTGGGACATGGTTTGACCCCCTTAGGAAAGTGCTATCATCATGAAACGTTCAGATCACTTACAGCTCAATAGATTCTACCTTCCTGTAACGTTTCAGCCTGATTGGACCTTGTTTTCACACAAATGAACCCAGAATGATGTGAAATTGTGCTTCGTGCAACATAATTCTGGGTGCCATTTAAAAACCATAAGTGCTAATGACTCCATTTCTTTTTGTGGTTGTAGGGGCTGTTGATTGGAGTACACTAAACCAAACCTGATCTCTCTAGGACATTCAGAAGCCAAGTTATAAGCCCACAAATGTGTAACTGGACTACTTCTTTAAATTGACACCAGATCTGGTGACATTTTGGGACATGGTTTGACCCCCTTAGGAAAGTGCTATCATCATGAAACGTTCAGATCACTTACAACTCAATAGATTCTACCTTCCTGTAACGTTTCAGCCTGATTGGACCTTGTTTTCACACAAATGAACCCAGAATGATGTGAAATTGTGCTTCGTGCAACATAATTCTGGGTGCCATTTAAAAACCATAAGTGCTAATGACTCCATTCCTTTTTGTGGTTGTAGGGGCTGTTAATTGGAGTACTCTAAAACAAACCTGACCTCTCTAGGATATTCAGAAGCCAAGTTATAAGCCCACAAATGTGTAACTGGACTACTTCTTTAAAGTGACACCAGATCCGGTGACCTTTGGGACATGGTTTGACCCCCAATAGGAATGTGCGATCATCATGAAACGTTCAGATCACTTACAACTCAATATATTCTACCTTCTTGTAACGTTTCAGCCTGATTGGACCTTTTTTTCACACAAATGGACCCAGAATGATGTGAAATTGTGCTTCGTGCAACATAATTCTGGGTGCCATTTATAAACCATAAGTGCTAATGACTCCCTTCCTTTTTGTGGTTGTAGGGGCTGTTGATTGGAGTACACTAAAACAAACCTGATCTCTCTAGGAAATTCAGAAGCCAAGTTATAAGCCCACAAATGTGTAACTGGACTACTTCTTTAAATTGACACCAGATCCGGTGACCTTTGGGACATGGTTTGACCCCCTTAGGAAAGTGCTATCATCATGAAACGTTCAGATCACTTACAACTCAATAGATTCTACCTTCCTGTAACGTTTCAGCCTGATTGGACCTTGTTTTCACACAAATGAACCCAGAATGATGTGAAATTGTGCTTCGTGCAACATAATTCTGGGTGCCATTTAAAAACCATAAGTGCTAATGACTCCATTCCTTTTTGTGGTTGTAGGGGCTGTTGGTTGGAGTACACTAAAACAAGCCTGACCTCTCTAGGACATTCAGAAGCCAAGTTATAAGCCCACAAATGTGTAACTGGACTACTTCTTTAAATTGACACCAGATCCGGTGACCTTTGGGACATGGTTTGACCCCCTTAGGAAAGTGCTATCATCATGAAACGTTCAGATCACTTACAACTCAATAGATTCTACCTTCCTGTAACGTTTCAGCCTGATTGGACCTTGTTTTCACACAAATGAACCCAGAATGATGTGAAATTGTGCTTCGTGCAACATAATTCTGGGTGCCATTTAAAAACCATAAGTGCTAATGACTCCAGTCCTTTTTGTGGTTGTAGGGGCTGTTGATTGGAGTACACTATAACAAACCTGACCTCTTTAGGATATTCAGAAGCCAAGTTATAAGCCCACAAAGTTGTAACTGGACTACTTCTTTAAAGTGACGCCAGGCCCGGTGACCTTTGGGACATGGTTTGACCCCCTTAGGAAAGTGCTATCATCATGAAACGTTCGGATCACTTACAACTCAATAGATTCTACCTTCTTGTAACGTTTCAGCCTGATTGGACCTTGTTTTCACACAAATTGACCGAGAATGATGTGAAATTGTGCTTCGTGCAACATAATTCTGGCTGCCATTTACAAACCATAAGTGCTAATGACTCCCTTCCTTTTTGTGGTTGTAGGGGCTGTTGATTGGAGTACACTAAAACAAACCTGATCTCTCTAGGAAATTCAGAAGCCAAGTTATAAGCTCACAAATGTGTAACTGGACTACTTCTTTAAATTGACACCAGATCCGGTTACCTTTGGGACATGGTTTGACCCCCTTAGGAAAGTGCTATCATCATGAAACGTTCAGATCACTTACAGCTCAATAGATTCTACCTTCCTGTAACGTTTCAGCCTGATTGGACCTTGTTTTCACACAAATGAACCCAGAATGATGTGAAATTGTGCTTCGTGCAACATAATTCTGGGTGCCATTTAAAAACCATAAGTGCTAATGACTCCATTCCTTTTTGTGGTTGTAGAGGCTGTTGATTGGAGTACACTAAAACAAACCTGACCTCTTTAAGATATTCAGAAGCCAAGTTATAAGCCCACAAAGGTGTAACTGGACTACTTCTTTAAAGTAACACCAGGCCCGGTGACCTTTTTGGAAATGGTTTGACCCCCTATAGGAAAGTGCGATCATCATGAAACGTTCAGATCACTTACAACTCAATAGATTCTACCTTCTTGTAGCGTTTCAGCCTGATTGGACCTTGTTTACACACAAATGGACCCAGAATGATGTGAAATTGTGCTTCGTGCAACATAATTCTGGGTGCCATTTACAAACCATAAGTGCTAATGACTCCATTCCTTTTTGTGGTTGTAGGGGCTGTTGGTTGGAGTACACTAAAACAAACCTGATCTCTCTAGGACATTCAGAAGCCAAGTTATAAGCCCACAAATGTGTAACTGGACTACTTCTTTAAATTGACACCAGATCCGGTGACCTTTGGGACATGGTTTGACCCCCTTAGGAAAGTGCTATCACCTTGAAACGTTCAGATCACTTACAACTCCATAGATTCTACCGTCCTGTGATGTTTTAGCCTGATTGGACCTTGTTTTCACACAGAATGATGTGAAATTGTGCTTCGTGCAACATAATTCTGGGTGCCATTTAAAAACCATAAGTGCTAATGACTCCATTCCTTTTTGGGGTAATAAGGGCTGTTGATTGGAGTACACTAAGACAAACCTGACCTCTCTGAGACATTCAGAAGCTAAGTAATAAGCCCCCAAATGTGTGTTTGGAACCCCGCCTTCAAGGAACAAGTGATCCGGTGACCTTTATGACCTGATTTGACGCCCTTAGGAATCTGCTATCATCATGAAATCACAGGAATCATTTACAACTCAATAGATTCTACTTTTCTGTGACATTTCAGCCTGATTGAAGCTTTTTTCTGTGAAATGGACCCGGAATGATGTGAAATTGTGCTTTGTGCAACATAATTCTGGGTGCCATTTAAAAACCATAAGTGCTAATGACTCCATTCCTTTTTGTGGTTGTAGGGGCTGTTGATTGGAGTACACTAAAACAAACCTAACCTCTCTAGGCCATTCAGAAGCCAAGTTATAAGCCCACAAAGGTGTAACTGGACTACTTCTTTAAAGTGACACCAGGCCCGGTGACCTTTGGGACATGGTTTGACCCCCTTAGGAAAGTGCTATCATCATGAAACATTCAGATCACTTACAACTCAATAGATTCTACCTTCCTGTAACGTTTCAGCATGATTGGACCTTGTTTTCACACAAATGGACCCAGAATGAAGTGAAATTGTGCTTCGTGCAACATAATTCTGGGTGCCATTTACAAACCATAAGTGCTAATGACTCCATTCCTTTTTGTGGTTGTAGGGGCTGTTGATTGGAGTACACTAAAACAAACCTGATCTCTCTAGAACATTCAGAAGCCAAGTTATAAGCCCACAAATGTGTCATTGGACTACTTCTTTAAAAATTGACACCAGATCCGGTGACATTTTGGGACATGGTTTGACCCCCTATAGGAATGTGCGATCATCATGAAACGTTCAGATCACTTACAACTCAATAGATTCTACCTTCTTGTAACGTTTCAGCCTGATTGGACCTTGTTTTCACACAAATGGACCCAGAATGATGTGAAATTGTGCTTCGTGCAACATAATTCTGGGTGCCATTTACAAACCATAAAGGCTAATGACTCCATTTCTTTTTGTGGTTGTAGGGGCTGTTGATTGGAGTACACTAAACCAAACCTGATCTCTCTAGGACATTCAGAAGCCAAGTTATAAGACCACAAATGTGTAATTGGACTACTTCTTTAAATTGACACCAGATCCGGTGACATTTTGGGACATGGTTTGACCCCCTTAGGAAAGTGCTATCATCATGAAATGTTCAGATCACTTACAACTCAATAGATTCTACCTTCCTGTAACGTTTCAGCCTGATTGGACCTTGTTTTCACACAAATTAACCCAGAATGATGTGAAATTGTGCTTCGTGCAACATAATTCTGGGTGCCATTTAAAAACCATAAGTGCTAATGACTCCATTCCTTTTTGTGGTTGTAGGGGCTGTTGGTTGGAGTACACTAAAACAAGCCTGACCTCTCTAGGACATTCAGAAGCCAAGTTATAAGCCCACAAATGTGTAACTGGACTACTTCTTTAAATTGACACCAGATCCGGTGACCTTTGGGACATGGTTTGACCCCCTTAGGAAAGTGCTATCATCATGAAACGTTCAGATCACTTACAACTCAATAGATTCTACCTTCCTGTAACGTTTCAGCCTGATTGGACCTTGTTTTCACACAAATGAACCCAGAATGATGTGAAATTGTGCTTCGTGCAACATAATTCTGGGTGCCATTTAAAAACCATAAGTGCTAATGACTCCAGTCCTTTTTGTGGTTGTAGGGGCTGTTGATTGGAGTACACTATAACAAACCTGACCTCTTTAGGATATTCAGAAGCCAAGTTATAAGCCCACAAAGTTGTAACTGGACTACTTCTTTAAAGTGACGCCAGGCCCGGTGACCTTTGGGACATGGTTTGACCCCCTTAGGAAAGTGCTATCATCATGAAACGTTCGGATCACTTACAACTCAATAGATTCTACCTTCTTGTAACGTTTCAGCCTGATTGGACCTTGTTTTCACACAAATTGACCGAGAATGATGTGAAATTGTGCTTCGTGCAACATAATTCTGGCTGCCATTTACAAACCATAAGTGCTAATGACTCCCTTCCTTTTTGTGGTTGTAGGGGCTGTTGATTGGAGTACACTAAAACAAACCTGATCTCTCTAGGAAATTCAGAAGCCAAGTTATAAGCTCACAAATGTGTAACTGGACTACTTCTTTAAATTGACACCAGATCCGGTTACCTTTGGGACATGGTTTGACCCCCTTAGGAAAGTGCTATCATCATGAAACGTTCAGATCACTTACAGCTCAATAGATTCTACCTTCCTGTAACGTTTCAGCCTGATTGGACCTTGTTTTCACACAAATGAACTCAGAATGATGTGAAATTGTGCTTCGTGCAACATAATTCTGGGTGCCATTTAAAAACCATAAGTGCTAATGACTCCATTCCTTTTTGTGGTTGTAGAGGCTGTTGATTGGAGTACACTAAAACAAACCTGACCTCTTTAAGATATTCAGAAGCCAAGTTATAAGCCCACAAAGGTGTAACTGGACTACTTCTTTAAAGTAACACCAGGCCCGGTGACCTTTTTGGAAATGGTTTGACCCCCTATAGGAAAGTGCGATCATCATGAAACGTTCAGATCACTTACAACTCAATAGATTCTACCTTCTTGTAGCGTTTCAGCCTGATTGGACCTTGTTTACACACAAATGGACCCAGAATGATGTGAAATTGTGCTTCGTGCAACATAATTCTGGGTGCCATTTACAAACCATAAGTGCTAATGACTCCATTCCTTTTTGTGGTTGTAGGGGCTGTTGGTTGGAGTACACTAAAACAAACCTGATCTCTCTAGGACATTCAGAAGCCAAGTTATAAGCCCACAAATGTGTAACTGGACTACTTCTTTAAATTGACACCAGATCCGGTGACCTTTGGGACATGGTTTGACCCCCTTAGGAAAGTGCTATCACCTTGAAACGTTCAGATCACTTACAACTCCATAGATTCTACCGTCCTGTGATGTTTTAGCCTGATTGGACCTTGTTTTCACACAGAATGATGTGAAATTGTGCTTCGTGCAACATAATTCTGGGTGCCATTTAAAAACCATAAGTGCTAATGACTCCATTCCTTTTTGGGGTAATAAGGGCTGTTGATTGGAGTACACTAAGACAAACCTGACCTCTCTGAGACATTCAGAAGCTAAGTAATAAGCCCCCAAATGTGTGTTTGGAACCCCGCCTTCAAGGAACAAGTGATCCGGTGACCTTTATGACCTGATTTGACGCCCTTAGGAATCTGCTATCATCATGAAATCACAGGAATCATTTACAACTCAATAGATTCTACTTTTCTGTGACATTTCAGCCTGATTGAAGCTTTTTTCTGTGAAATGGACCCGGAATGATGTGAAATTGTGCTTTGTGCAACATAATTCTGGGTGCCATTTAAAAACCATAAGTGCTAATGACTCCATTCCTTTTTGTGGTTGTAGGGGCTGTTGATTGGAGTACACTAAAACAAACCTAACCTCTCTAGGCCATTCAGAAGCCAAGTTATAAGCCCACAAAGGTGTAACTGGACTACTTCTTTAAAGTGACACCAGGCCCGGTGACCTTTGGGACATGGTTTGACCCCCTTAGGAAAGTGCTATCATCATGAAACGTTCAGATCACTTACAACTCAATAGATTCTACCTTCCTGTAACGTTTCAGCATGATTGGACCTTGTTTTCACACAAATGGACCCAGAATGAAGTGAAATTGTGCTTCGTGCAACATAATTCTGGGTGCCATTTACAAACCATAAGTGCTAATGACTCCATTCCTTTTTGTGGTTGTAGGGGCTGTTGATTGGAGTACACTAAAACAAACCTGATCTCTCTAGAACATTCAGAAGCCAAGTTATAAGCCCACAAATGTGTCATTGGACTACTTCTTTAAAAATTGACACCAGATCCGGTGACATTTTGGGACATGGTTTGACCCCCTATAGGAATGTGCGATCATCATGAAACGTTCAGATCACTTACAACTCAATAGATTCTACCTTCTTGTAACGTTTCAGCCTGATTGGACCTTGTTTTCACACAAATGGACCCAGAATGATGTGAAATTGTGCTTCGTGCAACATAATTCTGGGTGCCATTTACAAACCATAAAGGCTAATGACTCCATTTCTTTTTGTGGTTGTAGGGGCTGTTGATTGGAGTACACTAAACCAAACCTGATCTCTCTAGGACATTCAGAAGCCAAGTTATAAGACCACAAATGTGTAATTGGACTACTTCTTTAAATTGACACAAGATCCGGTGACATTTTGGGACATGGTTTGACCCCCTTAGGAAAGTGCTATCATCATGAAATGTTCAGATCACTTACAACTCAATAGATTCTACCTTCCTGTAACGTTTCAGCCTGATTGGACCTTGTTTTCACACAAATTAACCCAGAATGATGTGAAATTGTGCTTCGTGCAACATAATTCTGGGTGCCATTTAAAAACCATAAGTGCTAATGACTCCATTCCTTTTTGTGGTTGTAGGGGCTGTTAATTGGAGTACGCTAAAACAAACCTGACCTCTCTAGGATATTCAGAAGCCAAGTTATAAGCCCACAAATGTGTAACTGGACTACTTCTTTAAAGTGACACCAGATCCGGTGACCTTTGGGACATGGTTTTACCCCCAATAGGAATGTGCGATCATCATGAAACGTTCAGATCACTTACAACTCAATAGATTCTACCTTCTTGTAACGTTTCAGCCTGATTGGACCTTGTTTTCACACAAATGGACCCAGAATGATGTGAAATTGTGCTTCGTGCAACATAATTCTGGGTGCCATTTATAAACCATAAGTGCTAATGACTCCCTTCCTTTTTGTGGTTGTAGGGGCTGTTGATTGGAGTACACTAAAACAAACCTGATCTCTCTAGGAAATTCAGAAGCCAAGTTATAAGCCCACAAATGTGTAACTGGACTACTTCTTTAAATTGACACCAGATCCAGTGACCTTTGGGACATGGTTTGACCCCCTTAGGAAAGTGCTATCATCATGAAACGTTCAGATCACTTACAACTCACTAGATTCTACCGTCTTGTAACGTTTCAGCCTGATTGGACCTTGTTTTCACACAAATGAACCCAGAATTATGTGAAATTGTGCTTCGTGCAACATAATTCTGGGTTCCATTTAAAAACCATAAGTGCTAATGACGCCATTCCTTTTTGGGGTAATGGGGGCTGTTAACTGGAGTACTCTAAAACAAACCTGACCTCTTTAGGATATTCAGAAGCCAAGTTATAAGCCCACAAAGGTGTAACTGGACTACTTCTTTAAAGTGACACCAGGCCCGGTGACCTTTGGGACATGGTTTGACCCCCTATAGGATTGTGCGATCATCATGAAAAGTTCAGATCACTTACAACTCAATAGATTCTACCTTCTTGTAACGTTTCAGCCTGATTGGACCTTGTTTTCACACAAATGGACCCTGAATGATGTGAAATTGTGCTTCGTGCAACATAATTCTGGGTGCCATTTACAAACCATAAGTGCTAATGACTCCATTCCTTTTTGTGGTTGTAGGGGCTGTTGATTGGAGTACACTAAAACAAGCCTGACTTCTCTAGGACATTCAGAAGCCAAGTTATAAGCCCACAAATGTGTAACTGGACTACTTCTTTAAATTGACACCTGATCCGGTGACCTTTGGGACATGGTTTGACCCCCTTAGGAAAGTGCTATCATCATGAAACGTTCAGATCACTTACAACTCAATAGATTCTACTTTCCTGTAACGTTTCAGCATGATTGGACCTTGTTTTCACACAAATGAACCCAGAATGATGTGAAATTGTGCTTCGTGCAACATTATTCTGGGTGCCATTTAAAAACCATAAGTGCTAATGACTCCATTCCTTTTTGTGGTTGTAGGGGCTGTTGATTGGAGTACACTAAAACAAACCTGATCTCACTAGGACATTCAGAAGCCAAGTTATAAGCCCACAAATGTGTAACTGGACTACTTCTTTAAATTGACACCAGATCCGGTGACCTTTGGGACATTATTTGACCCCCTTAGGAACGTGCTATCATCATGAAACGTTCAGATCACTTACAACTCACTAGATTCTACCGTCTTGTAACGTTTCAGCCTGATTGGACCTTGTTTTCACACAAATGAACCCAGAATTATGTGAAATTGTGCTTCGTGCAACATAATTCTGGGTTCCATTTAAAAACCATAAGTGCTAATGACGCCCTTCCTTTTTGGGGTAATGGGGGCTGTTAACTGGAGTACTCTAAAACAAACCTGACCTCTTTAGGATATTCAGAAGCCAAGTTATAAGCCCACAAAGGTGTAACTGGACTACTTCTTTAAAGTGACACCAGATCCGGTGACCTTTGGGACATGGGTTGACCCCCTATAGGATTGTGCGATCATCATGAAAAGTTCAGATCACTTACAACTCAATAGATTCTACCTTCTTGTAACGTTTCAGCCTGATTGGACCTTGTTTTCACACAAATGGACCCAGAATGATGTGAAATTGTGCTTCGTGCAACATAATTCTGGGTGCCATTTACAAACCATAAGTGCTAATGACTCCATTCCTTTTTGTGGTTGTAGGGGCTGTTGATTGGAGTACACTAAAACAAGCCTGACTTCTCTAGGACATTCAGAAGCCAAGTTATAAGCCCACAAATGTGTAACTGGACTACTTCTTTAAATTGACACCAGATCCGGTGACCTTTGGGACATGGTTTGACCCCCTTAGGAAAGTGCTTTCATCATGAAACGTTCAGATCACTTACAACTCAATAGATTCTACCTTCCTGTAACGATTCAGCATGATTGGGCCTTGTTTTCACACAAATGAACCCAGAATGATGTGAAATTGTGCTTCGTGCAACATAATTCTGGGTGCCATTTAAAAACCATAAGTGCTAATGACTCCATTCCTTTTTGTGGTTGTAGGGGCTGTTAATTGGAGTACGCTAAAACAAACCTGACCTCTCTAGGATATTCAGAAGCCAAGTTATAAGCCCACAAATGTGTAACTGGACTACTTCTTTAAAGTGACACCAGATCCGGTGACCTTTGGGACATGGTTTGACCCCCAATAGGAATGTGCGATCATCATGAAACGTTCAGATCACTTACAACTCAATAGATTCTACCTTCTTGTAACGTTTCAGCCTGATTGGACCTTGTTTTCACACAAATGGACCCAGAATGATGTGAAATTGTGCTTCATGCAACATAATTCTGGGTGCCATTTATAAACCATAAGTGCTAATGACTCCCTTCCTTTTTGTGGTTGTAGGGGCTGTTGATTGGAGTACACTAAAACAAACCTGATCTCTCTAGGAAATTCAGAAGCCAAGTTATAAGCCCACAAATGTGTAACTGGACTACTTCTTTAAATTGACACCAGATCCGGTGACCTTTGGGACATGGTTTGACCCCCTTAGGAAAGTGCTATCATCATGAAACGTTCAGATCACTTACAACTCAATAGATTCTACCTTCCTGTAACGTTTCAGCCTGATTGGACCTTGTTTTCACACAAATGAACCCAGAATGATGTGAAATTGTGCTTCGTGCAACAATATTCTGGGTGCCATTTAAAAACCATAAGTGCTAATGACTCCATTCCTTTTTGTGGTTGTAGGGGCTGTTGATTGGAGTACACTAAAACAAACCTGATCTCACTAGGACATTCAGAAGCCAAGTTATAAGCCCACAAATGTGTAACTGGACTACTTCTTTAAATTGACACCAGATCCGGTGACCTTTGGGACATGATTTGACCCCCTTAGGAAAGTGCTATCATCATGAAACGTTCAGATCACTTACAACTCACTAGATTCTACCGTCTTGTAACGTTTCATTCTGATTGGACCTTGTTTTCACACAAATGAACCCAGAATTATGTGAAATTGTGCTTCGTGCAACATAAATCTGGGTTCCATTTAAAAACCATAAGTGCTAATGACGCCATTCCTTTTTGGGGTAATGGGGGCTGTTAACTGGAGTACTCTAAAACAAACCTGACCTCTTTAGGATATTCAGAAGCCAAGTTATAAGCCCACAAAGGTGTAACTGGACTACTTCTTTAAAGTGACACCAGGCCCGGTGACCTTTGGGGCATGGTTTCACCCCCTATAGGATTGTGCGATCATCATGAAAAGTTCAGATCACTTACAACTCAATAGATTCGACCTTCTTGTAACGTTTCAGCCTGATTGGACCTTGTTTTCACACAAATGGACCCAGAATGATGTGAAATTGTGCTTCGTGCAACATAATTCTGGGTGCCATTTACAAACCATGAGTGCTAATG
This sequence comes from Nothobranchius furzeri, assembly GCF_043380555.1. Taxonomy (NCBI): domain Eukaryota; kingdom Metazoa; phylum Chordata; class Actinopteri; order Cyprinodontiformes; family Nothobranchiidae; genus Nothobranchius; species Nothobranchius furzeri. The sequence goes on from NC_091741.1 coordinate 1,241,967, forward strand.
ACTCCATTCCTTTTTGTGGTTGTAGGGGCTGTTGATTGGAGTACACTAAAACAAGCCTGACTTCTCTAGGACATTCAGAAGCCAAGTTATAAGCACACAAATGTGTAACTGGACTACTTCTTTAAATTGACACCAGATCCGGTGACCTTTGGGACATGGTTTGACCCCCTTAGGAAAGTGCTATCATCATGAAACGTTCAGATCACTTACAACTCAATAGATTCTACCTTCCTGTAACGTTTCAGCATGATTGGACCTTGTTTTCACACAAATGAACCCAGAATGATGTGAAATTGTGCTTCGTGCAACATAATTCTGGGTGCCATTTACAAACCATAAGTGCTAATGACTCCATTCCTTTTTGTGGTTGTAGGGGCTGTTTATTGGAGTACAAGAAAGACGCGCCCCGAGGAGTGTCTTGCCACATGTCACCACTGGGTCTGACTGAGCGCCTCCAGGAGAGAGGCCCAGGCAAGACGCGCCCCGAGGAGCGTCAGGCCACATGTCACTACTCAGTCTGACTGAGCCCCTCCAGGAGAGAGGCCCAAGCAAGACGCGCCCCGAGAAGCGTCTTGCCACGTGTCAACACTGGGTCTGATTGAGGGCCTTCTGGAGAGAGGCCCAAGCAAGACGCACCACGAGGAGCGTCTTGCCACATGTCAACAATGGGTCTTACTGAGGGCCTCCAGGAGAGAAGCCCAAGCAAGACGCGCCCCGAGGAGCTTCTTGCCACATGTCAGCACTCGGTCTGACTGAGCGCCTCCAGGAGAGAAGCCCAAGCAAGACGCGCCCAGAGGAGCGTCTTGCCACATGTCAACACTGGGTCTGACTGAGCGCCTCCAGGAGAGAGGCCCAAGCAAGACACGCCCCGAGGAGCGTCTTGACACATGTCAACACTGGGTCTGACTGAGCGCCTCCAGGAGAGAGGCCCAAGCAAGACGCGCCCCGAGGAGCTTCTTGCCACGTGTCACCACTGGGTCTGACTGAGCGCCTCCAGGAGAGAGGCCCAAGCAAGACGCGCCCCGAGGAGCGTCTTGCCACGTGTCACCACTGGGTCTGATTGAGCGCCTCCAGGAGAGAGGCCCAAGCAAGACCGGTCAGGCCTGCATTGTACACATCAGAGACATGATGTTCTTTCACAGAACTGAGGTTGTTCATTACTAAATGACTTTTACAGGAATATTGTTATTATACTATTCAACAGGTTGATCATAATAATGTGTATTAAACCCACAACCTAGCACTGAGGACAGAGGGACTTTATTTAAATTAGTACTTAATGGAAACGATACATAATGATACACAAGAGCCATGTCATACATTCAGCCTAGGAATAGTAGCATTGTGCACTATTAAAAATATACACATCAATTGCTCGAATCCCATTGTTGCAAAGTAAAACTCTAATAAAACTCTAGTCTGACATCAACAGAGAAGACTTAGTGTATGCACTACAAATACAGCATTAGGATTTCGAGTGGACCGTGCACCTTGTGAACCATCAGAGGCTTATGACGCAACATATCTTCCAGTTGCTATTAGACAAGTTATAATTCTCGACCATTTTTCGGAACTGGTTTCTTGGGTCCGTGAGTAAATGCCAAATGAGATGATAGTCCTTAAGTAAGTTCCTTGCGATCCCATGTCACGCTCTTGCCCATCAGCCGGTGAACGCTGAGACGGAACTCGATGAGAGCGATGTATTTTTTAAGTGCTCCGAATGTACTTCTAACAAGCGTGCGATTCACTTCGTGAGTAAACCGCAGCTGCAGCTGATTCAAACAGTCGAGCCAACTTTCTACATCACAATATTCGTTTTGTAGTTAGTCGAGTTACCTTTTGTGTGGCGCATGCACGGGTCGTTAGCGTCCAGCTCCCAGCTTAGAGAGTCCTGTATTGACACAGACGTCAATACATCTCGATGTCATGCAACACACAAAGTCTGTCGCATACAGGTGGGTTAACACATGTACGATACCTTTTGTGTGGCGCATGCACGGGTCGTTAGCGTCCAGCTCCCGGCTTATAGAGAGTCCTGTATTGACACAGACGTCAATACATCTCGATGTCATGCAACACACAAAGTCTGTCGCATACAGGTGGGTTAACACACATGTACGATGTGTGCGATGGCACGCCCAGTTTACAATGGGACACGACGATGATCATTGTTAACCAAACTCTTGTTTCTCACGACAGGTGGTAGCGTTGTCTCCTGCACCTGGTCTTCGTGCACAGAGGGTGCTGTAATGTGCTCGTCATAGTCGCGATCGTTGTCACTCGAATCCGTTGTTCTCACGACAGGTGGTAGCGTTGTCTCCTGCATGTTGTCTTCGCGTGCGGCAAGCGTTGTGCTGTGCTCGTTATAATGGTTGTCTTCGTACAAAGGGGGTGTTGAATACTCCTTCGCGAGTAGTGTAGGAGGTGGTGTGATGGGACGTATCTCAGAGGCGTTATGTGAGCGTACCACCATGGCCTGAGCAACTGCGACTACTGAGAGTACACCCAGTACAGACAGCGAGATCATTTTTTTACTTGGGTGTTGTACGTGTGGGTACAGCCGCTTTAATGGCAGTGAGAGCAAGTGGTCAAATGTATTTATAGGTCACTAGCAGAAACTAAGGCACGTGGTCAGAGTGTAATCGTAACCACCGTATCTCTTGTCATAATTTAATTAACATAGAAATCAGAAACGGGCATGTCAGGATAGACATCGCGAGTGATAATGCGGCCAGTATCTGTGTGCGCTTGAGAGCACCTTGTTGTTCTACTGTGGTGCCCACGCCGCCGGGTCTGTAAATGTCATCGACCTTCTTTATATACGCATACGCTAAAGACCGTATATTCTCTATGGATTTGAACACGTCCTTTGTTTTGCGTAACACTTGAGCTGTCTCGAGCGTGATTTTGTGAGTGTACGCCAGTGTTTCGCGTGCACCGAGGTCCGAAAGGGTGTGCGCTACAACTATTAACCTTGGTTTGGGAGTGTGGCGAAACGCTCGCTCCGCTGTAATGGGCAGATGCAATGTTATCACCTGGTACTTTTCGTTAGTCGGGTCGTAACACACCGGTCCGTGACTCGGACCGTCACATTGTATGGGGCACAGTAAGGACAACACGCCACCGACCGTGACTTCGCACTCGACCGCGGTGGTGTTGTCGATTTGCAAAGGATCACATACGCCTCTAAAGTCGCAATGAGGCACATTGTAGTCGACGCGACCGTCGGTCACCATAGCTTTCGTCAGCCAACACACTCGATTGCCCTTCGAAACATCGGCGATCAACGTGAGCGTAGAGGTCGCTGTCGCTTTACTGTACGCCAGGATATCCGTGTGTGAGTGCACGCTCGACGTCGATTGACAACCGGTCATGTCAGACCTGATCAGACCTTCCGAACACATGACCATTAGTTGTTGTGCGGCCGAGAGTATCGCGATCATACCGTTGAGATGTGTAGAAAGCACGTACACGCCAGCCTTCCACGTTTCCAAAGTTTCCAGCAATCTAGAGGGACTTGTCTTAGCGCGCACGGCTGTGCTGAATTTGCGTTGGGTAGACACAACGGCTTCTACCTCGCTTAGGATCTTGTGGGCTCATGTACTCGTGGTAGGCCAAGACGTGTATAGTCGAGCGCGGTGACGCCCCGAACACTTGACCCGGTTTTGTTGTGGCGATATGCGTGTCCAGTAATGCGGCAAAGTCCGCGTGTCTAGCGTGTATTGATTTTACAGCTCGCTCATACCCCAACAGTACGGTCCGTAGAAGTTCGTTCACTTGTTTCCATGCGCTCGTGGAACACAGGACATCGCAACCTCTGTGATAATCAAGTAAAGCGTCACACACCAGCTGCTTGCACGTTGTAAATACAATCGGTAGTAACTTCTTACTCCACTCTATGTTGAACTCGTATAGTATGTATATGGGCGGTTGCGGCGGTTTGCGCATTTTCTATCTACCCTCCGCTAATATGACTCTGTGGTCTGTCTCCTGAGATGGTGCGGTTGGAACTTGCGAGAGTGCACTATGGACGGTCAGCGTTTCCATTTCGTCAACTGTGCCATTTTCAGCCGCTGGCAAACGGCCGTCGACGGTCGATGCGAGACACCAACATAACGTTAGACCGCGACCCTCATGCCAGTTTTCTGTAGTACTGGTTGTAGTTTCTGGTGCACACTCGATACGCCATTACGATCACAATTACGTTGATTAATAAATCCAGTGTTGTAGCGACTGCAGCCAGCGCCGTCGCGCAACTCGTGTCGGTGTTATCTCTCGATACTTTCGTTGGTATTCAAGCGTATGCAGAATCTACGGATCTGGTGAAGTTGCTTGTCACTAGCTTGCGCACGTTTGATATGGCACTTTGCGCGAGACTCACACAACCTGCAGTGGCGACCGTCGCGTCAGTGCAAAGTTTTTCCGATATATCGCTCGCAACATCGTTAGTCATTTGCTGTACACTGCGCACACTGGCCGTGAGGTCGCGGAGAGGGTCTTCGTTACGAGCTACTCTGGTAGCGCCGTGGTTGATGAGGACGATCATCTTTAGCAATAGTTCATCTCGAAGCGCAACGATGGTGAGGGCAACGGGTTGGCCGGTTCCGCCTTCAGGCCACTCTTGTGCCGCTAGATTGCCCAATGCCACACACGCAGACGAACCCTGTACACACTCAATGACCCGTGTGCGATCGTTGATTTCTGCTAGTACGTGTGCTAGGTCTACGTGCTTCCACGGATCGGGCGTGGGCACGCGCTTGTTTTTAGAGGCGTTTTCGTGCAGCCTCTACCCTGCACGACCGCTCGTGGCCGCACTAGCTATATTTATCTTTATTTGTTTCACACACACACACACACACACACACACACACACACACACACACACACACACGCGCGCGCACACACACACACACACACACACACAGGCCCTTGCATGCAAACCCCGGTCAGGCCTGCAGTGTACACATCAGAGACATGATGTGCTTTCACAGAACTGAGGTTGTTCATTACTAAATGACTTTTACAGGAATATTGTTATTATACTATTCAACAGGTTGATCATAATAATGTGTATTAAACCCACAACCTAGCACTGAGGACAGAGGGACTTTATTTAAATTAGTACTTAATGGAAACGATACATAATGATACATAAGAGCCATGTCATACATTCAGCCTAGGAATAGTAGCATTGTGCATTATTAAAAATATACAGATCAATTGCTCGAATCCCATTGTTGCAAAGTAAAACTCTAATAAAACTCTAGTCTGACATCAACAGAGAAGACTTAGTGTATGTACTACAAATACAGCATTAGGATTTCGAGTGGACCGTGCACCTTGTGAACCATCAGAGGCTTATGACGCAACATATCTTCCAGTTGCTATTAGACAAGTTATAATTCTCGACCATTTTTCGGAACTGGTTTCTTGGGTCCGTGAGTAAATGCCAAATGAGATGATAGTCCTTAAGTAAGTTCCTGGCGATCCCATGTCACGCTCTTGCCCATCAGCCGGTGAATGCTGAGACGGAACTCGATGAGAGCGATGTATTTTTTAAGTGCTCCGAATGTACTTCTAACAAGCGTGCGATTCACTTCGTGAGTAAACCGCAGCTGCAGCTGATTCAAACAGTCGAGCCAACTTTCTACATCACAATATGCGTTTTGTAGTTAGTCGAGTTACCTTTTGTGTGGCGCATGCACGGGTCGTTAGCGTCCAGCTCCCAGCTTAGAGAGTCCTGTATTGACACAGACGTCAATACATCTCGATGTCATGCAACACACAAAGTCTGTCGCATACAGGTGGGTTAACACATGTACGATACCTTTTGTGTGGCGCATGCACGGGTCGTTAGCGTCCAGCTCCTGGCTTATAGAGAGTCCTGTATTGACACAGACGTCAATACATCTCGATGTCATGCAACACACAAAGTCTGTCGCATACAGGTGGGTTAACACACATGTACGATGTGTGCGATGGCGCGCCCGTTTACAATGGGACACGACGATGATCATTGTTAACCAAACTCTTGTTTCTCACGACAGGTGGTAGCGTTGTCTCCTGCACCTGGTCTTCGTGCACAGAGGGTGTTGTAATGTGCTCGTCATAGTCGCGATCGTTGTCACTCGAATCCGTTGTTCTCACGACAGGTGGTAGCGTTGTCTCCTGCATGTTGTCTTCGCGTGCGGCAAGCGTTGTGCTGTGCTCGTTATAATGGTTGTCTTCGTACAAAGGGGGTGTTGAATACTCCTTCGCGAGTAGTCTATCAGGTGGTGTGATGGAACGTATCTCAGAGGCGTTAGGTGAGCGTACCACCATGGCCTGAGCAACTGCGACTACTGAGAGTACACCCAGTACAGACAGCGAGATCAATTTTTTTTCTTGGGTGTTGTACGTGTGGGTACAGCCGCTTTAATGGCAGTGAGAGCAAGTGGGCAAATGTATTTATAGGTCACTAGCAGAAACTAAGGCACGTGGTCAGAGTGTAATCGTAACCACCTAAAGTAGCTCTTGTCATAAATTAATATACATAGAAATCAGAAACGGGTATGTCAGGATAGACATCGCGAGTGATAATGCGGCCAGTATCTGTGTGCGCTTGAGAGCACCTTGTTGTTCTACTGTGGTGCCCACGCCGCCGGGTCTGTAAATGTCATCGACCTTCTTTATATACGCATACGCTAAAGACCGTATATTCTCTATGGATTTGAACACGTCCTTTGTTTCGCGTAACGCTTGAGCTGTCTCGAGCGTGAGGTTGTGAGTGTACACCAGTGTTTCGCGTGCACCGAGGTCCGAAAAGGCGTGCGCTACAACTATTAACCTTGGTTTGGGAGTGTGGCGAAACGCTCGCTCCGCTGTAATGGGCAGATGCAATGTTATCACCTGGTACGTTTCGTTAGTCGGGTCGTAACACACCGGTCCGTCACACGGACCGTCACATTGTATGGGGCTTATACTATTCAACAGGTTGATCATAATAATGTGTATTAAACCCACAACCTAGCACTGAGGACAGAGGGACTTTATTTAAATTAGTACTTAATGGAAACGATACATAATGATACATAAGAGCCATGTCATACATTCAGCCTAGGAATAGTAGCATTGTGCACTATTAAAAATATACACATCAATTGCTCGAATCCCATTGTTGCAAAGTAAAACTCTAATAAAACTCTAGTCTGACATCAACAGAGAAGACTTAGTGTATGTACTACAAATACAGCATTAGGATTTCGAGTGGACCGTGCACCTGGTGAACCATCAGAGGCTTATGACGCAACATATCTTCCAGTTCTGACTGAGCGCCTCCAGGAGAGAGGCCCAAGCAAGACCCGCCCCGACGAGCGTCTTGCCACATGTCACTACTCGGTCTAACTGAGCGCCTCCAGGAGAGAGGTCCAAGCAAGACACGCCCCGAGGAGCGTCTTGCCACATGTCACTACTCGGTCTGACTGAGCGCCTCCAGGAGAGAGGCCCAAGCAAGACGTGCCCCGAGGAGCGTCTTGCCACATGTCAACAATGGGTCTGACTGAGGGCCTCCAGGAGAGAAGCCCAAGCAAGACGCGCCCCGAGGAGCGTCTTGCCACATGTCAACACTGGGTCTGACTGAGGGCCCCCAGGAGAGAGGCCCAAATAAGACGCGCCCCGAGGAGCGTTTTGCCACATGTCAACACTGGGTCTGACTGAGGGCCTCCAGGAGAGAAGCCCAAGCAAGATGCGCCCCGAGGAGCGTCTTGCCACATGTCAGCACTCGGTCTGACTGAGCGCCTCCAGGAAGGAGGCCCAAGCAAGACGCGCCCCGAGGAGCGTCTTGCCACATGTCAACACTGGGTCTGACTGAGCGCCTCCAGGAGAAAGGCCCAAGCAAGACGCGCCCCGAGGAGCGTCTTGCCACATGTGAACACTGGGTCTGACTGAGCGCCTCCAGGAGAGAGGCCCAAGCAAGACGCGCCCGGAGGAGCGTCTTGCAACATGTCAGCACTCGGTCTGACTGAGCGCCTCCAGGAGAGAGGCCCAAGCAAGACGCTCCCCGAGGAGCGTCTTGACACATGTCTCCTCTGGGTCTGACTGAGCGCCTCCAGGAGAGAGGCCCAAGCAAGACGTGCCCCGAGGAGCATCTTGCCACATGTCAACACTGGGTCTGACTGAGTGCCTCCATGAGAGAAGCCCCAGCAAGACGCGCCCCGAGGAGCGTCTTGCCACATGTCAACACTGGGTCTGACTGAGCACCTCCAGGAGAGAGGCCCGAGGAGCGTCTTGCCACATGTCACCTCTGGGTCTGACTGAGCGACTCCAGGAGAGAGGCGCAAGCAAGAAACGCCCGAGGAGCGTCTTGACACATGTCAACACTGGGTCTGACTGAGCGCCTCCAGGAGAGAGGCCCGAGGAGCGTCTTGCCACATGTCACTACTCGGTCTGACTGAGCGCCTCCAGGAGAGAGGCCCAAGCAAGACACGCCCCGAGGAGCGTCTTGACACATGTCAACACTGGGTCTGACTGAGGGCCTCCATGAGAGAGGCCCAAGCAATACGCGCCCCGAGGAGCGTCTTGCCACATGTCAACAATGGGTCTGACTGAGGGCCTCCAGGAGAGAAGCCAAAGCAAGACGCGCCCCGAGGAGCTTCTTTCCAGATGTCAACAATGGGTCTTACTGTGGGCCTCCATTAGAGAAGTCCAAGCAAGACGCGCCCCGAGGAGTGTCTTGCCACATGTCAACACTGTGTCTGACTGAGCGCCTCCAGGAGAGAGGCCCAAGCAAGACGCGCCCCGAGGAGCGTCTTGCCACGTGTCAACACTGGGTCTGACTTAGCGCCTCCAGGAGAGAGGCCCAAGCAAGATGCGCCCCGAGGAGCGTCTTGCCACGTGTCACCACTGGGTCTGACTGAGCTCCTCCAGGAGAGAGGCCCAAGCAAGACGCGCCCAGAGGAGCGTCTTGCCACGTGTCACCACTGGGTCTGATTGAGCACCTCCAGGAGAGAGGCCCCAGCAAGACGCGCCCCGAGGAGCGTCTTGCCTTATGTCAGCACACGGTCTGACTGAGCGCCTCCAGGAGAGAGGCCCAAGCAAGACGCGCCCCGAGGAGCGTCTTGCCACATGTCACGACTCGGTCTAACTGAGCGCCTCCAGGAGAGAGGTCCAAGCAAGACGCGCCCCGAGGAGCGTCTTGCCAAATGTCACTACTCGGTCTGACTGAGCGCCTCCAGGAGGGAGGTCCAAGCAAGACGCGCCCCGAGGAGCGTCTTGCCACATGTCACTACTCTGTCTGACTGAGCGCCTTCAGGAGAGAGGCCCAAGCAAGACATGCCCCGAGGAGCGTCTTGCCACATGTCAACAATGGGTCTGACTGAGGGCCTCCAGGAGAGAAGCCCAAGCAAGACGCGCCCAGAGGAGCGTCTTGCCACATGTCAACACTGGGTCTGACTGAGCGCCTCCAGGAGAGAGGCCCAAGCAAGACACGCCCCGAGGAGCGTCTGGACACATGTCAACACTGGGTTGGACTGAGGGCCTCCATGAGAGAAGCCCAAGCAAGACGTGCCCCGAGGAGCGTCTTGCCACATGTCAACAATGGGTCTTACTTAGGGCCTCCAGGAGAGAAGCCCAAGCAAGAAGCGCCCCGAGGAGCGTCTTGCCACATGTCAACACTGGGTCTGACTTAGCGCCTCCAGGAGAGAGGCCCAAGCAAGACACGCCCCGAGGAGCGTCTTGACACATGTCAACACTGGGTCTGACTGAGGGCCTCCATGAGAGAGGCCCAAGCAATGCGCGCCCCGAGGAGCGTCTTGCCACATGTCAACAATGGGTCTGACTGAGGGCCTCCAGGAGAGAAGCCCAAGCAAGACGCGCCCCGAGGAGCTTCTTTTCAGATGTCAACAATGGGTCTTACTGTGGGCCTCCATTAGAGAAGCCCAAGCAAGACGCGCCCCGAGGAGTGTCTTGCCACATGTCAACACTGTGTCTGACTGAGCGCCTCCAGGAGAGAGGCCCAAGCAAGACGCCCCCCGAGGAGCGTCTTGCCACGTGTCAACACTGGGTCTGACTTAGCGCCTCCAGGAGAGAGGCCCAAGCAAGATGCGCCCCGAGGAGCGTCTTGCCACGTGTCACCACTCGGTCTGACTGAGCTCCTCCAGGAGAGAGGCCCAAGCAAGACGCGCCCAGAGGAGCGTCTTGCCACGTGTCACCACTGGGTCTGATTGAGCACCTCCAGGAGAGAGGCCCCAGCAAGACGCGCCCCGAGGAGCGTCTTGCCTTATGTCAGCACTTGGTCTGACTGAGCGCCTCCAGGAGAGAGGCCCAAGCAAGACGCACCCCGAGGAGCGTCTTGCCACATGTCACTACTCGGTCTAACTGAGCGCCTCCAGGAGAGAGGTCCAAGCAAGACGCGCCCCGAGGAGCGTCTTGCCAAATGTCACTACTCGGTCTGACTGAGCGCCTCCAGGAGGGAGGTCCAAGCAAGACGCGCCCCGAGGAGCGTCTTGCCACATGTCACTACTCTGTCTGACTGAGCGCCTTCAGGAGAGAGGCCCAAGCAAGACATGCCCCGAGGAGCGTCTTGCCACATGTCAACAATGGGTCTGACTGAGGGCCTCCAGGAGAGAAGCCCAAGCAAGACGCGCCCAGAGGAGCGTCTTGCCACATGTCAACACTGGGTCTGACTGAGCGCCTCCAGGAGAGAGGCCCAAGCAAGACACGCCCCGAGGAGCGTCTTGACACATGTCAACACTGGGTCGGACTGAGGGCCTCCATGAGAGAAGCCCAAGCAAGACGCGCCCCGAGGAGAGTCTTGCCACATGTCAACACTCGGTCTGACAGAGGGCATTCAGGAGAGAGGCCCAAGCAATACGCGCCCCGAGGAGCGTCTTGCCACATGTCACCACTGGGTCTGAATGAGCGCCTCCAGGAGAGAGGCCCAACCAAGACGCGCCCCGAGGAGTGTCTTGCCACATGCCAACACTGGGTCTGACTGAGCGCCTCCAGGAGAGAGGCCCAAGCAAGACGCGCCCCGAGGAGCGTCTTTCCACGTGTCACCACTGGGTCTGACTGAGCGCCTCCAGGAGAGAGGCCCAAGCAAGACGCGCCCCGAGGAGCGTCTTGCCACATGTCAACACTGGGTCTGACTGAGCGCCTCCAGGAGAGAGGCCCAAGCAAGACGCGCCCCGAGGAGCGTCTTGCCACATGTCAACACTGGGTCTGACTGAGCGCCTCCAGGAGAGAGGCCCAAGCAAGATGCGCCCCGAGGAGCGTCTTGCCACATGTCAACAATGGGTCTGACTGAGGGCCTCCAGGAGAGAGGCCCAAGCAAGATGCGCCCGAAGGAGCGTCTTGCCACATGTCAACACTGGGTCTGACTGAGGGCCCCCAGGAGAGAGGCCCAAATAAGACGCGCCCCGAGGAGCGTTTTGCCACATGTCAACACTGGGTCTGACTGAGGGCCTCCAGGAGAGAAGCCCAAGCAAGATGCGCCCCGAGGAGCGTCTTGCCACATGTCAGCACTCGGTTTGACTGAGCGCCTCCAGGAAGGAGGCCCAAGCAAGACGCGCCCCGAGGAGCGTCTTGCCACATGTCAACACTGGGTCTGACTGAGCGCCTCCAGGAGAGAGGCCCAAGCAAGACGCGCCCCGAGGAGCGTCTTGCCACATGTGAACACTGGGTCTGACTGAGCGCCTCCAGGAGAGAAACCCCAGCAAGACGCGCCCCGAGGAGCGTCTTGCCGCATGTCAACACTGGGTCTGACTGAGCACCTCCAGGAGAGAGGCCCAAGCAAGACGTGCCCCGAGGAGCGTCTTGCCACATGTCAACACTGGGTCTGACTGAGTGCCTCCATGAGAGAAACCCCAGCAAGACGCGCCCCGAGGAGCGTCTTGCCACATGTCAACACTGGGTCTGACTGAGCACCTCCAGGAAAGAGGCCCAAGCAAGACGTGCCCCGAGGAGCGTCTTGCCACATGTCAACACTGGGTCTGACTGAGCGCCTCCAGGAGAGAGGCCCGAGGAGCGTCTTGCCACATGTCACCTCTGGGTCTGACTGAGCGCCTCCAGGAGAGAGGCGCAAGCAAGAAACGCCCGAGGAGCGTCTTGACACATGTCAACACTGGGTCTGACTGAGCGCCTCCAGGAGAGAGGCCCCAGCAAGACGCGCCCCGAGGAGCGTCTTGCCACATGTCACTACTCGGTCTGACTGAGCGCCTCCAGGAGAGAGGTTCAAGCAACACGCGCCCCGAGGAGCGTCTTGCCACATGTCAACACTGGGTCTGACTGAGTGCCTCCATGAGAGAAGCCCCAGCAAGACGCGCCCCGAGGAGCGTCTTGCCACATGTCAACAATGGGTCTGACTGAGGGCCTCCAGGAGAGAAGCCAAAGCAAGACGCGCCCCGAGGAGCTTCTTTCCAGATGTCAACAATGGGTCTTACTGTGGGCCTCCATTAGATAGGACCAAGCAAGACGCGCCCCGAGGAGCGTCTTGCCACATGTCACCTCTGGTTCTGACTGAGCGCCTCCAGGAGAGAGGCCCAAGCAAGACGCGCCCCGAGGAGCGTCTTGTCACATGTCAACACTGGGTCTGTCTGAGCGCCTCCAGGAGAGAAGCCCAAGCAAGACGCGCCCCGAGGAGCGTCTTGCCACATGTCAACAATGGGTCTGACTGAGGGCCTCCAGGAGAGAAGCCCAAGCAAGACGCGCCCCGAGGAGCGTCTTGACACATGTCAAAACTGGGTCTGACAGAGGGCCTCCACGAGAGAGGCCCAAGCAAGACGCGCCCCGAGGAGTGTCTTGCCACATGTCACCACTGGGTCTGACTGAGCGCCTCCAGGAGAGAGGCCCAAGCAAGACGTGCCCCGAGGATCGTCAGGCCACATGTCACTACTCAGTCTGACTGAGCGCCTCCAGGAGAGAGGCCCAAGCAAGACGCGCCCCGAGGAGCGTCTTGCCACATGTCAGCACTCGGTCTGACTGAGCGCCTCCAGGAGAGAGGCCCAAGCAAGACGCGCCCCGAGGAGCGTCTTGCCACATGTCAACAATGGGTCTGACTGAGGGCCTCCAGGAGAGAAGCCCAAGCAACACGCGGCCCGAGGAGCGTCTTGCCACATGTCAGCACTCGGTCTGACTGAGCGCCTCCAGGAGAGAGGCCCAAGCAAGAAGCGCCCCGAGGAGCGTCTTGCCACATGCCAACAATGGGTCTGACTGAGGGCCTCCAGGAGAGAAGCCCAAGCAAGACGCGCCCCGAGGAGCGTCTTGACACATGTCAACACTGGGTATGACAGAGGGCCTCCAGGAGAGAGGCCCAAGCAAGACGCGCCCCGAGGAGTGTCTTGCCACATGTCACCACTTGGTCTGACTGAGCGCCTCCAGGAGAGAGGCCCAAGCAACACGCGCCCCGAGGAGCGTCAGGCCACATGTCAACAATGGGTCTGACTGAGGGCCTCCAGGAGAGAAGCCCAAGCAACACGCGGCCCGAGGAGCGTCTTGCCACATGTCAGCACTCGGTCTGACTGAGCGCCTCCAGGAGAGAGGCCCAAGCAAGACGCGCCCCGAGGAGCGTCTTGCCACATGCCAACAATGGGTCTGACTGAGGGCCTCCAGGAGAGAAGCCCAAGCAAGACACGCCCCGAGGAGCGTCTTGACACATGTCAACACTGGGTATGACAGAGGGCCTCCAGGAGAGAAGTCCAAGCAAGACGCGCCCCGAGGAGTGTCTTGCCACATGTCACCACTTGGTCTGACTGAGCGCCTGCAGGAGAGAGGCCCAAGCAACACGCGCCCCGAGGAGCGTCAGGCCACATGTCACTACTCAGTCTGACTGAGCGCCTCCAGGAGAGAGGCCCAAGCAGGACGCGCCCCGAGGAGCGTCTTGCCACATGTCAACAATGGGTCTTACTGAGGGCCTCCAGGAGAGAAGCCCAAGCAAGACGCGCCCCGAGGAGCTTCTTGCCACATGTCAGCACTCGGTCTGACTGAGCGCCTCCAGGAGAGAGGCCAAAGCAAGACGCGCCCCGAGGAGCGTCTTGACACATGTCAACACTGGGTCTGACAGAGGGCCTCCATGAGAGAGGCCCAAGCAAGACGCGCCCCGAGGAGTGTCTTGCCACATGTCAACACTGGGTCTGACAGAGAGCCTCCAGGAGAGAGGCCCAAGCAAGATGCGCCCCGAGGATTGTCTTGCCACATGTCACCACTTGGTCTGACTGAGCGCCTCCAGGAGAGAGGCCCAAGCAACATGCGCCCCGAGGAGCGTCAGGCCACATGTCACTACTCAGTCTGACTGAGCGCCTCCAGGAGAGAGGCCCAAGCAAGACGCGCCCCGAGGAGCGTCTTGCCACGTGTCAACACTGGGTCTGATTGAGGGCCTTCTGGAGAGAGGCCCAAGCAAGACGCGTCCCGAGGAGCGTCTTGCCACATGTCAACAATGGTTCTTACTGAGGGCCTCCAGGAGAGAGGCCAAAGCAAGACGCCCCCCGAGGAGCGTCTTGACACATGTCAACACTGGGTCTGACAGAGGGCCTCCATGAGAGAGGCCCAAGCAAGACGCGCCCCGAGGAGCGTCTTGCCACATGTCACTACTCGGTCTTACTGAGCGCCTCAGGGAGAGAGGTCCAAGCAAGACGCGCCCCGAGGAGCGTCTTGCCACATGTCAACACTGGGTCTGACTGAGTGCCTCCATGAGAGAAGCCCCAGCAAGACGCGCCCAGAGGAGCGTCTTGCCACATGTCACTACTCGGTCTGTTTGAGCGCCTCCAGGAGAGAGGCCCAAGCAAGACGTGCCCCGAGGAGCGTCTTGCCACATGTCAACAATGGGTCTGACTGAGGGCCTCCAGGAGAGAAGCCCAAGCAAGACGCGCCCCGAGGAGCGTCTTGCCACATGTCAACACTGGGTCTGACTGAGCGCCTCCAGGAGAGAGGCCCAAGCAAGACACGCCCCGAGGAGCGTCTTGACATATGTCAACACTGGGTCTGACTGACGGCCTCCATGAGAGAAGCCCAAGCAAGACGCGCCCCGAGGAGAGTCTTGCCACATGTCAACACTCGGTCTGACAGAGGGCATCCAGGAGAGAGGCCCAAGCAATATGCGCCCCGAGGAGCGTCTTGCCACTTAAACCCACAACCTAGCACTGAGGACAGAGGGACTTTATTTAAATTAGTACTTAATGGAAACGATACATAATGATACATAAGAGCCATGTCACACATTCAGCCTAGGAATAGTAGCATTGTGGACTATTAAAAAATTACACATCAATTGCTCGAATCCCATTGTTGCAAAGTAAAACTCTAATAAAACTCTAGTCTGACATTAACAGAGAAGACTTAGTGTATGTACTACAAATACAGCATTAGGATTTAGAGTGGACCGTGCACCTTGTGAACCATCAGAGGCTTATGACGCAACATATCTTCCAGTTGCTATTAGACAAGTTATAATTCTCGACCATTTTTCGGAACTGGTTTCTTGGGTCCGTGAGTAAATGCCATTAGTACTTAATGGAAACGATACATAATGATACATAAGAGCCATGTCGTACATTCAGCCTAGGAATAGTAGCATTGTGCACTATTAAAAATATACACATCAATTGCTCGAATCCCATTGTTGCAAAGTAAAACTCTAATAAAACTCTAGTCTGACATCAACAGAGAAGACTTAGTGTATGTACTACAAATACAGCATTAGGATTTCGAGTGGACCATGCACCTTGTGAACCATCAGAGGCTTATGACGCAACATATCTTCCAGTTGCTATTAGACAAGTTATAATTCTCGACCATTTTTCGGAACTGGTTTCTTGGGTCCGTGAGTAAATGCCAAATGAGATGATAGTCCTTAAGTAAGTTCCTGGCGATCCCATGTCACGCTCTTGCCCATCAGCCGGTGAATGCTGAGACGGAACTCGATGAGAGCGATGTATTTTTTAAGTGCTCCGAATAGACTTCTAACAAGCCTGCGATTCACTTCGTGAGTAAACCGCAGCTGCAGCTGATTCAAACAGTCGAGCCAACTTTCTACATCACAATATGCGTTTTGTAGTTAGTCGAGTTACCTTTTGTGTGGCGCATGCACGGGTCGTTAGCGTCCAGCTCCCAGCTTAGAGAGTCCTGTATTGACACAGACGTCAATACATCTCGATGTCATGCAACACACAAAGTCTGTCGCATACAGGTGGGTTAACACATGTACGATACCTTTTGTGTGGCGCATGCACGGGTGGTTAGCGTCCAGCTCCTGGCTTATAGAGAGTCCTGTATTGACACAGACGTCAATACATCTCGATGTCATGCAACACACAAAGTCTGTCGCATACAGGTGGGTTAACACACATGTACGATGTGTGCGATGGCGCGCCCGTTTACAATGGGACACGGCGATGATCATTGTTAACCAAACTCTTGTTTCTCACGACAGGTGGTAGCGTTGTCTCCTGCACCTGGTCTTCGTGCACAGAGGGTGTTGTAATGTGCTCGTCAAAGTCGCGATCGTTGTCACTTGAATCCGTTGTTCTCACGACAGGTGGTAGCGTTGTCTCCTGCATGTTGTCTTCGCGTGCGGCAAGCGTTGTGCTGTGCTCGTTATAATGGTTGTCTTCGTACAAAGGGGGTGTTGAATACTCCTTCGCGAGTAGTCTAGGAGGTGGTGTGATGGAACGTATCTCAGAGGCGTTATGTGAGCGTACCACCATGGCCTGAGCAACTGCGACTACTGAGAGTACACCCAGTATAGACAGCGAGATCAATTTTTTTTCTTGGGTGTTGTACGTGTGGGTACAGCCCCTTTAATGGCAGTGAGAGCAAGTGGGCAAATGTATTTATAGGTCACTAGCAGAAACTAAGGCACGTGGTCAGAGTGTAATCGTAACCACCTAAAGTAGCTCTTGTCATAATTTAATATAGATAGAAATCAGAAACGGGTATGTCAGGATAGACATCGCGAGTGATAATGCGGCCAGTATCTGTGTGCGCTTGAGAGCACCTTGTTGTTCTACTGTGGTGCCCACGCCGCCGGGTCTGTAAATGTCATCGACCTTCTTTATATACGCATACGCTAAAGACCGTATATTCTCTATGGATTTGAACACGTCCTTTGTTTCGCGTAACGCTTGAGCTGTCTCGAGCGTGATGTTGTGAGTGTACACCAGTGTTTCGCGTGCACCGAGGTCCGAAAAGGCGTGCGCTACAACTATTAACCTTGGTTTGGGAGTGTGGCAAAACGCTCGCTCCGCTGTAATGGGCAGATGCAATGTTATCACCTGGTACGTTTCGTTAGTCGGGTCGTAACACACCGGTCCGTCTGTCAGACCGAGTGTTGACATGTGGCAAGACTCTCCTCGGGGCGCGTCTTGCTTGGGCTTCTCTCATGGAGGCCGTCAGTCAGACCCAGTGTTGACATATGTCAAGACGCTCCTCGGTGCGTGTCTTGCTTGGGCCTCTCTCCTGGAGGCGCTCAGTCAGACCCAGTGTTGACATGTGGCAAGACGCTCCTCGGGGCGCGTCTTGCTTGGGCTTCTCTCCTGGAGGCCCTCAGTCAGACCCATTGTTGACATGTGGCAAGACGCTCCTCGGGGCACGTCTTGCTTGGGCCTCTCTCCTGGAGGCGCTCAAACAGACCGAGTAGTGACATGTGGCAAGACGCTCCTCTGGGCGCGTCTTGCTGGGGCTTCTCTCATGGAGGCACTCAGTCAGACCCAGTGTTGACATGTGGCAAGACGCTCCTCGGGGAGCGTCTTGCTTGGACCTCTCTCCCTGAGGCGCTCAGTAAGACCGAGTAGTGACATGTGGCAAGACGCTCCTCGGGGCGCGTCTTGCTTGGGCCTCTCTCATGGAGGCCCTCTGTCAGACCCAGTGTTGACATGTGTCAAGACGCTCCTCGGGGGGCGTCTTGCTTTGGCCTCTCTCCTGGAGGCCCTCAGTAAGAACCATTGTTGACATGTGGCAAGACGCTCCTCGGGACGCGTCTTGCTTGGGCCTCTCTCCAGAAGGCCCTCAATCAGACCCAGTGTTGACACGTGGCAAGACGCTCCTCGGGGCGCGTCTTGCTTGGGCCTCTCTCCTGGAGGCGCTCAGTCAGACTGAGTAGTGACATGTGGCCTGACGCTCCTCGGGGCGCATGTTGCTTGGGCCTCTCTCCTGGAGGCGCTCAGTCAGACCAAGTGGTGACATGTGGCAAGACAATCCTCGGGGCGCATCTTGCTTGGGCCTCTCTCCTGGAGGCTCTCTGTCAGACCCAGTGTTGACATGTGGCAAGACACTCCTCGGGGCGCGTCTTGCTTGGGCCTCTCTCATGGAGGCCCTCTGTCAGACCCAGTGTTGACATGTGTCAAGACGCTCCTCGGGGCGCGTCTTGCTTTGGCCTCTCTCCTGGAGGCGCTCAGTCAGACCGAGTGCTGACATGTGGCAAGAAGCTCCTCGGGGCGCGTCTTGCTCGGGCTTCTCTCCTGGAGGCCCTCAGTAAGACCCATTGTTGACATGTGGCAAGACGCTCCTCGGGGCGCGTCCTGCTTGGGCCTCTCTCCTGGAGGCGCTCAGTCAGACTGAGTAGTGACATGTGGCCTGACGCTCCTCGGGGCGCGTGTTGCTTGGGCCTCTCTCCTGCAGGCGCTCAGTCAGACCAAGTGGTGACATGTGGCAAGACACTCCTCGGGGCGCGTCTTGCTTGGACTTCTCTCCTGGAGGCCCTCTGTCATACCCAGTGTTGACATGTGTCAAGACGCTCCTCGGGGCGTGTCTTGCTTGGGCTTCTCTCCTGGAGGCCCTCAGTCAGACCCATTGTTGGCATGTGGCAAGACGCTCCTCGGGGCGCGTCTTGCTTGGGCCTCTCTCCTGGAGGCGCTCAGTCAGACCGAGTGCTGACATGTGGCAAGACGCTCCTCGGGCCGCGTGTTGCTTGGGCTTCTCTCCTGGAGGCCCTCAGTCAGACCCATTGTTGACATGTGGCCTGACGCTCCTCGGGGCGCGTGTTGCTTGGGCCTCTCTCCTGGAGGCGCTCAGTCAGACCAAGTGGTGACATGTGGCAAGACACTCCTCGGGGCGCGTCTTGCTTGGGCCTCTCTCCTGGAGGCCCTCTGTCATACCCAGTGTTGACATGTGTCAAGACGCTCCTCGGGGCGCGTCTTGCTTGGGCTTCTCTCCTGGAGGCCCTCAGTCAGACCCATTGTTGGCATGTGGCAAGACGCTCCTCGGGGCGCGTCTTGCTTGGGCCTCTCTCCTGGAGGCGCTCAGTCAGACCGAGTGCTGACATGTGGCAAGACGCTCCTCGGGCCGCGTGTTGCTTGGGCTTCTCTCCTGGAGGCCCTCAGTCAGACCCATTGTTGACATGTGGCAAGACGCTCCTCGGGGCGCGTCTTGCTTGGGCCTCTCTCCTGGAGGCGCTCAGTCAGACCGAGTGCTGACATGTGGCAAGACGCTCCTCGGGGCGCGTCTTGCTTGGGCCTCTCTCCTGGAGGCGCTCAGTCAGACTGAGTAGTGACATGTGGCCTGACGATCCTCGGGGCACGTCTTGCTTGGGCCTCTCTCCTGGAGGCGCTCAGTCAGACCCAGTGGTGACATGTGGCAAGACACTCCTCGGGGCGCGTCTTGCTTGGGCCTCTCTCGTGGAGGCCCTCTGTCAGACCCAGTTTTGACATGTGTCAAGACGCTCCTCGGGGCGCGTCTTGCTTGGGCTTCTCTCCTGGAGGCCCTCAGTCAGACCCATTGTTGACATGTGGCAAGACGCTCCTCGGGGCGCGTCTTGCTTGGGCCTCTCTCCTGGAGGCGCTCAGTCAGAACCAGAGGTGACATGTGGCAAGACGCTCCTTGGGGCGCGTCTTGCTTGGTCCTATCTAATGGAGGCCCACAGTAAGACCCATTGTTGACATCTGGAAAGAAGCTCCTCGGGGCGCGTCTTGCTTTGGCTTCTCTCCTGGAGGCCCTCAGTCAGACCCATTGTTGACATGTGGCAAGACGCTCCTCGGGGCGCGTCTTGCTGGGGCTTCTCTCATGGAGGCACTCAGTCAGACCCAGTGTTGACATGTGGCAAGACGCTCCTCGGGGCGCGTGTTGCTTGAACCTCTCTCCTGGAGGCGCTCAGTCAGACCGAGTAGTGACATGTGGCAAGACGCTCCTCGGGGCGCGTCTTGCTGGGGCCTCTCTCCTGGAGGCGCTCAGTCAGACCCAGTGTTGACATGTGTCAAGACGCTCCTCGGGCGTTTCTTGCTTGCGCCTCTCTCCTGGAGGCGCTCAGTCAGACCCAGAGGTGACATGTGGCAAGACGCTCCTCGGGCCTCTCTCCTGGAGGCGCTCAGTCAGACCCAGTGTTGACATGTGGCAAGACGCTCCTCGGGGCACGTCTTGCTTGGGCCTCTCTCCTGGAGGTGCTCAGTCAGACCCAGTGTTGACATGTGGCAAGACGCTCCTCGGGGCGCGTCTTGCTGGGGTTTCTCTCATGGAGGCACTCAGTCAGACCCAGTGTTGACATGTGGCAAGACGCTCCTCGGGGCACGTCTTGCTTGGGCCTCTCTCCTGGAGGTGCTCAGTCAGACCCAGTGTTGACATGTGGCAAGACGCTCCTCGGGGCGCGTCTTGCTGGGGTTTCTCTCCTGGAGGCGCTCAGTCAGACCCAGTGTTCACATGTGGCAAGACGCTCCTCGGGGCGCGTCTTGCTTGGGCCTCTCTCCTGGAGGCGCTCAGTCAGACCCAGTGTTGACATGTGGCAAGACGCTCCTCGGGGCGCGTCTTGCTTGGGCCTCCTTCCTGGAGGCGCTCAGTCAAACCGAGTGCTGACATGTGGCAAGACGCTCCTCGGGGCGCATCTTGCTTGGGCTTCTCTCCTGGAGGCCCTCAGTCAGACCCAGTGTTGACATGTGGCAAAACGCTCCTCGGGGCGCGTCTTATTTGGGCCTCTCTCCTGGGGGCCCACAGTCAGACCCAGTGTTGACATGTGGCAAGACGCTCCTTCGGGCGCATCTTGCTTGGGCCTCTCTCCTGGAGGCCCTCAGTCAGACCCATTGTTGACATGTGGGAAGACGCTCCTCGGGGCGCATCTTGCTTGGGCCTCTCTCCTGGAGGCGCTCAGTCAGACCCAGTGTTGACATGTGGCAAGACGCTCCTCGGGGCGCGTCTTGCTTGGGCCTCTCTCCTGGAGGCGCTCAGTCAGACCCAGTGTTGACATGTGGCAAGACGCTCCTCGGGGCGCGTCTTGCTTGGGCCTCTCTCCTGGAGGCGCTCAGTCAGACCCAGTGGTGACACGTGGAAAGACGCTCCTCGGGGCACGTCTTGCTTGGGCCTCTCTCCTGGAGGTGCTCAGTCAGACCCAGTGTTGACACGTGGCAAGACGCTCCTCGGGGCGCGTCTTGCTTGGGCCTCTCTCCTGGAGGCGCTCAGTCAGACCCAGTGTTGGCATGTGGCAAGACACTCCTCGGGGCGCGTCTTGGTTGGGCCTCTCTCCTGGAGGCGCTCATTCAGACCCAGTGGTGACATGTGGCAAGACGCTCCTCGGGGCGCGTATTGCTTGGGCCTCTCTCCTGAATGCCCTCTGTCAGACCGAGTGTTGACATGTGGCAAGACTCTCCTCGGGGCGCGTCTTGCTTGGGCTTCTCTCATGGAGGCCCTCAGTCCGACCCAGTGTTGACATGTGTCAAGACGCTCCTCGGGGCGTGTCTTGCTTGGGCCTCTCTCCTGGAGGCGCTCAGTCAGACCCAGTGTTGACATGTGGCAAGACGCTCCTCTGGGCGCGTCTTGCTTGGGCTTCTCTCCTGGAGGCCCTCAGTCAGACCCATTGTTGACATGTGGCAAGACGCTCCTCGGGGCATGTCTTGCTTGGGCCTCTCTCCTGAAGGCGCTCAGTCAGACAGAGTAGTGACATGTGGCAAGACGCTCCTCGGGGCGCGTCTTGCTTGGACCTCCCTCCTGGAGGCGCTCAGTCAGACCGAGTAGTGACATTTGGCAAGACGCTCCTCGGGGCGCGTCTTGCTTGGACCTCTCTCCTGGAGGCGCTCAGTTAGACCGAGTAGTGACATGTGGCAAGACGCTCCTCGGGGTGCGTCTTGCTTGGGCCTCTCTCCTGGAGGCGCTCAGTCAGACCAAGTGCTGACATAAGGCAAGACGCTCCTCGGGGCGCGTCTTGCTGGGGCCTCTCTCCTGGAGGTGCTCAATCAGACCCAGTGGTGACACGTGGCAAGACGCTCCTCTGGGCGCGTCTTGCTTGGGCCTCTCTCCTGGAGGAGCTCAGTCAGACCCAGTGGTGACACGTGGCAAGACGCTCCTCGGGGCGCATCTTGCTTGGGCCTCTCTCCTGGAGGCGCTAAGTCAGACCCAGTGTTGACACGTGGCAAGACGCTCCTCGGGGGGCGTCTTGCTTGGGCCTCTCTCCTGGAGGCGCTCAGTCAGACACAGTGTTGACATGTGGCAAGACACTCCTCGGGGCGCGTCTTGCTTGGGCTTCTCTAATGGAGGCCCACAGTAAGACCCATTGTTGACATCTGAAAAGAAGCTCCTCGGGGCGCGTCTTGCTTGGGCTTCTCTCCTGGAGGCCCTCAGTCAGACCGCTTGTTGACATGTGGCAAGACGCTCCTCGGGGCGCGCATTGCTTGGGCCTCTCTCATGGAGGCCCTCAGTCAGACCCAGTGTTGACATGTGTCAAGACGCTCCTCGGGGCGTGTCTTGCTTGGGCCTCTCTCCTGGAGGCGCTAAGTCAGACCCAGTGTTGACATGTGGCAAGACGCTCCTCGGGGCGCTTCTTGCTTGGGCTTCTCTCCTGGAGGCCCTAAGTAAGACCCATTGTTGACATGTGGCAAGACGCTCCTCGGGGCACGTCTTGCTTGGGCTTCTCTCATGGAGGCCCTCAGTCCAACCCAGTGTTGACATGTGTCCAGACGCTCCTCGGGGCGTGTCTTGCTTGGGCCTCTCTCCTGGAGGCGCTCAGTCAGACCCAGTGTTGACATGTGGCAAGACGCTCCTCTGGGCGCGTCTTGCTTGGGCTTCTCTCCTGGAGGCCCTCAGTCAGACCCATTGTTGACATGTGGCAAGACGCTCCTCGGGGCATGTCTTGCTTGGGCCTCTCTCCTGAAGGCGCTCAGTCAGACAGAGTAGTGACATGTGGCAAGACGCTCCTCGGGGCGCGTCTTGCTTGGACCTCCCTCCTGGAGGCGCTCAGTCAGACCGAGTAGTGACATTTGGCAAGACGCTCCTCGGGGCGCGTCTTGCTTGGACCTCTCTCCTGGAGGCGCTCAGTTAGACCGAGTTGTGACATGTGGCAAGACGCTCCTCGGGGCGCGTCTTGCTTGGGCCTCTCTCCTGGAGGCGCTCAGTCAGACCGTGTGCTGACATAAGGCAAGACGCTCCTCGGGGCGCGTCTTGCTGGGGCCTCTCTCCTGGAGGTGCTCAATCAGACCCAGTGGTGACACGTGGCAAGACGCTCCTCTGGGCGCGTCTTGCTTGGGCCTCTCTCCTGGAGGAGCTCAGTCAGACCCAGTGGTGACACGTGGCAAGACGCTCCTCGGGGCGCATCTTGCTTGGGCCTCTCTCCTGGAGGCGCTAAGTCAGACCCAGTGTTGACACGTGGCAAGACGCTCCTCGGGGCGCGTCTTGCTTGGGCCTCTCTCCTGGAGGCGCTCAGTCAGACACAGTGTTGACATGTGGCAAGACACTCCTCGGGGCGCGTCTTGCTTGGACTTCTCTAATGGAGGCCCACATTAAGACCCATTGTTGACATCTGGAAAGAAGCTCCTCGGGGCGCGTCTTGCTTTGGCTTCTCTCCTGGAGGCCCTCAGTCAGACCCATTGTTGACATGTGGCAAGACGCTCCTCGGGGCGCGTATTGCTTGGGCCTCTCTCATGGAGGCCCTCAGTCAGACCCAGTGTTGACATGTGTCAAGACGCTCCTCGGGGCGTGTCTTGCTTGGGCCTCTCTCCTGGAGGCGCTCAGTCAGACCGAGTAGTGACATGTGGCAAGACGCTCCTCGGGCCTCTCTCCTGGAGGCGCTCAGTCAGACCCAGTGTTGACATGTGTCAAGACGCTCCTCGGGCGTTTCTTGCTTGCGCCTCTCTCCTGGAGTCGCTCAGTCAGACCCAGAGGTGACATGTGGCAAGACGCTCCTCGGGCCTCTCTCCTGGAGGTGCTCAGTCAGACCCAGTGTTGACATGTGGCAAGACGCTCCTCGGGGCGCGTCTTGCTGGGGCTTCTCTCATGGAGGCACTCAGTCAGACCCAGTGTTGACATGTGGCAAGATGCTCCTCGGGGCACGTCTTGCTTGGGCCTCTCTCCTGGAGGCGCTCAGTCAGACCCAGAGGAGACATGTGTCAAGACGCTCCTCGGGGAGCGTCTTGCTTGGGCCTCTCTCCTGGAGGCGCTCAGTCAGACCGAGTGCTGACATGTTGCAAGACGCTCCTCCGGGCGCGTCTTGCTTGGGCCTCTCTCCTGGAGGCGCTCAGTCAGACCCAGTGTTCACATGTGGCAAGACGCTCCTCGGGGCGCGTCTTGCTTGGGCCTTTCTCCTGGAGGCGCTCAGTCAGACCCAGTGTTGACATGTGGCAAGACGCTCCTCGGGGCGCGTCTTGCTTGGGCCTCCTTCCTGGAGGCGCTCAGTCAGACCGAGTGCTGACATGTGGCAAGACGCTCCTCGGGGCGCATCTTGCTTGGGCTTCTCTCCTGGAGGCCCTCAGTCAGACCCAGTGTTGACATGTGGCAAAACGCTCCTCGGGGCGCATCTTATTTGGGCCTCTCTCCTGGGGGCCCTCAGTCAGACCCAGTGTTGACATGTGGCAAGACGCTCCTCGGGGCGCGTCTTGCTTGGGCTTCTCTCCTGGAGGCCCTCAGTCAGACCCATTGTTGACATGTGGCAAGACGCTCCTCGGGGCACGTCTTGCTTGGGCCTCTCTCCTGGAGGCGCTCAGTCAGACCGAGTAGTGACATGTGGCAAGACGCTCCTCGGGGCGTGTCTTGCTTGGACCTCTCTCCTGGAGGCGCTCAGTTAGACCGAGTAGTGACATGTGGCAAGACGCTCGTCGGGGCGGGTCTTGCTTGGGCCTCTCTCCTGGAGGCGCTCAGTCAGAACTGGAAGATATGTTGCGTCATAAGCCTCTGATGGTTCACCAGGTGCACGGTCCACTCGAAATCCTAATGCTGTATTTGTAGTACATACACTAAGTCTTCTCTGTTGATGTCAGACTAGAGTTTTATTAGAGTTTTACTTTGCAACAATGGGATTCGAGCAATTGATGTGTATATTTTTAATAGTGCACAATGCTACTATTCCTAGGCTGAATGTATGACATGGCTCTTATGTATCATTATGTATCGTTTCCATTAAGTACTAATTTAAATAAAGTCCCTCTGTCCTCAGTGCTAGGTTGTGGGTTTAATACACATTATTATGATCAACCTGTTGAATAGTATAAGCCCCATACAATGTGACGGTCCGTGTGACGGACCGGTGTGTTACGACCCGACTAACGAAACGTACCAGGTGATAACATTGCATCTGCCCATTACAGCGGAGCGAGCGTTTCGCCACACTCCCAAACCAAGGTTAATAGTTGTAGCGCACGCCTTTTCGGACCTCGGTGCACGCGAAACACTGGTGTACACTCACAACATCACGCTCGAGACAGCTCAAGCGTTACGCGAAACAAAGGACGTGTTCAAATCCATAGAGAATATACGGTCTTTAGCGTATGCGTATATAAAGAAGGTCGATGACATTTACAGACCCGGCGGCGTGGGCACCACAGTAGAACAACAAGGTGCTCTCAAGCGCACACAGATACTGGCCGCATTATCACTCGCGATGTCTATCTTGACATACCCGTTTCTGATTTCTATGTATATTAATTTATGACAAGAGCTACTTTAGGTGGTTACGATTACACTCTGACCACGTGCCTTAGTTTCTGCTAGTGACCTATAAATACATTTGCCCACTTGCTCTCACTGCCATTAAAGCGGCTGTACCCACACGTACAACACCCAAGAAAAAAAATTGATCTCGCTGTCTGTACTGGGTGTACTCTCAGTAGTCGCAGTTGCTCAGGCCATGGTGGTACGCTCACCTAACGCCTCTGAGATACGTTCCATCACACCACCTCCTAGACTACTCGCGAAGGAGTATTCAACACCCCCTTTGTACGAAGACAACCATTATAACGAGCACAGCACAACGCTTGCCGCACGCGAAGACAACATGCAGGAGACAACGCTACCACCTGTCGTGAGAACAACGGATTCGAGTGACAACGATCGCGACTATGACGAGCACATTACAACACCCTCTGTGCACGAAGACCAGGTGCAGGAGACAACGCTACCACCTGTCGTGAGAAACAAGAGTTTGGTTAACAATGATCATCGTCGTGTCCCATTGTAAACGGGCGCGCCATCGCACACATCGTACATGTGTGTTAACCCACCTGTATGCGACAGACTTTGTGTGTTGCATGACATCGAGATGTATTGACGTCTGTGTCAATACAGGACTCTCTATAAGCCAGGAGCTGGACGCTAACGACCCGTGCATGCGCCACACAAAAGGTATCGTACATGTGTTAACCCACCTGTATGCGACAGACTTTGTGTGTTGCATGACATCGAGATGTATTGACGTCTGTGTCAATACAGGACTCTCTAAGCTGGGAGCTGGACGCTAACGACCCGTGCATGCGCCACACAAAAGGTAACTCGACTAACTACAAAACGCATATTGTGATGTAGAAAGTTGGCTCGACTGTTTGAATCAGCTGCAGCTGCGGTTTACTCACGAAGTGAATCGCACGCTTGTTAGAAGTACATTCGGAGCACTTAAAAAATACATCGCTCTCATCGAGTTCCGTCTCAGCATTCACCGGCTGATGGGCAAGAGCGTGACATGGGATCGCCAGGAACTTACTTAAGGACTATCATCTCATTTGGCATTTACTCACGGACCCAAGAAACCAGTTCCGAAAAATGGTCGAGAATTATAACTTGTCTAATAGCAACTGGAAGATATGTTGCGTCATAAGCCTCTGATGGTTCACAAGGTGCACGGTCCACTCGAAATCCTAATGCTGTATTTGTAGTACATACACTAAGTCTTCTCTGTTGATGTCAGACTAGAGTTTTATTAGAGTTTTACTTTGCAACAATGGGATTCGAGCAATTGATCTGTATATTTTTAATAATGCACAATGCTACTATTCCTAGGCTGAATGTATGACATGGCTCTTATGTATCATTATGTATCGTTTCCATTAAGTACTAATTTAAATAAAGTCCCTCTGTCCTCAGTGCTAGGTTGTGGGTTTAATACACATTATTATGATCAACCTGTTGAATAGTATAATAACAATATTCCTGTAAAAGTCATTTAGTAATGAACAACCTCAGTTCTGTGAAAGCACATCATGTCTCTGATGTGTACACTGCAGGCCTGACCGGGGTTTGCATGCAAGGGCCTGTGTGTGTGTGTGTGTGTGTGTGTGCGCGCGCGTGTGTGTGTGTGTGTGTGTGTGTGTGTGTGTGTGTGTGTGTGTGTGTGTGAAACAAATAAAGATAAATATAGCTAGTGCGGCCACGAGCGGTCGTGCAGGGTAGAGGCTGCACGAAAACGCCTCTAAAAACAAGCGCGTGCCCACGCCCGATCCGTGGAAGCACGTAGACCTAGCACACGTACTAGCAGAAATCAACGATCGCACACGGGTCATTGAGTGTGTACAGGGTTCGTCTGCGTGTGTGGCATTGGGCAATCTAGCGGCACAAGAGTGGCCTGAAGGCGGAACCGGCCAACCCGTTGCCCTCACCATCGTTGCGCTTCGAGATGAACTATTGCTAAAGATGATCGTCCTCATCAACCACGGCGCTACCAGAGTAGCTCGTAACGAAGACCCTCTCCGCGACCTCACGGCCAGTGTGCGCAGTGTACAGCAAATGACTAACGATGTTGCGAGCGATATATCGGAAAAACTTTGCACTGACGCGACGGTCGTCACTGCAGGTTGTGTGAGTCTCGCGCAAAGTGCCATATCAAACGTGCGCAAGCTAGTGACAAGCAACTTCACCAGATCCGTAGATTCTGCATACGCTTGAATACCAACGAAAGTATCGAGAGATAACACCGACACGAGTTGCGCGACGGCGCTGGCTGCAGTCGCTACAACACTGGATTTATTAATCAACGTAATTGTGATCGTAATGGCGTATCGAGTGTGCACCAGAAACTACAACCAGTACTACAGAAAACTGGCATGAGGGTCGCGGTCTAACGTTATGTTGGTGTCTCGCATCGACCGTCGACGGCCGTTTGCCAGCGGCTGAAAATGGCACAGTTGACGAAATGGAAACGCTGACCGTCCATAGTGCACTCTCGCAAGTTCCAACCGCACCATCTCAGGAGACAGACCACAGAGTCATATTAGCGGAGGGTAGATAGAAAATGCGCAAACCGCCGCAACCGCCCATATACATACTATACGAGTTCAACATAGAGTGGAGTAAGAAGTTACTACCGATTGTATTTACAACGTGCAAGCAGCTGGTGTGTGACGCTTTACTTGATTATCACAGAGGTTGCGATGTCCTGTGTTCCACGAGCGCATGGAAACAAGTGAACGAACTTCTACGGACCGTACTGTTGGGGTATGAGCGAGCTGTAAAATCAATACACGCTAGACACGCGGACTTTGCCGCATTACTGGACACGCATATCGCCACAACAAAACCGGGTCAAGTGTTCGGGGCGTCACCGCGCTCGACTATACACGTCTTGGCCTACCACGAGTACATGAGCCCACAAGATCCTAAGCGAGGTAGAAGCCGTTGTGTCTACCCAACGCAAATTCAGCACAGCCGTGCGCGCTAAGACAAGTCCCTCTAGATTGCTGGAAACTTTGGAAACGTGGAAGGCTGGCGTGTACGTGCTTTCTACACATCTCAACGGTATGATCGCGATACTCTCGGCCGCACAACAACTAATGGTCATGTGTTCGGAAGGTCTGATCAGGTCTGACATGACCGGTTGTCAATCGACGTCGAGCGTGCACTCACACACGGATATCCTGGCGTACAGTAAAGCGACAGCGACCTCTACGCTCACGTTGATCGCCGATGTTTCGAAGGGCAATCGAGTGTGTTGGCTGACGAAAGCTATGGTGACCGACGGTCGCGTCGACTACAATGTGCCTCATTGCGACTTTAGAGGCGTATGTGATCCTTTGCAAATCGACAACACCACCGCGGTCGAGTGCGAAGTCACGGTCGGTGGCGTGTTGTCCTTACTGTGCCCCATACAATGTGACGGTCCGAGTCACGGACCGGTGTGTTACGACCCGACTAACGAAAAGTACCAGGTGATAACATTGCATCTGCCCATTACAGCGGAGCGAGCGTTTCGCCACACTCCCAAACCAAGGTTAATAGTTGTAGCGCACACCCTTTCGGACCTCGGTGCACGCGAAACACTGGCGTACACTCACAAAATCACGCTCGAGACAGCTCAAGTGTTACGCAAAACAAAGGACGTGTTCAAATCCATAGAGAATATACGGTCTTTAGCGTATGCGTATATAAAGAAGGTCGATGACATTTACAGACCCGGCGGCGTGGGCACCACAGTAGAACAACAAGGTGCTCTCAAGCGCACACAGATACTGGCCGCATTATCACTCGCGATGTCTATCCTGACATGCCCGTTTCTGATTTCTATGTTAATTAAATTATGACAAGAGATACGGTGGTTACGATTACACTCTGACCACGTGCCTTAGTTTCTGCTAGTGACCTATAAATACATTTGACCACTTGCTCTCACTGCCATTAAAGCGGCTGTACCCACACGTACAACACCCAAGTAAAAAAATGATCTCGCTGTCTGTACTGGGTGTACTCTCAGTAGTCGCAGTTGCTCAGGCCATGGTGGTACGCTCACATAACGCCTCTGAGATACGTCCCATCACACCACCTCCTACACTACTCGCGAAGGAGTATTCAACACCCCCTTTGTACGAAGACAACCATTATAACGAGCACAGCACAACGCTTGCCGCACGCGAAGACAACATGCAGGAGACAACGCTACCACCTGTCGTGAGAACAACGGATTCGAGTGACAACGATCGCGACTATGACGAGCACATTACAGCACCCTCTGTGCACGAAGACCAGGTGCAGGAGACAACGCTACCACCTGTCGTGAGAAACAAGAGTTTGGTTAACAATGATCATCGTCGTGTCCCATTGTAAACTGGGCGTGCCATCGCACACATCGTACATGTGTGTTAACCCACCTGTATGCGACAGACTTTGTGTGTTGCATGACATCGAGATGTATTGACGTCTGTGTCAATACAGGACTCTCTATAAGCCGGGAGCTGGACGCTAACGACCCGTGCATGCGCCACACAAAAGGTATCGTACATGTGTTAACCCACCTGTATGCGACAGACTTTGTGTGTTGCATGACATCGAGATGTATTGACGTCTGTGTCAATACAGGACTCTCTAAGCTGGGAGCTGGACGCTAACGACCCGTGCATGCGCCACACAAAAGGTAACTCGACTAACTACAAAACGAATATTGTGATGTAGAAAGTTGGCTCGACTGTTTGAATCAGCTGCAGCTGCGGTTTACTCACGAAGTGAATCGCACGCTTGTTAGAAGTACATTCGGAGCACTTAAAAAATACATCGCTCTCATCGAGTTCCGTCTCAGCGTTCACCGGCTGATGGGCAAGAGCGTGACATGGGATCGCAAGGAACTTACTTAAGGACTATCATCTCATTTGGCATTTACTCACGGACCCAAGAAACCAGTTCCGAAAAATGGTCGAGAATTATAACTTGTCTAATAGCAACTGGAAGATATGTTGCGTCATAAGCCTCTGATGGTTCACAAGGTGCACGGTCCACTCGAAATCCTAATGCTGTATTTGTAGTGCATACACTAAGTCTTCTCTGTTGATGTCAGACTAGAGTTTTATTAGAGTTTTACTTTGCAACAATGGGATTCGAGCAATTGATGTGTATATTTTTAATAGTGCACAATGCTACTATTCCTAGGCTGAATGTATGACATGGCTCTTGTGTATCATTATGTATCGTTTCCATTAAGTACTAATTTAAATAAAGTCCCTCTGTCCTCAGTGCTAGGTTGTGGGTTTAATACACATTATTATGATCAACCTGTTGAATAGTATAATAACAATATTCCTGTAAAAGTCGTTTAGTAATGAACAACCTCAGTTCTGTGAAAGAACATCATGTCTCTGATGTGTACAATGCAGGCCTGACCGGTCTTGCTGGGGCCTCTCTCCTGGAGGCGCTCAATCAGACCCAGTGGTGACACGTGGCAAGACGCTCCTCGGGGCGCGTCTTGCTTGGGCCTCTCTCCTGGAGGCGCTCAGTCAGACCCAGTGGTGACACGTGGCAAGAAGCTCCTCGGGGCGCGTCTTGCTTGGGCCTCTCTCCTGGAGGCGCTCAGTCAGACCCAGTGTTGACATGTGTCAAGACGCTCCTCGGGGCGTGTCTTGCTTGGGCCTCTCTCCTGGAGGCGCTCAGTCAGACCCAGTGTTGACATGTGGCAAGACGCTCCTCTGGGCGCGTCTTGCTTGGGCTTCTCTCCTGGAGGCGCTCAGTCAGACCGAGTGCTGACATGTGGCAAGAAGCTCCTCGGGGCGCGTCTTGCTTGGGCTTCTCTCCTGGAGGCCCTCAGTAAGACCCATTGTTGACATGTGGCAAGACGCTCCTCGTGGTGCGTCTTGCTTGGGCCTCTCTCCAGAAGGCCCTCAATCAGACCCAGTGTTGACACGTGGCAAGACGCTTCTCGGGGCGCGTCTTGCTTGGGCCTCTCTCCTGGAGGGGCTCAGTCAGACTGAGTAGTGACATGTGGCCTGACGCTCCTCGGGGCGCGTCTTGCCTGGGCCTCTCTCCTGGAGGCGCTCAGTCAGACCCAGTGGTGACATGTGGCAAGACACTCCTCGGGGCGCGTCTTTCTTGTACTCCAATAAACAGCCCCTACAACCACAAAAAGGAATGGAGTCATTAGCACTTATGGTTTGTAAATGGCACCCAGAATTATGTTGCACGAAGCACAATTTCACATCATTCTGGGTTCATTTGTGTGAAAACAAGGTCCAATCATGCTGAAACGTTACAGGAAGGTAGAATCTATTGAGTTGTAAGTGATCTGAACGTTTCATGATGATAGCACTTTCCTAAGGGGGTCAAACCATGTCCCAAAGGTCACCGGATCTGGTGTCAATTTAAAGAAGTAGTCCAGTTACACATTTGTGTGCTTATAACTTGGCTTCTGAATGTCCTAGAGAAGTCAGGCTTGTTTTAGTGTACTCCAATCAACAGCCCCTACAACCACAAAAAGGAATGGAGTCATTAGCACTCATGGTTTGTAAATGGCACCCAGAATTATGTTGCACGAAGCACAATTTCACATCATTCTGGGTCCATTTGTGTGAAAACAAGGTCCAATCAGGCTGAAACGTTACAAGAAGGTCGAATCTATTGAGTTGTAAGTGATCTGAACTTTTCATGATGATCGCACAATCCTATAGGGGGTGAAACCATGCCCCAAAGGTCACCGGGCCTGGTGTCACTTTAAAGAAGTAGTCCAGTTACACCTTTGTGGGCTTATAACTTGGCTTCTGAATATCCTAAAGAGGTCAGGTTTGTTTTAGAGTACTCCAGTTAACAGCCCCCATTACCCCAAAAAGGAATGGCGTCATTAGCACTTATGGTTTTTAAATGGAACCCAGATTTATGTTGCACGAAGCACAATTTCACATAATTCTGGGTTCATTTGTGTGAAAACAAGGTCCAATCAGAATGAAACGTTACAAGACGGTAGAATCTAGTGAGTTGTAAGTGATCTGAACGTTTCATGATGATAGCACTTTCCTAAGGGGGTCAAATCATGTCCCAAAGGTTACCGGATCTGGTGTCAATTTAAAGAAGTAGTCCAGTTACACATTTGTGGGCTTATAACTTGGCTTCTGAATGTCCTAGTGAGATCAGGTTTGTTTTAGTGTACTCCAATCAACAGCCCCTACAACCACAAAAAGGAATGGAGTCATTAGCACTTATGGTTTTTAAATGGCACCCAGAATATTGTTGCACGAAGCACAATTTCACATCATTCTGGGTTCATTTGTGTGAAAACAAGGTCCAATCAGGCTGAAACGTTACAGGAAGGTAGAATCTATTGAGTTGTAAGTGATCTGAACGTTTCATGATGATAGCACTTTCCTAAGGGGGTCAAACCATGTCCCAAAGGTCACCGGATCTGGTGTCAATTTAAAGAAGTAGTCCAGTTACACATTTGTGGGCTTATAACTTGGCTTCTGAATTTCCTAGAGAGATCAGGTTTGTTTTAGTGTACTCCAATCAACAGCCCCTACAACCACAAAAAGGAAGGGAGTCATTAGCACTTATGGTTTATAAATGGCACCCAGAATTATGTTGCATGAAGCACAATTTCACATCATTCTGGGTCCATTTGTGTGAAAACAAGGTCCAATCAGGCTGAAACGTTACAAGAAGGTAGAATCTATTGAGTTGTAAGTGATCTGAACGTTTCATGATGATCGCACATTCCTATTGGGGGTCAAACCATGTCCCAAAGGTCACCGGATCTGGTGTCACTTTAAAGAAGTAGTCCAGTTACACATTTGTGGGCTTATAACTTGGCTTCTGAATATCCTAGAGAGGTCAGGTTTGTTTTAGCGTACTCCAATTAACAGCCCCTACAACCACAAAAAGGAATGGAGTCATTAGCACTTATGGTTTTTAAATGGCACCCAGAATTATGTTGCACGAAGCACAATTTCACATCATTCTGGGTTCATTTGTGTGAAAACAAGGCCCAATCATGCTGAATCGTTACAGGAAGGTAGAATCTATTGAGTTGTAAGTGATCTGAACGTTTCATGATGAAAGCACTTTCCTAAGGGGGTCAAACCATGTCCCAAAGGTCACCGGATCTGGTGTCAATTTAAAGAAGTAGTCCAGTTACACATTTGTGGGCTTATAACTTGGCTTCTGAATGTCCTAGAGAAGTCAGGCTTGTTTTAGTGTACTCCAATCAACAGCCCCTACAACCACAAAAAGGAATGGAGTCATTAGCACTTATGGTTTGTAAATGGCACCCAGAATTATGTTGCACGAAGCACAATTTCACATCATTCTGGGTCCATTTGTGTGAAAACAAGGTCCAATCAGGCTGAAACGTTACAAGAAGGTAGAATCTATTGAGTTGTAAGTGATCTGAACTTTTCATGATGATCGCACAATCCTATAGGGGGTCAACCCATGTCCCAAAGGTCACCGGATCTGGCTGTAATGTGCTCGTCATAGTCGCGATCGTTGTCACTCGAATCCGTTGTTCTCACGACAGGTGGTAGCGTTGTCTCCTGCATGTTGTCTTCGCGTGCGGCAAGCGTTGTGCTGTGCTCGTTATAATGGTTGTCTTCGAACAAAGGGGGTGTTGAATACTCCTTCGCGAGTAGTGTAGGAGGTGGTGTGATGGGACGTATCTCAGAGGCGTTATGTGAGCGTACCACCATGGCCTGAGCAACTGCGACTACTGAGAGTACACCCAGTACAGACAGCGAGATCTTTTTTTTCTTGGGTGTTGTACGTGTGGGTACAGCCGCTTTAATGGCAGTGAGAGCAAGTGGGCAAATGTATTTATAGGTCACTAGCAGAAACTAAGGCACGTGGTCAGAGTGTAATCGTAACCACCGTAGCTCTTGTCATAATTTAATATACATAGAAATCAGAAACGGGCATGTCAGGATAGACATCGCGAGTGATAATGCGGCCAGTATCTGTGTGCGCTTGAGAGCACCTTGTTGTTCTACTGTGGTGCCCACGCCGCCAGGTCTGTAAATGTCATCGACCTCCTTTATATACGCATACGCTAAAGACCGTATATTCTCTATGGATTTGAACACGTCCTTTGTTTCGCGTAACGCTTGAGCTGTCTCGAGCGTGATGTTGTGAGTGTACGCCAGTGTTTCACGTGCACCGAGGTCCGAAAGGGCGTGCGTTACAACTATTAACCTTGGTTTGGGAGTGTGGCGAAACGCTCGCTCCGCTGTAATGGGCGGATGCAATGTTATCACCTGGTACGTTTCGTTAGTCGGGTCGTAACACACCGGTCCGTCACACGGACCGTCACATTGTATGGGGCACAGTAAGGACAACACACCGCCGACCGTGACTTCGCACTCGACCGCGGTGGTGTTATCGATTTGCAAAGGATCACATACGCCTCTCCAGTCGCAATGAGGCACATTGTAGTCGACGCGACCGTCGGTCACCATAGCTTTCGTCAGCCAACACACTCGATTGCCCTTCGAAACATCGGCGATCAACGTGAGCTTAGAGGTCGACGTCGCTTTACTGTACGCCAGGATATCCGTGTGTGAGTGCACGCTCGACGTCGATTGACAACCGGTCATGTCAGACCTGATCAGACCTTCCGAACACATGACCATTAGTTGTTGTGCGGCCGAGAGTATCGCGATCATACCGTTGAGATGTGTAGAAAGCGCGTACACGCCAGCCTTCCACGTTTCCAAAATTTCCAGCAGTCTAGAGGGACTTGTCTTAGCGCGCACGGCTGTGCTGAATTTGCGTTGGGTAGACACAACGGCTTCGACCTCGCTTAGGATCTGTGGGCTCATGTACTCGTGGTAGGCCAAGACGTGTATAGTCGAGCGCGGTGACGCCCCGAACACTTGACCCGGTTTTTTTGTGGCGATATGCGTGTCCAGTAACGTGGCAAAGTCCGCGTGTCTAGCGTGTATTGATTTTACAGCTCGCTCATACCCCAACAGTACGGTCCGTAGAAGTTTGTTCACTTGTTTCCATGCGCTCGTGGAACACAGGACATCGCAACCTCTGTGATACTCAAGTAAAGCGTCAAACACCAGCTGCTTGCACGTTGGAAATACAATCGGTAGTAACTTCTTACTCCACTCTATGTTGAACTCGTATAGTATGTATATGGGCGGTTGCGGCGGTTTGCGCATTTTCTATCTACCCTCCGCTAATATCACTCTGTGGTCTGTCTCCTGAGATGGTGCGGTTGGAACTTGCGAGAGTGCACTATCGACGGTCGGCGTTTCCATTTCGTCAACTGTCATTTTCAGCCGCTGGCAAACGGCCGTCGACGGTCGATGCGAGACACCAACATAACGTTAGACCGCGACCCTCATGCCAGTTTTCTGTAGTACTGGTTGTAGTTTCTGGTGCACACTCGAAACGCCATTACGATCACAATTACGTTGATTAATAAATCCAGTGTTGTAGCGACTGCAGCCAGCGCCGTCGCGCAACTTGTGTCGGTGTTATCTCTCGATACTTTCATTCGTATCCGAGCGTATGCAGAATCTACGGATCTGGTGAAGTTGCTTGTCACTAGCTTGCGCACGTTTGATATGGCACTTTGCGCGAGACTCGCACAACCTGCAGTGGCGACCGTCGCGTCAGTGCAAAGTTTTTCCGATATATCGCTCGCAACATCGTTTGTCATTTGCTGTACACTGCGCACACTGGCCGCGAGGTCGCGGAGAGGGTCTTCGTTACGAGTTGTGTAATATCCGCTGACTTGCCGATTCAATTCTGGTGGCGCTGACCCAAACGAGAACGCTTTTAAGGCGCATGTCGTGGTAACTCTGGTAGCGCCGTGGTTGACGAGGACGATCATCTTTAGCAATAGTTCATCTCGAAGCACAACGATGGTGAGGGCGACGGGTTGGCCGGTTCCGCCTTCAGGCCACTCGGTTGCCGGTAGATTGCCCAATGCCACACACGCAGACGAACCCTGTACACACTCAATGACCCGTGTGCGATCGTTGATTTCTGCTAGTACGTTTGCTAGTTCTAAGTGCTTCCACGGATCGGGCGTGGGCACGCGCTTGTTTTAGAGGCGTTTTCGCGCAGCCTCTACCCTGCACGACCGCTCGTGGCCACACTAGCTATATTTATCTTTATTTGTTTCACACACACACACACACACACACACACACACACACACACACACATACATACACACACACACACACACACACACACACACACACACACACACACACACACACACACACACACACACACACACACACATACAGGCCCTTGCGTGCAAACCCCGGTCAGGTCTGCAGTGTACACATCAGAGACATGATGTGCTTTCACAGAACTGAGGTTGTTCATTACTAAATGACTTTTACAGGAATATTGTTATTATACTATTCAACAGGTTGATCATAATAATGTGTATTAAAC
Organism: Nothobranchius furzeri; assembly: GCF_043380555.1. Classification (NCBI taxonomy): domain Eukaryota; kingdom Metazoa; phylum Chordata; class Actinopteri; order Cyprinodontiformes; family Nothobranchiidae; genus Nothobranchius; species Nothobranchius furzeri. The sequence continues at coordinate 1,279,200 of NC_091741.1, forward strand.
CCACAACCTAGCACTGAGGACAGAGGGACTTTATTTAAATTAGTACTTAATGGAAACGATACATAATGATACATAAGAGCCATGTCATACATTCAGCCTAGGAATAGTAGCATTGTGCATTATTAAAAATATACAGATCAATTGTTCGAATCCCATTGTTGCAAAGTAAAACTCTAATAAAACTCTAGTCTGACATCAACAGAGAAGACTTAGTGTATGTACTACAAATACAGCATTAGGATTTCGAGTGGACCGTGCACCTTGTGAGCCATCAGAGGCTTATGACGCAACATATCTTCCAGTTGCTATTAGACAATTTATAATTCTCGACCATTTTTCGGAACTGGTTTCTTGGGTCCGTGAGTAAATGCCAAATGAGATGATAGTCCTTAAGTAAGTTCCTGGCGATCCCATGTCACGCTCTTGCCCATCAGCCGGTGAATGCTGAGACGGAACTCGATGAGAGCGATGTATTTTTTAAGTGCTCCGAATGTACTTCTAACAAGCGTGCGATTCACTTCGTGAGTAAACCGCAGCTGCAGCTGATTCAAACAGTCGAGCCAACTTTCTACATCACAATATGCGTTTTGTAGTTAGTCAAGTTACCTTTTGTGTGGCGCATGCACGGGTCGTTAGCGTCCAGCTCCCAGCTTAGAGAGTCCTGTATTGACACAGACGTCAATACATCTCGATGTCATGCAACACACAAAGTCTGTCGCATACAGGTGGGTTAACACATGTACGATACCTTTTGTGTGGCGCATGCACGGGTCGTTAGCGTCCAGCTCCTGGCTTATAGAGAGTCCTGTATTGACACAGACGTCAATACATCTCGATGTCATGCAACACACAAAGTCTGTCGCATACAGGTGGGTTAACACAGATGTACGATGTGTGCGATGGCGCGCCCGTTTACAATGGGACACGACGATGATCATTGTTAACCAAACTCTTGTTTCTCACGACAGGTGGTAGCGTTGTCTCCTGCACCTGGTCTTCGTGCACAGAGGGTGTTGTAATGTGCTCGTCATAGTCGCGATCGTTGTCACTCGAATCCATTGTTCTCACGACAGGTGGTAGCGTTGTCTCCTGCATGTTGTCTTCGCGTGCGGCAAGCGTTGTGCTGTGCTCGTTATAATGGTTGTCTTCGTACAAAGGGGGTGTTGAATACTCCTTCGCGAGTAGTCTAGGAGGTGGTGTGATGGAACGTATCTCAGAGGCGTTATTAGAGCGTACCACCATGGCCTGAGCAACTGCGACTACTGAGAGTACACCCAGTACAGACAGCGAGATCAATTTTTTTTCTTGGGTGTTGTACGTGTGGGTACAGCCGCTTTAATGGCAGTGAGAGCAAGTGGGCAAATGTATTTATAGGTCACTAGCAGAAACTAAGGCACGTGGTCAGAGTGTAATCGTAACCACCTAAAGTAGCTCTTGTCATAATTTAATATACATAGAAATCAGAAACGGGTATGTCAGGATAGACATCGCGAGTGATAATGCGGCCAGTATCTGTGTGCGCTTGAGAGCACCTTGTTGTTCTACTGTGGTGCCCACGCCGCCGGGTCTGTAAATGTCATCGACCTACTTTATATACGCATATGCTAAAGACCGTATATTCTCTATGGATTTGAACACGTCCTTTGTTTCGCGTAACGCTTGAGCTGTCTCGAGCGTGATGTTGTGAGTGTACACCAGTGTTTCGCGTGCACCGAGGTCCGAAAGGGCGTGCGCTACAACTATTAACCTTGGTTTGGGAGTGTGGCGAAACGCTCACTCCGCTGTAATGGGCAGATGCAATGTTATCAAATGGTACGTTTCGTTAGTCGGGTCGTAACACACCGGTCCGTCACACGGACCGTCACATTGTATGGGGCTTATACTATTCAACAGGTTGATCATAATAATGTGTATTAAACCCACAACCTAGCACTGAGGACAGAGGGACTTTATTTAAATTAGTACTTAATGGAAACAATACATAATGATACATAAGAGCCATGTCATACATTCAGCCTAGGAATAGTAGCATTGTGCACTATTAAAAATATACACATCAATTGCTCGAATCCCATTGTTGCAAAGTAAAACTCTAATAAAACTCTAGTCTGACATCAACAGAGAAGACTTAGTGTATGTACTACAAATACAGCATTAGGATTTCGAGTGGACCGTGCACCTGGTGAACCATCAGAGGCTTATGACGCAACATATCTTCCAGTTCTGACTGAGCGCCTCCAGGAGAGAGGCCCAAGCAAGACACGCCCCGAGGAGCGTCTTGCCACATGTCACTACTCGGTCTGACTGAGCGCCTCCAGGAGAGAGGTCCAAGCAAGACACGCCCCGAGGAGCGTCTTGCCACATGTCACTACTCGGTCTGACTGAGCGCCTCCAGGAGGGAGGTCCAAGCAAGACGCGCCCCGAGGAGCGTCTTGCCACATGTCACTACTCGGTCTGACTGAGCACCTCCAGGAGAGAGGCCCAAGCAAGACGTGCCCCGAGGAGCGTCTTGCCACATGTCAACAATGGGTCTGACTGAGGGCCTCCAGGAGAGAAGCCCAAGCAAGACGCGCCCCGAGGAGCGTCTTGCCACATGTCAACACTGGGTCTGACTGAGGGCCCCCAGGAGAGAGGCCCAAATAAGACGCGCCCCGAGGAGCGTCTTGCCACATGTCAACACTGGGTCTGACTGAGGGCCTCCAGGAGAGAAGCCCAAGCAAGATGCGCCCCGAGGATGTTCTTGCCACATGTCAGCACTCGGTCTGACTGAGCGCCTCCAGGAGAGAGGCCCAAGCACGACGCGCCCCGAGGAGCGTCTTGCCACATGTCAACACTGGGTCTGACTGAGCGCCTCCAGGAGAGAGGCCCAAGCAAGACGCGCCCGGAGGAGGTCAAGACGCTCCTCGGGGCGTGTCTTGCTTGGGCTTCTCTCCTGGAGGCCCTCAGTCAGACCCATTGTTGACATGTGGCAAGACGCTCCTCGGAGCACGTCTTGCTTGGGCCTCTCTCCTGGAGGCGCTCAAACAGACCGAGTAGTGACATGTGGCAAGACGCTCCTCGGGGCGCGTCTTGCTGGGGCTTCTCTCATGGAGGCACTCAGTCAGACCCAGTGTTGACATGTGGCAAGACGCTCCTCGGGGCGCGTCTTGCTTGGACCTCTCTCCCTGAGGCGCTCAGTAAGACCGAGTAGTGACATGTGGCAAGACGCTCCTCGGGGCGCATCTTGCTTGGGCCTCTCTCATGGAGGCCCTCTGTCAGACCCAGTGTTGACATGTGTCAAGACGCTCCTCGGGGGGCGTCTTGCTTTGGCCTCTCTCCTGGAGGCACTCAGTCTGACCGAGTGCTGACATGTGGCAAGAAGCTCCTCGGGGCGCGTCTTGCTTGGACTTCTCTCCCGGAGGCCCTCATTAAGAACCATTGTTGACATGTGGCAAGACGCTCCTCGGGGCGCGTCTTGCTTGGGCCTCTCTCCAGAAGGCCCTCAATCAGACCCAGTGTTGACACGTGGCAAGACACTCCTCGGGGCGCGTCTTGCTTGGGCCTCTCTCCTGCAGGCCCTCTGTCATACCCAGTGTTGACATGTGTCAAGACGCTCCTCGGGGCGCATCTTGCTTGGGCTTCTCTCCTGGAGGCCCTCAGTCAGACCCATTGTTGGCATGTGGCAAGACGCTCCTCGGGGCGCGTCTTGCTTGGGCCTCTCTCCTGGAGGCGCTCAGTCAGACCGAGTGCTGACATGTGGTAAGACGTTCCTCGGGGCGCGTCTTGCTTGGGCTTCTCTCCTGGAGGCGCTCAGAAAGACCCAGTGTTGACATGTGACAAGACGCTCCTCGGGGCGCGTCTTGCTTGGGCCTCTCTCCTGGAGGCGCTCAGTCAGAACCAGAGGTGACATGTGGCAAGACGCTCCTCGGGGCGCGTCTTGCTTGGGCCTCTCTCCTGGAGGCCCTCTGTCAGACCCAGTGTTGACATGTGGCAAGACGCTCCTCCGGGCGCATCTTGCTTGGGCCTCTCTCCTGGAGGCCCTCAGTCAGACCCATTGTTGACATGTGGCAAGACGCTCCTCGGGGCGCGTCTTGCTTGGGCCTCTCTCCTGGAGGCGCTCAGTCAGACCGAGTGCTGACCTAAGGCAAGACGCTCCTCGGGGCGCGTCTTGCTGGGGCCTCTCTCCTGGAGGCGCTCAGTCAGACCCAGTGCTGACATGTGGCAAGACGCTCCTCGGGGCGCGTCTTGCTTGGGCCTCTCTCCTGGAGGCGCTCAGTCAGACTGAGTAGTGACATGTGGCCTGACGATCCTTGGGGCACGTCTTGCTTGGGCCTCTCTCCAGGAGGCGCTCAGTCAGACCCAGTGGTGACATGTGGCAAGACACTCCTCGGGGCGCGTCTTGCTTGGGCCTCTCTCGTGGAGGCCCTCTGTCAGACCCAGTGTTGACATGTGTCAAGACGCTCCTCGGGGCGCGTCTTGCTTGGGCTTCTCTCCTGGAGGCCCTCAGTGAGACCCATTGTTGACATGTGGCAAGACGCTCCTCGGGGCGCGTCTTGCTTGGGCTTCTCTCCTGGAGGCGCTCAGACAGACCCAGTGTTGACATGTGACAAGACGCTCCTCGGGGCGCGTCTTGCTTGGGCCTCTCTCCTGGAGGCGCTCAGTCAGAACCAGAGGTGACATGTGGCAAGACGCTCCTCGGGGCGCGTCTTGCTTGGGCCTCTCTCCTGGAGGCCCTCTGTCAGACCCAGTGTTGACATGTGGCAAGACGCTCCTCCGAGCGCATCTTGCTTGGGCCTCTCTCCTGGAGGCGCTCAGTCAGACTGAGTAGTGACATGTTGCAAGACGCTGCTCGGGGCGCGTCTTGCTTGGGCCTCTCTCCTGGAGGCGCTCAGTCAGACTGAGTAGTGACATGTGGCCTGACGCTCCTCGGGGCGCGTGTTGCTTGGGCCTCTCTCCTGGAGGCGCTCAGTCTGACCAAGTGGTGACATGTGGCAAGACACTCCTCGGGGCGCGTCTTGCTTGGGCCTCTCTCCTGGAGGCCCTCTGTCATACCCAGTGTTGACATGTGTCAAGACGCTCCTCGGGGCGCGTCTTGCTTGGGCTTCTCTCCTGGAGGCCCTCAGTCAGACCCATTGTTGGCATGTGGCAAGACGCTCCTCGGGGCGCGTCTTGCTTGGGCCTCTCTCCTGGAGGCGCTCAGTCAGACCGAGTGCTGACATGTGGCAAGACGCTCCTCGGGCCGCGTGTTGCTTGGGCTTCTCTCCTGGAGGCCCTCAGTCAGACCCATTGTTGACATGTGGCAAGACGTTCCTCGGGGCGCGTCTTGCTTGGGCCTCTCTCCTGGAGGCGCTCAGTCAGACCGAGTGCTGACATGTGGCAAGACGCTCCTCGGGGCGCGTCTTGCTTGGGCTTCTCTCCTGGAGGCGCTCAGAAAGACCCAGTGTTGACATGTGGCAAGACGCTCCTCCGGGCGCATCTTGCTTGGGACTCTCTCCTGGAGGCCCTCAGTCAGACCCATTGTTGACATGTGGCAAGACGCTCCTCGGGGCGCGTCTTGCTTGGGCCTCTCTCCTGGAGGCGCTCAGTCAGACTGAGTAGTGACATGTGGCCTGACGATCCTCGGGGCACGTCTTGCTTGGGCCTCTCTCCTGGAGGCGCTCAGTCAGACCCAGTGGTGACATGTGGCAAGACACTCCTCGGGGCGCGTCTTGCTTGGGCCTCTCTCGTGGAGGCCCTCTGTCAGACCCAGTGTTGACATGTGTCAAGACGCTCCTCGGGGCGCGTCTTGCTTGGGCTTCTCTCCTGGAGGCCCTCAGTCAGACCCATTGTTGACATGTGGCAAGACGCTCCTCGGGGCGCGTCTTGCTTGGGCTTCTCTCCTGGAGGCGCTCAGACAGACCCAGTGTTGACATGTGACAAGACGCTCCTCGGGGCGCGTCTTGCTTGCGCCTCTCTCCTGGAGGCGCTCAGTCAGAACGAGAGGTGACATGTGGCAAGACGCTCCTCGGGGCGCGTCTTGCTTGGGCCTCTCTCCTGGAGGCCCTCTGTCAGACCCAGTGTTGACATGTGGCAAGACGCTCCTCCGGGCGCATCTTGCTTGGGCCTCTCTCCTGGAGGCGCTCAGTCAGACTGAGTAGTGACATGTGGCAAGACACTCCTCGGGGCGCGTCTTGGTTGGGCCTCTCTCCTGGAGGCGCTCATTCAGACCCAGTGGTGACATGTGGCAAGACGCTCCTCGGGGCGCGTATTGCTTTGGCCTCTCTCCTGAATGCCCTCTGTCAGACCGAGTGTTGACATGTGGCAAGACTCTCCTCGGGGCGCGTCTTGCTTGGGCTTCTCTCATGGAGGCCCTCAGTCCGACCCAGTGTTGACATGTGTCAAGACGCTCCTCGGGGCGTGTCTTGCTTGGGCCTCTCTCCTGGAGGCGCTCAGTCAGACCCAGTGTTGACATGTGGCAAGACGCTCCTTTGGGCGCGTCTTGCTTGGGCTTCTCTCCTGGAGGCCCTCAGTCAGACCCATTGTTGACATGTGGCAAAACGCTCCTCGGGGCATGTCTTGCTTGTGCCTCTCTCCTGGAGGCGCTCAGTCAGACCGAGTAGTGACATGTGGCAAGACGCTCCTCGGGGCGCGTCTTGCTTGGACCTCCCTCCTGGAGGCGCTCAGTCAGACCGAGTAGTGACATTTGGCAAGACGCTCCTCGGGGCGCGTCTTGCTTGGACCTCTCTCCTGGAGGAGCTCAGTTAGATCGAGTAGTGACATGTGGCAAGACGCTCCTCGGGGCGCGTCTTGCTTGGGCCTCTCTCCTGGAGGCGCTCAGTCAGACCGAGTGCTGACATAAGGCAAGACGCTCCTCGGGGCGCGTCTTGCTGGGGCCTCTCTCCTGGAGGTGCTCAATCAGACCCAGTGGTGACACGTGGCAAGACGCTCCTCTGGGCGCGTCTTGCTTGGGCCTCTCTCCTGGAGGAGCTCAGTCAGACCCAGTGGTGACACGTGGCAAGACGCTCCTCTGGGCGCGTCTTGCTTGGGCCTCTCTCCTGGAGGCGCTCAGTCAGACACAGTGTTGACATGTGGCAAGACACTCCTCGGGGCGCGTCTTGCCTGGGCCTCTCTCCTGGATGCCCTCTGTCAGACCCAGTGTTGACATGTGGCAAGACTCTCCTCGGGGCGCGTCTTGCTTGGGCTTCTCTCATGGAGGCCCTCAGTCAGACCCAGTGTTGACATGTGTCAAGACGCTCCTCGGGCCGTGTCTTGCTTGGGCCTCTCTCCTGGAAGCGCTCAGTCAGACCCAGTGTTGACATGTGGCAAGACGCTCCTCGGGGCGCTTCTTGCTTGGGCTTCTCTCCTGGAGGCGCTCAGTCAGACCGAGTAGTGACATGTGGCAAGACGCTCCTCGGGGCGCGTCTTGCTGGGGCTTCTCTCATGGAGGCACTCAGTCAGACCCAGTGTTGACATGTGGCTAGACGCTCCTCGGGGCGCGTGTTGCTTGGACCTCTCTCCTGGAGGCGCTCAGTCAGACCCAGTGTTGACATGTGGCAAGACACTCCTCGGGGCGCGTCTTGCCTGGGCTTCTCTCATGGAGGCCCACAGTAAGACCCATTGTTGACATGTGGAAAGAAGGTCCTCGGGGCGCGTCTTGCTTTGGCTTCTCTCCTGGAGGCCCTCAGTCAGACCCATTGTTGACATGTGGCAAGACGCTCCTCGGGGCGCGTCTTGCTGGGGCTTCTCTCATGGAGGCACTCAGTCAGACCCAGTGTTGACATGTGGCAAGACGCTCCTCGGGGCGCGTGTTGCTTGGACCTCTCTCCTGGAGGCGCTCAGTCAGACCGAGTAGTGACATGTGGCAAGACGCTCCTCGGGGCGCGTCTTGCTGGGGCCTCTCTCCTGGAGGCGCTCAGTCAGACCCAGTGTTGACATGTGTCAAGACGCTCCTCGGGGGTTTCTTGCTTGCGCCTCTCTCCTGGAGGCGCTCAGTCAGACCCAGAGGCGACATGTGGCAAGACGCTCCTCGGGCCTCTCTCCTGGAGGCGCTCAGTCAGACCCAGTGTTGACATGTGGCAAGACGTTCCTCGGGGCGCGTCTTGCTTGGGCCTCTCGCCTGGAGGCGCTCAGTCAGACCGAGTGCTGACATGTTGCAAGACGCTCCTCCGGGCGCGTCTTGCTTGGGCCTCTCTCCTGGAGGCGCTCAGTCAGACCCAGTGTTGACATGTGGCAAGACGCTCCTCGGGGCGCGTCGTGCTTGGGCCTCTCTCCTGGAGGCGCTCAGTCAGACCGAGTGCTGACATGTGGCAAGAACATCCTCGGGGCGCATCTTGCTTGGGCTTCTCTCCTGGAGGCCCTCAGTCAGACCCAGTGTTGACATGTGGCAAGACGCTCCTCGGGGCGCGTCTTATTTGGGCCTCTCTCCTGGGGGCCCTCAGTCAGACCCAGTGTTGACATGTGGCAAGACGCTCCTCGGGGCGCGTCTTGCTTGGGCTTCTCTCCTGGAGGCCCTCAGTCAGACCCATTGTTGACATGTGGGAAGACGTTCCTCGGGGCACGTCTTGCTTGGGCCTCTCTCCTGGAGGTGCTCAGTCAGACCGAGTAGTGACATGTGGCAAGACGCTCCTCGGGGCGCGTCTTGCTTGGACCTCCCTCCTGGAGGCGCTCAGTCAGACCGAGTAGTGACATGTGGCAAGACGCTCCTCGGGGCGTGTCTTGCTTGGACCTCTCTCCTGGAGGCGCTCAGTTAGACCGAGTAGTGACATGTGGCAAGACGCTCCTCGGGGCGGGTCTTGCTTGGGCCTCTCTCCTGGAGGCGCTCAGTCAGAACTGGAAGATATGTTGCGTCATAAGCCTCTGATGGTTCACCAGGTGCACGGTCCACTCGAAATCCTAATGCTGTATTTGTAGTACATACACTAAGTCTTCTCTGTTGATGTCAGACTAGAGTTTTATTAGAGTTTTACTTTGCAACAATGGGATTCGAGCAATTGATGTGTATATTTTTAATAGTGCACAATGCTACTATTCCTAGGCTGAATGTATGACATGGCTCTTGTGTATCATTATGTATCGTTTCCATTAAGTACTAATTTAAATAAAGTCCCTCTGTCCTCAGTGCTAGGTTGTGGGTTTAATACACATTATTATGATCAACCTGTTGAATAGTATAATAACAATATTCCTGTAAAAGTCATTTAGTAATGAACAACCTCAGTTCTGTGAAAGAACATCATGTCTCTGATGTGTACACTGCAGGCCTGACCGGTCTTGCTGGGGCCTCTCTCCTGGAGGCGCTCAATCAGACCCAGTGGTGACACGTGGCAAGACGCTCCTCGGGGCGCGTCTTGCTTGGGCCTCTCTCCTGGAGGCGCTCAGTCAGACCAAGTGGTGACACGTGGCAAGAAGCTCTTTGTGGCGCGTCTTGCTTGGGCCTCTCTCCTGGAGGCGCTCAGTCAGACCCAGTGTTGACATGTGGAAAGACACTCCTCGGGGCGCGTCTTGCTTGGGCCTCTCTCATGGAGGCCCTCTGTCAGACCCAGTGTTGACATGTGTCAAGACGCTCCTCGGGGCGCGTCTTGCTTTGGCTTCTCTCGTGGAGGCGCTCAGTCAGACCGAGTGCTGACATGTGGCAAGAAGCTCCTCGGGGCGCGTCTTGCTTGGGCTTCTCTCCTGGAGGCCCTCAGTAAGACCCATTGTTGACATGTGGCAAGACGCTCCTCGTGGTGCGTCTTGCTTGGGCCTCTCTCCAGAAGGCCCTCAATCAGACCCAGTGTTGACACGTGGCAAGACGCTCCTCGGGGCGCGTCTTGCTTGGGCCTCTCTCCTGGAGGGGCTCAGTCAGACTGAGTAGTGACATGTGGCCTGACGCTCCTCGGGGCGCGTCTTGCCTGGGCCTCTCTCCTGGAGGCGCTCAGTCAGACCCAGTGGTGACATGTGGCAAGACACTCCTCGGGGCGCGTCTTTCTTGGGCCCCTCTCCTGGAGGCCCTCTGTCAGACCCAGTGTTGACATATGTCAAGACGCTCCACGGGGCGCGTCTTGCTTGGGCTTCTCTCCTGGAGGCCCTCAGTCAGACCCATTGTTGACATGTGGCAAGACGCTCCTCGGGCCGCGTCTTGCTTGGGCCTCTCTCCTGGAGGCGCTCAGTCAGAACCAGAGGTGACATGTGGCAAGACGCTCCTCGGGGCGCGTCTTGCTTGGGCCTCTCTCCTGGAGGCCCTCTGTCAGACCCAGTGTTGACATGTGGCAAGACGCTCCTCCGGGCGCATCTTGCTTGGGCCTCTCTCCTGGAGGCCCTCAGTAAGACCCATTGTTGACATGTGGCAAGACGCTCCTCGGGGCGCGTATTGCTTGGGCCTCTCTCCAGAAGGCCCTCAATAAGACCCAGTGTTGACATGTGGCAAGACGCTCCACGGGGCGCGTCTTGCTTGGGCTTCTCTCCTGGAGGCCCTCAGTCAGACCCATTGTTGACATGTGGCAAGACGCTCCTCGGGGCGCGTCTTGCTTGGGCCTCTCTCCTGGAGGCGCTCAGTCAGACCCAGTGTTGACATGTGGCAAGACGCTCCACGGGGCGCGTCTTGCTTGGGCTTCTCTCCTGGAGGCCCTCAGTCAGACCCATTGTTGACATGTGGCAAGACGCTCCTCGGGGCACGTCTTGCTTGGGCCTCTCTCCTGGAGGCGCTCAGTCAGACCGAGTAGTGACATGTGGCAAGACGCTCCTCGGGGCGCGTCTTGCTTGGGCCTCTCTCATGGAGGCCCTCTGTCAGACCCAGTGTTGACATGTGGCAAGACGCTCCTCGGGGCGCGTCTTGCTTGGGCCTCTCTCCAGAAGGCCCTCAATCAGACCCAGTGTTGACATGTGGCAAGACGCTCCTCGGGGCGCGTCTTGCTTGAGCTTCTCTCATGGATGCCCTCTGTCAGACCCAGTGTTGACATGTGTCAAGACGCTCCACGGGGCGCGTCTTGCTTGGGCTTCTCTCCTGGAGGCCCTCAGTCAGACCCATTGTTGACATGTGGCAAGACGCTCCTCGGGGCGCGTCTTGCTTGGACCTCTCTCCTGGAGGCGCTCAGTCAGAACCAGAGGTGACATGTGGCAAGACGCTCCTCGGGGCGCGTCTTGCTTGGGCCTCTCTCCTGGAGGCCCTCTGTCAGACCCAGTGTTGACATGTGGCAAGACGCTCCTCCGGGCGCATCTTGCTTGGGCCTCTCTCCTGGAGGCCCTCAGTAAGACCCATTGTTGACATGTGGCAAGACGCTCCTCGGGGCGCGTATTGCTTGGGCGTCTCTCCAGAAGGCCCTCAATAAGACCCAGTGTTTACATGTGGCAAGACGCTCCACGGGGCGCGTCTTGCTTGGGCTTCTCTCCTGGAGGCCCTCAGTCAGACCCATTGTTGACATGTGGCAAGACGCTCCTCGGGGCGCGTCTTGCTTGGGCCTCTCTCCTGGAGGCGCTCAGTCAGACCCAGTGTTGACATGTGGCAAGACGCTCCACGGGGCGCGTCTTGCTTGGGCTTCTCTCCTGGAGGCCCTCAGTCAGACCCATTGTTGACATGTGGCAAGACGCTCCTCGGGGCACGTCTTGCTTGGGCCTCTCTCCTGGAGGCGCTCAGTCAGACCGAGTTGTGACATGTGGCAAGACGCTCCCCGGGGCGCGTCTTGCTTGGACCTCTCTCCTGGAGGCGCTCAGTTAGACCGAGTAGTGACATGTCGCAAGACGCTCCTCGGGGCGCGTCTTGCTTGGGCCTCTCTCATGGAGGCCCTCTCTCAGACCCAGTGTTGACAAGTGGCAAGACGCTCCTCGGGGCGCGTCTTGCTTGGGCCTCTCTCCTGGAGGCGCTCAGTCAGAACCAGAGGTGACATGTGGCAAGACGCTCCTCGGGGTGCGTCTTGCTTGGGCCTCTCTCCTGGAGGCCCTCTGTCAGACCCAGTGTTGACATGTGGCAAAACGCTCCTCCGGGCGCATCTTGCTTGGGCCTCTCTCCTGGAGGCCCTCAGTAAGACCCATTGTATACATGTGGCAAGACGCTCCTCGGGGCGCGTCTTGCTTGGGCCTCTCTCCAGAAGGCCCTCAATCAGACCCAGTGTTGACATGTGGCAAGACGCTCCTCGGGGCGCGTCTTGCTGGGGCTTCTCTCATGGAGGCACTCAGTCAGATCCAGTGTTGACATGTGGCAAGACGTTCCTCGGGGCGCGTCTTGCTTGGACCTCTCTCCCTGAGGCGCTCAGTCAGACCGAGTAGTGACATGTGGCAAGACGCTCCTCGGGGCGCGTCTTGCTTGGACCTCTCTCCCTGAGGCGCTCAGTCAGACCCAGTGTTGACATTTGGCAAGACACTCCTCGGGGCGCGTCTTGCTTGGGCCTCTCTCATGGAGGCCCTCTGTCAGACCCAGTGTTGACATGTGTCAAGACGCTCCTCGGGGGGCGTCTTGCTTTGGCCTCTCTCCTGGAGGTGCTCAGTCTGACCGAGTGCTGACATGTGGCAAGAAGCTCCTCGGGGCGCGTCTTGCTTGGGCTTCTCACCTGGAGGCTCTCAGTAAGAACCATTGTTGACATGTGGCAAGACGCTCCTCGGGGCGCGTCTTGCTTGGGCCTCTCTCCAGAAGGCCCTCAATCAGACCCAGTGTTGACACGTGGCAAGACGCTCCTCGGGGCGCGTCTTGCTTGGGCCTCTCTCCTGGAGGCGCTCAGTCAGACCAAGTGGTGACATGTGGCAAGACACTCCTCGGGGCGCGTCTTGCTTGGGCCTCTCTCCTGGAGGCCCTCTGTCAGACCCAGTGTTGACATGTGGCAAGACATTCCTCGGGGCGCGTCTTGCTTGGGCCTCTCTCATGGAGGCCCTCTGTCAGACCCAGTGTTGACATGTGTCAAGACGCTCCCCGGGGCGCGTCTTGCTTTGGCCTCTCTCCTGGAGGCGCTCAGTCAGACCGAGTGCTGACATGTGGCAAGAAGCTCCACGGGGCGCGTCTTGCTTGGGCTTCTCTCCTGGAGGCCCTCAGTCAGACCCATTGTTGACATGTGGCAAGACGCTCCTCGGGGCGCGTCTTGCTTGGGCCTCTCTCCTGGAGGCGCTCAGTCAGACCCAGTGTTGACATGTGGCAAGACGCTCCACGGGGCGCGTCTTGCTTGGGCTTCTCTCCTGGAGGCCCTCAGTCAGACCCATTGTTGACATGTGGCAAGACGCTCCTCGGGGCACGTCTTGCTTGGGCCTCTCTCCTGGAGGCGCTCAGTCAGACCGAGTAGTGACATGTGGCAAGACGCTCCTCGGGGCGCGTCTTGCTTGGGCCTCTCTCATGGAGGCCCTCTGTCAGACCCAGTGTTGACATGTGGCAAGACGCTCCTCGGGGCGCGTCTTGCTTGGGCCTCTCTCCTGGAGGCGCTCAGTCAGAACCAGAGGTGACATGTGGCAAGACGCTCCTCGGGGTGCGTCTTGCTTGGGCCTCTCTCCTGGAGGCCCTCTGTCAGACCCAGTGTTGACATGTGGCAAAACGCTCCTCCGGGCGCATCTTGCTTGGGCCTCTCTCCTGGAGGCCCTCAGTAAGACCCATTGTATACGTGTGGCAAGACGCTCCTCGAGGCGCGTCTTGCTTGGGCCTCTCTCCAGAAGGCCCTAAATCAGACCCAGTGTTGACATGTGGCAAGACGCTCCTCGGGGCGCGTCTTGCTTGAGCTTCTCTCATGGAGGCCCTCTGTCAGACCCAGTGTTGACATGTGTCAAGACGCTCCACGGGGCACGTCTTGCTTAGGCTTCTCTCCTGGAGGCCCTCAGTCAGACCCATTGTTGACATGTGGCAAGACGCTCCTCGGGGCGCGTCTTGCTTGGACCTCTCTCCTGGAGTCGCTCAGTCAGAACCAGAGGTGACATGTGGCAAGACGCTCCTCGGGGCGCGTCTTGCTTGGGCCTCTCTCCTGGAGGCCCTCTGTCAGACCCAGTGTTGACATGTGGCAAGACGCTCCTTCGGGCGCATCTTGCTTGGGCCTCTCTCCTGGAGGCCCTCAGTAAGACCCATTGTTGACATGTGGCAAGACGCTCCTCGGGGCGCGTATTGCTTGGGCGTCTCTCCAGAAGGCCCTCAGTCAGACCCATTGTTGACATGTGGCAAGACGCTCCTCGGGGCGCGTCTTGCTTGGGCCTCTCTCCTGGAGGCGCTCAGTCAGACCCAGTGTTGACATGTGGCAAGACGCTCCACGGGGCGCGTCTTGCTTGGGCTTCTCTCCTGGAGGCCCTCAGTCAGACCCATTGTTGACATGTGGCAAGACGCTCCTCGGGGCACGTCTTGCTTGGGCCTCTCTCCTGGAGGCGCTCAGTCAGACCGAGTTGTGACATGTGGCAAGACGCTCCCCGGGGCGCGTCTTGCTTGGACCTCTCTCCTGGAGGCGCTCAGTTAGACCGAGTAGTGACATGTCGCAAGACGCTCCTCGGGGCGCGTCTTGCTTGGGCCTCTCTCATGGAGGCCCTCTGTCAGACCCAGTGTTGACAAGTGGCAAGACGCTCCTCGGGGCGCGTCTTGCTTGGGCCTCTCTCCTGGAGGCGCTCAGTCAGAACCAGAGGTGACATGTGGCAAGACGCTCCTCGGGGTGCGTCTTGCTTGGGCCTCTCTCCTGGAGGCCCTCTGTCAGACCCAGTGTTGACATGTGGCAAAACGCTCCTCCGGGCGCATCTTGCTTGGGCCTCTCTCCTGGAGGCCCTCAGTAAGACCCATTGTATACATGTGGCAAGACGCTCCTCGGGGCACGTCTTGCTTGGGCCTCTCTCCAGAAGGCCCTCAATCAGACCCAGTGTTGACATGTGGCAAGACGCTCCTCGGGGCGCGTCTTGCTTGGGCTTCTCTCATGGAGGCCCTCAGTCAGACCTAGTGTTGACATGTGTCAAGACGCTCCTCGGGGCGTGTCTTGCTTGGGCCTCTCTCCTGGAGGCGCTCAAACAGACCGAGTAGTGACATGTGGCAAGACGCTCCTCGGGGCGCGTCTTGCTGGGGCTTCTCTCATGGAGGCACTCAGTCAGACCCAGTGTTGACATGTGGCAAGACGCTCCTCGGGGCGCGTCTTGCTTGGACCTCTCTCCCTGAGGCGCTCAGTCATACCGAGTAGTGACATGTGGCAAGACGCTCCTCGGGGCGCGTCTTGCTTGGACCTCTCTCCCTGAGGCGCTCAGTCAGACCCAGTGTTGACATTTGGCAAGACACTCCTCGGGGCGCGTCTTGCTTGGGCCTCTCTCATGGAGGCCCTCTGTCAGACCCAGTGTTGACATGTGTCAAGACGCTCCTCGGGGGGCGTCTTGCTTTGGCCTCTCTCCTGGAGGTGCTCAGTCTGACCGAGTGCTGACATGTGGCAAGAAGCTCCTCGGGGCGCGTCTTGCTTGGGCTTCTCACCTGGAGGCTCTCAGTAAGAACCATTGTTGACATGTGGCAAGACGCTCCTCGGGGCGCGTCTTGCTTGGGCCTCTCTCCAGAAGGCCCTCAATCAGACCCAGTGTTGACACGTGGCAAGACGCTCCTCGGGGCGCGTCTTGCTTGGGCCTCTCTCCTGGAGGCGCTCAGTCAGACCAAGTGGTGACATGTGGCAAGACACTCCTCGGGGCGCGTATTGCTTGGGCCTCTCTCCTGGAGGCCCTCTGTCAGACCCAGTGTTGACATGTGGCAAGACACTCCTCGGGGCGCGTCTTGCTTGGGCCTCTCTCATGGAGGCCCTCTGTCAGACCCAGTGTTGACATGTGTCAAGACGCTCCCCGGGGCGCGTCTTGCTTTGGCCTCTCTCCTGGAGGCGCTCAGTCAGACCGAGTGCTGACATGTGGCAAGAAGCTCCACGGGGCGCGTCTTGCTTGGGCTTCTCTCCTGGAGGCCCTCAGTCAGACCCATTGTTGACATGTGGCAAGACGCTCCTCGGGGCGCGTCTTGCTTGGGCCTCTCTCCTGGAGGCGCTCAGTCAGACCCAGTGTTGACATGTGGCAAGACGCTCCACGGGGCGCGTCTTGCTTGGGCTTCTCTCCTGGAGGCCCTCAGTCAGACCCATTGTTGACATGTGGCAAGACGCTCCTCGGGGCACGTCTTGCTTGGGCCTCTCTCCTGGAGGCGCTCAGTCAGACCGAGTAGTGACATGTGGCAAGACGCTCCTCGGGGCGCGTCTTGCTTGGGCCTCTCTCATGGAGGCCCTCTGTCAGACCCAGTGTTGACATGTGGCAAGACGCTCCTCGGGGCGCGTCTTGCTTGGGCCTCTCTCCTGGAGGCGCTCAGTCAGAACCAGAGGTGACATGTGGCAAGACGCTCCTCGGGGTGCGTCTTGCTTGGGCCTCTCTCCTGGAGGCCCTCTGTCAGACCCAGTGTTGACATGTGGCAAAACGCTCCTCCGGGCGCATCTTGCTTGGGCCTCTCTCCTGGAGGCCCTCAGTAAGACCCATTGTATACGTGTGGCAAGACGCTCCTCGAGGCGCGTCTTGCTTGGGCCTCTCTCCAGAAGGCCCTCAATCAGACCCAGTGTTGACATGTGGCAAGACGCTCCTCGGGGCGCGTCTTGCTTGGGCTTCTCTCATGGAGGCCCTCTGTCAGACCCAGTGTTGACATGTGTCAAGACGCTCCACGGGGTGCGTCTTGCTTGGGCTTCTCTCCTGGAGGCCCTCAGTCAGACCCATTGTTGACATGTGGCAAGACGCTCCTCGGGGCACGTCTTGCTTGGACCTCTCTCCTGGAGGCGCTCAGTCAGAACCAGAGGTGACATGTGGCAAGACGCTCCTCGGGGCGCGTCTTGCTTGGGCCTCTCTCCTGGAGGCCCTCTGTCAGACCCAGTGTTGACATGTGGCAAGACGCTCCTCCGGGCGCATCTAGCTTGGGCCTCTCTCCTGGAGGCCCTCAGTAAGACCCATTGTTGACATGTGGCAAGACGCTCCTCGGGGCGCGTATTGCTTGGGCGTCTCTCCAGAAGGCCCTCAATAAGACCCAGTGTTTACATGTGGCAAGACGCTCCACGGGGCGCGTCTTGCTTGGGCTTCTCTCCTGGAGGCCCTCAGTCAGACCCATTGTTGACATGTGGCAAGACGCTCCTCGGGGCGCGTCTTGCTTGGGCCTCTCTCCTGGAGGCGCTCAGTCAGACCCAGTGTTGACATGTGTCAAGACGCTCCACGGGGCGCGTCTTGCTTGGGCTTCTCTCCTGGAGGCCCTCAGTCAGACCCATTGTTGACATGTGGCAAGACGCTCATCGGGGCACGTCTTGCTTGGGCCTCTCTCCTGGAGGCGCTCAGTCAGACCGAGTTGTGACATGTGGCAAGACGCTCCTCGGGGCGCGTCTTGCTTGGACCTCTCTCCTGGAGGCGCTCAGTTAGACCGAGTAGTGACATGTCGCAAGACGCTCCTCGGGGCGCGTCTTGCTTGGGCCTCTCTCATGGAGGCCCTCTGTCAGACCCAGTGTTGACATGTGGCAAGACACTCCTCGGGGCGCGTCTTGCTTGGGCCTCTCTCCTGGAGGCGCTCAGTCAGAACCAGAGGTGACATGTGGCAAGACGCTCCTCGGGGTGCGTCTTGCTTGGGCCTCTCTCCTGGAGGCCCTCTGTCAGACCCAGTGTTGACATGTGGCAAAACGCTTCTCCGGGCGCATCTTGCTTGGGCCTCTCTCCTGGAGGCCCTCAGTAAGACCCATTGTATACATGTGGCAAGACGCTCCTCGGGGCGCGTCTTGCTTGGGCCTCTCTCCAGAAGGCCCTCAATCAGACCCAGTGTTGACATGTGGCAAGACGCTCCTCGGGGCGCGTCTTGCTTGGGCTTCTCTCATGGAGGCCCTCAGTCAGACCCAGTGTTGACATGTGTCAAGACGCTCCTCGGGGCGTGTCTTGCTTGGGCCTCTCTCCTGGAGGCGCTCAAACAGACCGAGTAGTGACATGTGGCAAGACGCTCCTCGGGGCGCGTCTTGCTGGGGCTTCTCTCATGGAGGCACTCAGTCAGATCCAGTGTTGACATGTGGCAAGACGCTCCTCGGGGCGCGTCTTGCTTGGACCTCTCTCCCTGAGGCGCTCAGTCAGACCGAGTAGTGACATGTGGCAAGACGCTCCTCGGGGCGCGTCTTGCTTGGACCTCTCTCCCTGAGGCGCTCAGTCAGACCGAGTAGTGACATGTGGCAAGACGCTCCTCGGGGCGCGTCTTGCTTGGACCTCTCTCCCTGAGGCGCTCAGTCAGACCCAGTGTTGACATTTGGCAAGACACTCCTCGGGGCGCGTCTTGCTTGGGCCTCTCTCATGGAGGCCCTCTGTCAGACCCAGTGTTGACATGTGTCAAGACGCTCCTCGGGGGGCGTCTTGCTTTGGCCTCTCTCCTGGAGGCGCTCAGTCTGACCGAGTGCTGACATGTGGCAAGAAGCTCCTCGGGGCGCGTCTTGCTTGGGCTTCTCACCTGGAGGCCCTCAGTAAGAACCATTGTTGACATGTGGCAAGACGCTCCTCGGGGCGCGTCTTGCTTGGGCCTCTCTCCAGAAGGCCCTCAATCAGACCCAGTGTTGACACGTGGCAAGACGCTCCACGGGGCGCGTCTTGCTTGGGCCTCTCTCCTGGAGGCGCTCAGTCAGACCAAGTGGTGACATGTGGCAAGACACTCCTCGGGGCGCGTCTTGCTTGGGCCTCTCTCCTGGAGGCCCTCTGTCAGACCCAGTGTTGACATGTGGCAAGACACTCCTCGGGGCGCGTCTTGCTTGGGCCTCTCTCATGGAGGCCCTCTGTCAGACCCAGTGTTGACATGTGTCAAGACGCTCCTCGGGGCGCGTCTTAATTTGGCCTCTCTCCTGGAGGCGCTCAGTCAGACCGAGTGCTGACATGTGGCAAGAAGCTCCTCAGGGCGCGTCTTGCTTGGGCTTCTCTCCTGGAGGCCCTCAGTAAGACCCATTGTTGACATGTGGCAAGACGCTCCTCGGGGCGCGTCTTGCTTGGGCCTCTCTCCTGGAGGCGCTCAGTCAGACTGAGTAGTGACATGTGGCCTGACGCTCCTCGGGGCGCGTGTTGCTTGGGCCTCTCTCCTGGAGGAGCTCAGTCAGACCAAGTGGTGACATGTGGCAAGACGCTCCTCGGGGCGCGTCTTGCTTGGGCTTCTCTCCAGAAGGCCCTCAATCAGACCCAGTGTTGACAAGTGGCAAGACGCTCCTCGGGGCGCGTCTTGCTTGGGCCTCTCTCCTGGAGGCGCTCAGTCAGAATGAGTAGTGACATGCGGTCTGACGCTCCTCGGGGCGCGTGTTGCTTGGGCCTCTCTCCTGGAGGCGCTCAGTCAGACCAAGTGGTGACATGTGGCAAGACACTTCTCGGGGCGCGTCTTGCTTGGGCCTCTCTCCTGGAGGCCCTCTGTCAGACCCAGTGTTGACATGTGGCAAGACACTCCTCGGGGCGCGTCTTGCTTGGGCCTCTCTCATGGAGGCCCTCTGTCAGACTCAGTGTTGACATGTGTCAAGACGCTCCTCGGGGCGCGTCTTGCTTTGGCCTCTCTCCTGGAGGCGCTCAGTCAGACCGAGTGCTGACATGTGGCAAGACGCTCCTCGGGCCGCGTGTTGCTTGGGCTTCTCTCCTGGAGGCCCTCAGTCAGACCCATTGTTGACATGTGGCAAGACGCTCCTCGGGGCGCGTCTTGCTTGGGCCTCTCTCCTGGAGGCGCTCAGTCAGACCGAGTGCTGACATTTGGCAAGACGCTCCTCGGGGCGCGTCTTGCTTGGGCCTCTCTCATGGAGGCCCTCTGTCAGACCCAGTGTTGACATGTGTCAAGACGCTCCACGGGGCGCGTCTTGCTTGGGCTTCTCTCCTGGAGGCCCTCAGTCAGACCCATTGTTGACATGTGGCAAGACGCTCCTCGGGGCACGTCTTGCTTGGGCCTCTCTCCTGGAGGCGCTCAGTCAGACCGAGTTGTGACATGTGGCAAGACGCTCCTCGGGGCGCGTCTTGCTTGGACCTCTCTCCTGGAGGCGCTCAGTTAGACCGAGTAGTGACATGTCGCAAGACGCTCCTCGGGGCGCGTCTTGCTTGGGCCTCTCTCATGGAGGCCCTCTGTCAGACCCAGTGTTGACATGTGGCAAGACACTCCTCGGGGCGCGTCTTGCTTGGGCCTCTCTCCTGGAGGCGCTCAGTCAGAACCAGAGGTGACATGTGGCAAGACGCTCCTCGGGGTGCGTCTTGCTTGGGCCTCTCTCCTGGAGGCCCTCTGTCAGACCCAGTGTTGACATGTGGCAAAACGCTTCTCCGGGCGCATCTTGCTTGGGCCTCTCTCCTGGAGGCCCTCAGTAAGACCCATTGTATACATGTGGCAAGACGCTCCTCGGGGCGCGTCTTGCTTGGGCCTCTCTCCAGAAGGCCCTCAATCAGACCCAGTGTTGACATGTGGCAAGACGCTCCTCGGGGCGCGTCTTGCTTGGGCTTCTCTCATGGAGGCCCTCAGTCAGACCCAGTGTTGACATGTGTCAAGACGCTCCTCGGGGCGTGTCTTGCTTGGGCCTCTCTCCTGGAGGCGCTCAAACAGACCGAGTAGTGACATGTGGCAAGACGCTCCTCGGGGCGCGTCTTGCTGGGGCTTCTCTCATGGAGGCACTCAGTCAGATCCAGTGTTGACATGTGGCAAGACGCTCCTCGGGGCGCGTCTTGCTTGGACCTCTCTCCCTGAGGCGCTCAGTCAGACCGAGTAGTGACATGTGGCAAGACGCTCCTCGGGGCGCGTCTTGCTTGGACCTCTCTCCCTGAGGCGCTCAGTCAGACCGAGTAGTGACATGTGGCAAGACGCTCCTCGGGGCGCGTCTTGCTTGGACCTCTCTCCCTGAGGCGCTCAGTCAGACCCAGTGTTGACATTTGGCAAGACACTCCTCGGGGCGCGTCTTGCTTGGGCCTCTCTCATGGAGGCCCTCTGTCAGACCCAGTGTTGACATGTGTCAAGACGCTCCTCGGGGGGCGTCTTGCTTTGGCCTCTCTCCTGGAGGCGCTCAGTCTGACCGAGTGCTGACATGTGGCAAGAAGCTCCTCGGGGCGCGTCTTGCTTGGGCTTCTCACCTGGAGGCCCTCAGTAAGAACCATTGTTGACATGTGGCAAGACGCTCCTCGGGGCGCGTCTTGCTTGGGCCTCTCTCCAGAAGGCCCTCAATCAGACCCAGTGTTGACACGTGGCAAGACGCTCCTCGGGGCGCGTCTTGCTTGGGCCTCTCTCCTGGAGGCGCTCAGTCAGACCAAGTGGTGACATGTGGCAAGACACTCCTCGGGGCGCGTCTTGCTTGGGCCTCTCTCCTGGAGGCCCTCTGTCAGACCCAGTGTTGACATGTGGCAAGACACTCCTCGGGGCGCATCTTGCTTGGGCCTCTCTCATGGAGGCCCTCTGTCAGACCCAGTGTTGACATGTGTCAAGACGCTCCTCGGGGCGCGTCTTAATTTGGCCTCTCTCCTGGAGGCGCTCAGTCAGACCGAGTGCTGACATGTGGCAAGAAGCTCCTCAGGGCGCGTCTTGCTTGGGCTTCTCTCCTGGAGGCCCTCAGTAAGACCCATTGTTGACATGTGGCAAGACGCTCCTCGGGGCGCGTCTTGCTTGGGCCTCTCTCCTGGAGGCGCTCAGTCAGACTGAGTAGTGACATGTGGCCTGACGCTCCTCGGGGCGCGTGTTGCTTGGGCCTCTCTCCTGGAGGCGCTCAGTCAGACCAAGTGGTGACATGTGGCAAGACGCTCCTCGGGGCGCGTCTTGCTTGGGCTTCTCTCCAGAAGGCCCTCAATCAGACCCAGTGTTGACAAGTGGCAAGACGCTCCTCGGGGTGCGTCTTGCTTGGGCCTCTCTCCTGGAGGCGCTCAGTCAGAATGAGTAGTGACATGCGGTCTGACGCTCCTCGGGGCGCGTGTTGCTTGGGCCTCTCTCCTGGAGGCGCTCAGTCAGACCAAGTGGTGACATGTGGCAAGACACTTCTCGGGGCGCGTCTTGCTTGGGCCTCTCTCCTGGAGGCCCTCTGTCAGACCCAGTGTTGACATGTGGCAAGACACTCCTCGGGGCGCGTCTTGCTTGTGCCTCTCTCATGGAGGCCCTCTGTCAGACTCAGTGTTGACATGTGTCAAGACGCTCCTCGGGGCGCGTCTTGCTTTGGCCTCTCTCCTGGAGGCGCTCAGTCAGACCGAGTGCTGACATGTGGCAAGACGCTCCTCGGGCCGCGTGTTGCTTGGGCTTCTCTCCTGGAGGCCCTCAGTCAGACCCATTGTTGACATGTGGCAAGACGCTCCTCGGGGCGCGTCTTGCTTGGGCCTCTCTCCTGGAGGCGCTCAGTCAGACCGAGTGCTGACATTTGGCAAGACGCTCCTTGGGGCGCGTCTTGCTTGGGCTTCTCTCCTGGAGGCGCTCAGACAGACCCAGTGTTGACATGTGACAAGACGCTCCTTGGGGCCCGTCTTGCTTGGGCCTCTCTCCTGGAGGCGCTCAGTCAGAACCAGAGGTGACATGTGGCAAGACGCTCCTCGGGGCGCGTCTTGCTTGGGCCTCTCTCCTGGAGGCCCTCTGTCAGACCCAGTGTTGACATGTGGCAAGACGCTCCTCGGGGCGCGTCTTGCTTGGGCCTCTCTCATGGAGGCGCTCAGTAAGACCGAGTGCTGACAGAAGGCAAGACGCTCCTCGGGGCGCTCATTGCTTGGGCCTCTCTCCTGAATGCCCTCTGTCAGACCGAGTGTTGACATGTGGCAAGACTCTCCTCGGGGCGCGTCTTGCTTGGGCTTCTCTCATGGAGGCCCTCAGTCCGACCCAGTGTTGACATGTGTCAAGACGCTCCTCAGGGCGTGTCTTGCTTTGGCCTCTCTCCTGGAGGCGCTCAGTCAGACCCAGTGTTGACGTGTGGCAAGACGCTCCTCTGGGCGCGTCTTGCTTGGGCTTCTCTCCTGGAGGCCCTCAGTCAGACCCATTGTTGACATGTGGCAAGACGCTCCTCGGGGCACGTCTTGCTTGGGCCTCTCTCCTGGAGGCGCTCAGTCAGACCGAGTAGTGACATGTGGCAAGACGCTCCTCGGGGCGCGTCTTGCTTGGACCTCCCTCCTGGAGGCGCTCAGTCAGACCGAGTGCTGACATAAGGCAAGACGCTCCTCGGGGCGCGTCTTGCTGGGGCCTCTCTCCTGGAGGTGCTCAATCAGACCCAGTGGTGACACGTGGCAAGACGCTCCTCTGGGCGCGTCTTGCTTGGGCCTCTCTCCTGGAGGAGCTCAGTCAGACCCAGTGGTGACACGTGGCAAGACGCTCCTCGAGGCGCATCTTGCTTGGGCCTCTCTCCTGGAGGCGCTAAGTCAGACCCAGTGTTGACACGTGGCAAGACGTTCCTCGGGGCGCGTCTTGCTTGGGCCTCTCTCCTGGAGGCGCTCAGTCAGACACAGTGTTGACATGTGGCAAGACACTCCTCGGGGCGCGTCTTGCTTGGGCTTCTCTCATGGAGGCCCTCAGTAAGACCCATTGTTGACATGTGGAAAGAAGCTCCTCTGGGCGCGTCTTGCTTTGGCTTCTCTCCTGGAGGCCCTCAGTCAGACCCATTGTTGACATGTGGCAAGACGCTCCTCGGGGCGCGTATTGCTTGGGCCTCTCTCCTGGATGCCCTCTGTCAGACCCAGTGTTGACATGTGGCAAGACGCTCCTCGTGTCACGTCTTGCTTGGGCCTCTCTCCTGGAGGCGCTCAGTCAGACCGAGTAGTGACATGTGGCAAGACGCTCCTCGGGGCGTGTCTTGCTTGGACCTCTCTCCTGGAGGCGCTCAGTTAGACCGAGTAGTGACATGTCGCAAGACGCCCCTCGGGGCGCGTCTTGCTTGGGCTTCTCTCATGGAGGCCCTCAGTAAGACCCATTGTTGACATGTGGAAAGAAGCTCCTCGGGGCGCGTCTTGCTTTGGCTTCTCTCCTGGAGGCCCTCAGTCAGACCCATTGTTGACATGTGGCAAGACGCTCCTCGGGGCGCGTATTGCTTGGGCCTCTCTCCTGGATGCCCTCTGTCAGACCCAGTGTTGACATGTGGCAAGACTCTCCTCGGGGCGCGTCTTGCTTGGGCTTCTCTCATGGAGGCCCTCAGTCAGACCCAGTGTTGACATGTGTCAAGACGCTCCTCGGGGCGTGTCTTGCTTGGGCCTCTCTCCTGGAGGCGCTCAGTCAGACCCAGTGTTGACATGTGGCAAGACGCTCCTCGGGGCGCTTCTTGCTTGGGCTTCTCTCCTGGAGGCCCTCAGTCAGACCCATTGTTGACATGTGGCAAGACGCTCCTCTGGGCGCGTCTTGCTTGGGCTTCTCTCCTGGAGGCCCTCAGTCAGACCCATTGTTGACATGTGGCAAGACGCTCCTCGGGGCACGTCTTGCTTGGGCCTCTCTCCTGGAGGCGCTCAGTCAGACCGAGTAGTGACATGTGGCAAGACGCTCCTCGGGGCGCGTCTTGCTTGGACCTCCCTCCTGGAGGCGCTCAGTCAGACCGAGTAGTGACATTTGGCAAGACGCTCCTCGGGGCGCGTCTTGCTTGGGCCTCTCTCCTGGAGGCGCTCAGTCAGACCGAGTGCTGACATAAGGCAAGACGCTCCTCGGGGCGCGTCTTGCTGGGGCCTCTCTCCTGGAGGTGCTCAATCAGACCCAGTGGTGACACGTGGCAAGACGCTCCTCTGGGCGCGTCTTGCTTGGGCCTCTCTCCTGGAGGAGCTCAGTCAGACCCAGTGGTGACACGTGGCAAGACGCTCCTCGAGGCGCATCTTGCTTGGGCCTCTCTCCTGGAGGCGCTAAGTCAGACCCAGTGTTGACACGTGGCAAGACGTTCCTCGGGGCGCGTCTTGCTTGGGCCTCTCTCCTGGAGGCGCTCATTCAGACACAGTGTTGACATGTGGCAAGACACTCCTCGGGGCGCGTCTTGCTTGGGCTTCTCTCATGGAGGCCCTCAGTAAGACCCATTGCTGACATGTGGAAAGAAGCTCCTCGGGGCGCGTCTTGCTTTGGCTTCTCTCCTGGAGGCCCTCAGTCAGACCCATTGTTGACATGTGGCAAGACGCTCCTCGGGGCGCGTATTGCTTGGGCCTCTCTCCTGGATGCCCTCTGTCAGACCCAGTGTTGACATGTGGCAAGACGCTCATCGGGTCACGTATTGCTTGGGCCTCTCTCCTGGAGGCGCTCAGTCAGACCGAGTAGTGACATGTGGCAAGACGCTCCTCGGGGCGCGTCTTGCTTGGACCTCTCTCCTGGAGGCGCTCAGTTAGACCGAGTAGTGACATGTCGCAAGACGCTCCTCGGGGCGCGTCTTGCTTGGGCATCTCTCATGGAGGCCCTCAGTAAGACCCATTGTTGACATGTGGAAAGAAGCTCCTCGGGGCGCGTCTTGCTTTGGCTTCTCTCCTGGAGGCCCTCAGTCAGACCCATTGTTGACATGTGGCAAGACGCTCCTCGGGGCGCGTATTGCTTGGGCCTCTCTCCTGGATGCCCTCTGTCAGACCCAGTGTTGACATGTGGCAAGACTCTCCTCGGGGCGCGTCTTGCTTGGGCTTCTCTCATGGAGGCCCTCAGTCAGACCCAGTGTTGACATGTGTCAAGACGCTCCTCGGGGCGTGTCTTGCTTGGGCCTCTCTCCTGGAGGCGCTCAGTCAGACCCAGTGTTGACATGTGGCAAGACGCTCCTCGGGGCGCTTCTTGCTTGGGCTTCTCTCCTGGAGGCCCTCAGTCAGACCCATTGTTGACATGTGGCAAGACGCTCCTCGGGGCGCGTCTTGCTTGGGCCTCTCTCCTGGAGGCGCTCAGTCAGACCCATTGTTGACATGTGGCAAGACGCTCCTCGGGGCACGTCTTGCTTGGGCCTCTCTCCTGGAGGCGCTCAGTCAGACCGAGTAGTGACATGTGGCAAGACGCTCCTCGGGGCGCGTCTTGCTTGGACCTCTCTCCTGGAGGCGCTCAGTTAGACTGAGTAGCGACATGTCGCAAGACGCTCCTCGGGGCGCGTCTTGCTTGGGCCTCTCTCCTGGAGGCGCTCAGTCAGACCAAGTGGTGACATGTGGCAAGACACTCCTCGGGGCGCGTCTTGCTTGGGCCTCTCTCCTGGAGGCCCTCTGTCAGACCCAGTGTTGACATGTGGCAAGACACTCCTCGGGGCGCGTCTTGCTTGGGCCTCTCTCATGGAGGCCCTCTGTCAGACCCAGTGTTGACATGTGTCAAGACGCTCCTCGGGGCGCGTCTTGCTTTGGCCTCTCTCCTGGAGGCGCTCAGTCAGACCGAGTGCTGACATGTGGCAAGAAGCTCCTCGGGGCGCGTCTTGCTTGGGCTTCTCTCCTGGAGGCCCTCAGTAAGACCCATTGTTGACATGTGGCAAGACGCTCCTCGTGGTGCGTCTTGTTTGGGCCTCTCTCCAGAAGGCCCTCAATCAGACCCAGTGTTGACACGTGGCAAGACGCTCCTCGGGGCGCGTCTTGCTTGGGCCTCTCTCCTGGAGGCGCTCAGTCAGACTGAGTAGTGACATGTGGCCTGACGCTCCTCGGGGCGCGTCTTAATTTGGCCTCTCTCCTGGAGGCGCTCAGTCAGACCGAGTGCTGACATGTGGCAAGAAGCTCCTCAGGGCGCGTCTTGCTTGGGCTTCTCTCCTGGAGGCCCTCAGTAAGACCCATTGTTGACATGTGGCAAGACGCTCCTCGGGGCGCGTCTTGCTTGGGCCTCTCTCCTGGAGGCGCTCAGTCAGACTGAGTAGTGACATGTGGCCTGACGCTCCTCGGGGCGCGTGTTGCTTGGGCCTCTCTCCTGGAGGCGCTCAGTCAGACCAAGTGGTGACATGTGGCAAGACGCTCCTCGGGGCGCGTCTTGCTTGGGCTTCTCTCCAGAAGGCCCTCAATCAGACCCAGTGTTGACAAGTGGCAAGACGCTCCTCGGGGTGCGTCTTGCTTGGGCCTCTCTCCTGGAGGCGCTCAGTCAGAATGAGTAGTGACATGCGGTCTGACGCTCCTCGGGGCGCGTGTTGCTTGGGCTTCTCTCCTGGAGGCCCTCAGTCAGACCCATTGTTGACATGTGGCAAGACGCTCCTCGGGGCGCGTCTTGCTTGGGCCTCTCTCCTGGAGGCGCTCAGTCAGACCGAGTGCTGACATTTGGCAAGACGCTCCTTGGGGCGCGTCTTGCTTGGGCTTCTCTCCTGGAGGCGCTCAGACAGACCCAGTGTTGACATGTGACAAGACGCTCCTTGGGGCCCGTCTTGCTTGGGCCTCTCTCCTGGAGGCGCTCAGTCAGAACCAGAGGTGACATGTGGCAAGACGCTCCTCGGGGCGCGTCTTGCTTGGGCCTCTCTCCTGGAGGCCCTCTGTCAGACCCAGTGTTGACATGTGGCAAGACGCTCCTCGGGGCGCGTCTTGCTTGGGCCTCTCTCATGGAGGCGCTCAGTAAGACCGAGTGCTGACAGAAGGCAAGACGCTCCTCGGGGCGCTCATTGCTTGGGCCTCTCTCCTGAATGCCCTCTGTCAGACCGAGTGTTGACATGTGGCAAGACTCTCCTCGGGGCGCGTCTTGCTTGGGCTTCTCTCATGGAGGCCCTCAGTCCGACCCAGTGTTGACATGTGTCAAGACGCTCCTCAGGGCGTGTCTTGCTTTGGCCTCTCTCCTGGAGGCGCTCAGTCAGACCCGGTGTTGACGTGTGGCAAGACGCTCCTCTGGGCGCGTCTTGCTTGGGCTTCTCTCCTGGAGGCCCTCAGTCAGACCCATTGTTGACATGTGGCAAGACGCTCCTCGGGGCACGTCTTGCTTGGGCCTCTCTCCTGGAGGCGCTCAGTCAGACCGAGTAGTGACATGTGGCAAGACGCTCCTCGGGGCGCGTCTTGCTTGGACCTCCCTCCTGGAGGCGCTCAGTCAGACCGAGTGCTGACATAAGGCAAGACGCTCCTCGGGGCGCGTCTTGCTGGGGCCTCTCTCCTGGAGGTGCTCAATCAGACCCAGTGGTGACACGTGGCAAGACGCTCCTCTGGGCGCGTCTTGCTTGGGCCTCTCTCCTGGAGGAGCTCAGTCAGACCCAGTGGTGACACGTGGCAAGACGCTCCTCGAGGCGCATCTTGCTTGGGCCTCTCTCCTGGAGGCGCTAAGTCAGACCCAGTGTTGACACGTGGCAAGACGTTCCTCGGGGCGCGTCTTGCTTGGGCCTCTCTCCTGGAGGCGCTCAGTCAGACACAGTGTTGACATGTGGCAAGACACTCCTCGGGGCGCGTCTTGCTTGGGCTTCTCTCATGGAGGCCCTCAGTAAGACCCATTGTTGACATGTGGAAAGAAGCTCCTCTGGGCGCGTCTTGCTTTGGCTTCTCTCCTGGAGGCCCTCAGTCAGACCCATTGTTGACATGTGGCAAGACGCTCCTCGGGGCGCGTATTGCTTGGGCCTCTCTCCTGGATGCCCTCTGTCAGACCCAGTGTTGACATGTGGCAAGACGCTCCTCGTGTCACGTCTTGCTTGGGCCTCTCTCCTGGAGGCGCTCAGTCAGACCGAGTAGTGACATGTGGCAAGACGCTCCTCGGGGCGTGTCTTGCTTGGACCTCTCTCCTGGAGGCGCTCAGTTAGACCGAGTAGTGACATGTCGCAAGACGCCCCTCGGGGCGCGTCTTGCTTGGGCTTCTCTCATGGAGGCCCTCAGTAAGACCCATTGTTGACATGTGGAAAGAAGCTCCTCGGGGCGCGTCTTGCTTTGGCTTCTCTCCTGGAGGCCCTCAGTCAGACCCATTGTTGACATGTGGCAAGACGCTCCTCGGGGCGCGTATTGCTTGGGCCTCTCTCCTGGATGCCCTCTGTCAGACCCAGTGTTGACATGTGGCAAGACACTCCTCGGGGCGCGTCTTGCTTGGGCTTCTCTCATGGAGGCCCTCAGTCAGACCCAGTGTTGACATGTGTCAAGACGCTCCTCGGGGCGTGTCTTGCTTGGGCCTCTCTCCTGGAGGCGCTCAGTCAGACCCAGTGTTGACATGTGGCAAGACGCTCCTCGGGGCGCTTCTTGCTTGGGCTTCTCTCCTGGAGGCCCTCAGTCAGACCCATTGTTGACATGTGGCAAGACGCTCCTCTGGGCGCGTCTTGCTTGGGCTTCTCTCCTGGAGGCCCTCAGTCAGACCCATTGTTGACATGTGGCAAGACGCTCCTCGGGGCACGTCTTGCTTGGGCCTCTCTCCTGGAGGCGCTCAGTCAGACCGAGTAGTGACATGTGGCAAGACGCTCCTCGGGGCGCGTCTTGCTTGGACCTCCCTCCTGGAGGCGCTCAGTCAGACCGAGTAGTGACATTTGGCAAGACGCTCCTCGGGGCGCGTCTTGCTTGGGCCTCTCTCCTGGAGGCGCTCAGTCAGACCGAGTGCTGACATAAGGCAAGACGCTCCTCGGGGCGCGTCTTGCTGGGGCCTCTCTCCTGGAGGTGCTCAATCAGACCCAGTGGTGACACGTGGCAAGACGCTCCTCTGGGCGCGTCTTGCTTGGGCCTCTCTCCTGGAGGAGCTCAGTCAGACCCAGTGGTGACACGTGGCAAGACGCTCCTCGAGGCGCATCTTGCTTGGGCCTCTCTCCTGGAGGCGCTAAGTCAGACCCAGTGTTGACACGTGGCAAGACGTTCCTCGGGGCGCGTCTTGCTTGGGCCTCTCTCCTGGAGGCGCTCATTCAGACACAGTGTTGACATGTGGCAAGACACTCCTCGGGGCGCGTCTTGCTTGGGCTTCTCTCATGGAGGCCCTCAGTAAGACCCATTGTTGACATGTGGAAAGAAGCTCCTCGGGGCGCGTCTTGCTTTGGCTTCTCTCCTGGAGGCCCTCAGTCAGACCCATTGTTGACATGTGGCAAGACGCTCCTCGGGGCGCGTATTGCTTGGGCCTCTCTCCTGGATGCCCTCTGTCAGACCCAGTGTTGACATGTGGCAAGACGCTCATCGGGTCACGTCTTGCTTGGGCCTCTCTCCTGGAGGCGCTCAGTCAGACCGAGTAGTGACATGTGGCAAGACGCTCCTCGGGGCGCGTCTTGCTTGGACCTCTCTCCTGGAGGCGCTCAGTTAGACCGAGTAGTGACATGTCGCAAGACGCTCCTCGGGGCGCGTCTTGCTTGGGCATCTCTCATGGAGGCCCTCAGTAAGACCCATTGTTGACATGTGGAAAGAAGCTCCTCGGGGCGCGTCTTGCTTTGGCTTCTCTCCTGGAGGCCCTCAGTCAGACCCATTGTTGACATGTGGCAAGACGCTCCTCGGGGCGCGTATTGCTTGGGCCTCTCTCCTGGATGCCCTCTGTCAGACCCAGTGTTGACATGTGGCAAGACTCTCCTCGGGGCGCGTCTTGCTTGGGCTTCTCTCATGGAGGCCCTCAGTCAGACCCAGTGTTGACATGTGTCAAGACGCTCCTCGGGGCGTGTCTTGCTTGGGCCTCTCTCCTGGAGGCGCTCAGTCAGACCCAGTGTTGACATGTGGCAAGACGCTCCTCGGGGCGCTTCTTGCTTGGGCTTCTCTCCTGGAGGCCCTCAGTCAGACCCATTGTTGACATGTGGCAAGACGCTCCTCGGGGCGCGTCTTGCTTGGGCCTCTCTCCTGGAGGCGCTCAGTCAGACCCATTGTTGACATGTGGCAAGACGCTCCTCGGGGCACGTCTTGCTTGGGCCTCTCTCCTGGAGGCGCTCAGTCAGACCGAGTAGTGACATGTGGCAAGACGCTCCTCGGGGCGCGTCTTGCTTGGACCTCTCTCCTGGAGGCGCTCAGTTAGACTGAGTAGCGACATGTCGCAAGACGCTCCTCGGGGCGCGTCTTGCTTGGGCCTCTCTCATAGAGGCCCTCTGTCAGACCCAGTGTTGACATGTGGCAAGACGCTCCTCGGGGTGCGTCTTGCTTGGGCCTCTCTCCTGGAGGCCCTCTGTGAGACCCAGTGTTGACATGTGGCAAAACGCTCCTCCGGGCGCATCTTGCTTGGGCCTCTCTCCTGGAGGCCCTCAGTAAGACCCATTGTATACATGTGGCAAGACGCTCCTCGGGGCGCGTCTTGCTTGGGCCTCTCTCCAGAAGGCCCTCAATCAGACCCAGTGTTGACATGTGGCAAGACGCTCCTCGGGGCGCGTCTTGCTTGGGCTTCTCTCATGGAGGCCGTCAGTCAGACCCAGTGTTGACATGTGTCAAGACGCTCCTCGGGGCGTGTCTTGCTTGGGCCTCTCTCCTGGAGGCGCTCAAACAGACTGAGTAGTGACATGTGGCAAGACGCTCCTCGGGGCGCGTCTTGCTGGGGCTTCTCTCATGGAGGCACTCAGTCAGATCCAGTGTTGACATGTGGCAAGACGCTCCTCGGGTTGCGTCTTGCTTGGACCTCTCTCCCTGAGGCGCTCAGTCAGACCGAGTAGTGACATGTGGCAAGACGCTCCTCGGGGCGCGTCTTGCTTGGACCTCTCTCCCTGAGGCGCTCAGTCAGACCCAGTGTTGACATTTGGCAAGACACTCCTCGGGGCGCGTCTTGCTTGGACCTCTCTCATGGAGGCCCTCTGTCAGACCCAGTGTTGACATGTGTCAAGACGCTCCTCGGGGGGCGTCTTGCTTTGGCCTCTCTCCTGGAGGCGCTCAGTCTGACCGAGTGCTGACATGTGGCAAGAAGCTCCTCGGGGCGCGTCTTGCTTGGGCTTCTCACCTGGAGGCCCTCAGTAAGAACCATTGTTGACATGTGGCAAGATGCTCCTCGGGGCGCGTCTTGCTTGGGCCTCTCTCCAGAAGGCCCTCAATCAGACCCAGTGTTGACACGTGGCAAGACGCTCCTCGGGGCGCGTCTTGCTTGGGCCTCTCTCCTGGAGGCGCTCAGTCAGACCAAGTGGTGACATGTGGCAAGACACTCCTCGGGGCGCGTCTTGCTTGGGCCTCTCTCCTGGAGGCCCTCTGTCAGACCCAGTGTTGACATGTGGCAAGACACTCCTCGGGGTGCGTCTTGCTTGGGCCTCTCTCATGGAGGCCCTCTGTCAGACCCATTGTTGACATGTGTCAAGACGCTCCTCGGGGCGCGTCTTGCTGTGGCCTCTCTCCTGGAGGCGCTCAGTCAGACCGAGTGCTGACATGTGGCAAGAAGCTCCTCGGGGCGCGTCTTGCTTGGGCTTCTCTCCTGGAGGCCCTCAGTAAGACCCATTGTTGACATGTGGCAAGACGCTCCTCGTGGTGCGTCTTGTTTGGGCCTCTCTCCAGAAGGCCCTCAATCAGACCCAGTGTTGACACGTGGCAAGACGCTCCTCGGGGCGCGTCTTGCTTGGGCCTCTCTCCTGGAGGCGCTCAGTCAGACTGAGTAGTGACATGTGGCCTGACGCTCCTCGGGGCGCGTCTTGCCTGGGCCTCTCTCCTGGAGGCGCTCAGTCAGACCCAGTGGTGACATGTGGCAAGACACTCCTCGGGGCGCGTCTTTCTTGGGCCCCTCTCCTGGAGGCCCTCTGTCAGACCCAGTGTTGACATGTGTCAAGACGCTCCACGGGGCGCGTCTTGCTTGGGCTTCTCTCCTGGAGGCCCTCAGTCAGACCCATTGTTGACATGTGGCAAGACGCTCCTCGGGGCGCGTCTTGCTTGGGCCTCTCTCCTGGAGGCGCTCAGTCAGAACCAGAGGTGACATGTGGCAAGACGCTCCTCGGGGCGCGTCTTGCTTGGGCCTCTCTCCTGGAGGCCCTCTGTCAGACCCAGTGTTGACATGTGGCAAGACGCTCCTCCGGGCGCATCTTGCTTGGGCCTCTCTCCTGGAGGCCCTCAGTAAGACCCATTGTTGACATGTGGCAAGACGCTCCTCGGGGCGCTTATTGCTTGGGCCTCTCTCCAGAAGGCCCTCAATAAGACCCAGTGTTGACATGTGGCAAGACGCTCCACGGGGCGCGTCTTGCTTGGGCTTCTCTCCTGGAGGCCCTCAGTCAGACCCATTGTTGACATGTGGCAAGACGCTCCTCGGGGCGCGTCTTGCTTGGGCCTCTCTCCTGGAGGCGCTCAGTCAGACCAAGTGTTGACATGTGGCAAGACGCTCCACGGGGCGCGTCTTGCTTGGGCTTCTCTCCTGGAGGCCCTCAGTCAGACCCATTGTTGACATGTGGCAAGACGCTCCTCGGGGCACGTCTTGCTTGGGCCTCTCTCCTGGAGGCGCTCAGTCAGACCGAGTAGTGA
Source organism: Nothobranchius furzeri (assembly GCF_043380555.1). Classification (NCBI taxonomy): domain Eukaryota; kingdom Metazoa; phylum Chordata; class Actinopteri; order Cyprinodontiformes; family Nothobranchiidae; genus Nothobranchius; species Nothobranchius furzeri. The sequence goes on from NC_091741.1 coordinate 1,312,191, forward strand.
CATGTGGCAAGACGCTCCTCGGGGCGCGTCTTGCTTGGACCTCCCTCCTGGAGGCGCTCAGTCAGACCGAGTAGTGACATTTGGCAAGACGCTCCTCGGGGCGCGTCTTGATTGGGCCTCTCTCCTGGAGGCGCTCAGTCAGACCGAGTGCTGACATAAGGCAAGACGCTCCTCGGGGCGCGTCTTGCTGGGGCCTCTCTCCTGGAGGTGCTCAATCAGACCCAGTGGTGACAAGTGGCAAGACGCTCCTCTGGGCGCGTCTTGCTTGGGCCTCTCTCCTGGAGGAGCTCAGTCAGACCCAGTGGTGACACGTGGCAAGACGCTCCTCGAGGCGCATCTTGCTTGGGCCTCTCTCCTGGAGGCGCTAAGTCAGACCCAGTGTTGACACGTGGCAAGACGCTCCTCGGGGCGCGTCTTGCTTGGGCCTCTCTCCTGGAGGCGCTCAGTCAGACACAGTGTTGACATGTGGCAAGACACTCCTCCGGGCGCGTCTTGCTTGAGCTTCTCTCACGGAGGCCCTCAGTAAGACCCATTGTTGACATGTGGCAAGACGCTCCTCGGGGCGCGTATTGCTTGGGCCTCTCTCCTGGATGCCCTCTGTCACACCCAGTGTTGACATGTGGCAAGACTCTCCTCGGGGTGCGTCTTGCTTGGGCTTCTCTCATGGAGGCCCTCAGTCAGACCCAGTGTTGACATGTGTCAAGACGCTCCTCGGGGCGTGTCTTGCTTGGGCCTCTCTCCTGGAGGCGCTCAGTCAGACCCAGTGTTGACATGTGGCAAGACGCTCCTCGGGGCGCTTCTTGCTTGGGCTTCTCTCCTGGAGGCCCTCAGTCAGACCCATTGTTGACATGTGGCAAGACGCTCCTAGGGGCACGTGTTGCTTGGACCTCTCTCCTAGAGGCGCTCAGTCAGACCGAGTAGTGACATGTGGCAAGACACTCCTCGGGGTATGTCTTGCTTGGGCCTCTCTCCTGGAGGCACTCAATTAGACCCAGTGTTGACATGTGGCAAGACGCTCCTCGGGGCGCGTCTTGCTTGGGCTTCTCTCCTGGAGGCCCTCAGTGAGACCCATTGTTGACATGTGGCAAGAAGCTCCTCGGGGCGCTTCTTGCTTGGGCCTCTCTCCTGGAGGCGCTCAGTCAGACCGAGTGCTGACATGTGGCAAGACGCTCCTCGGGGCGCGTCTTGCTGGGGCCTCTCTCCTGGAGGCGCTCAGTCAGACCCAGTGTTGACATGTGGCCTGACGCTCCTCGGGGCGCGTCTTGCTTGGGCTTCTCTCCTGGAGGCCCTCAGTCAGACCCATTGTTGACATGTGGCAAGACGCTCCTCGGGGCACGTCTTGCTTGGGCCTCTCTCCTGGAGGCACTCAGTCAGACCGAGTAGTGACATGTGGCAAGACGCTCCTCTGGGTGCGTTTTGCTTGGACCTCTCTCCTGGAGGGGCTCAGTTAGACCGAGTAGTGACATGTCGCAAGACGCTCCTCGGGGCGCGTCTTGCTTGGGCCTCTCTCCTGGAGGCGCTCAGTCAGCCCGAGTGCTGACATAATGCAAGACGCTCCTCGGGGCGCGTCTTGCTTGGGCCTCTCTCCTGGAGGCGCTCAGTCAGACCCAGTGGTGACATGTGGCAAGACGCTCCTCGGGGCGCATCTTGCTTGGGCCTCTCTCCTGGAGGCGCTCAGTCAGACCCAGTGTTGACACGTGGCAAGACGCTCCTCGGGGCGCGTCTTGCTTGGGCCTCTCTCCTGGAGGCGCTCAGTCAGACCCAGTGTTGACATGTGGCAAGACACTCCTCGGGGCGCGTCTTGCTTGGGCCTCTCTCCTGGAGGCGCTCAGTCAGACCGAGTGCTGACATGTGGCAAGAAGCTCCTCGGGGTGCGTGTTGCTTGGGCTTCTCTCCTGGAGGCCCTCAGTAAGACCCATTGTTGACATGTGGCAAGACGCTCCTCGGGGCGCGTCTTGCTTGGGCCTCTCTCCAGAAGGCCCTCAATCAGACCCAGTGTTGACACGTGGCAAGACGCTCCTCGGGGCGCGTCTTGCTTGGGCCTCTCTCCTGGAGGCGCTCAGTCAGACTGAGTAGTGACATGTGGCCTGACGCTCCTCGGAGCGCGTGTTGCTTGGGCCTCTCTCCTGGAGGCGCTCAGTCAGACCCATTGTTGACATGTTGCAAGACGCTCCTTTGGGCGCATCTTGCTTGGGCCTCTCTCCTAGAGGCGCTCAGTCAGACCCATTGTTGACATGTGGCAAGACGCTCCTCGGGGCGCGTCTTGCTTGGGCCTCTCTCCTGGAGGCGCTCAGTCAGACCGAGTGCTGACATTTGGCAAGACACTCCTCGGGGCGCGTCTTGCTTGGGCTTCTCTCCTGGAGGCGCTCAGACAGACCCAGTGTTGACATGTGACAAGACGCTCCTCGGGGCGCGTCTTGCTTGGGCCTCTCTCCTGGAGGCGCTCAGTCAGAACCAGAGGTGACATGTGGCAAGACGCTCCTCGGGGCGCGTCTTGCTTGGGCCTCTCTCCTGGAGGCCCTCTGTCAGACCCAGTGTTGACATGTGGCAAGACGCTCCTCCGGGCGCGTCTTGCTTGGGCCTCTCTCATGGAGGCCCTCTGTCAGACCCAGTGTTGACATGTGTCAAGACGCTCCTCGGGGCGTGTCTTGCTTTGGCCTCTCTCCTGGAGGCGCTCAGTCAGACCGAGTGCTGACATGTGGCAAGACGCTCCTCGGGCCGCGTGTTGCTTGGGCTTCTCTCCTGGAGGCCCTTAGTCAGACCCATTGTTGACATGTAGCAAGATGCTCCTCGGGGCGCGTCTTGCTTGGGCCTCTCCCCTGGAGGCGCTCAGTCAGAGCGAGTGCTGACATTTGGTAAGACACTCCTCGGGGCGCGTCTTGCTTGGGCTTCTCTCCTGGAGGCGCTCAGACAGACCCAGTGTTGACATGTGACAAGACGCTCCTCGGGGCGCGTCTTGCTTGGGCCTCTCTCCTGGAGGCGCTCAGTCAGAACCAGAGGTGACATGAGGCAAGACGCTCCTCCGGGCGCGTCTTGCTTGGGCCTCTCTCCTGGAGGCCCTCTGTCAGACCCAGTGTTGACATGTGGCAAGACGCTCCTCCGGGCGCATCTTGCTTGGGCCTCTCTCCTGGAGGCCCTCAGTCAGACCCATTGTTGACACGTGGCAAGACGCTCCTCGGGGCGCGTCTTGCTTGGGCCTCTCTCCTGGAGGCGCTCAGTCAGACACAGTGTTGACATGTGGCAAGACACTCCTCGGGGCGCGTCTTGCTTGGGCTTCTCTAATAGTGCACAATGCTACTATTCCTAGGCTGAATGTACGACATGGCTCTTATGTATCATTATGTATCGTTTCCATTAAGTACAAATTTAAATAAAGTCCCTCTGTCCTCAGTGCTAGGTTGTGGGTTTAATACACATTATTATGATCAACCTGTTGAATAGTATAATAACAATATTCCTGTAAAAGTCATTTAGTAATGAACAACCTCAGTTCTGTGAAAGAACATCATGTCTCTGATGTGTACACTGCAGGCCTGACCGGGGTTTGCACGCAAGGGCCTGTGTGTGTGTGTGTGTGTGTGTGTGTGTGTGTGTGTGTGTGTGTGTGTGTGTGTGTGTGTGTGTGTGTGTGTGTGTGTGTGTGTGTGTGTGTGTGTGTGTGTGTGTGTGTGTGTGTGTGTGAAACAAATAAAGATAAATATAGCTAGTGCGGCCACGAGCGGTCGTGCAGGGTAGAGGCTGCGCGAAAACGCCTCTAAAAACAAGCGCGTGCCCACGCCCGATCCGTGGAAGCACGTAGACCTAACAAACGTACTAGCAGAAATCAACGATCGCACACGGGTCATTGAGTGTGTACAGGGTTCGTCTGCGTGTGTGGCATTGGGCAATCTAGCGGCAAACGTGTGGCCTGAAGGCGGAACCGGCCAACCCGTCGCCCTCACCATCGTTGCTCTTCGAGATGAACTATTGCTAAAGATTATCGTCCTCATCAACCACGGCGCTACCAGAGTAGCTCGTAACAAAGACCCTCTCTGCGACCTCGCGGCCAGTGTGCGCAGTGTACAGCAAATGACAAACGATGTTGCGAGCGATATATTGGAAAAACTTTGCACTGACGCGACGGTCGCCACTGCAGGTTGTGCGAGTCTCGCGCAAAGTGCCATATCAAACGTGCGCAAGCTAGTGACAAGCAACTTCACCAGATCCGTAGATTCTGCATACGCTCGGATACGAATGAAAGTATCGAGAGATAACACCGACACAAGTTGAGCGACGGCGCTGGCTGCAGTCGCTACAACACTGTATTTATTAATCAACGTAATTGTGATCGTAATGGTGTTTCGAGTGTGCACCAGAAACTAAAACCAGTCCTACAGAAAACTGGCTGAGGTTCGCGGTCTAACGTTATGTTGGTGTCTCGCATCGACCGTCGACGGCCGTTTGCCAGCGGCTGAAAATGGCAGTTGACGAAATGGAAACGCCGACCGTCGATAGTGCACTCTCGCAAGTTCCAACCGCACCATCTCAGGAGACAGACCACAGAGTCATATTAGCGGAGGGTAGATAGAAAATGCGCAAACCGCCGCAACCGCCCATATACATACTATACGAGTTCAACATAGAGTGGAGTAAGAAGTTACTGCCGATTGTATTTTCAACGTGCAAGCAGCTGGTGTTTGACGCTTTACTTGAGTATCACAGAGGTTGCGATGTCCTGTGTTCCACGAGCGCATGGAAACAAGTGAACGAACTTCTACGGACCGTACTGTTGGGGTATGAGCGAGCTGTAAAATCAATACATGATAGACACGCGGACTTTGCCGCGTTACTGGACACACATATCGCCACAACAAAACCGGGTCAAGTGTTCGGGGCGTCACCGCGCTCGACTATACACGTCTTGGCCTACCACGAGTACATGAGCCCACAGATCCTAAGCGAGGTAGAAGCCGTTGTGTCTACCCAACGCAAATTCAGCACAGCCGTGCGCGCTAAGACAAGTCCCTCTAGACTGCTGGAAATTTTGGAAACGTGGAAGGCTGGCGTGTACGCGCTTTCTACACATCTCAACGGTATGATCGCGATACTCTCGGCCGCACAACAACTAATGGTCATGTGTTCGGAAGGTCTGATCAGGTCTGACATGACCGGTTGTCAATCGACGTCGAGCGTGCACTCACACACGGATATCCTGGCGTACAGTAAAGCGACATCGACCTCTAAGCTCACGTTGATCGCCGATGTTTCGAAGGGCAATCGAGTGTGGTGGCTGACGAAAGCTATGGTGACCGACGGTCGCGTCGACTACAATGTGCCTCATTGCGACTGGAGAGGCGTATGTGATCCTTTGCAAATCGATAACACCACCGCGGTCGAGTGCGAAGTCACGGTCGGCGGCGTGTTGTCCTTACTGTGCCCCATACAATGTGACGGTCCGTTTCACGGACCGGTGTGTTACGACCCGACTAACGAAACGTACCAGGTGATAACATTGCATCCGCCCATTACAGCGGAGCGAGCGTTTTGCCACACTCCCAAACCAAGGTGAATAGTTGTAGCGCACGCCCTTTCGGACCTCGGTGCACGTGAAACACTGGCGTACACTCACAACATCACGCTCGAGACAGCTCAAGCGTTACGCGAAACAAAGGACGTGCTCAAATCCATAGAGAATATACGGTCTTTAGCGTATGCGTATATAAAGGAGGTCGATGACATTTACAGACCTGGCGGCGTGGGCACCACAGTAGAACAACAAGGTGCTCTCAAGCGCACACAGATACTGGCCGCATTATCACTCGCGATGTCTATCCTGACATGCCCGTTTCTGATTTCTATATATATTAAATTATGACAAGAGCTACGGTGGTTACGATTACACTCTGACCACGTGCCTTAGTTTCTGCTAGTGACCTATAAATACATTTGCCCACTTGCTCTCACTGCCATTAAAGCGGCTGTACCCACACGTACAACACCCAAGAAAAAAAAAGATCTCGCTGTCTGTAGTGGGTGTACTCTCAGTAGTCGCAGTTGCTCAGGCCATGGTGGTACGCTCACATAACGCCTCTGAGATACGTCCCATCACACCACCTCCTACACTACTCGCGAAGGAGTATTCAACACCCCCTTTGTACGAAGACAACCATTATAACGAGCACAGCACAACGCTTGCCGCACGTGAAGACAACATGCAGGAGACAAAGCTACCACCTGTCGTGAGAACAACGGATTCGAGTGACAACGATCGCGACTATGACGAGCACATTACAGCACCCTCTGTGCACGAAGACCAGGTGCAGGAGATAACGCTACCACCTGTCGTGAGAAACAAGAGTTTGGTAAACAATGATCATCGTCGTGTCCCATTGTAAACTGGGCGTGCCATCGCACACATCGTACATGAGTGTTAACCCACCTGTATGCGACAGACTTTGTGTGTTGCATGACATCGAGATGTATTGACGTCTGTGTCAATACAGGACTCTCTATAAGCCGGGAGCTGGACGCTAACGACCCGTGCATGCGCCACACAAAAGGTATCGTACATGTGCTAACCCACATGTCAACACTGGGTCTGACAGAGGGCCTCCAGGAGAGAGGCCCAAGCAAGACGCACCCCGAGGAGCGTCTTGCCACATGTCACCTCTGGTTCTGACTGAGCGCCTCCAGGAGAGAGGCCCAAGCAAGACGCGCCCCGAGGAGCGTCTTGCCACATGTCAACACTGGGTCTGACAGAGGGCCTCCATGAGAGAGGCCCAAGCAAGACGCGCCCCGAGGAGCGTCTTGCCACATGTCACTACTCGGTCTGACTGAGCGCCTCCAGGAGAGAGGCCCAAGCAAGACGTGCCCCGAGGAGCGTCTTGCCACATGTCAACAATGGGTCTGACTGAGGGCCTCCAGGAGAGAAGCCCAAGCAAGACGCGCCCCGTGGAGCGTCTTGCCACATGTCAACACTGGGTCTGACTGAGCGCCTCCAGGAGAGAGGCCCAAGCAAGACGCGCCCCGAGGAGCGTCTTGCCACATGTCAACAATGGGTCTGACTGAGGGCCTCCAGGAGAGAAGCCCAAGCAAGACGCGCCCCGTGGAGCTTCTTGCCACATGTCAGCACTCGGTCTGACTGAGCGCCTCCAGGAGAGAGGCCAAAGCAAGACGCGCCCCGGGGAGCGTCTTGACACATGTCAACACTGGGTCTGACAGAGGGCCTCCATGAGAGAGGCCCAAGCAAGACGCGCCCCGAGGAGTGTCTTGCCACATGTCAACACTGGGTCTGACAGAGGGCCTCCAGGAGAGAGGCCCAAGCAAGACGCGCCCCGAGGAGTGTCTTGCCACATGTCACCACTTGGTCTGACTGAGCGCCTCCAGGAGAGAGGCCCAAGCAAGACGCGCCCCGAGGAGCGTCTTGCCACGTGTCAACACTGGGTCTGATTGAGGGCCTTCTGGAGAGAGGCCCAAGCAAGACGCGCCCCGAGGAGCGTCTTGCCACATGTCAACAATGGTTCTTACTGAGAGCCTCCAGGTGAGAAGCCCAAGCAAGACGCGCCCCGAGGAGCTTCTTGCCACATGTCAGCACTCGGTCAGACTGAGCACCTCCAGGAGAGAGGCCAAAGCAAGACGCCCCCCGAGGAGCGTCTTGACACATGTCAACACTGGGTCTGACAGAGGGCCTCCATGAGAGAGGCCCAAGCAAGACGCGCCCCGAGGAGTGTCTTGCCAAATGTCAACACTGGGTCTGACTGAGCGCCTCAGGGAGAGAGGTCCAAGCAAGACGCGCCCCGAGGAGCGTCTTGCCACATGTCACTACTCGGTCTGACTGAGCGCCTCAGGGAGAGAGGTCCAAGCAAGACGCGCCCCGAGGAGCGTCTTGCCACATGTCAACACTGGATCTGACTGAGTGCCTCCATGAGAGAAGCCCCAGCAAGACGCGCCCCGAGGAGCGTCTTGCCACATGTCAACACTGGGTCTGATTGAGGGCCTTCTGGAGAGAGGCCCAAGCAAGACGCGCCCCGAGGAGCGTCTTGCCACATGTATACAATGGGTCTTACTGAGGGCCTCCAGGAGAGAGGCCCAAGCAAGATGCGCCCGGAGGAGCGTTTTGCCACATGTCAACACTGGGTCTGACAGAGGGCCTCCAGGAGAGAGGCCCAAGCAAGACGCACCCCGAGGAGCGTCTTGCCACATGTCACCTCTGGTTCTGACTGAGCGCCTCCAGGAGAGAGGCCCAAGCAAGACGCGCCCCGAGGAGCGTCTTGCCACTTGTCAACACTGGGTCTGACAGAGGGCCTCCATGAGAGAGGCCCAAGCAAGACGCGCCCCGAGGAGCGTCTTGCGACATGTCACTACTCGGTCTAACTGAGCGCCTCCAGGAGAGAGGTCCAAGCAAGACGCGCCCCGGGGAGCGTCTTGCCACATGTCACAACTCGGTCTGACTGAGCGCCTCCAGGAGAGAGGCCCAAGCAAGACGTGCCCCGAGGAGCGTCTTGCCACATGTCAACAATGGGTCTGACTGAGGGCCTCCAGGAGAGAAGCCCAAGCAAGACGCGCCCCGTGGAGCGTCTTGCCACATGTCAACACTGGGTCTGACTGAGCGCCTCCAGGAGAGAGGCCCAAGCAAGACGCGCCCCGAGGAGCGTCTTGCCACATGTCAACAATGGGTCTGACTGAGGGCCTCCAGGAGAGAAGCCCAAGCAAGACGCGCCCCGTGGAGCGTCTTGCCACATGTAAACACTGGGTCTTATTGAGGGTCTTCTGGAGAGACGCCCAAGCAATACGCGCCCCGAGGAGCGTCTTGCCACATGTCAACAATGGGTCTTACTGAGGGCCTCCAGGAGAGAGGCCCAAGCAAGATGCGCCCGGAGGAGCGTCTTGCCACATGTCAACACTGGGTCTGACAGAGGGCCTCCAGGAGAGAGGCCCAAGCAAGACGCGCCCCGAGGAGCGTCTTGCCACATGTCACCTCTGGTTCTGACTGAGCGCCTCCAGGAGAGAGGTCCAAGCAAGACGCGCCCCGAGGAGCGTCTTGCCACATGTCAACAATGGGTCTGACTGAGGGCCTCCAGGAGAGAAGCCCAAGCAAGACGCGCCCCGTGGAGCGTCTTGACACATGTCAACACTGGGTCTGACAGAGGGCATCCATGAGAGAAGCTCAAGCAAGACGCGCCCCGAGGAGCGTCTTGCCACATGTCAACACTGGGTCTGATTGAGGGCCTTCTGGAGAGAGGCCCAAGCAAGACGCGCCCCGAGGAGCGTCTTGCCACATGTCAACACTGGGTCTGACAGAGGGCCTCCATGAGAGAGGCCCAAGCAAGACGCGCCCCGAGGAGCGTCTTGCCACATGTCACTACTCGGTCTGACTGAGCGCCTCCAGGAGAGAGGCCCAAGCAAGACGTGCCCCGAGGAGCGTCTTGCCACATGTCAACAATGGGTCTGACTGAGGGCCTCCAGGAGAGAAGCCCAAGCAAGACGCGCCCCGTGGAGCGTCTTGCCACATGTCAACACTGGGTCTGACTGAGCGCCTCCAGGAGAGAGGCCCAAGCAAGACGCGCCCCGAGGAGCGTCTTGCCACATGTCAACAATGGGTCTGACTGAGGGCCTCCAGGAGAGAAGCCCAAGCAAGACGCGCCCCGTGGAGCGTCTTGCCACATGTCAACACTGGGTCTTATTGAGGGCCTTCTGGAGAGAGGCCCAAGCAATACGCGCCCCGAGGAGCGTCTTGCCACATGTCAACAATGGGTCTTACTGAGGGCCTCCAGGAGAGAGGCCCAAGCAAGATGCGCCCGGAGGAGCGTCTTGCCACATGTCAACACTGGGTTTGACAGAGGGCCTCCAGGAGAGAGGCCCAAGCAAGACGCGCCCCGTGGAGCGTCTTGCCACATGTCACCTCTGGTTCTGACTGAGCGCCTCCAGGAGAGAGGCCCAAGCAAGACGCGGCCCGAGGAGCGTCTTGCCACATGTCAACAATGGGTCTGACTGAGGGCCTCCAGGAGAGAAGCCCAAGCAAGACGCGCCCCGTGGAGCGTCTTGACATATGTCAACACTGGGTCTGACAGAGGGCCTCCAGGAGAGGGGCCCAAGAAAGACGCGCCCCGAGGAGTGTCTTGCCACATGTCACCACTGGGTCTGACTGAGCGCCTCCAGGAGAGAGGCCCAGGCAAGACGCGCCCCGAGGAGCGTCAGGCCACATGTCACTACTCAGTCTGACTGAGCCCCTCCAGGAGAGAGGCCCAAGCAAGACGCGCCCCGAGGAGCGTCTTGCCACGTGTCAACACTGGGTCTGATTGAGGGCCTTCTGGAGAGAGGCCCAAGCAAGACGCACCACGAGGAGCGTCTTGCCACATGTCAACAATGGGTCTTACTGAGGGCCTCCAGGAGAGAAGCCCAAGCAAGACGCGCCCCGAGGAGCTTCTTGCCACATGTCAGCACTCGGTCTGACTGAGCGCCTCCACGAGAGAAGCCAAAGCAAGACGCGCCCCGAGGAGCGTCTTGACACATGTCAACACTGGGTCTGACAGAGGGCCTCCATGAGAGAGGCCCAAGCAAGACGCGCCCCGAGGAGTGTCTTTCCACATGTCAACACTGGGTCTGACTGAGCGCCTCCAGGAGAGAGGCCCAAGCAAGACGCGCCACAAAGAGCTTCTTGCCACGTGTCACCACTTGGTCTGACTGAGCGCCTCCAGGAGAGAGGCCCAAGCAAGACGCGCCCCGAGGAGCGTCTTGCCACGTGTCACCACTGGGTCTGATTGAGCGCCTCCAGGAGAGAGGCCCCAGCAAGACCGGTCAGGCCTGCAGTGTACACATCAGAGACATGATGTTCTTTCACAGAACTGAGGTTGTTCATTACTAAATGACTTTTACAGGAATATTGTTATTATACTATTCAACAGGTTGATCATAATAATGTGTATTAAACCCACAACCTAGCACTGAGGACAGAGGGACTTTATTTAAATTAGTACTTAATGGAAACGATACATAATGATACACAAGAGCCATGTCATACATTCAGCCTAGGAATAGTAGCATTGTGCACTATTAAAAATATACACATCAATTGCTCGAATCCCATTGTTGCAAAGTAAAACTCTAATAAAACTCTAGTCTGACATCAACAGAGAAGACTTAGTGTATGTACTACAAATACAGCATTAGGATTTCGAGTGGACCGTGCACCTGGTGAACCATCAGAGGCTTATGACGCAACATATCTTCCAGTTCTGACTGAGCGCCTCCAGGAGAGAGGCCCAAGCAAGACCCGCCCCGAGGAGCGTCTTGCCACATGTCACTACTCGGTCTAACTGAGCGCCTCCAGGAGAGAGGTCCAAGCAAGACACGCCCCGAGGAGCGTCTTGCCACATGTCACTACTCGGTCTGACTGAGCGCCTCCAGGAGGGAGGTCCAAGCAAGACGCGCCCCGAGGAGCGTCTTGCCACATGTCACTACTCGGTCTGACTGAGCACCTCCAGGAGAGAGGCCCAAGCAAGACGTGCCCCGAGGAACGTCTTCCCACATGTCAACAATGGGTCTGACTGAGGGCCTCCAGGAGAGAAGCCCAAGCAAGACGCGCCCCGAGGAGCGTCTTGCCACATGTCAACACTGGGTCTGACTGAGGGCCCCCAGGAGAGAGGCCCAAATAAGACGCGCCCCGAGGAGCGTCTTGCCACATGTCAACACTGGGTCTGACTGAGGGCCTCCAGGAGAGAAGCCCAAGCAAGATGCGCCCCGAGGATGTTCTTGCCACATGTCAGCACTCGGTCTGACTGAGCGCCTCCAGGAGAGAGGCCCAAGCACGACGCGCCCCGAGGAGCGTCTTGCCACATGTCAACACTGGGTCTGACTGAGCGCCTCCAGGAGAGAGGCCCAAGCAAGACGCGCCCGGAGGAGCGTCTTGCAACATGTCAGCACTCGGTCTGACTGAGCGCCTCCAGGCGAGAGGCCCAAGCAAGACGCGCCCCGAGGAACGTCTTGCCACATGTCAACACTGGGTCTGACTGAGCGCCTCCAGGAGAGAGGCCCGAGGAGCGTCTTGCCACATGTCGCCTCTGGGTCTGACTGAGCGCCTCCAGGAGAGAGGCGCAAGCAAGAAACCCCCGAGGAGCGTCTTGACACATGTCAACACTGGGTCTGACTGAGCGCCTCCAGGAGAGAGGCCCCAGCAAGACGCGCCCCGAGGAGCGTCTTGCCACATGTCACTACTCGGTCTGACTGAGCGCCTCCAGGAGAGAGGTCCAAGCAACACGCGCCCCGAGGAGCGTCTTGCCACATGTCAACACTGGGTCTGACTGAGTGCCTCCATGAGAGAAGCCCCAGCAAGACGCGCCCCGAGGAGCGTCTTGCCACATGTCAACAATGGGTCTGACTGAGGGCCTCCAGGAGAGAAGCCAAAGCAAGACGCGCCCCGAGGACCTTCTTTCCACATGTCAACAATGGGTCTTACTGTGGGCCTCCATGAGAGAAGCCCAGGCAAGACGCGCCCCGAGGAGTGTCTTGCCACATGTCAACACTGGGTCTGACTGAGCGCCTCCAGGAGAGAGGTCCAAGCAACACGCGCCCCGAGGAGCGTCTAGCCACATGTCAACACTGGGTCTGACTGAGTGCCTCCATGAGAGAAGCCCCAGCAAGACGCGCCCCGAGGAGCGTCTTGCCACATGTCAACAATGGGTCTGACTGAGGGCCTCCAGGAGAGAAGCCAAAGCAAGACGCGCCCCGAGGACCTTCTTTCCACATGTCAACAATGGGTCTTACTGTGGGCCTCCATGAGAGAAGCCCAGGCAAGACGCGCCCCGAGGAGTGTCTTGCCACATGTCAACACTGGGTCTGACTGAGCGCCTCCAGGAGAGAGGTCCAAGCAACACGCGCCCCGAGGAGCGTCTAGCCACATGTCAACACTGGGTCTGACTGAGTGCCTCCATGAGAGAAGCCCCAGCAAGACGCGCCCCGAGGAGCGTCTTGCCACATGTCACTACTCGGTCTGACTGAGCGCCTCCAGGAGAGAAGCCCAAGCAAGAAGCGCCCCGAGGAGCGTCTTGCCACATGTCAACACTGGGTCTGACTGAACGCTTCCAGGAGAGAGGCCCAAGCAAGACACGGCCCGAGGAGCGTCTTGACACATGTCAACACTGGGTCTGACTGAGGGCCTCCATGAGAGAAGCCCAAGCAAGACGCGCCCCGAGGAGAGTCTTGCCACATGTCAACACTGGGTCTGACAGAGGGCATCCAGGAGAGAGGCCCAGGCAAGACGCGCCCCGAGGAGTGTCTTGCCACATGTCAACACTGTGTCTGACTGAGCGCCTCCAGGAGAGAGGCCCAAGCAAGACGCGCCCCGAGGAGCGTCTTGCCACGTGTCACCACTGGGTCTGACTGAGCTCCTCCAGGAGAGAGGCCCAAGCAAGACGCGCCCAGAGGAGCGTCTTGCCACGTGTCACCACTGGGTCTGATTGAGCACCTCCAGGAGAGAGGCCCCAGCAAGACGCGCCCCGAGGAGCGTCTTGCCTTATGTCAGCACTCGGTCTGACTGAGCGCCTCCAGGAGAGAGGCCCAAGCAAGACGCGCCCCGAGGAGCGTCTTGCCACATGTCACTACTCGATCTAACTGAGCTCCTCCAGGAGAGAGGTCCAAGCAAGACGCGCCCCGAGGAGCGTCTTGCCAAATGTCACTACTCGGTCTGACTGAGCGCCTCCAGGAGGGAGGTCCAAGCAAGACGCGCCCCGAGGAGCGTCTTGCCACATGTCACTACTCGGTCTGACTGAGCGCCTCCAGGAGAGAGGCACAAGCAAGACATGCCCCGAGGAGCGTTTTGCCACATGTCAACAATGGGTCTGACTGAGGGCCTCCAGGAGAGAAGCCCAAGCAAGACGCGCCCAAAGGAGCGTCTTGCCACATGTCAACACTGGGTCTGACTGAGCGCCTCCAGGAGAGAGGCCCAAGCAAGACACGCCCCGAGGAGCGTCTTGACACATGTCAACACTGGGTCGGACTGAGGGCCTCCATGAGAGAAGCCCAAGCAAGACGCGCCCCGAGGAGAGTCTTGCCACATGTCAACACTCGGTCTGACAGAGGGCATTCAGGAGAGAGGCCAAAGCAATACGCGCCCCGAGGAGCGTCTTGCCACATGTCACCACTGGGTCTGAATGAGCGCCTCCAGGAGAGAGGCCCAACCAAGACGCGCCCCGAGGAGTGTCTTGCCACATGTCACTACTCAGTCTGACTGAGCGCCTCCAGGAGAGAGGCCCAAGCAAGATGCGCCCGGAGGAGCGTCTTGCCACATGTCAACACTGGGTCTGACAGAGGGCCTCCAGGAGAGAGGCCCAAGCAAGACGCGCCCCGAGGAGCGTCTTGCCACATGTCACCTCTCGTTCTGACTGAGCGCCTCCAGGAGAGAGGCGCAAGCAAGACGTGCCCCGAGGATCGTCAGGCCACATGTCACTACTCAGTCTGACTGAGCGCCTCCAGGAGAGAGGCCCAAGCAAGACGCGCCCCGAGGAGCGTCTTGCCACATGTCAACAATGGGTCTGACTGAGGGCCTCCAGGAGAGAGGCCCAAGCAAGATGCGCCCGGAGGAGCGTCTTGCCACATGTCAACACTGGGTCTTTCTGAGCGCCTCCAGGAGAGAAGCCCAAGCAAGACGCGCCCCGAGGAGCATCTTGCCACATGTCAGCACTCGGTCTGACTGAGCGCCTCCAGGAGAGAGGCCCAAGCAAGACGCGCCCCGAGGAACGTCTTGCCACATGTCAACAATGGGTCTGACTGAGGGCCTCCAGGAGAGAAGCCCAAGCAACACGCGGCCCGAGGAGCGTCTTGCCACATGTCAGCACTCGGTCTGACTGAGCGCCTCCAGGAGAGAGGCCCAAGCAAGACGCGCCCCGAGGAGCGTCTTGCCACATGCCAACAATGGGTCTGACTGAGGGCCTCCAGGAGAGAAGCCCAAGCAAGACGCGCCCCGAGGAGCGTCTTGACACATGTCAACACTGGGTATGACAGAGGGCCTCCAGGAGAGAGGCCCAAGCAAGACGCGCCCCGAGGAGTGTCTTGCCACATGTCACCACTTGGTCAGACTGAGCGCCTCCAGGAGAGAGGCCCAAGCAACACGCGCCCCGAGGAGCGTCAGGCCACATGTCACTACTCAGTCTGACTGAGCGCCTCCAGGAGAGAGGCCCAAGCAAGACGCGCCCCGAGCAGCGTCTTGCAACATGTCACTACTCAGTCTGACTGAGCGCCTCCAGGAGAGAGGCCCAAGCAAGATGCGCTCGGAGGAGCGTCTTGCCACATGTCAACACTGGGTCTGACAGAGGGCCTCCAGGAGAGAGGCCCAAGCAAGACGCGCCCCGAGGAGCGTCTTGCCACATGTCACCTCTGGTTCTGACTGAGCGCCTCCAGGAGAGAGGCCCAAGCAAGACGCGCCCCGAGGAGCGTCTTGTCACATGTCAACACTGGGTCTGTCTGAGCGCCTCCAGGAGAGAAGCCCAAGCAAGACGCGCCCCGAGGAGCGTCTTGCCACATGTCAACAATGGGTCTCACTGAGGGCCTCCAGGAGAGAAGCCCAAGCAAGACGCGCCCCGAGGAGCGTCTTGACACATGTCAACACTGGGTCTGACAGAGGGCCTCCACGAGAGAGGCCCAAGCAAGACGCGCCCCAAGGATCGTCAGGCCACATGTCACTACTCAGTCTGACTGAGCGCCTCCAGGAGAGAGGCCCAAGCAAGACGCGCCCCGAGGAGCGTCTTGCCACATGTCAGCACTGGGTCTGACTGAGCGCCTCCAGGAGAGAGGCCCCAGCAAGACGCGCCCCGAGGAGCGTCTTGCCTTAGGTCAGCACTCGGTCTGACTGAGCGCCTCCAGGAGAGAGGCCCAAGCAAGACGCGCCCCGAGGAGCGTCTTGCCACATGTCAGCACTCGGTCTGACTGAGCGCCTCCAGGAGAGAGGCCCAAGCAAGACGCGCCCCGAGGAACGTCTTGCCACATGTCAACAATGGGTCTGACTGAGGGCCTCCAGGAGAGAAGCCCAAGCAACACGCGGCCCGAGGAGCGTCTTGCCAC
This sequence comes from Nothobranchius furzeri, assembly GCF_043380555.1. NCBI lineage: Eukaryota > Metazoa > Chordata > Actinopteri > Cyprinodontiformes > Nothobranchiidae > Nothobranchius > Nothobranchius furzeri. The sequence continues at coordinate 1,328,223 of NC_091741.1, forward strand.
ATGTCAGCACTCGGTCTGACTGAGCGCCTCCAGGAGAGAGGCCCAAGCAAGACGCGCCCCGAGGAGCGTCTTGCCACATGCCAACAATGGGTCTGACTGAGGGCCTCCAGGAGAGAAGCCCAAGCAAGACGCGCCCCGAGGAGCGTCTTGACACATGTCAACACTGGGTATGACAGAGGGCCTCCAGGAGAGAGGCCCAAGCAAGACGCGCCCCGAGGAGTGTCTTGCCACATGTCACCACTTGGTCAGACTGAGCGCCTCCAGGAGAGAGGCCCAAGCAACACGCGCCCCGAGGAGCGTCAGGCCACATGTCACTACTCAGTCTGACTGAGCGCCTCCAGGAGAGAGGCCCAAGCAAGACGCGCCCCGAGCAGCGTCTTGCAACATGTCACTACTCAGTCTGACTGAGCGCCTCCAGGAGAGAGGCCCAAGCAAGATGCGCTCGGAGGAGCGTCTTGCCACATGTCAACACTGGGTCTGACAGAGGGCCTCCAGGAGAGAGGCCCAAGCAAGACGCGCCCCGAGGAGCGTCTTGCCACATGTCACCTCTGGTTCTGACTGAGCGCCTCCAGGAGAGAGGCCCAAGCAAGACGCGCCCCGAGGAGCGTCTTGTCACATGTCAACACTGGGTCTGTCTGAGCGCCTCCAGGAGAGAAGCCCAAGCAAGACGCGCCCCGAGGAGCGTCTTGCCACATGTCAACAATGGGTCTCACTGAGGGCCTCCAGGAGAGAAGCCCAAGCAAGACGCGCCCCGAGGAGCGTCTTGACACATGTCAACACTGGGTCTGACAGAGGGCCTCCACGAGAGAGGCCCAAGCAAGACGCGCCCCAAGGATCGTCAGGCCACATGTCACTACTCAGTCTGACTGAGCGCCTCCAGGAGAGAGGCCCAAGCAAGACGCGCCCCGAGGAGCGTCTTGCCACATGTCAGCACTGGGTCTGACTGAGCGCCTCCAGGAGAGAGGCCCCAGCAAGACGCGCCCCGAGGAGCGTCTTGCCTTAGGTCAGCACTCGGTCTGACTGAGCGCCTCCAGGAGAGAGGCCCAAGCAAGACGCGCCCCGAGGAGCGTCTTGCCACATGTCAACAATGGGTCTGACTGAGGGCCTCCAGGAGAGAGGCCCAAGCAAGATGCGCCCGGAGGAGCGTCTTGCCACATGTCAACACTGGGTCTGACAGAGGGCCTCCAGGAGAGAGGCCCAAGCAAGACGCGCCCCGAGGAGCGTCTTGCCACATGTCACCTCTGGTTCTGACTGAGCGCCTCCAGGAGAGAGGCCCAAGCAAGACGCGCCCCGAGGAGCGTCTTGTCACATGTCAACACTGGGTCTTTCTGAGCGCCTCCAGGAGAGAAGCCCAAGCAAGACGCGCCCCGAGGAACGTCTTACCACATGTCAGCACTCGGTCTGACTGAGCGCCTCCAGGAGAGAGGCCCAAGCAAGACGCGCCCCGAGGAGCGTCTTGCCACATGCCAACAATGGGTCTGACTGAGGGCCTCCAGGAGAGAAGCCCAAGCAAGATGCGCCCCGAGGAGCGTCTTGACACATGTCAACACTGGGTATGACAGAGGGCCTGCAGGAGAGAGGCCCAAGCAAGACGCGCCCCGAGGAGTGTCTTGCCACGTGTCAACACTGGGTCTGATTGAGGGCCTTCTGGAGAGAGGCCCAAGCAAGACGCGCCCCGATGAGCGTCTTGCCACATGTCAACAATGGTTCTTAATGAGGGCCTCCGGGAGAGAAGTCCAAGCAAGACGCGCCCCGAGGAGCTTCTTGCCACATGTCAGCACTCGGTCAGACTGAGTGCCTCCAGGAGAGAGGCCAAAGCAAGACGCCCCCCGAGGAGCGTCTTGACACATGTCAACACTGGGTCTGACAGAGGGCCTCCATGAGAGAGGCCCAAGCAAGATGCGCCCCGAGGAGCGTCTTGCCACATGTCACTACTCGGTCTTACTGAGCGCCTCAGGGAGAGAGGTCCAAGCAAGACACGCCCCGAGGAGCGTCTTGCCACATGTCAACACTGGGTCTGACTGAGTGCCTCCATGAGAGAAGCCCCAGCAAGACGCGCCCCGAGGAGCGTCTTGCCACATGTCACTACTCGGTCTGTTTGAGCGCCTCCAGGAGAGAGGCCCAAGCAAGACGTGCTCCGAGGAGCGTCTTGCCACATGTCAACAATGGGTCTGACTTAGGGCCTCCAGGAGAGAAGCCCAAGCAAGACACGCCCCGAGGAGCGTCTTGACCTCCTCCGGGCGCGTCTTGCTTGGGCCTCTCTCCTGGAGGCGCTCAGTCAGACCCAGTGTTGACATGTGGCAAGACGCTCCTCGGGGCGCGTCGTGCTTGGGCCTCTCTCCTGGAGGCGCTCAGTCAGACCGAGTGCTGACATGTGGCAAGAACATCCTCGGGGCGCATCTTGCTTGGGCTTCTCTCCTGGAGGCCCTCAGTCAGACCCAGTGTTTACATGTGGCAAGACGCTCCTCGGGGCGCGTCTTATTTGGGCCTCTCTCCTGGGGGCCCTCAGTCAGACCCAGTGTTGACATGTGGCAAGACGCTCCTCGGGGCGCGTCTTGCTTGGGCTTCTCTCCTGGAGGCCCTCAGTCAGACCCATTGTTGACATGTGGCAAGACGCTCCTCGGGGCACGTCTTGCTTGGGCCTCTCTCCTGGAGGTGCTCAGTCAGACCGAGTAGTGACATGTGGCAAGACGCTCCTCGGGGCGCGTCTTGCTTGGACCTCCCTCCTGGAGGCGCTCAGTCAGACCGAGTAGTGACATGTGGCAAGACGCTCCTCGGGGCGTGTCTTGCTTGGACCTCTCTCCTGGAGGCGCTCAGTCAGACCGAGTAGTGACATGTGGCAAGACGCTCCTCGGGGCGTGTCTTGCTTGGGCCTCTCTCCTGGAGGCGCTCAGTCAGAACTGGAAGATATGTTGCGTCATAAGCCTCTGATGGTTCACCAGGTGCACGGTCCACTCGAAATCCTAATGCTGTATTTGTAGTACATACACTAAGTCTTCTCTGTTGATGTCAGACTAGAGTTTTATTAGAGTTTTACTTTGCAACAATGGGATTCGAGCAATTGATGTGTATATTTTTAATAGTGCACAATGCTACTATTCCTAGGCTGAATGTATGACATGGCTCTTATGTATCATTATGTATTGTTTCCATTAAGTACTAATTTAAATAAAGTCCCTCTGTCCTCAGTGCTAGGTTGTGGGTTTAATACACATTATTATGATCAACCTGTTGAATAGTATAAGCCCCATACAATGTGACGGTCCGTGTGACGGACCGGTGTGTTACGACCCGACTAACGAAACGTACCATTTGATAACATTGCATCTGCCCATTACAGCGGAGTGAGCGTTTCGCCACACTCCCAAACCAAGGTTAATAGTTGTAGCGCACGCCCTTTCGGACCTCGGTGCACGCGAAACACTGGTGTACACTCACAACATCACGCTCGAGACAGCTCAAGCGTTACGCGAAACAAAGGACGTGTTCAAATCCATAGAGAATATACGGTCTTTAGCATATGCGTATATAAAGTAGGTCGATGACATTTACAGACCCGGCGGCGTGGGCACCACAGTAGAACAACAAGGTGCTCTCAAGCGCACACAGATACTGGCCGCATTATCACTCGCGATGTCTATCCTGACATACCCGTTTCTGATTTCTATGTATATTAAATTATGACAAGAGCTACTTTAGGTGGTTACGATTACACTCTGACCACGTGCCTTAGTTTCTGCTAGTGACCTATAAATACATTTGCCCACTTGCTCTCACTGCCATTAAAGCGGCTGTACCCACACGTACAACACCCAAGAAAAAAAATTGATCTCGCTGTCTGTACTGGGTGTACTCTCAGTAGTCGCAGTTGCTCAGGCCATGGTGGTACGCTCTAATAACGCCTCTGAGATACGTTCCATCACACCACCTCCTAGACTACTCGCGAAGGAGTATTCAACACCCCCTTTGTACGAAGACAACCATTATAACGAGCACAGCACAACGCTTGCCGCACGCGAAGACAACATGCAGGAGACAACGCTACCACCTGTCGTGAGAACAATGGATTCGAGTGACAACGATCGCGACTATGACGAGCACATTACAACACCCTCTGTGCACGAAGACCAGGTGCAGGAGACAACGCTACCACCTGTCGTGAGAAACAAGAGTTTGGTTAACAATGATCATCGTCGTGTCCCATTGTAAACGGGCGCGCCATCGCACACATCGTACATCTGTGTTAACCCACCTGTATGCGACAGACTTTGTGTGTTGCATGACATCGAGATGTATTGACGTCTGTGTCAATACAGGACTCTCTATAAGCCAGGAGCTGGACGCTAACGACCCGTGCATGCGCCACACAAAAGGTATCGTACATGTGTTAACCCACCTGTATGCGACAGACTTTGTGTGTTGCATGACATCGAGATGTATTGACGTCTGTGTCAATACAGGACTCTCTAAGCTGGGAGCTGGACGCTAACGACCCGTGCATGCGCCACACAAAAGGTAACTTGACTAACTACAAAACGCATATTGTGATGTAGAAAGTTGGCTCGACTGTTTGAATCAGCTGCAGCTGCGGTTTACTCACGAAGTGAATCGCACGCTTGTTAGAAGTACATTCGGAGCACTTAAAAAATACATCGCTCTCATCGAGTTCCGTCTCAGCATTCACCGGCTGATGGGCAAGAGCGTGACATGGGATCGCCAGGAACTTACTTAAGGACTATCATCTCATTTGGCATTTACTCACGGACCCAAGAAACCAGTTCCGAAAAATGGTCGAGAATTATAAATTGTCTAATAGCAACTGGAAGATATGTTGCGTCATAAGCCTCTGATGGTTCACAAGGTGCACGGTCCACTCGAAATCCTAATGCTGTATTTGTAGTACATACACTAAGTCTTCTCTGTTGATGTCAGACTAGAGTTTTATTAGAGTTTTACTTTGCAACAATGGGATTCGAACAATTGATCTGTATATTTTTAATAATGCACAATGCTACTATTCCTAGGCTGAATGTATGACATGGCTCTTATGTATCATTATGTATCGTTTCCATTAAGTACTAATTTAAATAAAGTCCCTCTGTCCTCAGTGCTAGGTTGTGGGTTTAATACACATTATTATGATCAACCTGTTGAATAGTATAATAACAATATTCCTGTAAAAGTCATTTAGTAATGAACAACCTCAGTTCTGTGAAAGCACATCATGTCTCTGATGTGTACACTGCAGACCTGACCGGGGTTTGCACGCAAGGGCCTGTATGTGTGTGTGTGTGTGTGTGTGTGTGTGTGTGTGTGTGTGTGTGTGTGTGTGTGTGTGTGTGTGTGTGTGTGTGTGTGTGTGTGTGTATGTATGTGTGTGTGTGTGTGTGTGTGTGTGTGTGTGTGTGTGTGTGTGTGTGTGTGTGTGTGTGTGTGTGTGTGTGTGTGAATCAAATAAAGATAAATATAGCTAGTGTGGCCACGAGCGGTCGTGCAGGGTAGAGGCTGCGCGAAAACGCCTCTAAAACAAGCGCGTGCCCACGCCCGATCCGTGGAAGCACTTAGAACTAGCAAACGTACTAGCAGAAATCAACGATCGCACACGGGTCATTGAGTGTGTACAGGGTTCGTCTGCGTGTGTGGCATTGGGCAATCTACCGGCAACCGAGTGGCCTGAAGGCGGAACCGGCCAACCCGTCGCCCTCACCATCGTTGTGCTTCGAGATGAACTATTGCTAAAGATGATCGTCCTCGTCAACCACGGCGCTACCAGAGTTACCACGACATGCGCCTTAAAAGCGTTCTCGTTTGGGTCAGCGCCACCAGAATTGAATCGGCAAGTCAGCGGATATTACACAACTCGTAACGAAGACCCTCTCCGCGACCTCGCGGCCAGTGTGCGCAGTGTACAGCAAATGACAAACGATGTTGCGAGCGATATATCGGAAAAACTTTGCACTGACGCGACGGTCGCCACTGCAGGTTGTGCGAGTCTCGCGCAAAGTGCCATATCAAACGTGCGCAAGCTAGTGACAAGCAACTTCACCAGATCCGTAGATTCTGCATACGCTCGGATACGAATGAAAGTATCGAGAGATAACACCGACACAAGTTGCGCGACGGCGCTGGCTGCAGTCGCTACAACACTGGATTTATTAATCAACGTAATTGTGATCGTAATGGCGTTTCGAGTGTGCACCAGAAACTACAACCAGTACTACAGAAAACTGGCATGAGGGTCGCGGTCTAACGTTATGTTGGTGTCTCGCATCGACCGTCGACGGCCGTTTGCCAGCGGCTGAAAATGACAGTTGACGAAATGGAAACGCCGACCGTCGATAGTGCACTCTCGCAAGTTCCAACCGCACCATCTCAGGAGACAGACCACAGAGTGATATTAGCGGAGGGTAGATAGAAAATGCGCAAACCGCCGCAACCGCCCATATACATACTATACGAGTTCAACATAGAGTGGAGTAAGAAGTTACTACCGATTGTATTTCCAACGTGCAAGCAGCTGGTGTTTGACGCTTTACTTGAGTATCACAGAGGTTGCGATGTCCTGTGTTCCACGAGCGCATGGAAACAAGTGAACAAACTTCTACGGACCGTACTGTTGGGGTATGAGCGAGCTGTAAAATCAATACACGCTAGACACGCGGACTTTGCCACGTTACTGGACACGCATATCGCCACAAAAAAACCGGGTCAAGTGTTCGGGGCGTCACCGCGCTCGACTATACACGTCTTGGCCTACCACGAGTACATGAGCCCACAGATCCTAAGCGAGGTCGAAGCCGTTGTGTCTACCCAACGCAAATTCAGCACAGCCGTGCGCGCTAAGACAAGTCCCTCTAGACTGCTGGAAATTTTGGAAACGTGGAAGGCTGGCGTGTACGCGCTTTCTAAACATCTCAACGGTATGATCGTGATACTCTCGGCCGCACAACAACTAATGGTCATGTGTTCGGAAGGTCTGATCAGGTCTGACATGACCGGTTGTCAATCGACGTCGAGCGTGCACTCACACACGGATATCCTGGCGTACAGTAAAGCGACGTCGACCTCTAAGCTCACGTTGATCGCCGATGTTTCGAAGGGCAATCGAGTGTGTTGGCTGACGAAAGCTATGGTGACCGACGGTCGCGTCGACTACAATGTGCCTCATTGCGACTGGAGAGGCATATGTGATCCTTTGCAAATCGATAACACCACCGCGGTCGAGTGCGAAGTCACGGTCGGCGGCGTGTTGTCCTTACTGTGCCCCATACAATGTGACGGTCCGTGTGACGGACCGGTGTGTTACGACCCGACTAACGAAACGTACCAGGTGATAACATTGCATCCGCCCATTACAGCGGAGCGAGCGTTTCGCCACACTCCCAAACCAAGGTTAATAGTTGTAACGCACGCCCTTTCGGACCTCGGTGCACGTGAAACACTGGCGTACACTCACAACATCACGCTCGAGACAGCTCAAGCGTTACGCGAAACAAAGGACGTGTTCAAATCCATAGAGAATATACGGTCTTTAGCGTATGCGTATATAAAGGAGGTCGATGACATTTACAGACCTGGCGGCGTGGGCACCACAGTAGAACAACAAGGTGCTCTCAAGCGCACACAGATACTGGCCGCATTATCACTCGCGATGTCTATCCTGACATGCCCGTTTCTGATTTCTATGTATATTAAATTATGACAAGAGCTACGGTGGTTACGATTACACTCTGACCACGTGCCTTAGTTTCTGCTAGTGACCTATAAATACATTTGCCCACTTGCTCTCACTGCCATTAAAGCGGCTGTACCCACACGTACAACACCCAAGAAAAAAAAAGATCTCGCTGTCTGTACTGGGTGTACTCTCAGTAGTCGCAGTTGCTCAGGCCATGGTGGTACGCTCACATAACGCCTCTGAGATACGTCCCATCACACCACCTCCTACACTACTCGCGAAGGAGTATTCAACACCCCCTTTGTTCGAAGACAACCATTATAACGAGCACAGCACAACGCTTGCCGCACGCGAAGACAACATGCAGGAGACAACGCTACCACCTGTCGTGAGAACAACGGATTCGAGTGACAACGATCGCGACTATGACGAGCACATTACAGCACCCTCTGTGCACGAAGACCAGGTGCAGGAGACAACGCTACCACCTGTCGTGAGAAACAAGAGTTTGGTTAACAATGATCATCGTCGTGTCCCATTGTAAACTGGGCGTGCCATCGCACACATCGTACATGTGTGTTAACCCACCTGTATGCGACAGACTTTGTGTGTTGCATGACATCGAGATGTATTGACGTCTGTGTCAATACAGGACTCTCTATAAGCCGGGAGCTGGACGCTAACGACCCGTGCATGCGCCACACAAAAGGTATCGTACATGTGTTAACCCACCTGTATGCGACAGACTTTGTGTGTTGCATGACATCGAGATGTATTGACGTCTGTGTCAATACAGGACTCTCTAAGCTGGGAGCTGGATGCTAACAACCCGTGCATGCGCCACACAAAAGGTATCGTACATGTGTTAACCCACCTGTATGTGACAGACTTTGTGTGTTGCATGACATCGAGATGTATTGACGTCTGTGTCAATACAGGACTCTCTAAGCTGGGAGCTGGACGATAACGACCCGTGCATGCGCCACACAAAAGGTAACTCGACTAACTACAAAACGCATATTGTGATGTAGAAAGTTGGCTCGACTGTTTGAATCAGCTGCAGCTGCGGTTTACTCACAAAGTGAATCGCACGCTTGTTAGAAGTACATTCGGAGCACTTAAAAAATACATTGCTCTCATCGAGTTCCGTCTCAGCGTTCACCGGCTGATGGGCAAGAGCGTGACATGGGATCGCCAGGAACTTACTTAAGGACTATCATCTCATTTGGCATTTACTCACGGACCCAAGAAACCAGTTCCGAAAAATGGTCGAGAATTATAACTTGTCTAATAGCAACTGGAAGATATGTTGCGTCATAAGCCTCTGATGGTTCACAAGGTGCACGGTCCACTCGAAATCCTAATGCTGTATTTGTAGTACATACACTAAGTCTTCTCTGTTGATGTCAGACTAGAGTTTTATTAGAGTTTTACTTTGCAACAATGGGATTCGAGCAATTGATGTGTATATTTTTAATAGTGCACAATGCTACTATTCCTAGGCTGAATGTACGACATGGCTCTTATGTATCATTATGTATCGTTTCCATTAAGTACAAATTTAAATAAAGTCCCTCTGTCCTCAGTGCTAGGTTGTGGGTTTAATACACATTATTATGATCAACCTGTTGAACAGTATAATAACAATATTCCTGTAAAAGTCATTTAGTAATGAACAACCTCAGTTCTGTGAAAGAACATCATGTCTCTGATGTGTACACTGCAGGCCTGACCGGGGTTTGCACGCAAGGGCCTGTGTGTGTGTGTGTGTGTGTGTGTGTGTGTGTGTGTGTGTGTGTGTGTGTGTGTGTGTGTGTGTGTGTGTGTGTGAAACAAATAAAGATAAATATAGCTAGTGCGGCCACGAGCGGTCGTGCAGGGTAGAGGCTGCACAAAAACGCCTCTAAAAACAAGCGCGTGCCCACGCCCGATCCGTGGAAGCACGTAGACCTAGCAAACGTACTAGCAGAAATCAACGATCGCACACGGGTCATTGAGTGTGTACAGGGTTCGTCTGCGTGTGTGGCATTGGGCAATCTAGCGGCAACCGTGTGGCCTGAAGGCGGAACCGGCCAACCCGTCGCCCTCACCATCGTTGCGCTTCGAGATGAACTATTGCTAAAGATGATCGTCCTCATCAACCACGGCGCTACCAGAGTAGCTCGTAACGAAGACCCTCTCCGCGACCTCGCGGCCAGTGTGCGCAGTGTACAGCAAATGACAAACGATGTTGCGAGCGATATATTGGAAAAACTTTGCACTGATGCGACGATCGCCACTGCAGGTTGTGCGAGTCTCGCGCAAAGTGCCATATCAAACGTGCGCAAGCTAGTGACAAGCAACTTCACCAGATCCGTAGATTCTGCATACGCTCGGATACGAATGAAAGTATCGAGAGATAACACCGACACAAGTTGCGCGACGGCGCTGACAGGAGTCGCTACAACACTGGATTTATTAATCAACGTAATTGTGATCGTAATGGCGTTTCGAGTGTGCACCAGAAACTACAACCAGTACTACAGAAAACTGGCATGAGGGTCACGGTTTAACGTTATGTTGGTGTCTCGCATCGACCGTCGACGGCCGTTTGCCAGCGGCTGAAAATGGCAGTTGACGAAATGGAAACGCCGACCGTCGATAGTGCACTCTCGCAAGTTCCAACCGCACCATCTCAGGAGACAGACCACAGAGTCATATTAGCGGAGGGTAGATAGAAAATGCGCAAACCGCCGCAACCGCCCATATACATACTATACGAGTTCAACATAGAGTGGAGTAAGAAGTTACTACCGATTGTATTTCCAACGTGCAAGCAGCTGGTGTTTGACGCTTTACTTGAGTATCACAGAGGTTGCGATGTCCTGTGTTCCACGAGCGCATGGAAACAAGTGAACGAACTTCTACGGACCGTACTGTTGGGGTATGAGCGAGCTGTAAAATCAATACACGCTAGACATGCGGACTTTGCCACGTTACTGGACACGCATATCGCCACAACAAAACCGGGTCAAGTGTTCGGGGCGTCACCGCGCTCGACTATACACGTCTTGGCCTACCACGAGTACATGAGCCCACAGATCCTAAGCGAGGTAGAAGCCGTTGTGTCTACCCAACACAAATTCAGCACAGCCGTGCGCGCTAAGACAAGTCCCTCTAGACTGCTGGAAATTTTGGAAACGTGGAAGGCTGGCGTGTACGCGCTTTCTACACATCTCAACGGTATGATCGCGATACTCTCGGCCGCACAACAACTAATGGTCATGTGTTCGGAAGGTCTGATCAGGTCTGACATGACCGGTTGTCAATCGACGTCGAGCGTGCACTCACACACGGATATCCTGGCGTACAGTAAAGCGACGTCGACCTCTAAGCTCACGTTGATCGCCGATGTTTCGAAGGGCAATCGAGTGTGTTGGCTGATGAAAGCTATGGTGACCGACGGTCGCGTCGACTACAATGTGCCTCATTGCGACTGGAGAGGCGTATGTGATCCTTTGCAAATCGATAACACCACCGCGGTCGAGTGCGAAGTCACGGTCGGCGGCGTGTTGTCCTTACTGTGCCCCATACAATGTGACGGTCCGTTTCACGGACCGGTGTGTTACGACCCGACTAACGAAACGTACCAGGTGATAACATTGCATCCGCCCATTACAGCGGAGCGAGCGTTTTGCCACACTCCCAAACCAAGGTTAATAGTTGTAGCGCACGCCCTTTCGGACCTCGGTGCACGTGAAAAACTGGCGTACACTCACAACATCACGATCGAGACAGCTCAAGCGTTACGCGAAACAAAGGACGTGTTCAAATCCATAGAGAATATACGGTCTTTAGCGTATGCGTATATAAAGGAGGTCGATGACATTTACAGACCTGGCGGCGTGGGCACCACAGTAGAACAATAAGGTGCTCTCAAGCGCACACAGATACTGGCTGCATTATCACTCGCGATGTCTATCCTGACATGCCCGTTTCTGATTTCTATGTATATTAAATTATGACAAGAGCTACGGTGGTTACGATTACACTCTGACCACGTGCCTTAGTTTCTGCTAGTGACCTATAAATACATTTGCCCACTTGCTCTCACTGCCATTAAAGCGGCTGTACCCACACGTACAACACCCAAGAAAAAAAAAGATCTCGCTGTCTGTACTGGGTGTACTCTCAGTAGTCGCAGTTGCTCAGGCCATGGTGGTACGCTCACATAACGCCTCTGAGATACGTCCCATCACACCACCTCCTAAACTACTCGCGAAGGAGTATTCAACACCCCCTTTGTACGAAGACAACCATTATAACGAGCACAGCACAACGCTTGCCGCACGTGAAGACAACATGCAGGAGACAACGCTACCACCTGTCGTGAGAACAACGGATTCGAGTGACAACGATCGCGACTATGAAGAGCACATTACAGCACCCTCTGTGCACGAAGACCAGGTGCAGGAGACAACGCTACCACCTGTCGTGAGAAACAAGAGTTTGGTTAACAATGATCATCGTCGTGTCCCATTGTAAACTGGGCGTGCCATCGCACACATCGTACATGTGTGTTAACCCACCTGTATGCGACAGACTTTGTGTGTTGCATGACATCGAGATGTATTGACGTCTGTGTCAATACAGGACTCTCTATAAGCCGGGAGCTGGACGCTAACGACCCGTGCATGCGCCACACAAAAGGTATCGTACATGTGCTAACCCACCTGTATGCGACAGACTTTGTGTGTTGCATGACATTGAGATGTATTGACGTCTGTGTCAATACAGGACTCTCTAAGCTGGGAGCTGGACACTAACAACCCGTGCATGCGCCACACAAAAGGTATCGTACATGTGTTAACCCACCTGTATGCGACAGACTTTGTGTGTTGCATGACATCGAGATGTATTGACGTCTGTGTCAATACAGGACTCTCTAAGCTGGGAGCTGGACGATAACGACCCGTGCATGCGCCACACAAAAGGTAACTCGACTAACTACAAAACGCATATTGTGATGTAGAAAGTTGGCTCGACTGTTTGAATCAAATGCAGCTGCGGTTTACTCACAAAGTGAATCGCACGCTTGTTAGAAGTACATTCGGAGCACTTAAAAAATACATCGCTCTCATCGAGTTCCGTCTCAGCGTTCACCGGCTGATGGGCAAGAGCGTGACATGGGATCGCCAGGAACTTACTTAAGGACTATCATCTCATTTGGCATTTACTCACGGACCCAAGAAACCAGTTCCGAAAAATGGTCGAGAATTATAACTTGTCTAATAGCAACTGGAAGATATGTTGCGTCATAAGCCTCTGATGGTTCACAAGGTGCACGGTCCACTCGAAATCCTAATGCTGTATTTGTAGTACATACACTAAGTCTTCTCTGTTGATGTCGGACTAGAGTTTTATTAGAGTTTTACTTTGCAACAATGGGATTCGAGCAATTGATGTGTATATTTTTAATAGTGCACAATGCTACTATTCCTAGGCTGAATGTACGACATGGCTCTTATGTATCATTATGTATCGTTTCCATTAAGTACTAATGGCATTTACTCACGGACCCAAGAAACCAGTTCCGAAAAATGGTCGAGAATTATAACTTGTCTAATAGCAACTGGAAGATATGTTGCGTCATAAGCCTCTGATGGTTCACAAGGTGCACGGTCCACTCTAAATCCTAATGCTGTATTTGTAGTACATACACTAAGTCTTCTCTGTTGATGTCAGACTAGAGTTTTATTAGAGTTTTACTTTGCAACAATGGGATTCGAGCAATTGATGTGTATATTTTTAATAGTGCACAATGCTACTATTCCTAGGCTGAATGTGTGACATGGCTCTTATGTATCATTATGTATCGTTTCCATTAAGTACTAATTTAAATAAAGTCCCTCTGTCCTCAGTGCTAGGTTGTGGGTTTAAGTGGCAAGACGCTCCTCGGGGCGCATATTGCTTGGGCCTCTCTCCTGGATGCCCTCTGTCAGACCGAGTGTTGACATGTGGCAAGACTCTCCTCGGGGAGCGTCTTGCTTGGGCTTCTCTCATGGAGGCCGTCAGTCAGACCCAGTGTTGACATGTGTCAAGACGCTCCTCGGGGCGTGTCTTGCTTGGGCCTCTCTCCTGGAGGCGCTCAGTCAGACCCAGTGTTGACATGTGGCAAGACGCTCCTCGGGGCGCGTCTTGCTTGGGCTTCTCTCCTGGAGGCCCTCAGTCAGACCCATTGTTGACATGTGGCAAGACGCTCCTCGGGGCACGTCTTGCTTGGGCCTCTCTCCTGGAGGCGCTCAAACAGACCGAGTAGTGACATGTGGCAAGACGCTCCTCTGGGCGCATCTTGCTGGGGCTTCTCTCATGGAGGCACTCAGTCAGACCCAGTGTTGACATGTGTCAAGACGCTCCTCGGGGGGCGTCTTGCTTTGGCCTCTCTCCTGGAGGCACTCAGTCAGACCGAGTGCTGACATGTGGCAAGAAGCTCCTCGGGGCGCGTCTTGCTTGGACTTCTCTCCCGGAGGCCCTCAGTAAGAACCATTGTTGACATGTGGCAAGACGCTCCTCGGGACGCGTCTTTCTTGGGCCTCTCTCCAGAAGGCCCTCAATCAGACCCAGTGTTGACACGTGGCAAGACGCTCCTCAGGGCGCGTCTTGCTTGGGCCTCTCTCCTGGAGGCGCTCAGTCAGACTGAGTAGTGACATGTGGCCTGACGCTCCTCGGGGCGCGTGTTGCTTGGGCCTCTCTCCTGGAGGCGCTCAGTCAGACCAAGTGGTGACATGTGGCAAGACAATCCTCGGGGCGCATCTTGCTTGGGCCTCTCTCCTGGAGGCTCTCTGTCAGACCCAGTGTTGACATGTGGCAAGACACTCCTCGGGGCGCGTCTTGCTTGGGCCTCTCTCATGGAGGCCCTCTGTCAGACCCAGTGTTGACATGTGTCAAGACGCTCCTCGGGGCGCGTCTTGCTTTGGCCTCTCTCCTGGAGGCGCTCAGTCAGACCGAGTGCTGACATGTGGCAAGAAGCTCCTCGGGGCGCGTCTTGCTTGGGCTTCTCTCCTGGAGGCCCTCAGTAAGACCCATTGTTGACATGTGGCAAGACGCTCCTCGGGGCGCGTCCTGCTTGGGCCTCTCTCCTGGAGGCGCTCAGTCAGACTGAGTAGTGACATGTGTTCTGACGCTCCTCGGGGCGCGTGTTGCTTGGGCCTCTCTCCTGCAGGCGCTCAGTCAAACCAAGTGGTGACATGTGGCAAGACACTCCTCGGGGCGCTTCTTGCTTGGGCCTCTCTCCTGGAGGCCCTCTGTCATACCCAGTGTTGACATGTGTCAAGACGCTCCTCGGGGCGCGTCTTGCTTGGGCTTCTCTCCTGGAGGCCCTCAGTCAGACCCATTGTTGGCATGTGGCAAGACGCTCCTCGGGGCGCGTCTTGCTTGGGCCTCTCTCCTGGAGGCGCTCAGTCAGACCGAGTGCCTACATGTGGCAAGACGCTCCTCGGGCCGCGTGTTGCTTGGGCTTCTCTCCTGGAGGCCCTCAGTCAGACCCATTGTTGACATGTGGCCTGACGCTCCTCGGGGCGCGTGTTGCTTGGGCCTCTCTCCTGGAGGCGCTCAGTCAGACCAAGTGGTGACATGTGGCAAGACACTCCTCGGGGCGCGTCTTGCTTGGGCCTCTCTCCTGGAGGCCCTCTGTCATACCCAGTGTTGACATGTGTCAAGACGCTCCTCGGGGCGCGTCTTGCTTGGGCTTCTCTCCTGGAGGCCCTCAGTCAGACCCATTGTTGGCATGTGGCAAGACGCTCCTCGGGGCGCGTCTTGCTTGGGCCTCTCTCCTGCAGGCTCTCAGTCAGACCGAGTGCTGACATGTGGCAAGACGCTCCTCGGGCCGCGTGTTGCTTGGGCTTCTCTCCTGGAGGCCCTCAGTCAGACCCATTGTTGACATGTGGCAAGACGCTTCTCGGGGCGCGTCTTGCTTGGGCCTCTCTCCTGGAGGCGCTCAGTCAGACCGAGTGCTGACATGTGGCAAGACGCTCCTCGGGGCGCGTCTTGATTGGGCCTCTCTCCTGGAGGCGCTCAGTCAGACTGAGTAGTGACATGTGGCCTGACGATCCTCGGGGCACGTCTTGCTTGGGCCTCTCTCCTGGAGGCGCTCAGTCAGACCCAGTGGTGACATGTGGCAAGACACTCCTCGGGGCGCGTCTTGCTTGGGCTTCTCTCCTGGAGGCGCTCAGACAGACCCAGTGTTGACATGTGGCAAGACGCTCCTCGGGGCGCGTCTTGCTTGGACCTCCCTCCTGGAGGCGCTCAGTCAGACCGAGTAGTGACATTTGGCAAGACGCTCCTCGGGGCGCGTCTTGCTTGGACCTCTCTCCTGGAGGCGCTCAGTTAGACCGAGTAGTGACATGTGGCAAGACGCTCCTCGGGGCGCGTCTTGCTTGGGCCTCTCTCCTGGAGGCGCTCAGTCAGACCGAGTGCTGACATAAGGCAAGACGCTCCTCGGGGCGCATCTTGCTTGGGCTCTCTCCTGGAGGCGCTAAGTCAGACCCAGTGTTGACACGTGGCAAGACGCTCCTCGGGGCGCGTCTTGCTTGGGCCTCTCTCCTGGAGGCGCTCAGTCAGACACAGTGTTGACATGTGGCAAGACACTCCTCGGGGCGCGTCTTGCTTGGGCTTCTCTAATGGAGGCCCACAGTAAGACCCATTGTTGACATCTGGAAAGAAGCTCCTCGGGGCGCGTCTTGCTTTGGCTTCTCTCCTGGAGGCCCTCAGTCAGACCCATTGTTGACATGTGGCAAGACGCTCCTCGGGGCGCGTATTGCTTGGGCCTCTCTCATGGAGGCCCTCAGTCAGACCCAGTGTTGACATGTGTCAAGACGCTCCTCGGGGCGTGTCTTGCTTGGGCCTCTCTCCTGGAGGCGCTCAGTCAGACCCAGTGTTGACATGTGGCAAGACGCTCCTCGGGGCGCTTCTTGCTTGGGCTTCTCTCCTGGAGGCCCTCAGTAAGACCCATTGTTGACATGTGGCAAGACGCTCCTCGGGGCACGTCTTGCTTGGGCCTCTCTCCTGGAGGCGCTCAGTCAGACCGAGTAGTGACATGTGGCAAGACGCTCCTCGGGGCGCGTCTTGCTGGGGCTTCTCTCATGGAGGCACTCAGTCAGACCCAGTGTTGACATGTGGCAAGACGCTCCTCGGGGCGCGTGTTGCTTGGACCTCTCTCCTGGAGGCGCTCAGTCAGACCGAGTAGTGACATGTGGCAAGACGCTCCTCGGGGCGCGTCTTGCTGGGGCCTCTCTCCTGGAGGCGCTCAGTCAGACCCAGTGTTGACATGTGTCAAGACGCTCCTCGGGCGTTTCTTGCTTGCGCCTCTCTCCTGGAGGCGCTCATTCAGACCCAGAGGTGACATGTGGCAAGACGCTCCTCGGGCCTCTCTCCTGGAGGCGCTCAGTCAGACCCAGTGTTGACATGTGGCAAGACGCTCCTCGGGGCGCGTCTTGCTTGGGCCTCTCTCCTGGAGGTGCTCAGTCAGACCCAGTGTTAACATGTGGCAAGACGCTCCTCGGGGCGCGTCTTGCTGGGGCTTCTCTCATGGAGGCACTCAGTCAGACCCAGTGTTGACATGTGGCAAGATGCTCCTCGGGGCACGTCTTGCTTGGGCCTCTCTCCTGGAGGCGCTCAGTCAGACCCAGAGGAGACATGGGTCAAGACGCTCCTCGGGGAGCGTCTTGCTTGGGCCTCTCTCCTGAATGCGCTCAGTCAGACCGAGTGCTGACATGTCGCAAGACGCTCCTCCGGGCGCGTCTTGCTTGGGCCTCTCTCCTGGAGGCGCTCAGTCAGACCCAGTGTTCACATTTGGCAAGACGCTCCTCGGGGCGCGTCTTGCTTGGGCCTCCTTCCTGGAGGCGCTCAGTCAGACCGAGTGCTGACATGTGGCAAGACGCTCCTCGGGGCGCATCTTGCTTGGGCTTCTCTCCTGGAGAACCTCAGTCAGACCCAGTGTTGACATGTGGCAAAACGCTCCTCGGGGCGCGTCTTATTTGGGCCTCTCTCCTGGGGGCCCTCAGTCAGACCCAGTGTTGACATGTGGCAAGACGCTCCTCGGGGCGCGTCTTGCTCGGGCATCTCTCCTGGAGGCCCTCAGTCAGACCCATTGTTGACATGTGGCAAGACGCTCCTCGGGGCACGTCTTGCTTGGGCCTCTCTCCTGGAGGCGCTCAGTCAGACCGAGTATTGACATGTGGCAAGACGCTCCTCGGGGCGCGTCTTGCTTGGACCTCCCTCCTGGAGGCGCTCAGTCAGACCGAGTAGTGACATGTGTCAAGACGCTCCTCGGGGCGTGTCTTGCTTGGGCCTCTCTCCTGGAGGCGCTCAGTCAGACCGAGTAGTGACATGTGGCAAGACGCTCCTCGGGGCGCGTCTTGCTGGGGCTTCTCTCATGGAGGCACTCAGTCAGACCCAGTGTTGACATGTGGCAAGACGCTCCTCGGGGCGCGTGTTGCTTGGACCTCTCTCCTGGAGGCGCTCAGTCAGACCGAGTAGTGACATGTGGCAAGACGCTCCTCGGGGCGCGTCTTGCTTGGGCCTCTCTCCTGGAGGCGCTCAATCAGACCCAGTGTTGACATGTGTCAAGACGCTCCTCGGGCGTTTCTTGCTTGCGCCTACATGCAGGAGACAACGCTACCACCTGTCGTGAGAACAATGGATTCGAGTGACAACGATCGCGACTATGACGAGCACATTACAACACCCTCTGTGCACGAAGACCAGGTGCAGGAGACAACGCTACCACCTGTCGTGAGAAACAAGAGTTTGGTTAACAATGATCATCGTCGTGTCCCATTGTAAACGGGCGCGCCATCGCACACATCGTACATCTGTGTTAACCCACCTGTATGCGACAGACTTTGTGTGTTGCATGACATCGAGATGTATTGACGTCTGTGTCAATACAGGACTCTCTATAAGCCAGGAGCTGGACGCTAACGACCCGTGCATGCGCCACACAAAAGGTATCGTACATGTGTTAACCCACCTGTATGCGACAGACTTTGTGTGTTGCATGACATCGAGATGTATTGACGTCTGTGTCAATACAGGACTCTCTAAGTTGGGAGCTGGACGCTAACGACCCGTGCATGCGCCACACAAAAGGTAACTTGACTAACTACAAAACGCATATTGTGATGTAGAAAGTTGGCTCGACTGTTTGAATCAGCTGCAGCTGCGGTTTACTCACGAAGTGAATCGCACGCTTGTTAGAAGTACATTCGGAGCACTTAAAAAATACATCGCTCTCATCGAGTTCCGTCTCAGCATTCACCGGCTGATGGGCAAGAGCGTGACATGGGATCGCCAGGAACTTACTTAAGGACTATCATCTCATTTGGCATTTACTCACGGACCCAAGAAACCAGTTCCGAAAAATGGTCGAGAATTATAAATTGTCTAATAGCAACTGGAAGATATGTTGCGTCATAAGCCTCTGATGGTTCACAAGGTGCACGGTCCACTCGAAATCCTAATGCTGTATTTGTAGTACATACACTAAGTCTTCTCTGTTGATGTCAGACTAGAGTTTTATTAGAGTTTTACTTTGCAACAATGGGATTCGAACAATTGATCTGTATATTTTTAATAATGCACAATGCTACTATTCCTAGGCTGAATGTATGACATGGCTCTTATGTATCATTATGTATCGTTTCCATTAAGTACTAATTTAAATAAAGTCCCTCTGTCCTCAGTGCTAGGTTGTGGGTTTAATACACATTATTATGATCAACCTGTTGAATAGTATAATAACAATATTCCTGTAAAAGTCATTTAGTAATGAACAACCTCAGTTCTGTGAAAGCACATCATGTCTCTGATGTGTACACTGCAGACCTGACCGGGGTTTGCACGCAAGGGCCTGTATGTGTGTGTGTGTGTGTGTGTGTGTGTGTGTGTGTGTGTGTGTGTGTGTGTGTGTGTGTGTGTGTGTGTGTGTGTGTGTGTGTGTGTATGTATGTGTGTGTGTGTGTGTGTGTGTGTGTGTGTGTGTGTGTGTGTGTGTGTGTGTGTGTGTGTGTGTGTGTGTGTGAAACAAATAAAGATAAATATAGCTAGTGTTGCCACGAGCGGTCGTGCAGGGTAGAGGCTGCGCGAAAACGCCTCTAAAACAAGCGCGTGCCCACGCCCGATCCGTGGAAGCACTTAGAACTAGCAAACGTACTAGCAGAAATCAACGATCGCACACGGGTCATTGAGTGTGTACAGGGTTCGTCTGCGTGTGTGGCATTGGGCAATCTACCGGCAACCGAGTGGCCTGAAGGCGGAACCGGCCAACCCGTCGCCCTCACCATCGTTGTGCTTCGAGATGAACTATTGCTAAAGATGATCGTCCTCGTCAACCACGGCGCTACCAGAGTTACCACGACATGCGCCTTAAAAGCGTTCTCGTTTGGGTCAGCGCCACCAGAATTGAATCGGCAAGTCAGCGGATATTACACAACTCGTAACGAAGACCCTCTCCGCGACCTCGCGGCCAGTGTGCGCAGTGTACAGCAAATGACAAACGATGTTGCGAGCGATATATCGGAAAAACTTTGCACTGACGCGACGGTCGCCACTGCAGGTTGTGCGAGTCTCGCGCAAAGTGCCATATCAAACGTGCGCAAGCTAGTGACAAGCAACTTCACCAGATCCGTAGATTCTGCATACGCTCGGATACGAATGAAAGTATCGAGAGATAACACCGACACAAGTTGCGCGACGGCGCTGGCTGCAGTCGCTACAACACTGGATTTATTAATCAACGTAATTGTGATCGTAATGGCGTTTCGAGTGTGCACCAGAAACTACAACCAGTACTACAGAAAACTGGCATGAGGGTCGCGGTCTAACGTTATGTTGGTGTCTCGCATCGACCGTCGACGGCCGTTTGCCAGCGGCTGAAAATGACAGTTGACGAAATGGAAACGCCGACCGTCGATAGTGCACTCTCGCAAGTTCCAACCGCACCATCTCAGGAGACAGACCACAGAGTGATATTAGCGGAGGGTAGATAGAAAATGCGCAAACCGCCGCAACCGCCCATATACATACTATACGAGTTCAACATAGAGTGGAGTAAGAAGTTACTACCGATTGTATTTCCAACGTGCAAGCAGCTGGTGTTTGACGCTTTACTTGAGTATCACAGAGGTTGCGATGTCCTGTGTTCCACGAGCGCATGGAAACAAGTGAACAAACTTCTACGGACCGTACTGTTGGGGTATGAGCGAGCTGTAAAATCAATACACGCTAGACACGCGGACTTTGCCACGTTACTGGACACGCATATCGCCACAAAAAAACCGGGTCAAGTGTTCGGGGCGTCACCGCGCTCGACTATACACGTCTTGGCCTACCACGAGTACATGAGCCCACAGATCCTAAGCGAGGTCGAAGCCGTTGTGTCTACCCAACGCAAATTCAGCACAGCCGTGCGCGCTAAGACAAGTCCCTCTAGACTGCTGGAAATTTTGGAAACGTGGAAGGCTGGCGTGTACGCGCTTTCTACACATCTCAACGGTATGATCGCGATACTCTCGGCCGCACAACAACTAATGGTCATGTGTTCGGAAGGTCTGATCAGGTCTGACATGACCGGTTGTCAATCGACGTCGAGCGTGCACTCACACACGGATATCCTGGCGTACAGTAAAGCGACGTCGACCTCTAAGCTCACGTTGATCGCCGATGTTTCGAAGGGCAATCGAGTGTGTTGGCTGACGAAAGCTATGGTGACCGACGGTCGCGTCGACTACAATGTGCCTCATTGTGACTGGAGAGGCGTATGCGATCCTTTGCAAATCGATAACACCACCGCGGTCGAGTGCGAAGTCACGGTCGGCGGCGTGTTGTCCTTACTGTGCCCCATACAATGTGACGGTCCGTGTGACGGACCGGTGTGTTACGACCCGACTAACGAAACGTACCAGGTGATAACATTGCATCCGCCCATTACAGCGGAGCGAGCGTTTCGCCACACTCCCAAACCAAGGTTAATAGTTGTAACGCACGCCCTTTCGGACCTCGGTGCACGTGAAACACTGGCGTACACTCACAACATCACGCTCGAGACAGCTCAAGCGTTACGCGAAACAAAGGACGTGTTCAAATCCATAGAGAATATACGGTCTTTAGCGTATGCGTATATAAAGGAGGTCGATGACATTTACAGACCTGGCGGCGTGGGCACCACAGTAGAACAACAAGGTGCTCTCAAGCGCACACAGATACTGGCCGCATTATCACTCGCGATGTCTATCCTGACATGCCCGTTTCTGATTTCTATGTATATTAAATTATGACAAGAGCTACGGTGGTTACGATTACACTCTGACCACGTGCCTTAGTTTCTGCTAGTGACCTATAAATACATTTGCCCACTTGCTCTCACTGCCATTAAAGCGGCTGTACCCACACGTACAACACCCAAGAAAAAAAAAGATCTCGCTGTCTGTACTGGGTGTACTCTCAGTAGTCGCAGTTGCTCAGGCCATGGTGGTACGCTCACATAACGCCTCTGAGATACGTCCCATCACACCACCTCCTACACTACTCGCGAAGGAGTATTCAACACCCCCTTTGTTCGAAGACAACCATTATAACGAGCACAGCACAACGCTTGCCGCACGCGAAGACAACATGCAGGAGACAACGCTACCACCTGTCGTGAGAACAACGGATTCGAGTGACAACGATCGCGACTATGACGAGCACATTACAGCACCCTCTGTGCACGAAGACCAGGTGCAGGAGACAACGCTACCACCTGTCGTGAGAAACAAGAGTTTGGTTAACAATGATCATCGTCGTGTCCCATTGTAAACTGGGCGTGCCATCGCACACATCGTACATGTGTGTTAACCCACCTGTATGCGACAGACTTTGTGTGTTGCATGACATCGAGATGTATTGACGTCTGTGTCAATACAGGACTCTCTATAAGCCGGGAGCTGGACGCTAACGACCCGTGCATGCGCCACACAAAAGGTATCGTACATGTGTTAACCCACCTGTATGCGACAGACTTTGTGTGTTGCATGACATCGAGATGTATTGACGTCTGTGTCAATACAGGACTCTCTAAGCTGGGAGCTGGATGCTAACAACCCGTGCATGCGCCACACAAAAGGTATCGTACATGTGTTAACCCACCTGTATGTGACAGACTTTGTGTGTTGCATGACATCGAGATGTATTGACGTCTGTGTCAATACAGGACTCTCTAAGCTGGGAGCTGGACGATAACGACCCGTGCATGCGCCACACAAAAGGTAACTCGACTAACTACAAAACGCATATTGTGATGTAGAAAGTTGGCTCGACTGTTTGAATCAGCTGCAGCTGCGGTTTACTCACAAAGTGAATCGCACGCTTGTTAGAAGTACATTCGGAGCACTTAAAAAATACATTGCTCTCATCGAGTTCCGTCTCAGCGTTCACCGGCTGATGGGCAAGAGCGTGACATGGGATCGCCAGGAACTTACTTAAGGACTATCATCTCATTTGGCATTTACTCACGGACCCAAGAAACCAGTTCCGAAAAATGGTCGAGAATTATAACTTGTCTAATAGCAACTGGAAGATATGTTGCGTCATAAGCCTCTGATGGTTCACAAGGTGCACGGTCCACTCGAAATCCTAATGCTGTATTTGTAGTACATACACTAAGTCTTCTCTGTTGATGTCAGACTAGAGTTTTATTAGAGTTTTACTTTGCAACAATGGGATTCGAGCAATTGATGTGTATATTTTTAATAGTGCACAATGCTACTATTCCTAGGCTGAATGTACGACATGGCTCTTATGTATCATTATGTATCGTTTCCATTAAGTACAAATTTAAATAAAGTCCCTCTGTCCTCAGTGCTAGGTTGTGGGTTTAATACACATTATTATGATCAACCTGTTGAACAGTATAATAACAATATTCCTGTAAAAGTCATTTAGTAATGAACAACCTCAGTTCTGTGAAAGAACATCATGTCTCTGATGTGTACACTGCAGGCCTGACCGGGGTTTGCACGCAAGGGCCTGTGTGTGTGTGTGTGTGTGTGTGTGTGTGTGTGTGTGTGTGTGTGTGTGTGTGAAACAAATAAAGATAAATATAGCTAGTGCGGCCACGAGCGGTCGTGCAGGGTAGAGGCTGCACAAAAACGCCTCTAAAAACAAGCGCGTGCCCACGCCCGATCCGTGGAAGCACGTAGACCTAGCAAACGTACTAGCAGAAATCAACGATCGCACACGGGTCATTGAGTGTGTACAGGGTTCGTCTGCGTGTGTGGCATTGGGCAATCTAGCGGCAACCGTGTGGCCTGAAGGCGGAACCGGCCAACCCGTCGCCCTCACCATCGTTGCGCTTCGAGATGAACTATTGCTAAAGATGATCGTCCTCATCAACCACGGCGCTACCAGAGTAGCTCGTAACGAAGACCCTCTCCGCGACCTCGCGGCCAGTGTGCGCAGTGTACAGCAAATGACAAACGATGTTGCGAGCGATATATTGGAAAAACTTTGCACTGATGCGACGATCGCCACTGCAGGTTGTGCGAGTCTCGCGCAAAGTGCCATATCAAACGTGCGCAAGCTAGTGACAAGCAACTTCACCAGATCCGTAGATTCTGCATACGCTCGGATACGAATGAAAGTATCGAGAGATAACACCGACACAAGTTGCGCGACGGCGCTGACAGGAGTCGCTACAACACTGGATTTATTAATCAACGTAATTGTGATCGTAATGGCGTTTCGAGTGTGCACCAGAAACTACAACCAGTACTACAGAAAACTGGCATGAGGGTCACGGTTTAACGTTATGTTGGTGTCTCGCATCGACCGTCGACGGCCGTTTGCCAGCGGCTGAAAATGGCAGTTGACGAAATGGAAACGCCGACCGTCGATAGTGCACTCTCGCAAGTTCCAACCGCACCATCTCAGGAGACAGACCACAGAGTCATATTAGCGGAGGGTAGATAGAAAATGCGCAAACCGCCGCAACCGCCCATATACATACTATACGAGTTCAACATAGAGTGGAGTAAGAAGTTACTACCGATTGTATTTCCAACGTGCAAGCAGCTGGTGTTTGACGCTTTACTTGAGTATCACAGAGGTTGCGATGTCCTGTGTTCCACGAGCGCATGGAAACAAGTGAACGAACTTCTACGGACCGTACTGTTGGGGTATGAGCGAGCTGTAAAATCAATACACGCTAGACACGCGGACTTTGCCACGTTACTGGACACGCATATCGCCACAACAAAACCGGGTCAAGTGTTCGGGGCGTCACCGCGCTCGACTATACACGTCTTGGCCTACCACGAGTACATGAGCCCACAGATCCTAAGCGAGGTAGAAGCCGTTGTGTCTACCCAACACAAATTCAGCACAGCCGTGCGCGCTAAGACAAGTCCCTCTAGACTGCTGGAAATTTTGGAAACGTGGAAGGCTGGCGTGTACGCGCTTTCTACACATCTCAACGGTATGATCGCGATACTCTCGGCCGCACAACAACTAATGGTCATGTGTTCGGAAGGTCTGATCAGGTCTGACATGACCGGTTGTCAATCGACGTCGAGCGTGCACTCACACACGGATATCCTGGCGTACAGTAAAGCGACGTCGACCTCTAAGCTCACGTTGATCGCCGATGTTTCGAAGGGCAATCGAGTGTGTTGGCTGATGAAAGCTATGGTGACCGACGGTCGCGTCGACTACAATGTGCCTCATTGCGACTGGAGAGGCGTATGTGATCCTTTGCAAATCGATAACACCACCGCGGTCGAGTGCGAAGTCACGGTCGGCGGCGTGTTGTCCTTACTGTGCCCCATACAATGTGACGGTCCGTTTCACGGACCGGTGTGTTACGACCCGACTAACGAAACGTACCAGGTGATAACATTGCATCCGCCCATTACAGCGGAGCGAGCGTTTTGCCACACTCCCAAACCAAGGTTAATAGTTGTAGCGCACGCCCTTTCGGACCTCGGTGCAAGTGAAAAACTGGCGTACACTCACAACATCACGATCGAGACAGCTCAAGCGTTACGCGAAACAAAGGACGTGTTCAAATCCATAGAGAATATACGGTCTTTAGCGTATGCGTATATAAAGGAGGTCGATGACATTTACAGACCTGGCGGCGTGGGCACCACAGTAGAACAACAAGGTGCTCTCAAGCGCACACAGATACTGGCTGCATTATCACTCGCGATGTCTATCCTGACATGCCCGTTTCTGATTTCTATGTATATTAAATTATGACAAGAGCTACGGTGGTTACGATTACACTCTGACCACGTGCCTTAGTTTCTGCTAGTGACCTATAAATACATTTGCCCACTTGCTCTCACTGCCATTAAAGCGGCTGTACCCACACGTACAACACCCAAGAAAAAAAAAGATCTCGCTGTCTGTACTGGGTGTACTCTCAGTAGTCGCAGTTGCTCAGGCCATGGTGGTACGCTCACATAACGCCTCTGAGATACGTCCCATCACACCACCTCCTAAACTACTCGCGAAGGAGTATTCAACACCCCCTTTGTACGAAGACAACCATTATAACGAGCACAGCACAACGCTTGCCGCACGTGAAGACAACATGCAGGAGACAACGCTACCACCTGTCGTGAGAACAACGGATTCGAGTGACAACGATCGCGACTATGAAGAGCACATTACAGCACCCTCTGTGCACGAAGACCAGGTGCAGGAGACAACGCTACCACCTGTCGTGAGAAACAAGAGTTTGGTTAACAATGATCATCGTCGTGTCCCATTGTAAACTGGGCGTAACATCGCACACATCGTACATGTGTGTTAACCCACCTGTATGCGACAGACTTTGTGTGTTGCATGACATCGAGATGTATTGACGTCTGTGTCAATACAGGACTCTCTATAAGCCGGGAGCTGGACGCTAACGACCCGTGCATGCGCCACACAAAAGGTATCGTACATGTGCTAACCCACCTGTATGCGACAGACTTTGTGTGTTGCATGACATTGAGATGTATTGACGTCTGTGTCAATACAGGACTCTCTAAGCTGGGAGCTGGACACTAACAACCCGTGCATGCGCCACACAAAAGGTATCGTACATGTGTTAACCCACCTGTATGCGACAGACTTTGTGTGTTGCATGACATCGAGATGTATTGACGTCTGTGTCAATACAGGACTCTCTAAGCTGGGAGCTGGACGATAACGACCCGTGCATGCGCCACACAAAAGGTAACTCGACTAACTACAAAACGCATATTGTGATGTAGAAAGTTGGCTCGACTGTTTGAATCAAATGCAGCTGCGGTTTACTCACAAAGTGAATCGCACGCTTGTTAGAAGTACATTCGGAGCACTTAAAAAATACATCGCTCTCATCGAGTTCCGTCTCAGCGTTCACCGGCTGATGGGCAAGAGCGTGACATGGGATCGCCAGGAACTTACTTAAGGACTATCATCTCATTTGGCATTTACTCACGGACCCAAGAAACCAGTTCCGAAAAATGGTCGAGAATTATAACTTGTCTAATAGCAACTGGAAGATATGTTGCGTCATAAGCCTCTGATGGTTCACAAGGTGCACGGTCCACTCGAAATCCTAATGCTGTATTTGTAGTACATACACTAAGTCTTCTCTGTTGATGTCGGACTAGAGTTTTATTAGAGTTTTACTTTGCAACAATGGGATTCGAGCAATTGATGTGTATATTTTTAATAGTGCACAATGCTACTATTCCTAGGCTGAATGTACGACATGGCTCTTATGTATCATTATGTATCGTTTCCATTAAGTACTAATGGCATTTACTCACGGACCCAAGAAACCAGTTCCGAAAAATGGTCGAGAATTATAACTTGTCTAATAGCAACTGGAAGATATGTTGCGTCATAAGCCTCTGATGGTTCACAAGGTGCACGGTCCACTCTAAATCCTAATGCTGTATTTGTAGTACATACACTAAGTCTTCTCTGTTGATGTCAGACTAGAGTTTTATTAGAGTTTTACTTTGCAACAATGGGATTCGAGCAATTGATGTGTATATTTTTAATAGTGCACAATGCTACTATTCCTAGGCTGAATGTGTGACATGGCTCTTATGTATCATTATGTATCGTTTCCATTAAGTACTAATTTAAATAAAGTCCCTCTGTCCTCAGTGCTAGGTTGTGGGTTTAAGTGGCAAGACGCTCCTCGGGGCGCATATTGCTTGGGCCTCTCTCCTGGATGCCCTCTGTCAGACCGAGTGTTGACATGTGGCAAGACTCTCCTCGGGGAGCGTCTTGCTTGGGCTTCTCTCATGGAGGCCGTCAGTCAGACCCAGTGTTGACATGTGTCAAGACGCTCCTCGGGGCGTGTCTTGCTTGGGCCTCTCTCCTGGAGGCGCTCAGTCAGACCCAGTGTTGACATGTGGCAAGACGCTCCTCGGGGCGCGTCTTGCTTGGGCTTCTCTCCTGGAGGCCCTCAGTCAGACCCATTGTTGACATGTGGCAAGACGCTCCTCGGGGAACGTCTTGCTTGGGCCTCTCTCCTGGAGGCGCTCAAACAGACCGAGTAGTGACATGTGGCAAGACGCTCCTCTGGGCGCGTCTTGCTGGGGCTTCTCTCATGGAGGCACTCAGTCAGACCCAGTGTTGACATGTGTCAAGACGCTCCTCGGGGGGCGTCTTGCTTTGGCCTCTCTCCTGGAGGCACTCAGTCAGACCGAGTGCTGACATGTGGGAAGAAGCTCCTCGGGGCGCGTCTTGCTTGGACTTCTCTCCCGGAGGCCCTCAGTAAGAACCATTGTTGACATGTGGCAAGACGCTCCTCGGGACGCGTCTTTCTTGGGCCTCTCTCCAGAAGGCCCTCAATCAGACCCAGTGTTGACACGTGGCAAGACGCTCCTCAGGGCGCGTCTTGCTTGGGCCTCTCTCCTGGAGGCGCTCAGTCAGACTGAGTAGTGACATGTGGCCTGACGCTCCTCGGGGCGCGTGTTGCTTGGGCCTCTCTCCTGGAGGCGCTCAGTCAGACCAAGTGGTGACATGTGGCAAGACAATCCTCGGGGCGCATCTTGCTTGGGCCTCTCTCCTGGAGGCTCTCTGTCAGACCCAGTGTTGACATGTGGCAAGACACTCCTCGGGGCGCGTCTTGCTTGGGCCTCTCTCATGGAGGCCCTCTGTCAGACCCAGTGTTGACATGTGTCAAGACGCTCCTCGGGGCGCGTCTTGCTTTGGCCTCTCTCCTGGAGGCGCTCAGTCAGACCGAGTGCTGACATGTGGCAAGAAGCTCCTCGGGGCGCGTCTTGCTTGGGCTTCTCTCCTGGAGGCCCTCAGTAAGACCCATTGTTGACATGTGGCAAGACGCTCCTCGGGGCGCGTCCTGCTTGGGCCTCTCTCCTGGAGGCGCTCAGTCAGACTGAGTAGTGACATGTGTTCTGACGCTCCTCGGGGCGCGTGTTGCTTGGGCCTCTCTCCTGCAGGCGCTCAGTCAAACCAAGTGGTGACATGTGGCAAGACACTCCTCGGGGCGCTTCTTGCTTGGGCCTCTCTCCTGGAGGCCCTCTGTCATACCCAGTGTTGACATGTGTCAAGACGCTCCTCGGGGCGCGTCTTGCTTGGGCTTCTCTCCTGGAGGCCCTCAGTCAGACCCATTGTTGGCATGTGGCAAGACGCTCCTCGGGGCGCGTCTTGCTTGGGCCTCTCTCCTGGAGGCGCTCAGTCAGACCGAGTGCCTACATGTGGCAAGACGCTCCTCGGGCCGCGTGTTGCTTGGGCTTCTCTCCTGGAGGCCCTCAGTCAGACCCATTGTTGACATGTGGCCTGACGCTCCTCGGGGCGCGTGTTGCTTGGGCCTCTCTCCTGGAGGCGCTCAGTCAGACCAAGTGGTGACATGTGGCAAGACACTCCTCGGGGCGCGTCTTGCTTGGGCCTCTCTCCTGGAGGCCCTCTGTCATACCCAGTGTTGACATGTGTCAAGACGCTCCTCGGGGCGCGTCTTGCTTGGGCTTCTCTCCTGGAGGCCCTCAGTCAGACCCATTGTTGGCATGTGGCAAGACGCTCCTCGGGGCGCGTCTTGCTTGGGCCTCTCTCCTGCAGGCGCTCAGTCAGACCGAGTGCTGACATGTGGCAAGACGCTCCTCGGGCCGCGTGTTGCTTGGGCTTCTCTCCTGGAGGCCCTCAGTCAGACCCATTGTTGACATGTGGCAAGACGCTTCTCGGGGCGCGTCTTGCTTGGGCCTCTCTCCTGGAGGCGCTCAGTCAGACCGAGTGCTGACATGTGGCAAGACGCTCCTCGGGGCGCGTCTTGATTGGGCCTCTCTCCTGGAGGCGCTCAGTCAGACTGAGTAGTGACATGTGGCCTGACGATCCTCGGGGCACGTCTTGCTTGGGCCTCTCTCCTGGAGGCGCTCAGTCAGACCCAGTGGTGACATGTGGCAAGACACTCCTCGGGGCGCGTCTTGCTTGGGCTTCTCTCCTGGAGGCGCTCAGACAGACCCAGTGTTGACATGTGGCAAGACGCTCCTCGGGGCGCGTCTTGCTTGGACCTCCCTCCTGGAGGCGCTCAGTCAGACCGAGTAGTGACATTTGGCAAGACGCTCCTCGGGGCGCGTCTTGCTTGGACCTCTCTCCTGGAGGCGCTCAGTTAGACCGAGTAGTGACATGTGGCAAGACGCTCCTCGGGGCGCGTCTTGCTTGGGCCTCTCTCCTGGAGGCGCTCAGTCAGACCGAGTGCTGACATAAGGCAAGACGCTCCTCGGGGCGCATCTTGCTTGGGCTCTCTCCTGGAGGCGCTAAGTCAGACCCAGTGTTGACACGTGGCAAGACGCTCCTCGGGGCGCGTCTTGCTTGGGCCTCTCTCCTGGAGGCGCTCAGTCAGACACAGTGTTGACATGTGGCAAGACACTCCTCGGGGCGCGTCTTGCTTGGGCTTCTCTAATGGAGGCCCACAGTAAGACCCATTGTTGACATCTGGAAAGAAGCTCCTCGGGGCGCGTCTTGCTTTGGCTTCTCTCCTGGAGGCCCTCAGTCAGACCCATTGTTGACATGTGGCAAGACGCTCCTCGGGGCGCGTATTGCTTGGGCCTCTCTCATGGAGGCCCTCAGTCAGACCCAGTGTTGACATGTGTCAAGACGCTCCTCGGGGCGTGTCTTGCTTGGGCCTCTCTCCTGGAGGCGCTCAGTCAGACCCAGTGTTGACATGTGGCAAGACGCTCCTCGGGGCGCTTCTTGCTTGGGCTTCTCTCCTGGAGGCCCTCAGTAAGACCCATTGTTGACATGTGGCAAGACGCTCCTCGGGGCACGTCTTGCTTGGGCCTCTCTCCTGGAGGCGCTCAGTCAGACCGAGTAGTGACATGTGGCAAGACGCTCCTCGGGGCGCGTCTTGCTGGGGCTTCTCTCATGGAGGCACTCAGTCAGACCCAGTGTTGACATGTGGCAAGACGCTCCTCGGGGCGCGTGTTGCTTGGACCTCTCTCCTGGAGGCGCTCAGTCAGACCGAGTAGTGACATGTGGCAAGACGCTCCTCGGGGCGCGTCTTGCTGGGGCCTCTCTCCTGGAGGCGCTCAGTCAGACCCAGTGTTGACATGTGTCAAGACGCTCCTCGGGCGTTTCTTGCTTGCGCCTCTCTCCTGGAGGCGCTCAGTCAGACCCAGAGGTGACATGTGGCAAGACGCTCCTCGGGCCTCTCTCCTGGAGGCGCTCAGTCAGACCCAGTGTTGACATGTGGCAAGACGCTCCTCGGGGCGCGTCTTGCTTGGGCCTCTCTCCTGGAGGTGCTCAGTCAGACCCAGTGTTAACATGTGGCAAGACGCTCCTCGGGGCGCGTCTTGCTGGGGCTTCTCTCATGGAGGCACTCAGTCAGACCCAGTGTTGACATGTGGCAAGATGCTCCTCGGGGCACGTCTTGCTTGGGCCTCTCTCCTGGAGGCGCTCAGTCAGACCCAGAGGAGACATGGGTCAAGACGCTCCTCGGGGAGCGTCTTGCTTGGGCCTCTCTCCTGAAGGCGCTCAGTCAGACCGAGTGCTGACATGTTGCAAGACGCTCCTCCGGGCGCGTCTTGCTTGGGCCTCTCTCCTGGAGGCGCTCAGTCAGACCCAGTGTTCACATTTGGCAAGACGCTCCTCGGGGCGCGTCTTGCTTGGGCCTCCTTCCTGGAGGCGCTCAGTCAGACCGAGTGCTGACATGTGGCAAGACGCTCCTCGGGGCGCATCTTGCTTGGGCTTCTCTCCTGAAGAACCTCAGTCAGACCCAGTGTTGACATGTGGCAAAACGCTCCTCGGGGCGCGTCTTATTTGGGCCTCTCTCCTGGGGGCCCTCAGTCAGACCCAGTGTTGACATGTGGCAAGACGCTCCTCGGGGCGCGTCTTGCTCGGGCATCTCTCCTGGAGGCCCTCAGTCAGACCCATTGTTGACATGTGGCAAGACGCTCCTCGGGGCACGTCTTGCTTGGGCCTCTCTCCTGGAGGCGCTCAGTCAGACCGAGTATTGACATGTGGCAAGACGCTCCTCGGGGCGCGTCTTGCTTGGACCTCCCTCCTGGAGGCGCTCAGTCAGACCGAGTAGTGACATGTGGCAAGACGCTCCTCGGGGCGTGTCTTGCTTGGACCTCTCTCCTGCAGGCGCTCAGTTAGACCGAGTAGTGACATGTGGCAAGACGCTCGTCGGGGCGGGTCTTGCTTGGGCCTCTCTCCTGGAGGAGCTCATTCAGAACTGGAAGATATGTTGCGTCATAAGCCTCTGATGGTTCACCAGGTGCACGGTCCACTCGAAATCCTAATGCTGTATTTGTAGTACATACACTAAGTCTTCTCTGTTGATGTCAGACTAGAGTTTTATTAGAGTTTTACTTTGCAACAATGGGATTCGAGCAAATGATGTGTATATTTTTAATAGTGCACAATGCTACTATTCCTAGGCTGAATGTATGACATGGCTCTTATGTATCATTATGTATCGTTTCCATTAAGTACTAATTTAAATAAAGTCCCTCTGTCCTCAGTGCTAGGTTGTGGGTTTAATACACATTATTATGATCAACCTGTTGAATAGTATAAGCCCCATACAATGTGACGGTCCGTGTGACGGACCGGTGTGTTACGACCCGACTAACGAAACGTACCAGGTGATAACATTGCATCTGCCCATTACAGCGGAGCGAGCGTTTCGCCACACTCCCAAACCAAGGTTAATAGTTGTAGCGCACGCCTTTTCGGACCTCGGTGCACGCGAAACACTGGTGTACACTCACAACCACAACATCACGCTCGAGACAGCTCAAGTGTTACGCGAAACAAAGGACGTGTTCAAATCCATAGAGAATATACGGTCTTTAGCGTATGCGTATATAAAGAAGGTCGATGACATTTACAGACCCGGCGGCGTGGGCACCACAGTAGAACAACAAGGTGCTCTCAAGCGCACACAGAAACTGGCCGCATTATCACTCGCGATGTCTATCCTGACATACCCGTTTCTGATTTCTATGTATATTAAATTATGACAAGAGCTACTTTAGGTGGTTACGATTACACTCTGACCACGTGCCTTAGTTTCTGCTAGTGACCTATAAATACAATTGCCCACTTGCTCTCACTGCCATTAAAGCGGCTGTACCCACACGTACAACACCCAAGAAAAAAAATTGATCTCGCTGTCTGTACTGGGTGTACTCTCAGTAGTCGCAGTTGCTCAGGCCATGGTGGTACGCTCACATAACGCCTCTGAGATACGTTCCATCACACCACCTCCTAGACTACTCGCGAAGGAGTATTCAACACCCCCTTTGTACGAAGACAACCATTATAACAAGCACAGCACAACGCTTGCCGCACGCGAAGACAACATGCAGAAGACAACGCTACCACCTGTCGTGAGAACAACGGATTCGAGTGACAACGATCGCGACTATGACGAGCACATTACAACACACTCTGTGCACGAAGACCAGGTGCAGGAGACAACGCTACCACCTGTCGTGAGAAACAAGAGTTTGGTTAACAATGATCATCGCCGTGTCCCATTGTAAACGGGCGCGCCATCGCACACATCGTACATGTGTGTTAACCCACCTGTATGCGACAGACTTTGTGTGTTGCATGACATCGAGATGTATTGACGTCTGTGTCAATACAGGACTCTCTATAAGCCAGGAGCTGGACGCTAACGACCCGTGCATGCGCCACACAAAAGGTATCGTACATGTGTTAACCCACCTGTATGCGACAGACTTTGTGTGTTGCATGACATCGAGATGTATTGACGTCTGTGTCAATACAGGACTCTCTAAGCTGGGAGCTGGACGCTAACGACCCGTGCATGCGCCACACAAAAGGTAACTCGACTAACTACAAAACGCATATTGTGATGTAGAAAGTTGGCTCGACTGTTTGAATCAGCTGCAGCTGCGGTTTACTCACGAAGTGAATCGCACGCTTGTTAGAAGTCTATTCGGAGCACTTAAAAAATACATCGCTCTCATCGAGTTCCGTCTCAGCATTCACCGGCTGATGGGCAAGAGCGTGACATGGGATCGCCAGGAACTTACTTAAGGACTATCATCTCATTTGGCATTTACTCACGGACCCAAGAAACCAGTTCCGAAAAATGGTCGAGAATTATAACTTGTCTAATAGCAACTGGAAGATATGTTGCGTCATAAGCCTCTGATGGTTCACAAGGTGCACGGTCCACTCGAAATCCTAATGCTGTATTTGTAGTACATACACTAAGTCTTCTCTGTTGATGTCAGACTAGAGTTTTATTAGAGTTTTACTTTGCAACAATGGGATTCGAGCAATTGATCTGTATATTTTTAATAATGCACAATGCTACTATTCCTAGGCTGAATGTATGACATGGCTCTTATGTATCATTATGTATCGTTTCCATTAAGTACTAATTTAAATAAAGTCCCTCTGTCCTCAGTGCTAGGTTGTGGGTTTAATACACATTATTATGATCAACCTGTTGAATAGTATAATAACAATATTCCTGTAAAAGTCATTTAGTAATGAACAACCTCAGTTCTGTGAAAGCACATCATGTCTCTGATGTGTACACTGCAGGCCTGACCGGGGTTTGCATGCAAGGTCCTGTGTGTGTGTGTGTGTGTGTGTGTGCGTGCGTGTGTGTGTGTGTGTGTGTGTGTGTGTGTGTGTGTGTGTGTGTGTGTGTGTGTGAAACAAATAAAGATAAATATAGCTAGTGCGGCCACGAGCGGTCGTGCAGGGTAGAGGCTGCGCGAAAACGCCTCTAAAAACAAGCACGTGCCCACGCCCGATCCGTGGAAGCACGTAGACCTAGCAAACGTACTAGCAGAAATCAACGATCGCACACGGGTCATTGAGTGTGTACAGGGTTCGTCTGCGTGTGTGGCATTGGGCAATCTAGCGGCAACCGTGTGGCCTGAAGGCGGAACCGGCCAACCCGTCGCCCTCACCATCGTTGCGCTTCGAGATGAACTATTGCTAAAGATGATCGTCCTCATCAACCACGGCGCTACCAGAGTAGCTCGTAACGAAGACCCTCTCCGCGACCTCGCGGCCAGTGTGCGCAGTGTACAGCAAATGACAAACGATGTTGCGAGCGATATATCGAAAAAACTTTGCACTGACGCGACGGTCGCCACTGCAGGTTGTGTGAGTCTCGCGCAAAGTGCCATATCAAACGTGCGCAAGCTAGTGACAAGCAACTTCACCAGATCCGTAGATTCTGCATACGCTTGAATACCAACGAAAGTATCGAGAGATAACACCGACACGAGTTGCGCGACGGCGCTGGCTGCAGTCGCTACAACACTGGATTTATTAATCAACGTAATTGTGATCGTAATGGCGTATCGAGTGTGCACCAGAAACTACAACCATTACTACAGAAAACTGGCATGAGGGTCGCGGTCTAACGTTATGTTGGTGTCTCGCATCGACCGTCGACGGCCGTTTTCCAGCGGCTGAAAATGGCACAGTTGACGAAATGGAAACGCCGACCGTCCATAGTGCACTCTCGCAAGTTCCAACCGCACCATCTCAGGAGACAGACCACAGAGTCATATTAGCGGAGGGTAGATAGAAAATGCGCAAACCGCCGCAACCGCCCATATACATACTATACGAGTTCAACATAGAGTGGAGTAAGAAGTTACTACCGATTGTATTTACAACGTGCAAGCAGCTGGTGTGTGACGCTTTACTTGATTATCACAGAGGTTGCGATGTCCTGTGTTCCACGAGCGCATGGAAACAAGTGAACGAACTTCTACGGACCGTACTGTTGGGGTATGAGCGAGCTGTAAAATCAATACACGCTAGACACGCGGACTTTGCCGCATTACTGGACACGCATATCGCCACAACAAAACCGGGTCAAGTGTTCGGGGCGTCACCGCGCTCGACTATACACGTCTTGGCCTACCACGAGTACATGAGCCCACAAGATCCTAAGCGAGGTAGAAGCCGTTGTGTCTACCCAACGCAAATTCAGCACAGCCGTGCGCGCTAAGACAAGTCCCTCTAGATTGCTGGAAACTTTGGAAACGTGGAAGGCTGGCGTGTACGCGCTTTCTACACATCTCAACGGTATGATCGCGATACTCTCGGCCGCACAACAACTAATGGTCATGTGTTCGGAAGGTCTGATCAGGTCTGACATGACCGGTTGTCAATCGACGTCGAGCGTGCACTCACACACGGATATCCTGGCGTACAGTAAAGCGACAGCGACCTCTACGCTCACGTTGATCGCCGATGTTTCGAAGGGCAATCGAGTGTGTTGGCTGACGAAAGCTATGGTGACCGACGGTCGCGTCGACTACAATGTGCCTCATTGCGACTGGAGAGGCGTATGTGATCCTTTGCAAATCGACAACACCACCGCGGTCGAGTGCGAAGTCACGGTCGGTGGCGTGTTGTCCTTACTGTGCCCCATACAATGTGACGGTCCGTGTCACGGACCGGTGTGTTACGACCCGACTAACGAAACGTACCAGGTGATAACATTGCATCTGCCCATTACAGCGGAGCGAGCGTTTCGCCACACTCCCAAACCAAGGTTAATAGTTGTAGCGCACGCCCTTTCGGACCTCGGTGCACGCGAAACACTGGCGTACACTCACAAAATCACGCTCGAGACAGCTCAAGTGTTACGCAAAACAAAGGACGTGTTCAAATCCATAGAGAATATACGGTCTTTAGCGTATGCGTATATAAAGAAGGTCGATGACATTTACAGACCCGGCGGCGTGGGCACCACAGTAGAACAACAAGGAGCTCTCAAGCGCACACAGATACTGGCCGCATTATCACTCGCGATGTCTATCCTGACATGCCCGTTTCTGATTTCTATGTTAATTAAATTATGACAAGAGCTACGGTGGTTACGATTACACTCTGACCACGTGCCTTAGTTTCTGCTAGTGACCTATAAATACATTTGACCACTTGCTCTCACTGCCATTAAAGCGGCTGTACCCACACGTACAACACCCAAGTAAAAAAATGATCTCGCTGTCTGTACTGGGTGTACTCTCAGTAGTCGCAGTTGCTCAGGCCATGGTGGTACGCTCACATAACGCCTCTGAGATACGTCCCATCACACCACCTCCTACACTACTCGCGAAGGAGTATTCAACACCCCCTTTGTACGAAGACAACCATTATAACGAGCACAGCACAACGCTTGCCGCACGCGAAGACAACATGCAGGAGACAACGCTACCACCTGTCGTGAGAACAACGGATTCGAGTGACAACGATCGCGACTATGACGAGCACATTACAGCACCCTCTGTGCACGAAGACCAGGTGCAGGAGACAACGCTACCACCTGTCGTGAGAAACAAGAGTTTGGTTAACAATGATCATCGTCGTGTCCCATTGTAAACTGGGCGTGCCATCGCACACATCGTACATGTGTGTTAACCCACCTGTATGCGACAGACTTTGTGTGTTGCATGACATCGAGATGTATTGACGTCTGTGTCAATACAGGACTCTCTATAAGCCGGGAGCTGGACGCTAACGACCCGTGCATGCGCCACACAAAAGGTATCGTACATGTGTTAACCCACCTGTATGCGACAGACTTTGTGTGTTGCATGACATCGAGATGTATTGACGTCTGTGTCAATACAGGACTCTCTAAGCTGGGAGCTGGACGCTAACGACCCGTGCATGCACCACACAAAAGGTAACTCGACTAACTACAAAACGAATATTGTGATGTAGAATGTTGGCTCGACTGTTTGAATCAGCTGCAGCTGCGGTTTACTCACGAAGTGAATCGCACGCTTGTTAGAAGTACATTCGGAGCACTTAAAAAATACATCGCTCTCATCGAGTTCCGTCTCAGCGTTCACCGGCTGATGGGCAAGAGCGTGACATGGGATCGCAAGGAACTTACTTAAGGACTATCATCTCATTTGGCATTTACTCACAGACCCAAGAAACCAGTTCCAAAAAATGGTCCAGAATTATAACTTGTCTAATAGCAACTGGAAGATATGTTGCGTCATAAGCCTCTGATGGTTCACAAGGTGCACGGTCCACTCGAAATCCTAATGCTGTATTTGTAGTGCATACACTAAGTCTTCTCTGTTGATGTCAGACTAGAGTTTTATTAGAGTTTTACTTTGCAACAATGGGATTCGAGCAATTGATGTGTATATTTTCAAGACGCGCCCCGAGGAGCGTCTTGCCACATGTCACTACTCGGTCTGACTGAGCGCCTCCAGGAGAGAGGCCCAAGCAAGACGTGCCCCGAGGAGCGTCTTGCCACTTGTCAACAATGGGTCTGACTGAGGGCCTCCAGGAGAGAAGCCCAAGCAAGAAGCGCCCCGAGGAGCGTCTTGCCACATGTCAACACTGGGTCTGACTGAGCGCTTCCAGGAGAGAAGCCCAAGCAAGACACGGCCCGAGGAGCGTCTTGACACATGTCAACACTGGGTCTGACTGAGGGCCTCCATGAGAGAAGCCCAAGCAAGACGCGCCCCGAGGAGAGTCTTGCCACATGT
This sequence comes from Nothobranchius furzeri, assembly GCF_043380555.1. Classification (NCBI taxonomy): domain Eukaryota; kingdom Metazoa; phylum Chordata; class Actinopteri; order Cyprinodontiformes; family Nothobranchiidae; genus Nothobranchius; species Nothobranchius furzeri. The sequence continues at coordinate 1,366,893 of NC_091741.1, forward strand.
CAACACTGGGTCTGACAGAGGGCATCCAGGAGAGAGGCCCAAGCAATACGCGCCCCGAGGAGCGTCTTGCCACATGTCAACAATGGGTCTGACTGAGGGCCTCCAGCAGAGAAGCCAAAGCAAGACGCGCCCCGAGGACCTTCTTTCCACATGTCAACAATGGGTCTTACTGTGGGCCTCCATGAGAGAAGCCCAGGCAAGACGCGCCCCGAGGAGTGTCTTGCCACATGTCACCACTGGGTCTGACTGAGCTCCTCCAGGAGAGAGGCCCAAGCAAGACGCGCCCAGAGGAGCGTCTTGCCACGTGTCACCACTGGGTCTGATTGAGCACCTCCAGGAGAGAGGCCCCAGCAAGACGCGCCCCGAGGAGCGTCTTGCCTTATGTCAGCACTCGGTCTGACTGAGCGCCTCCAGGAGAGAGGCCCGAGGAGCGTCTTGCCACATGTCACCTCTGGGTCTGACTGAGCGCCTCCAGGAGAGAGGCGCAAGCAAGAAACGCCCGAGGAGCGTCTTGACACATGTCAACACTGGGTCTGATTGAGCGCCTCCAGGAGAGAGGCCCAAGCAAGACGCGCCCCGAGGAGCGTCTTGCCACATGTCACTACTCGGTCTGACTGAGCGCCTCCAGGAGAGAGGTCCAAGCAACACGCGCCCCGAGGAGCGTCTTGCCACATGTCAACACTGGGTCTGACTGAGTGCCTCCATGAGAGAAGCCCCAGCAAGACGCGCCCCGAGGAGCGTCTTGCCACATGTCACTACTCGGTCTGACTGAGCGCCTCCAGGAGAGAGGCCCAAGCAAGACGTGCCCCGAGGAGCGTCTTGCCACATGTCAACAATGGGTCTGACTGAGGTCCTCCAGGAGAGAAGCCCAAGCAAGAAGCGCCCCGAGGAGCGTCTTGCCACATGTCAACACTGGGTCTGACTGAGCGCTTCCAGGAGAGAAGCCCAAGCAAGACACGGCCCGAGGAGCGTCTTGACACATGTCAACACTGGGTCTGACTGAGGGCCTCCATGAGAGAAGCCCAAGCAAGACGCGCCCCGAGGAGAGTCTTGCCACATGTCAACACTGGGTCTGACAGAGGGCATCCAGGAGAGAGGCCCAAGCAATACGCGCCCCGAGGAGCGTCTTGCCACATGTCAACAATGGGTCTGACTGAGGGCCTCCAGCAGAGAAGCCAAAGCAAGACGCGCCCCGAGGACCTTCTTTCCACATGTCAACAATGGGTCTTACTGTGGGCCTCCATGAGAGAAGCCCAGGCAAGACGCGCCCCGAGGAGTGTCTTGCCACATGTCACCACTGGGTCTGACTGAGCTCCTCCAGGAGAGAGGCCCAAGCAAGACGCGCCCAGAGGAGCGTCTTGCCACGTGTCACCACTGGGTCTGATAGAGCACCTCCAGGAGAGAGGCCCAAGCAAGACGCGCCCCGAGGAGCGTCTTGCCACATGTCACTACTCGATCTAACTGAGCTCCTCCAGGAGAGAGGTCCAAGTAAGACGCGCCCCGAGGAGCGTCTTGCCCAATGTCACTACTCGGTCTGACTGAGCGCCTCCAGGAGGGAGGTCCAAGCAAGACGCGCCCCGAGGAGCGTCTTGCCACATGTCACTACTCGGTCTGACTGAGCGCCTCCAGGAGAGAGGCACAAGCAAGACGTGCCCCGAGGAGCGTTTTGCCACATGTCAACACTGGGTCGGACTGAGGGCCTCCATGAGAGAAGCCCAAGCAAGACGCGCCCCGAGGAGAGTCTTGCCACATGTCAACACTCGGTCTGACAGAGGGCATTCAGGAGAGAGGCCGAAGCAATACGCGCCCCGAGGAGCGTCTTGCCACATGTCACCACTGGGTCTGAATGAGCGCCTCCAGGAGAGAGGCCCAACCAAGACGCGCCCCGAGGAGTGTTTTGCCACATGCCAACACTGGGTCTGACTGAGCGCCTCCAGGAGAGAGGCCCAAGCAAGACGCGCCCCGAGGAGCGTCTTGCCACGTGTCAACACTGGGTCTGACTGAGCGCCTCCAGGAGAGAGGCCCAAGCAAGACGCGCCCCGAGGAGCGTCTTGCCACATGTCAGCACTGGGTCTGACTGAGCGCCTCCAGGAGAGAGGCCCCAGCAAGACGCGCCCCGAGGAGCGTCTTGCCTTATGTCAGCACTCGGTCTGACTGAGCGCCTCCAGGAGAGAGGCCCAAGCAAGACGCGCCCCGAGGAGCGTCTTGCCACATGTCAACAATGGGTCTGACTGAGGGCCTAAAGGAGAGAGGCCCAAGCAAGATGCGCCCAGAGGAGCGTCTTGCCACATGTCAACACTGGGTCTGACAGAGGGCCTCCAGGAGAGAGGCCCAAGCAAGACGAGCCCCGAGGAGCGTCTTGCCACATGTCACCTCTGGTTCTGACTGAGCGCCTCCAGGAGAGAGGCCCAAGCAAGACGCGCCCCGAGGAGCGTCTTGTCACATGTCAACACTGGGTCTGTCTGAGCGCCTCCAGGAGAGAAGCCCAAGCAAGACGCGCCCCGAGCAGCGTCTTGCCACATGTCAACAATGGGTCTGACTGAGGGCCTCCAGGAGAGAAGCCCAAGCAAGACGCGCCCCGAGGAGCGTCTTGACACATGTCAACACTGGGTCTGACAGAGGGCCTCCAGGAGAGAGGCCCAAGCAAGACGCGCCCCGAGGAGTGTCTTGCCACATGTCACCACTGGGTCTGACTGAGCGCCTCCAGGAGAGAGGCCCAAGCAAGACGCGCCCCGAGGAGCGTCAGGCCACATGTCACTACTCAGTCTGACTGAGCGCCTCCAGGCCAGAGGCCCAAGCAAGACGCGCCCCGAGGAGCGTCTTGCCACATGTCAGCACTGGGTCCGACTGAGCGCCTCCAGGAGAGAGGCCCCAGCAAGACGCGCCCCGAGGAGAGTCTTGCCACATGTCAACACTCGGTCTGACAGAGGGCATTCAGGAGAGAGGTCCAAGCAATACGCTCCCCGAGGAGCGTCTTGCCACATGTCACCACTGGGTCTGAATGAGCGCCTCCAGGAGAGAGGCCCAACCAAGACGCGCCCCGAGGAGCGTCTTGCCACGTGTCAACACTGGGTCTGACTGAGCGCCTCCAGGAGAGAGGCCCAAGCAAGACGCGCCCCGAGGAGCGTCTTGCCACATGTGAACACTGGGTCTGACTGAGCGCCTCCAGGAGAGAGGCCCAAGCAAGACGCGCCCCGAGGAGCATCTTGACACATGTCTCCTTTGGGTCTGACTGAGCGCCTCCAGGAGAGAGGCCCAAGCAAGACGTGCCCCGACGAGCATCTTGCCACATGTCAACACTGGGTCTGACTGAGTGCCTCCATGAGAGAAGCCCCAGCAAGACGCGCCCCGAGGAGCATCTTGCCACATGTCAACACTGGGTCTGACTGAGCACCTCCAGGAGAGAGGCCCAAGCAAGAAGCGCCCCAAGGAGCGTCTTGCCACATGTCAACACTGGGTCTGACCGAGCGCCTCCAGGAGAGAGGCCCGAGGAGCGTCTTGCCACATGTCACCTCTGGGTCTGACTGAGCGCCTCCAGGAGAGAGGCGCAAGCAAGAAACGCCCGAGGAGCGTCTTGACACATGTCAACACTGGGTCTGACTGAGCGCCTCCAGGAGAGAGGCCCCAGCAAGACGCGCCCCGAGGAGCGTCTTGCCACTTGTCAACAATGGGTCTGACTGAGGGCCTCCAGGAGAGAAGCCCAAGCAAGACGCGCCCCGAGGAGCGTCTTGCCACATTTCAACACTGGGTCTAATTGAGCGCCTCCAGGAGAGAGGCCCAAGCAAGACGCGCCCCGAGGAGCGTCTTGCCACATGTCACTACTCGGTCTGACTGAGCGCCTCCAGGAGAGAGGTCCAAGCAAGACGCGCCCCGAGGAGAGTCTTGCCACATGTCAACACTGGGTCTGACAGAGGGCATCCAGGAGAGAGTCCCAAGCAATACGCGCCCCGAGGAGCGTCTTGCCACATGTCAACAATGGGTCTGACTGAGGGGCTTCAGGAGAGAAGCCAAAGCAAGACGCGCCCCGAGGAGCTTCTTTCCACATGTCAACAATGGGTCTTACTGAGGGCCTCCATGAGAGAAGCCCAAGCAAGACGCGCCCCGAGGAGTGTCTTGCCACATGTCAACACTGTGTCTGACTGAGCGCCTCCAGGAGAGAGGCCCAAGCAAGACGCGCCCCGAGGAGCGTCTTGCCACGTGTCAACACTGGGTCTGACTTAGTGCCTCCAGGAGAGAGGCCCAAGCAAGATGCGCCCCGAGGAGCGTCTTGCCACGTGTCACCACTGGGTCTGACTGAGCTCCTCCAGGAGAGAGGCCCAAGCAAGACGCGCCCAGAGGAGCGTCTTGCCACGTGTCACCACTGGGTCTGATTGAGCACCTCCAGGAGAGAGGCCCCAGCAAGACGCGCCCCGAGGAGCGTCTTGCCTTATGTCAGCACTCAGTCTGACTGAGCGCCTCCAGGAGAGAGGCCGAAGCAAGACGCGCCCCGAGGAGCGTCTTGCCACATGTCACTACTAGGTCTAACTGAGCGCCTCCAGGAGAGAGGTCCAAGCAAGGCGCGCCCCGAGGAGCGTCTTGCCAAATGTTACTACTCAGTCTGACTGAGCGCCTCCAGGAGGGAGGTCCAAGCAAGACGCGCCCCGAGGAGCGTCTTGCCACATGTCACTACTCGGTCTGACTGAGCGCCTCCAGGAGAGAGGCCCAAGCAAGACTTGCCCAGAGGAGCGTCTTGCCACATGTCAACACTGGGTCTGACCGAGCGCCTCCAGTAGAGAGGCCCAAGCAAGACACGCCCCGAGGAGCGTCTTGACATATGTCAACACTGGGTCCGACTGAGGGCCTCCATGAGAGAAGCCCAAGCAAGACGCGCCCCGAGGAGAGTCTTGCCACATGTCAACACTCGGTCTGACAGAGGGCATTCAGGAGAGAGGCCGAAGCAATACGCGCCCCGAGGAGCGTCTTGCCACATGTCACCACTGGGTCTGAATGAGCGCCTCCAGGAGAGAGGCCCAACCAAGACGCGCCCCGAGGAGTGTCTTGCCACATGCCAACACTGGGTCTGACTGAGCGCCTCCAGGAGAGAGGCCCAAGCAAGATGTGCCCCGAGGAGCGTCTTTCCACGTGTCACCACTGGGTCTGACTGAGTGCCTCCAGGAGAGAGGCCCAAGCAAGACGCGCCCCGAGGAGCGTCTTGCCACATGTCAGCACTGGGTCTGACTGAGCGCCTCCAGGAGAGAGGCCCCTGCAAGACGCGCCCCGAGGAGCGTCTTGCCTTATGTCAGCACTCGGTCTGACTGAGCGCCTCCAGGAGAGAGGCCCAAGCAAGACGCGCCCCGAGGAGCGTCTTGCCACATGTCAACAATGGGTCTGACTGAGGGCCTCCAGGAGAGAGGCCCAAGCAAGATGCGCCCGGAGGAGCGTCTTGCCACATGTCAACACTGGGTCTGACAGAGGGCCTCCAGGAGAGAGGCCCAAGCAAGACGCGCCCCGAGGAGCATCTTGCCACATGTCACCTCTGGTTCTGACTGAGCGCCTCCAGGAGAGAGGCCCAAGCAAGACGTGCCCCGAGGAGCCTCTTGTCACATGTCAACACTGGGTCTGTCTGAGCGCCTCCAGGAGAGAAGCCCAAGCAAGACGCGCCCCGAGGAGCGTCTTGCCACATGTCAACAATGGGTCTGACTGAGGGCCTCCAGGAGAGAAGCCCAAGCAAGACGCGCCCCGAGGAGCGTCTTGACACATGTCAACACTGGGTCTGACAGAGGGCCTCCAGGAGAGAGGCCCAAGCAAGACGCGCCCAGAGGAGTGTCTTGCCACATGTCACCACTGGTAGACCCGTTGCCCTCACCATCGTTGCGCTTCGAGATGAACTATTGCTAAAGATGATCGTCCTCATCAACCACGGCGCTACCAGAGTAGCTCGTAACGAAGACCCTCTCCGCGACCTCGCGGCCAGTGTGCGCAGTGTACAGCAAATGACTAACGATGTTGTGAGCGATATATCGGAAAAACTTTGCACTGACGCGACGGTCGCCACTGCAGGTTGTGTGAGTCTCGCGCAAAGTGCCATATCAAACGTGCGCAAGCTAGTGACAGGCAACTTCACCAGATCCGTAGATTCTGCATACGCTTGAATACCAACGAAAGTATCGAGAGATAACACCAACACGAGTTGCGCGACGGCGCTGGCTGCAGTCGCTACAACACTGGATTTATTAATCAACGTAATTGTGATCGTAATGGCGTATCGAGTGTGCACCAGAAACTACAACCAGTACTACAGAAAACTGGCATGAGGGTCGCGGTCTAACGTTATGTTGGTGTCTCGCATCGACCGTCGACGGCCGTTTGCCAGCGGCTGAAAATGGCACAGTTGACGAAATGGAAACGCCGACCGTCCATAGTGCACTCTCGCAAGTTCCAACCGCACCATCTCAGGAGACAGACCACAGAGTCATATTAGCGGAGGGTAGATAGAAAATGCGCAAACCGCCGCAACCGCCCATATACATACTATACGAGTTCAACATAGAGTGGAGTAAGAAGTTACTACCGATTGTATTTACAACGTGCAAGCAGCTGGTGTGTGACGCTTTACTTGATTATCACAGAGGTTGCGATGTCCTGTGTTCCACGAGCGCATGGAAACAAGTGAACGAACTTCTACGGACCGTACTGTTGGGGTATGAGTGAGCTGTAAAATCAATACACGCTAGACACGCGGACTTTGCCGCATTACTGGACACGCATATCGCCACAACAAAACCGGGTCAAGTGTTCGGGGCGTCACCGCGCTCGACTATACACGTCTTGGCCTACCACGAGTACATGAGCCCACAAGATCCTAAGCAAGGTAGAAGCCGTTGTGTCTACCCAACGCAAATTCAGCACAGCCGTGCGCGCTAAGACAAGTCCCTCTAGATTGCTGGAAACTTTGGAAACGTTGAAGGCTGGCGTGTACGCGCTTTCTACACATCTCAACGGTATGATCGCGATACTCTCGGCCGCACAACAACTAATGGTCATGTGTTCGGAAGGTCTGATCAGGTCTGACATGACCGGTTGTCAATCGACGTCGAGCGTGCACTCACACACGGATATCCTGGCGTACAGTAAAGCGACAGCGACCTCTACGCTCACGTTGATCGCCGATGTTTCGAAGGGCAATCGAGTGTGTTGGCTGACGAAAGCTATGGTGACCGACGGTCGCGTCGACTACAATGTGCCTCATTGCGACTTTAGAGGCGTATGTGATCCTTTGCAAATCGACAACACCACCGCGGTCGAGTGCGAAGTCACGGTCGGTGGCGTGTTGTCCTTACTGTGCCCCATACAATGTGACGGTCCGTGTCACGGACCGGTGTGTTACGACCCGACTAACGAAACGTACCAGGTGATAACATTGCATCCGCCCATTACAGCGGAGCGAGCGTTTCGCCACACTCCCAAACCAAGGTTAATAGTTGTAGCGCACACTCTTTCGGACCTCGGTGCACGTGAAACACTGGCTTACACTCACAACATCACGCTCGAGACAGCTCAAGCGTTACGCGAAACAAAGGACGTGTTCAAATCCATAGAGAATATACGGTCTTTTGCGTATGCGTATATAAAGGAGGTCGATGACATTTACAGACCTGGCGGCGTGGGCACCACAGTAGAACAACAAGGTGCTCTCAAGCGCACACAGATACTGGCCGCATTATCACTCGCCATGTCTATCCTGACATGCCCGTTTCTGATTTCTATGTATATTAAATTATGACAAGAGCTACGGTGGTTACGATTACACTCTGACCACGTGCCTTAGTTTCTGCTAGTGACCTATAAATACATTTGCCCACTTGCTCTCACTGCCATTAAAGGGGCTGTACCCACACGTACAACACCCAAGAAAAAAAAAGATCTCGCTGTCTGTACTGGGTGTACTCTCAGTAGTCGCAGTTGCTCAGGCCATGGTGGTACGCTCACATAACGCCTCTGAGATACGTCCCATAACACCACCTCCTACACTACTCGCGAAGGAGTATTCAACACCCCCTTTGTACGAAGACAACCATTATAACGAGCACAGCACAACGCTTGCCGCACGCGAAGACAACATGCAGGAGACAACGCTACCACCTGTCGTGAGAACAACGGATTCGAGTGACAACGATCGCGACTATGACGAGCACATTACAGCACCCTCTGTGCACGAAGACCAGGTGCAGGAGACAACGCTACCACCTGTCGTGAGAAACAAGAGTTTGGTTAACAATGATCATCGTCGTGTCCCATTGTAAACTGGGCGTGCCATCGCACACATCGTACATGTGTGTTAACCCACCTGTATGCGACAGACTTTGTGTGTTGCATGACATCGAGATGTATTGACGTCTGTGTCAATACAGGACTCTCTATAAGCCGGGAGCTGGACGCTAACGACCCGTGCATGCGCCACACAAAAGGTATCGTACATGTGTTAACCCACCTGTATGCGACAGACTTTGTGTGTTGCATGACATCGAGATGTATTGACGTCTGTGTCAATACAGGACTCTCTAAGCTGGGAGCTGGACGCTAACAACCCGTGCATGCGCCACACAAAAGGTATCGTACATGTGTTAACCCACCTGTATGCGACAGACTTTGTGTGTTGCATGACATCGAGATGTATTGACGTCTGTGTCAATACAGGACTCTCTAAGCTGGGAGCTGGACGATAACGACCCGTGCATGCGCTACACAAAAGGTAACTCGACTAACTACAAAACGCATATTGTGATGTAGAAAGTTGGCTCGACTGTTTGAATCAGCTGAAGCTGCGGTTTACTCACAAAGTGAATCGCACGCTTGTTAGAAGTACATTCGGAGCACTTAAAAAATACATCGCTCTCATCGAGTTCCGTCTCAGCGTTCACCGGCTGATGGGCAAGAGCGTGACATGGGATCGCCAGGAACTTACTTAAGGACTATCATCTCATTTGGCATTTACTCACGGACCCAAGAAACCAGTTCCGAAAAATGGTAGAGAATTATAACTTGTCTAATAGCAACTGGAAGATATGTTGCGTCATAAGCCTCTGATGGTTCACAAGGTGCACGGTCCACTCGAAATCCTAATGCTGTATTTGTAGTACATACACTAAGTCTTCTCTGTTGATGTCAGACTAGAGTTTTATTAGAGTTTTACTTTGCAACAATGGGATTCGAGCAATTGATGTGTATATTTTTAATAGTGCACAATGCTACTATTCCTAGGCTGAATGTACGACATGGCTCTTATGTATCATTATGTATCGTTTCCATTAAGTACAAATTTAAATAAAGTCCCTCTGTCCTCAGTGCTAGGTTGTGGGTTTAATACACATTATTATGATCAACCTGTTGAACAGTATAATAACAATACTCCTGTAAAAGTCATTTAGTAATGAACAACCTCAGTTCTGTGAAAGAACATCATGTCTCTGATGTGTACACTGCAGGCCTGACCGGGGTTTGCACGCAAGGGCCTGTGTGTGTGTGTGTGTGTGTGTGTGTGTGTGTGTGTGTGTGTGTGTGTGTGTGTGTGTGTGTGTGTGTGTGTGTGTGTGTGTGTGTGTGTGTGTGTGTGTGTGTGTGTGTGTGTGTGTGTGTGTGTGAATCAAATAAAGATAAATATAGCTAGTGCGGCCACGAGCGGTCGTGCAGTGTAGAGGATGCGCGAAAACGCCTCTAAAAACAAGCGCGTGCCCACGCCCGATCCGTGGAAGCACGTAGACCTAGCAAACGTACTAGCAGAAATCAACGATCGCACACGGGTCATTGAGTGTGTACAGGGTTCGTCTGCGTGTGTGGCATTGGGCAATCTAGCGGCAACCGTGTGGCCTGAAGGCGGAACCGGCCAACCGGTCGCCCTCACCATCGTTGCGCTTCGAGATGAACTATTGCAAAAGATGATCGTCCTCATCAACCACGGCGCTACCAGAGTAGCTCGTAACGAAGACCCTCTCCGCGACCTCGCGGCCAGTGTGCGCAGTGTACAGCAAATGACAAACGATGTTGCGAGCGATATATTGGAAAAACTTTGCACTGACGCGACGGTCGCCACTGCAGGTTGTGCGAGTCTCGCGCAAAGTGCCATATCAAACGTGCGCAAGCTAGTGACAAGCAACTTCACCAGATCCGTAGATTCTGCATACGCTCGGATACGAATGAAAGTATCGAGAGATAACACCGACACAAGTTGCGCGACGGCGCTGGCTGCAGTCGCTACAACACTGGATTTATTAATCAAAGTAATTGTGATCGTAATGGCGTTTCGAGTGTGCACCAGAAACTACAACCAGTACTACAGAAAACTGGCATGAGGGTCGCGGTCTAACGTTATGTTGGTGTCTCGCATCGACCGTCGACGGCCGTTTGCCAGCGGCTGAAAATGGCAGTTGACGAAATGAAAACGCCGACCGTCGATAGTGCACTCTCGCAAATTCCAACCGCACCATCTCAGGAGACAGACCACAGAGTCATATTAGCGGAGGGTAGATAGAAAATGCGCAAACCGCCGCAACCGCCCATATACATACTATAAGAGTTCAACATAGAGTGGAGTAAGAAGTTACTACCGATTGTATTTCCAACGTGCAAGCAGCTGGTGTTTGACGCTTTACTTGAGTATCACGGAGGTTGCGATGTCCTGTGTTCCACGAGCGCATGGAAACAAGTGAACGAACTTCTACGGACCGTACTGTTGGGGTATGAGCGAGCTGTAAAATCAATACACGCTAGACACGCGGACTTTGCCGCGTTACTGGACACGCATATCGCCACAACAAAACTGGGTCAAGTGTTCGGGGCATCACCGCGCTCGACTATACACGTCTTGGCCTACCACGAGTACATGAGCCCACAGATCCTAAGCGAGGTAGAAGCCGTTGTGTCTACCCAACGCAAATTCAGCACAGCCGTGCGCGCTAAGACAAGTCCCTCTAGACTGCTGGAAATTTTGGAAACGTGGAAGGCTGGCGTGTACGCGCTTTCTACACATCTCAACGGTATGATCGCGATACTCTCGGCCGCACAACAACTAATGGTCATGTGTTCGGAAGGTCTGATCAGGTCTGACATGACCGGTTGTCAATCGACGTCGAGCGTGCACTCACACACGGATATCCTGGCGTACAGTAAAGCGACGTCGACCTCTAAGCTCAAGTTGATCGCCGATGTTTCGAAGGGCAATCGAGTGTGTTGGCTGACGAAAGCTATGGTGACCGACGGTCGCGTCGACTACAATGTGCCTCATTGCGACTGGAGAGGCGTATGTGATCCTTTGCAAATCGATAAGACCACCGCGGTCGAGTGCGAAGTCACGGTCGGCGGCGTGTTGTCCTTACTGTGCCCCATACAATGTGACGGTCCGTTTCACGGACCGGTGTGTTACGACCCGACTAACGAAACGTACCAGGTGATAACATTGCATCCGCCCATTACAGCGGAGCGAGCGTTTTGCCACACTCCCAAACCAAGGTTAATAGTTGTAGAGCACGCCCTTTCGGACCTCGGTGCATGTGAAACACTGGCGTACACTCACAACATCACGCTCGAGACAGCTCAAGCATTACGCGAAACATAGGACGTGTTCAAATCCATAGAGAATATACGGTCTTTAGCGTATGCGTATATAAAGGAGGTCGATGACATTTACAGACCTGGCGGCGTGGGCACCACAGTAGAACAACAAGGTGCTCTCAAGCGCACACAGATACTGGCCGCATTATCACTCGCGATGTCTATCCTGACATGCCCGTTTCTGATTTCTATGTATATTAAATTATGACAAGAGCTACGGTGGTTACGATTACACTCTGACCATGTGCCTTAGTTTCTGCTAGTGACCTATAAATACATTTGCCCACTTGCTCTCACTGCCATTAAAGCGGCTGTACCCACACGTACAACACCCAAGAAAAAAAAAGATCTCGCTGTCTGTACTGGGTGTACTCTCAGTAGTCGCAGTTGCTCAGGCCATGGTGGTACGCTCACATAACGCCTCTGAGATACGTCCCATCACACCACCTCCTACACTACTCGCGAAGGAGTATTCAACAACCCCTTTGTACGAAGACAACCATTATAACGAGCACAGCACAACGCTTGCCGCACGTGAAGACAACATGCAGGAGACAACGCTACCACCTGTCGTGAGAACAACGGATTCGAGTGACAACGATCGCGACTATGACGAGCACATTACAGCACCCTCTGTGCACGAAGACCAGGTGCAGGAGACAACGCTACCACATGTGTTGTACGTGTGGGTACAGCCGCTTTAATGGCAGTGAGAGCAAGTGGGCAAATGTATTTATAGGTCACTAGCAGAAACTAAGGCACGTGGTCAGAGTGTAATCGTAACCACCGTAGCTCTTGTCATAATTTAATATACATAGAAATCAGAAACGGGCATGTCAGGATAGACATCGCGAGTGATAATGCGGCCAGTATCTGTGTGCGCTTGAGAGCACCTTGTTGTTCTACTGTGGTGCCCACGCCGCCAGGTCTGTAAATGTCATCGACCTCCTTTATATACGCATACGCTAAAGACCGTATATTCTCTATGGATTTGAACACGTCCTTTGTTTCGCGTAACGCTTGAGCTGTCTCGAGCGTGATGTTGTGAGTGTACGCCAGTGTTTCACGTGCACCGAGGTCCGAAAGGGCGTGCGTTACAACTATTAACCTTGGTTTGGGAGTGTGGCGAAACGCTCGCTCCGCTGTAATGGGCGGATGCAATGTTATCACCTGGTACGTTTCGTTAGTCGGGTCGTAACACACCGGTCCGTCACACGGACCGTCACATTGTATGGGGCACAGTAAGGACAACACGCCGCCGACCGTGACTTCGCACTCGACCGCGGTGGTGTTATCGATTTGCAAAGGATCACATACGCCTCTCCAGTCGCAATGAGGCACATTGTAGTCGACGCGACCGTCGGTCACCATAGCTTTCGTCAGCCAACACACTCGATTGCCCTTCGAAACATCGGCGATCAACGTGAGCTTAGAGGTCGACGTCGCTTTACTGTACGCCAGGATATCCGTGTGTGAGTGCACGCTCGACGTCGATTGACAACCGGTCATGTCAGACCTGATCAGACCTTCCGAACACATGACCATTAGTTGTTGTGCGGCCGAGAGTATCGCGATCATACCGTTGAGATGTGTAGAAAGCGCGTACACGCCAGCCTTCCACGTTTCCAAAATTTCCAGCAGTCTAGAGGGACTTGTCTTAGCGCGCACGGCTGTGCTGAATTTGCGTTGGGTAGACACAACGGCTTCGACCTCGCTTAGGATCTGTGGGCTCATGTACTCGTGGTAGGCCAAGACGTGTATAGTCGAGCGCGGTGACGCCCCGAACACTTGACCCGTTTTTTTTGTGGCGATATGCGTGTCCAGTAACGTGGCAAAGTCCGCGTGTCTAGCGTGTATTGATTTTACAGCTCGCTCATACCCCAACAGTACGGTCCGTAGAAGTTTGTTCACTTGTTTCCATGCGCTCGTGGAACACAGGACATCGCAACCTCTGTGATACTCAAGTAAAGCGTCAAACACCAGCTGCTTGCACGTTGGAAATACAATCGGTAGTAACTTCTTACTCCACTCTATGTTGAACTCGTATAGTATGTATATGGGCGGTTGCGGCGGTTTGCGCATTTTCTATCTACCCTCCGCTAATATCACTCTGTGGTCTGTCTCCTGAGATGGTGCGGTTGGAACTTGCGAGAGTGCACTATCGACGGTCGGCGTTTCCATTTCGTCAACTGTCATTTTCAGCCGCTGGCAAACGGCCGTCGACGGTCGATGCGAGACACCAACATAACGTTAGACCGCGACCCTCATGCCAGTTTTCTGTAGTACTGGTTGTAGTTTCTGGTGCACACTCGAAACGCCATTACGATCACAATTACGTTGATTAATAAATCCAGTGTTGTAGCGACTGCAGCCAGCGCCGTCGCGCAACTTGTGTCGGTGTTATCTCTCGATACTTTCATTCGTATCCGAGCGTATGCAGAATCTACGGATCTGGTGAAGTTGCTTGTCACTAGCTTGCGCACGTTTGATATGGCACTTTGCGCGAGACTCGCACAACCTGCAGTGGCGACCGTCGCGTCAGTGCAAAGTTTTTCCGATATATCGCTCGCAACATCGTTTGTCATTTGCTGTACACTGCGCACACTGGCCGCGAGGTCGCGGAGAGGGTCTTCGTTACGAGTTGTGTAATATCCGCTGACTTGCCGATTCAATTCTGGTGGCGCTGACCCAAACGAGAACGCTTTTAAGGCGCATGTCGTGGTAACTCTGGTAGCGCCGTGGTTGACGAGGACGATCATCTTTAGCAATAGTTCATCTCGAAGCACAACGATGGTGAGGGCGACGGGTTGGCCGGTTCCGCCTTCAGGCCACTCGGTTGCCGGTAGATTGCCCAATGCCACACACGCAGACGAACCCTGTACACACTCAATGACCCGTGTGCGATCGTTGATTTCTGCTAGTACGTTTGCTAGTTCTAAGTGCTTCCACGGATCGGGCGTGGGCACGCGCTTGTTTTAGAGGCGTTTTCGCGCAGCCTCTACCCTGCACGACCGCTCGTGGCCACACTAGCTATATTTATCTTTATTTGTTTCACACACACACACACACACACACACACACACACACACACACACACACACACACATACATACACACACACACACACACACACACACACACACACACACACACACACACACACACACACACACACACACACACACACACACATACAGGCCCTTGCGTGCAAACCCCGGTCAGGTCTGCAGTGTACACATCAGAGACATGATGTGCTTTCACAGAACTGAGGTTGTTCATTACTAAATGACTTTTACAGGAATATTGTTATTATACTATTCAACAGGTTGATCATAATAATGTGTATTAAACCCACAACCTAGCACTGAGGACAGAGGGACTTTATTTAAATTAGTACTTAATGGAAACGATACATAATGATACATAAGAGCCATGTCATACATTCAGCCTAGGAATAGTAGCATTGTGCATTATTAAAAATATACAGATCAATTGTTCGAATCCCATTGTTGCAAAGTAAAACTCTAATAAAACTCTAGTCTGACATCAACAGAGAAGACTTAGTGTATGTACTACAAATACAGCATTAGGATTTCGAGTGGACCGTGCACCTTGTGAACCATCAGAGGCTTATGACGCAACATATCTTCCAGTTGCTATTAGACAATTTATAATTCTCGACCATTTTTCGGAACTGGTTTCTTGGGTCCGTGAGTAAATGCCAAATGAGATGATAGTCCTTAAGTAAGTTCCTGGCGATCCCATGTCACGCTCTTGCCCATCAGCCGGTGAATGCTGAGACGGAACTCGATGAGAGCGATGTATTTTTTAAGTGCTCCGAATGTACTTCTAACAAGCGTGCGATTCACTTCGTGAGTAAACCGCAGCTGCAGCTGATTCAAACAGTCGAGCCAACTTTCTACATCACAATATGCGTTTTGTAGTTAGTCAAGTTACCTTTTGTGTGGCGCATGCACGGGTCGTTAGCGTCCAGCTCCCAACTTAGAGAGTCCTGTATTGACACAGACGTCAATACATCTCGATGTCATGCAACACACAAAGTCTGTCGCATACAGGTGGGTTAACACATGTACGATACCTTTTGTGTGGCGCATGCACGGGTCGTTAGCGTCCAGCTCCTGGCTTATAGAGAGTCCTGTATTGACACAGACGTCAATACATCTCGATGTCATGCAACACACAAAGTCTGTCGCATACAGGTGGGTTAACACAGATGTACGATGTGTGCGATGGCGCGCCCGTTTACAATGGGACACGACGATGATCATTGTTAACCAAACTCTTGTTTCTCACGACAGGTGGTAGCGTTGTCTCCTGCAGCGTCTTGACACATGTCAACACTGGGTCTGACTGAGTGCCTCCAGGAGAGAGGCCCCAGCAAGACGCGCCCCGAGGAGCGTCTTGCCACATGTCAACAATGGGTCTGACTGAGGGCCTCCAGGAGAGAAGCCCAAGCAAGACGCGCCCCGAGGAGCGTCTTGCCACATTTCAACACTGGGTCTAATTGAGCGCCTCCAGGAGAGAGGCCCAAGCAAGACGCGCCCCGAGGAGCGTCTTGCCACATGTCACTACTCGGTCTGACTGAGCGCCTCCAGGAGAGAGGTCCAAGCAAGACGCGCCCCGAGGAGAGTCTTGCCACATGTCAACACTGGGTCTGACAGAGGGCATCCAGGAGAGAGTCCCAAGCAATACGCGCCCCGAGGAGCGTCTTGCCACATGTCAACAATGGGTCTGACTGAGGGGCTTCAGGAGAGAAGCCAAAGCAAGACGCGCCCCGAGGAGCTTCTTTCCACATGTCAACAATGGGTCTTACTGAGGGCCTCCATGAGAGAAGCCCAAGCAAGACGCGCCCCGAGGAGTGTCTTGCCACATGTCAACACTGTGTCTGACTGAGCGCCTCCAGGAGAGAGGCCCAAGCAAGACGCGCCCCGAGGAGCGTCTTGCCACGTGTCAACACTGGGTCTGACTTAGTGCCTCCAGGAGAGAGGCCCAAGCAAGATGCGCCCCGAGGAGCGTCTTGCCACGTGTCACCACTGGGTCTGACTGAGCTCCTCCAGGAGAGAGGCCCAAGCAAGACGCGCCCAGAGGAGCGTCTTGCCACGTGTCACCACTGGGTCTGATTGAGCACCTCCAGGAGAGAGGCCCCAGCAAGACGCGCCCCGAGGAGCGTCTTGCCTTATGTCAGCACTCAGTCTGACTGAGCGCCTCCAGGAGAGAGGCCGAAGCAAGACGCGCCCCGAGGAGCGTCTTGCCACATGTCACTACTCGGTCTAACTGAGCGCCTCCAGGAGAGAGGTCCAAGCAAGGCGCGCCCCGAGGAGCGTCTTGCCAAATGTTACTACTCAGTCTGACTGAGCGCCTCCAGGAGGGAGGTCCAAGCAAGACGCGCCCCGAGGAGCGTCTTGCCACATGTCACTACTCGGTCTGACTGAGCGCCTCCAGGAGAGAGGCCCAAGCAAGACTTGCCCAGAGGAGCGTCTTGCCACATGTCAACACTGGGTCTGACCGAGCGCCTCCAGTAGAGAGGCCCAAGCAAGACACGCCCCGAGGAGCGTCTTGCCACATGTCAACACTCGGTCTGACAGAGGGCATTCAGGAGAGAGGCCGAAGCAATACGCGCCCCGAGGAGCGTCTTGCCACATGTCACCACTGGGTCTGAATGAGCGCCTCCAGGAGAGAGGCCCAACCAAGACGCGCCCCGAGGAGTGTCTTGCCACATGCCAACACTGGGTCTGACTGAGCGCCTCCAGGAGAGAGGCCCAAGCAAGATGTGCCCCGAGGAGCGTCTTTCCACGTGTCACCACTGGGTCTGACTGAGTGCCTCCAGGAGAGAGGCCCAAGCAAGACGCGCCCCGAGGAGCGTCTTGCCACATGTCAGCACTGGGTCTGACTGAGCGCCTCCAGGAGAGAGGCCCCTGCAAGACGCGCCCCGAGGAGCGTCTTGCCTTATGTCAGCACTCGGTCTGACTGAGCGCCTCCAGGAGAGAGGCCCAAGCAAGACGCGCCCCGAGGAGCGTCTTGCCACATGTCAACAATGGGTCTGACTGAGGGCCTCCAGGAGAGAGGCCCAAGCAAGATGCGCCCGGAGGAGCGTCTTGCCACATGTCAACACTGGGTCTGACAGAGGGCCTCCAGGAGAGAGGCCCAAGCAAGACGCGCCCCGAGGAGCATCTTGCCACATGTCACCTCTGGTTCTGACTGAGCGCCTCCAGGAGAGAGGCCCAAGCAAGACGTGCCCCGAGGAGCCTCTTGTCACATGTCAACACTGGGTCTGTCTGAGCGCCTCCAGGAGAGAAGCCCAAGCAAGACGCGCCCCGAGGAGCGTCTTGCCACATGTCAACAATGGGTCTGACTGAGGGCCTCCAGGAGAGAAGCCCAAGCAAGACGCGCCCCGAGGAGCGTCTTGACACATGTCAACACTGGGTCTGACAGAGGGCCTCCAGGAGAGAGGCCCAAGCAAGACGCGCCCAGAGGAGTGTCTTGCCACATGTCACCACTGGTAGACCCGTTGCCCTCACCATCGTTGCGCTTCGAGATGAACTATTGCTAAAGATGATCGTCCTCATCAACCACGGCGCTACCAGAGTAGCTCGTAACGAAGACCCTCTCCGCGACCTCGCGGCCAGTGTGCGCAGTGTACAGCAAATGACTAACGATGTTGTGAGCGATATATCGGAAAAACTTTGCACTGACGCGACGGTCGCCACTGCAGGTTGTGTGAGTCTCGCGCAAAGTGCCATATCAAACGTGCGCAAGCTAGTGACAAGCAACTTCACCAGATCCGTAGATTCTGCATACGCTTGAATACCAACGAAAGTATCGAGAGATAACACCAACACGAGTTGCGCGACGGCGCTGGCTGCAGTCGCTACAACACTGGATTTATTAATCAACGTAATTGTGATCGTAATGGCGTATCGAGTGTGCACCAGAAACTACAACCAGTACTACAGAAAACTGGCATGAGGGTCGCGGTCTAACGTTATGTTGGTGTCTCGCATCGACCGTCGACGGCCGTTTGCCAGCGGCTGAAAATGGCACAGTTGACGAAATGGAAACGCCGACCGTCCATAGTGCACTCTCGCAAGTTCCAACCGCACCATCTCAGGAGACAGACCACAGAGTCATATTAGCGGAGGGTAGATAGAAAATGCGCAAACCGCCGCAACCGCCCATATACATACTATACGAGTTCAACATAGAGTGGAGTAAGAAGTTACTACCGATTGTATTTACAACGTGCAAGCAGCTGGTGTGTGACGCTTTACTTGATTATCACAGAGGTTGCGATGTCCTGTGTTCCACGAGCGCATGGAAACAAGTGAACGAACTTCTACGGACCGTACTGTTGGGGTATGAGTGAGCTGTAAAATCAATACACGCTAGACACGCGGACTTTGCCGCATTACTGGACACGCATATCGCCACAACAAAACCGGGTCAAGTGTTCGGGGCGTCACCGCGCTCGACTATACACGTCTTGGCCTACCACGAGTACATGAGCCCACAAGATCCTAAGCGAGGTAGAAGCCGTTGTGTCTACCCAACGCAAATTCAGCACAGCCGTGCGCGCTAAGACAAGTCCCTCTAGATTGCTGGAAACTTTGGAAACGTTGAAGGCTGGCGTGTACGCGCTTTCTACACATCTCAACGGTATGATCGCGATACTCTCGGCCGCACAACAACTAATGGTCATGTGTTCGGAAGGTCTGATCAGGTCTGACATGACCGGTTGTCAATCAACGTCGAGCGTGCACTCACACACGGATATCCTGGCGTACAGTAAAGCGACAGCGACCTCTACGCTCACGTTGATCGCCGATGTTTCGAAGGGCAATCGAGTGTGTTGGCTGACGAAAGCTATGGTGACCGACGGTCGCGTCGACTACAATGTGCCTCATTGCGACTTTAGAGGCGTATGTGATCCTTTGCAAATCGACAACACCACCGCGGTCGAGTGCGAAGTCACGGTCGGTGGCGTGTTGTCCTTACTGTGCCCCATACAATGTGACGGTCAGTGTCACGGACCGGTGTGTTACGACCCGACTAACGAAACGTACCAGGTGATAACATTGCATCCGCCCATTACAGCGGAGCGAGCGTTTCGCCACACTCCCAAACCAAGGTTAATAGTTGTAGCGCACACTCTTTCGGACCTCGGTGCACGTGAAACACTGGCTTACACTCACAACATCACGCTCGAGACAGCTCAAGCGTTACGCGAAACAAAGGACGTGTTCAAATCCATAGAGAATATACGGTCTTTAGCGTATGCGTATATAAAGGAGGTCGATGACATTTACAGACCTGGCGGCGTGGGCACCACAGTAGAACAACAAGGTGCTCTCAAGCGCACACAGATACTGGCCGCATTATCACTCGCCATGTCTATCCTGACATGCCCGTTTCTGATTTCTATGTATATTAAATTATGACAAGAGCTACGGTGGTTACGATTACACTCTGACCACGTGCCTTAGTTTCTGCTAGTGACCTATAAATACATTTGCCCACTTGCTCTCACTGCCATTAAAGGGGCTGTACCCACACGTACAACACCCAAGAAAAAAAAAGATCTCGCTGTCTGTACTGGATGTACTCTCAGTAGTCGCAGTTGCTCAGGCCATGGTGGTACGCTCACATAACGCCTCTGAGATACGTCCCATAACACCACCTCCTACACTACTCGCGAAGGAGTATTCAACACCCCCTTTGTACGAAGACAACCATTATAACGAGCACAGCACAACGCTTGCCGCACGCGAAGACAACATGCAGGAGACAACGCTACCACCTGTCGTGAGAACAACGGATTCGAGTGACAACGATCGCGACTATGACGAGCACATTACAGCACCCTCTGTGCACGAAGACCAGGTGCAGGAGACAACGCTACCACCTGTCGTGAGAAACAAGAGTTTGGTTAACAATGATCATCGTCGTGTCCCATTGTAAACTGGGCGTGCCATCGCACACATCGTACATGTGTGTTAACCCACCTGTATGCGACAGACTTTGTGTGTTGCATGACATCGAGATGTATTGACGTCTGTGTCAATACAGGACTCTCTATAAGCCGGGAGCTGGACGCTAACGACCCGTGCATGCGCCACACAAAAGGTATCGTACATGTGTTAACCCACCTGTATGCGACAGACTTTGTGTGTTGCATGACATCGAGATGTATTGACGTCTGTGTCAATACAGGACTCTCTAAGCTGGGAGCTGGACGCTAACAACCCGTGCATGCGCCACACAAAAGGTATCGTACATGTGTTAACCCACCTGTATGCGACAGACTTTGTGTGTTGCATGACATCGAGATGTATTGACGTCTGTGTCAATACAGGACTCTCTAAGCTGGGAGCTGGACGATAACGACCCGTGCATGCGCTACACAAAAGGTAACTCGACTAACTACAAAACGCATATTGTGATGTAGAAAGTTGGCTCGACTGTTTGAATCAGCTGAAGCTGCGGTTTACTCACAAAGTGAATCGCACGCTTGTTAGAAGTACATTCGGAGCACTTAAAAAATACATCGCTCTCATCGAGTTCCGTCTCAGCGTTCACCGGCTGATGGGCAAGAGCGTGACATGGGATCGCCAGGAACTTACTTAAGGACTATCATCTCATTTGGCATTTACTCACGGACCCAAGAAACCAGTTCCGAAAAATGGTAGAGAATTATAACTTGTCTAATAGCAACTGGAAGATATGTTGCGTCATAAGCCTCTGATGGTTCACAAGGTGCACGGTCCACTCGAAATCCTAATGCTGTATTTGTAGTACATACACTAAGTCTTCTCTGTTGATGTCAGACTAGAGTTTTATTAGAGTTTTACTTTGCAACAATGGGATTCGAGCAATTGATGTGTATATTTTTAATAGTGCACAATGCTACTATTCCTAGGCTGAATGTACGACATGGCTCTTATGTATCATTATGTATCGTTTCCATTAAGTACAAATTTAAATAAAGTCCCTCTGTCCTCAGTGCTAGGTTGTGGGTTTAATACACATTATTATGATCAACCTGTTGAACAGTATAATAACAATACTCCTGTAAAAGTCATTTAGTAATGAACAACCTCAGTTCTGTGAAAGAACATCATGTCTCTGATGTGTACACTGCAGGCCTGACCGGGGTTTGCACGCAAGGGCCTGTGTGTGTGTGTGTGTGTGTGTGTGTGTGTGTGTGTGTGTGTGTGTGTGTGTGTGTGTGTGTGTGAATCAAATAAAGATAAATATAGCTAGTGCGGCCACGAGCGGTCGTGCAGTGTAGAGGATGCGCGAAAACGCCTCTAAAAACAAGCGCGTGCCCACGCCCGATCCGTGGAAGCACGTAGACCTAGCAAACGTACTAGCAGAAATCAACGATCGCACACGGGTCATTGAGTGTGTACAGGGTTCGTCTGCGTGTGTGGCATTGGGCAATCTAGCGGCAACCGTGTGGCCTGAAGGCGGAACCGGCCAACCGGTCGCCCTCACCATCGTTGCGCTTCGAGATGAACTATTGCAAAAGATGATCGTCCTCATCAACCACGGCGCTACCAGAGTAGCTCGTAACGAAGACCCTCTCCGCGACCTCGCGGCCAGTGTGAGCAGTGTACAGCAAATGACAAACGATGTTGCGAGCGATATATTGGAAAAACTTTGCACTGACGCGACGGTCGCCACTGCAGGTTGTGCGAGTCTCGCGCAAAGTGCCATATCAAACATGCGCAAGCTAGTGACAAGCAACTTCACCAGATCCGTAGATTCTGCATACGCTCGGATACGAATGAAAGTATCGAGAGATAACACCGACACAAGTTGCGCGACGGCGCTGGCTGCAGTCGCTACAACACTGGATTTATTAATCAACGTAATTGTGATCGTAATGGCGTTTCGAGTGTGCACCAGAAACTACAACCAGTACTACAGAAAACTGGCATGAGGGTCGCGGTCTAACGTTATGTTGGTGTCTCGCATCGACCGTCGACGGCCGTTTGCCAGCGGCTGAAAATGGCAGTTGACGAAATGAAAACGCCGACCGTCGATAGTGCACTCTCGCAAGTTCCAACCGCACCATCTCAGGAGACAGACCACAGAGTCATATTAGCGGAGGGTAGATAGAAAATGCGCAAACCGCCGCAACCGCCCATATACATACTATAAGAGTTCAACATAGAGTGGAGTAAGAAGTTACTACCGATTGTATTTCCAACGTGCAAGCAGCTGGTGTTTGACGCTTTACTTGAGTATCACGGAGGTTGCGATGTCCTGTGTTCCACGAGCGCATGGAAACAAGTGAACGAACTTCTACGGACCGTACTGTTGGGGTATGAGCGAGCTGTAAAATCAATACACGCTAGACACGCGGACTTTGCCGCGTTACTGGACACGCATATCGCGACAACAAAACTGGGTCAAGTGTTCGGGGCATCACCGCGCTCGACTATACACGTCTTGGCCTACCACGAGTACATGAGCCCACAGATCCTAAGCGAGGTAGAAGCCGTTGTGTCTACCCAACGCAAATTCAGCACAGCCGTGCGCGCTAAGACAAGTCCCTCTAGACTGCTGGAAATTTTGGAAACGTGGAAGGCTGGCGTGTACGCGCTTTCTACACATCTCAACGGTATGATCGCGATACTCTCGGCCGCACAACAACTAATGGTCATGTGTTCGGAAGGTCTGATCAGGTCTGACATGACCGGTTGTCAATCGACGTCGAGCGTGCACTCACACACGGATATCCTGGCGTACAGTAAAGCGACGTCGACCTCTAAGCTCACGTTGATCGCCGATGTTTCGAAGGGCAATCGAGTGTGTTGGCTGACGAAAGCTATGGTGACCGACGGTCGCGTCGACTACAATGTGCCTCATTGCGACTGGAGAGGCGTATGTGATCCTTTGCAAATCGATAACACCACCGCGGTCGAGTGCGAAGTCACGGTCGGCGGCGTGTTGTCCTTACTGTGCCCCATACAATGTGACGGTCCGTTTCACGGACCGGTGTGTTACGACCCGACTAACGAAACGTACCAGGTGATAACATTGCATCCGCCCATTACAGCGGAGCGAGCGTTTTGCCACACTCCCAAACCAAGGTTAATAGTTGTAGCGCACGCCCTTTCGGACCTCGGTGCATGTGAAACACTGGCGTACACTCACAACATCACGCTCGAGACAGCTCAAGCATTACGCGAAACATAGGACGTGTTCAAATCCATAGAGAATATACGGTCTTTAGCGTATGCGTATATAAAGGAGGTCGATGACATTTACAGACCTGGCGGCGTGGGCACCACAGTAGAACAACAAGGTGCTCTCAAGCGCACACAGATACTGGCCGCATTATCACTCGCGATGTCTATCCTGACATGCCCGTTTCTGATTTCTATGTATATTAAATTATGACAAGAGCTACGGTGGTTACGATTACACTCTGACCATGTGCCTTAGTTTCTGCTAGTGACCTATAAATACATTTGCCCACTTGCTCTCACTGCCATTAAAGCGGCTGTACCCACACGTACAACACCCAAGAAAAAAAAAGATCTCGCTGTCTGTACTGGGTGTACTCTCAGTAGTCGCAGTTGCTCAGGCCATGGTGGTACGCTCACATAACGCCTCTGAGATACGTCCCATCACACCACCTCCTACACTACTCGCGAAGGAGTATTCAACACCCCCTTTGTACGAAGACAACCATTATAACGAGCACAGCACAACGCTTGCCGCACGTGAAGACAACATGCAGGAGACAACGCTACCACCTGTCGTGAGAACAACGGATTCGAGTGACAACGATCGCGACTATGACGAGCACATTACAGCACCCTCTGTGCACGAAGACCAGGTGCAGGAGACAACGCTACCACCTGTCGTGAGAAACAAGAGTTTGGTTAACAATGATCATCGTCGTGTCCCATTGTAAACTAGGCGTGCCATCGCACACATCGTACATGTGTGTTAACCCACCTGTATGCGACAGACTTTGTGTGTTGCATGACATCGAGATGTATTGACGTCTGTGTCAATACAGGACTCTCTATAAGCCGGGAGCTGGACGCTAACGACCCGTGCATGCGCCACACAAAAGGTATCGTACATGTGCTAACCCACCTGTATGTGACAGACTTTGTGTGTTGCATGACATCGAGATGTATTGACGTCTGTGTCAATACAGGACTCTCTATGCTGGGAGCTGGACGCTAACAACCCGTGCATGCGCCACACAAAAGGTATCGTACATGTGTTAACCCACCTGTATGCGACAGACTTTGTGTGTTGCATGACATCGAGATGTATTGACGTCTGTGTCAATACAGGACTCTCTAAGCTGGGAGCTGGACGATAACGACCCGTGCATGCGCCACACAAAAGGTAACTCGACTAACTACAAAACGCATATTGTGATGTAGAAAGTTGGCTCGACTGTTTGAATCAGCTGCAGCTGCTGTTTACTCACAAAGTGAATCGCACGCTTGTTAGAAGTACATTCGGAGCACTTAAAAAATACATCGCTCTCATCGAGTTCCGTCTCAGCGTTCACCGGCTGATGGGCAAGAGCGTGACATGGGATCGCCAGGAACTTACTTAAGGACTATCATCTCATTTGGCATTTACTCACGGACCCAAGAAACCAGTTCCGAAAAATGGTCGAGAATTATAACTTGTCTAATAGCAACTGGAAGATATGTTGCGTCATAAGCCTCTGATGGTTCACAAGGTGCATGGTCCACTCGAAATCCTAATGCTGTATTTGTAGTACATACACTAAGTCTTCTCTGTTGATGTCGGACTAGAGTTTTATTAGAGTTTTACTTTGCAACAATGGGATTCGAGCAATTGATGTGTATATTTTTAATAGTGCACAATGCTACTATTCCTAGGCTGAATGTACGACATGGCTCTTATGTATCATTATGTATCGTTTCCATTAAGTACTAATGGCATTTACTCACGGACCCAAGAAACCAGTTCCGAAAAATGGTCGAGAATTATAACTTGTCTAATAGCAACTGGAAGATATGTTGCGTCATAAGCCTCTGATGGTTCACAAGGTGCACGGTCCACTCTAAATCCTAATGCTGTATTTGTAGTACATACACTAAGTCTTCTCTGTTGATGTCAGACTAGAGTTTTATTAGAGTTTTACTTTGCAACAATGGGATTCGAGCAATTGATGTGTATATTTTTAATAGTGCACAATGCTACTATTCCTAGGCTGAATGTGTGACATGGCTCTTATGTATCATTATGTATCGTTTCCATTAAGTACTAATTTAAATAAAGTCCCTCTGTCCTCAGTGCTAGGTTGTGGGTTTAAGTGGCAAGACGCTCCTCGGGGCGCATAATGCTTGGGCCTCTCTCCTGGATGCCCTCTGTCAGACCGAGTGTTGACATGTGGCAAGACTCTCCTCGGGGCGCGTCTTGCTTGGGCTTCTCTCATGGAGGCCGTCAGTCAGACCCAGTGTTGACATGTGTCAAGACGCTCCTCGGGGCGTGTCTTGCTTGGGCCTCTCTCCTGGAGGCGCTCAGTCAGACCCAGTGTTGACATGTGGCAAGACGCTCCTCGGGGCGTGTCTTGCTTGGGCTTCTCTCCTGGAGGCCCTCAGTCAGACCCATTGTTGACATGTGGCAAGACGCTCCTCCGGGCACGTCTTGCTTGGGCCTCTCTCCTGGAGGCGCTCAAACAGACCGAGTAGTGACATGTGGCAAGACGCTCCTCTGGGCGCGTCTTGCTGGGGCTTCTCTCATGGAGGCACTCAGTCAGACCCAGTGTTGACATGTGGCAAGACGCTCCTCGGGGCGCGTCTTGCTTGGACCTCTCTGCCTGAGGCGCTCAGTAAGACCGAGTAGTGACATGTGGCAAGACGCTCCTCGGGGCGTGTCTTGCTTGGGCCTCTCTCATGGAGGCCCTCTGTCAGACCCAGTGTTGACATGTGTCAAGACGCTCCTCGGGGGGCGTCTTGCTTTGGCCTCTCTCCTGGAGGCACTCAGTCAGACCGAGTGCTGACATGTGGCAAGAAGCTCCTCGGGGCGCGTCTTGCTTGGACTTCTCTCCCGGAGGCCCTCAGTAAGAACCATTGTTGACATGTGGCAAGACGCTCCTCGGGACGCGTCTTGCTTGGGCCTCTCTCCAGAAGGCCCTCAATCAGACCCAGTGTTGACACGTGGCAAGACGCTCCTCGGGGCACGTCTTGCTTGGGCCTCTCTCCTGGAGGCGCTCAGTCAGACTGAGTAGTGACATGTGGCCTGACGCTCCTCGGGGCGCGTGTTGCTTGGGCCTCTCTCCTGGAGGCGCTCAGTCAGACCAAGTGGTGACATGTGGCAAGACAATCCTCGGGGCGCATCTTGCTTGGGCCTCTCTCCTGGAGGCCCTCTGTCAGACCCAGTGTTGACATGTGGCAAGACTCTCCTCGGGGCGCGTCTTGCTTGGGCCTCTCTCATGGAGGCCCTCTGTCAGACCCAGTGTTGACATGTGTCAAGACGCTCCTCGGGGCGCGTCTTGCTTTGGCCTCTCTCCTGGAGGCGCTCAGTCAGACCGAGTGCTGACATGTGGCAAGAAGCTCCTCGGGGCGTGTCTTGCTTGGGCTTCTCTCCTGGAGGCCCTCAGTAAGACCCATTGTTGACATGAAGCCCAAGCAAGACGCGCCCCGTGGAGCGTCTTGCCACATGTCAACGCTGGGTCTGACTGAGCGCCTCCAGGAGAGAGGCCCAAGCAAGACGCGCCCCGAGGAGCGTCTTGCCACATGTCAACAATGGGTCTGACTGAGGGCCTCCAGGAGAGAAGCCCAAGCAAGACGCGCCCCGTGGAGCTTCTTGCCACATGTCAGCACTCGGTCTGACTGAGCGCCTCCAGGAGAGAGGCCAAAGCAAGACGCGCCCCGAGGAGCGTCTTGACACATGTCAACACTGGGTCTGACAGAGGGCCTCCATGAGAGAGGCCCAAGCAAGACGCGCCCCGAGGAGTGTCTTGCCACATGTCAACACTGGGTCTGACAGAGGGCCTCCAGGAGAGAGGCCCAAGCAAGACGCGCCCCGAGGAGTGTCTTGCCACATGTCACCACTTGGTCTGACTGAGCGCCTCCAGGAGAGAGGCCCAAGCAAGACGCGCCCCGAGGAGCGTCTTGCCACGTGTCAACACTGGGTCTGATTGAGGGCCTTCTGGAGAGAGGCCCAAGCAAGACGCGCCCCGAGGAGCGTCTTGCCACATGTCAACAATGGTTCTTACTGAGAGCCTCCAGGTGAGAAGCCCAAGCAAGACGCGCCCCGAGGAGCTTCTTGCCACATGTCAGCACTCGGTCAGACTGAGCACCTCCAGGAGAGAGGCCAAAGCAAGACGCCCCCCGAGGAGCGTCTTGACACATGTCAACACTGGGTCTGACAGAGGGCCTCCATGAGAGAGGCCCAAGCAAGACGCGCCCCGAGGAGTGTCTTGCCAAATGTCAACACTGGGTCTGACTGAGCGCCTCAGGGAGAGAGGTCCAAGCAAGACGCGCCCCGAGGAGCGTCTTGCCACATGTCACTACTCGGTCTGACTGAGCGCCTCAGGGAGAGAGGTCCAAGCAAGACGCGCCCCGAGGAGCGTCTTGCCACATGTCAACACTGGATCTGACTGAGTGCCTCCATGAGAGAAGCCCCAGCAAGACGCGCCCCGAGGAGCGTCTTGCCACATGTCACTACTCGGTCTGTTTGAGCGCCTCCAGGAGAGAGGCCCAAGCAAGACACGCCCCGAGGAGCGTCTTGACACATGTCAACACTGGGTCTGACTGAGGGCCTCCATGAGAGAAGCCCAAGCAAGACGCGCCCCGAGGAGCGTCTTGCCACATGTCAACACTGGGTCTGATTGAGGGCCTTCTGGAGAGAGGCCCAAGCAAGACGCGCCCCGAGGAGCGTCTTGCCACATGTATACAATGGGTCTTACTGAGGGCCTCCAGGAGAGAGGCCCAAGCAAGATGCGCCCGGAGGAGCGTTTTGCCACATGTCAACACTGGGTCTGACAGAGGGCCTCCAGGAGAGAGGCCCAAGCAAGACGCACCCCGAGGAGCGTCTTGCCACATGTCACCTCTGGTTCTGACTGAGCGCCTCCAGGAGAGAGGCCCAAGCAAGACGCGCCCCGAGGAGCGTCTTGCCACTTGTCAACACTGGGTCTGACAGAGGGCCTCCATGAGAGAGGCCCAAGCAAGACGTGCCCCGAGGAGCGTCTTGCCACATGTCAACAATGGGTCTGACTGAGGGCCTCCAGGAGAGAAGCCCAAGCAAGACGCGCCCCGTGGAGCGTCTTGCCACATGTCAACACTGGGTCTGACTGAGCGCCTCCAGGAGAGAGGCCCAAGCAAGACGCGCCCCGAGGAGCGTCTTGCCACATGTCAACAATGGCTCTGACTGAGGGCCTCCAGGAGAGAAGCCCAAGCAAGACGCGCCCCGTGGAGCGTCTTGCCACATGTAAACACTGGGTCTTATTGAGGGCCTTCTGGAGAGACGCCCAAGCAATACGCGCCCCGAGGAGCGTCTTGCCACATGTCAACAATGGGTCTTACTGAGGGCCTCCAGGAGAGAGGCCCAAGCAAGATGCGCCCGGAATAGCGTCTTGCCACATGTCAACACTGGGTCTGACAGAGGGCCTCCAGGAGAGAGGCCCAAGCAAGACGCGCCCCGAGGAGCGTCTTGCCACATGTCACCTCTGGTTCTGACTGAGTGCCTCCAGGAGAGAGGTCCAAGCAAGACGCGCCCCGAGGAGCGTCTTGCCACATGTCAACAATGGGTCTGACTGAGGGCCTCCAGGAGAGAAGCCCAAGCAAGACGCGCCCCGTGGAGCGTCTTGACACATGTCAACACTGGGTCTGACAGAGGGCCTCCATGAGAGAAGCTCAAGCAAGACGCGCCCCGAGGAGCGTCTTGCCACATGTCAACACTGGGTCTGATTGAGGGCCTTCTGGAGAGAGGCCCAAGCAAGACGCGCCCCGAGGAGCGTTTTGCCACATGTCAACACTGGGTCTGACAGAGGGCCTCCATGAGAGAGGCCCAAGCAAGACGCGCCCCGAGGAGCGTCTTGCCACATGTCACTACTCGGTCTGACTGAGCGCCTCCAGGAGAGAGGCCCAAGCAAGACGTGCCCCGAGGAGCGTCTTGCCACATGTCAACAATGGGTCTGACTGAGGGCCTCCAGGAGAGAAGCCCAAGCAAGACGCGCCCCGTGGAGCGTCTTGCCAAATGTCAACACTGGGTCTGACTGAGCGCCTCCAGGAGAGAGGCCCAAGCAAGACGCGCCCCGAGGAACGTCTTGCCACATGTCAACAATGGGTCTGACTGAGGGCCTCCAGGAGAGAAGCCCAAGCAAGACGCGCCCCGTGGAGCGTCTTGCCACATGTCAACACTGGGTCTTATTGAGGGCCTTCTGGAGAGAGGCCCAAGCAATACGCGCCCCGAGGAGCGTCTTGCCACATGTCAACAATGGGTCTTACTGAGGGCCTCCAGGAGAGAGGCCCAAGCAAGATGCGCCCGGAGGAGCGTCTTGCCACATGTCAACACTGGGTCTGACAGAGGGCCTCCAGGAGAGAGGCCCAAGCAAGACGCGCCCCGAGGAGCGTCTTGCCACATGTCACCTCTGGTTCTGACTGAGCGCCTCCAGGAGAGAGGCCCAAGCAAGACGCGCCCCGAGGAGCGTCTTGCCACATGTCAACAATGGGTCTGACTGAGGGCCTCCAGGAGAGAAGCCCAAGCAAGACGCGCCCCGTGGAGCGTCTTGACACATGTCAACACTGGGTCTGACAGAGGGCCTCCAGGAGAGGGGCCCAAGAAAGACGCGCCCCGAGGAGTGTCTTGCCACATGTCACCACTGGGTCTGACTGAGCGCCTCCAGGAGAGAGGCCCAGGCAAGACGCGCCCCGAGGAGCGTCAGGCCACATGTCACTACTCAGTCTGACTGAGCCCCTCCAGGAGAGAGGCCCAAGCAAGACGCGCCCCGAGGAGCGTCTTGCCACGTGTCAACACTGGGTCTGATTGAGGGCCTTCTGGAGAGAGGCCCAAGCAAGACGCACCACGAGGAGCGTCTTGCCACATGTCAACAATGGGTGTTACTGAGGGCCTCCAGGAGAGAAGCCCAAGCAAGACGCGCCCCGAGGAGCTTCTTGCCACATGTCAGCACTCGGTCTGACTGAGCGCCTCCACGAGAGAAGCCAAAGCAAGACGCGCCCCGAGGAGCGTCTTGACACATGTCAACACTGGGTCTGACAGAGGGCCTCCATGAGAGAGGCCCAAGCAAGACGCGCCCCGAGGAGTGTCTTTCCACATGTCAACACTGGGTCTGACTGAGCGCCTCCAGGAGAGAGGCCCAAGCAAGACGCGCCCCGAGGAGCTTCTTGCCACGTGTCACCACTTGGTCTGACTGAGCGCCTCCAGGAGAGAGGCCCAAGCAAGACGCGCCCCGAGGAGCGTCTTGCCACGTGTCACCACTGGGTCTGATTGAGCGCCTCCAGGATGGCCCCAGCAAGACCGGTCAGGCCTGCAGTGTACACATCAGAGACATGATGTTCTTTCACAGAACTGAGGTTGTTCATTACTAAATGACTTTTACAGGAATAATGTTATTATACTATTCAACAGGTTGATCATAATAATGTGTATTAAACCCACAACCTAGCACTGAGGACAGAGGGACTTTATTTAAATTAGTACTTAATGGAAACGATACATAATGATACACAAGAGCCATGTCATACATTCAGCCTAGGAATAGTAGCATTGTGCACTATTAAAAATATACACATCAATTGCTCGAATCCCATTGTTGCAAAGTAAAACTCTAATAAAACTCTAGTCTGACATCAACAGAGAAGACTTAGTGTATGTACTACAAATACAGCATTAGGATTTCGAGTGGACCGTGCACCTGGTGAACCATCAGAGGCTTATGACGCAACATATCTTCCAGTTCTGACTGAGCGCCTCCAGGAGAGAGGCCCAAGCAAGACCCGCCCCGAGGAGCGTCTTGCCACATGTCACTACTCGGTCTAACTGAGCGCCTCCAGGAGAGAGGTCCAAGCAAGACACGCCCCGAGGAGCGTCTTGCCACATGTCACTACTCGGTCTGACTGAGCGCCTCCAGGAGGGAGGTCCAAGCAAGACGCGCCCCGAGGAGCGTCTTGCCACATGTCACTACTCGGTCTGACTGAGCACCTCCAGGAGAGAGGCCCAAGCAAGACGTGCCCCGAGGAACATCTTCCCACATGTCAACAATGGGTCTGACTGAGGGCCTCCAGGAGAGAAGCCCAAGCAAGACGCGCCCCGAGGAGCGTCTTGCCACATGTCAACACTGGGTCTGACTGAGGGCCTCCAGGAGAGAAGCCCAAGCAAGATGCGCCCCGAGGATGTTCTTGCCACATGTCAGCACTCGGTCTGACTGAGCGCCTCCAGGAGAGAGGCCCAAGCACGACGCGCCCCGAGGAGCGTCTTGCCACATGTCAACACTGGGTCTGACTGAGCGCCTCCAGGAGAGAGGCCCAAGCAAGACGCGCCCGGAGGAGCGTCTTGCAACATGTCAGCACTCGGTCTGACTGAGCGCCTCCAGGCGAGAGGCCCAAGCAAGACGCGCCCCGAGGAACGTCTTGCCACATGTCAACACTGGGTCTGACTGAGCGCCTCCAGGAGAGAGGCCCGAGGAGCGTCTTGCCACATGTCGCCTCTGGGTCTGACTGAGCGCCTCCAGGAGAGAGGCGCTAGCAAGAAACCCCCGAGGAGCGTCTTGACACATGTCAACACTGGGTCTGACTGAGCGCCTCCAGGAGAGAGGCCCCGGCAAGACGCGCCCCGAGGAGCGTCTTGCCACATGTCACTACTCGGTCTGACTGAGCGCCTCCAGGAGAGAGGTCCAAGCAACACGCGCCCCGAGGAGCGTCTTGCCACATGTCAACACTGGGTCTGACTGAGTGCCTCCATGAGAGAAGCCCCAGCAAGACGCGCCCCGAGGAGCGTCTTGCCACATGTCAACAATGGGTCTGACTGAGGGCCTCCAGGAGAGAAGCCAAAGCAAGACGCGCCCCGAGGACCTTCTTTCCACATGTCAACAATGGGTCTTACTGTGGGCCTCCATGAGAGAAGCCCAGGCAAGACGCGCCCCGAGGAGTGTCTTGCCACATGTCAACACTGGGTCTGACTGAGCGCCTCCAGGAGAGAGGTCCAAGCAACACGCGCCCCGAGGAGCGTCTTGCCACATGTCAACACTGGGTCTGACTGAGTGCCTCCATGAGAGAAGCCCCAGCAAGACGCGCCCCGAGGAGCGTCTTGCCACATGTCACTACTCGGTCTGACTGAGCGCCTCCAGGAGAGAGGCCCAAGCAAGACGTGCCCCGAGGAGCATCTTGCCACATGTCAACAATGGGTCTGACTGAGGGCCTCCAGGAGAGAAGCCCAAGCAAGAAGCGCCCCGAGGAGCGTCTTGCCACATGTCAACACTGGGTCTGACTGAGCGCTTCCAGGAGAGAGGCCCAAGCAAGACACGGCCCGAGGAGCGTCTTGACACATGTCAACACTGGGTCTGACTGAGGGCCTCCATGAGAGAAGCCCAAGCAAGACGCGCCCCGAGGAGAGTCTTGCCACATGTCAACACTGGGTCTGACAGAGGGCATCCAGGAGAGAGGCCCAGGCAAGACGCGCCCCGAGGAGTGTCTTGCCACATGTCAACACTGTGTCTGACTGAGCGCCTCCAGGAGAGAGGCCCAAGCAAGACGCGCCCCGAGGAGCGTCTTGCCACGTGTCACCACTGGGTCTGACTGAGCTCCTCCAGGAGAGAGGCCCAAGCAAGACGCGCCCAGAGGAGCGTCTTGCCACGTGTCACCACTGGGTCTGATTGACCACCTCCAGGAGAGAGGCCCCAGCAAGACGCGCCCCGAGGAGCGTCTTGCCTTATGTCAGCACTCGGTCTGACTAAGCGCCTCCAGGAGAGAGGCCCAAGCAAGACGCGCCCCGAGGAGCGTCTTGCCACATGTCACTACTCGATCTAACTGAGCTCCTCCAGGAGAGAGGTCCAAGCAAGACGCGCCCCGAGGAGCGTCTTGCCAAATGTCACTACTCGGTCTGACTGAGCGCCTCCAGGAGGGAGGTCCAAGCAAGACGCGCCCCGAGGAGCGTCTTGCCACATGTCACTACTCGGTCTGACTGAGCGCCTCCAGGAGAGAGGCACAAGCAAGACGTGCCCCGAGGAGCGTTTTGCCACATGTCAACAATGGGTCTGACTGAGGGCCTCCAGGAGAGAAGCCCAAGCAAGACGTGCCCAAAGGAGCGTCTTGCCACATGTCAACACTGGGTCTGACTGAGCGCCTCCAGGAGAGAGGCCCAAGCAAGACACGCCCCGAGGAGCGTCTTGACACATGTCAACACTGGGTCGGACTGAGAGCCTCCATGAGAGAAGCCCAAGCAAGACGCGCCCCGAGGAGAGTCTTGCCACATGTCAACACTCGGTCTGACAGAGGGCATTCAGGAGAGAGGCCAAAGCAATACGCGCCCCGAGGAGCGTCTTGCCACATGTCACCACTGGGTCTGAATGAGCGCCTCCAGGAGAGAGGCCCAACCAAGACGCGCCCCGAGGAGTGTCTTGCCACATGTCACTACTCAGTCTGACTGAGCGCCTCCAGGAGAGAGGCCCAAGCAAGATGCGCCCGGAGGAGCGTCTTGCCACATGTCAACACTGGGTCTGACAGAGGGCCTCCAGGAGAGAGGCCCAAGCAAGACGCGCCCCGAGGAGCGTCTTGCCACATGTCACCTCTCGTTCTGACTGAGCGCCTCCAGGAGAGAGGCGCAAGCAAGACGCGCCCCGAGGAGCGTCTTGTCACATGTCAACACTGGGTCTGTCTGAGTGCCTCCAGGAGAGAAGCCCAAGCAAGACGCGCCCCGAGGAGCGTCTTGCCACATGTCAACAATGGGTCTGACTGAGGGCCTCCAGGAGAGAAGCCCAAGCAAGACGCGCCCCGAGGAGCGTCTTGACACATGTCAACACTGGGTCTGACAGAGGGCCTCCACGAGAGAGGCCCAAGCAAGACGCGCCCCGAGGAGTGTCTTGCCACATGTCACCACTGGGTCTGACTGAGCGCCTCCAGGAGAGAGGCCCAAGCAAGACGTGCCCCGAGGATCGTCAGGCCACATGTCACTACTCAGTCTGACTGAGCGCCTCCAGGAGAGAGGCCCAAGCAAGACGCGCCCCGAGGAGCGTCTTGCCACATGTCAACAATGGGTCTGACTGAGGGCCTCCAGGAGAGAGGCCCAAGCAAGATGCGCCCGGAGGAGCGTCTTGCCACATGTCAACACTGGGTCTTTCTGAGCGCCTCCAGGAGAGAAGCCCAAGCAAGACGCGCCCCGAGGAGCGTCTTGCCACATGTCAGCACTCGGTCTGACTGAGCGCCTCCAGGAGAGAGGCCCAAGCAAGACGCGCCCCGAGGAACGTCTTGCCACATGTCAACAATGGGTCTGACTGAGGGCCTCCAGGAGAGAAGCCCAAGCAACACGCGGCCCGAGGAGCGTCTTGCCACATGTCAGCACTCGGTCTGACTGAGCGCCTCCAGGAGAGAGGCCCAAGCAAGACGCGCCCCGAGGAGCGCCTTGCCACATGCCAACAATGGGTCTGACTGAGGGCCTCCAGGAGAGAAGCCCAAGCAAGACGCGCCCCGAGGAGCGTCTTGACACATGTCAACACTGGGTATGACAGAGGGCCTCCAGGAGAGAGGCCCAAGCAAGACGCGCCCCGAAGAGTGTCTTGCCACATGTCACCACTTGGTCAGACTGAGCGCCTCCAGGAGAGAGGCCCAAGCAACACGCGCCCCGAGGAGCGTCAGGCCACATGTCACTACTCAGTCTGACTGAGCGCCTCCAGGAGAGAGGCCCAAGCAAGACGCGCCCCGAGGAGCGTCTTGCAACATGTCACTACTCAGTCTGACTGAGCGCCTCCAGGAGAGAGGCCCAAGCAAGATGCGCTCGGAGGAGCGTCTTGCCACATGTCAACATTGGGTCTGACAGAGGGCCTCCAGGAGAGAGGCCCAAGCAAGACGCGCCCCGAGGAGCGTCTTGCCACATGTCACCTCTGGTTCTGACTGAGCGCCTCCAGGAGAGAGGCCCAAGCAAGACGCGCCCCGAGGAGCGTCTTGTCACATGTCAACACTGGGTCTGTCTGAGCGCCTCCAGGAGAGAAGCCCAAGCAAGACGCGCCCCGAGGAGCATCTTGCCACATGTCAACAATGGGTCTCACTGAGGGCCTCCAGGAGAGAAGCCCAAGCAAGACGCGCCCCGAGGAGCGTCTTGACACATGTCAACACTGGGTCTGACAGAGGGCCTCCACGAGAGAGGCCCAAGCAAGACGCGCCCCGAGGAGTGTCTTGCCACATGTCACCACTGGGTCTGACTGAGCGCCTCCTGGAGAGAGGCCCAAGCAAGACGTGCCCCAAGGATCGTCAGGCCACATGTCACTACTCAGTCTGACTGAGCTTCTCCAGGAGAGAGGCCCAAGCAAGACGCGCCCCGAGGAGCGTCTTGCCACATGTCAGCACTGGGTCTGACTGAGCGCCTCCAGGAGAGAGGCCCCAGCAAGACGCGCCCCGAGGAGCGTCTTGCCTTAGGTCAGCACTCGGTCTGACTGAGCGCCTCCAGGAGAGAGGCCCAAGCAAGACGCGCCCCGAGGAGCGTCTTGCCACATGTCAACAATGGGTCTGACTGAGGGCCTCCAGGAGAGAGGCCCAAGCAAGATGCGCCCGGAGGAGCGTCTTGCCACATGTCAACACTGGGTCTGACAGAGGGCCTCCAGGAGAGAGGCCCAAGCAAGACGCGCCCCGAGGAGCGTCTTGCCACATGTCACCTCTGGTTCTGACTGAGCGCCTCCAGGAGAGAGGCCCAAGCAAGACGCGCCCCGAGGAGCGTCTTGTCACATGTCAACACTGGGTCTTTCTGAGCGCCTCCAGGAGAGAAGCCCAAGCAAGACGCGCCCCGAGGAACGTCTTACCACATGTCAGCACTCGGTCTGACTGAGCGCCTCCAGGAGAGAGGCCCAAGCAAGACGCGCCCCGAGGAGCGTCTTGCCACATGCCAACAATGGGTCTGACTGAGGGCCTCCAGGAGAGAAGCCCAAGCAAGATGCGCCCCGAGGAGCGTCTTGACACATGTCAACACTGGGTATGACAGAGGGCCTGCAGGAGAGAGGCCCAAGCAAGACGCGCCCCGAGGAGTGTCTTGCCACGTGTCAACACTGGGTCTGATTGAGGGCCTTCTGGAGAGAGGCCCAAGCAAGACGCGCCCCGAGGAGCGTCTTGCCACATGTCAACAATGGTTCTTAATGAGGGCCTCCGGGAGAGAAGTCCAAGCAAGACGCGCCCCGAGGAGCTTCTTGCCACATGTCAGCACTCGGTCAGACTGAGTGCCTCCAGGAGAGAGGCCAAAGCAAGACGCCCCCCGAGGAGCGTCTTGACACATGTCAACACTGGGTCTGACAGAGGGCCTCCATGAGAGAGGCCCAAGCAAGATGCGCCCCGAGGAGCGTCTTGCCACATGTCACTACTCGGTCTTACTGAGCGCCTCAGGGAGAGAGGTCCAAGCAAGACGCGCCCCGAGGAGCGTCTTGCCACATGTCAACACTGGGTCTGACTGAGTGCCTCCATGAGAGAAGCCCCAGCAAGACGCGCCCCGAGGAGCGTCTTGCCACATGTCACTACTCGGTCTGTTTGAGCGCCTCCAGGAGAGAGGCCCAAGCAAGACGTGCTCCGAGGAGCGTCTTGCCACATGTCAACAATGGGTCTGACTGAGGGCCTCCAGGAGAGATGCCCAAGCAAGACGCGCCCCGAGGAGCGTCTTGACACATGTCAACACTGGGTCTGACAGAGGGCCTCCACGAGAGAGGCCCAAGCAAGACGCGCCCCGAGGAGCGTCTTGACCTCCTCCGGGCGCGTCTTGCTTGGGCCTCTCTCCTTGAGGCGCTCAGTCAGACCCAGTGTTGACATGTGGCAAGACGCTCCTCGGGGCGCGTCGTGCTTGGGCCTCTCTCCTGGAGGCGCTCAGTCAGACCGAGTGCTGACATGTGGCAAGAACATCCTCGGGGCGCATCTTGCTTGGGCTTCTCTCCTGGAGGCCCTCAGTCAGACCCAGTGTTGACATGTGGCAAGACGCTCCTCGGGGCGCGTCTTATTTGGGCCTCTCTCCTGGGGGCCCTCAGTCAGACCCAGTGTTGACATGTGGCAAGATGCTCCTCGGGGCGCGTCTTGCTTGGGCTTCTCTCCTGGAGGCCCTCAGTCAGACCCATTGTTGACATGTGGCAAGACGCTCCTCGGGGCACGTCTTGCTTGGGCCTCTCTCCTGGAGGTGCTCAGTCAGACCGAGTAGTGACATGTGGCAAGACGCTCCTCGGGGCGCGTCTTGCTTGGACCTCCCTCCTGGAGGCGCTCAGTCAGACCGAGTAGTGACATGTGGCAAGACGCTCCTCGGGGCGTGTCTTGCTTGGACCTCTCTCCTGGAGGCGCTCAGTCAGACCGAGTAGTGACATGTGGCAAGACGCTCCTCGGGGCGTGTCTAGCTTGGGCCTCTCTCCTGGAGGCGCTCAGTCAGAACTGGAAGATATGTTGCGTCATAAGCCTCTGATGGTTCACCAGGTGCACGGTCCACTCGAAATCCTAATGCTGTATTTGTAGTACATACACTAAGTCTTCTCTGTTGATGTCAGACTAGAGTTTTATTAGAGTTTTACTTTGCAACAATGGGATTCGAGCAATTGATGTGTATATTTTTAATAGTGCACAATGCTACTATTCCTAGGCTGAATGTATGACATGGCTCTTATGTATCATTATGTATTGTTTCCATTAAGTACTAATTTAAATAAAGTCCCTCTGTCCTCAGTGCTAGGTTGTGGGTTTAATACACATTATTATGATCAACCTGTTGAATAGTATAAGCCCCATACAATGTGACGGTCCGTGTGACGGACCGGTGTGTTACGACCCGACTAACGAAACGTACCAGGTGATAACATTGCATCTGCCCATTACAGCGGAGTGAGCGTTTCGCCACACTCCCAAACCAAGGTTAATAGTTGTAGCGCACGCCCTTTCGGACCTCGGTGCACGCGAAACACTGGTGTACACTCACAACATCACGCTCGAGACAGCTCAAGCGTTACGCGAAACAAAGGACGTGTTCAAATCCATAGAGAATATACGGTCTTTAGCATATGCGTATATAAAGTAGGTCGATGACATTTACAGACCCGGCGGCGTGGGCACCACAGTAGAACAACAAGGTGCTCTCAAGCGCACACAGATACTGGCCGCATTATCACTCGCGATGTCTATCCTGACATACCCGTTTCTGATTTCTATGTATATTAAATTATGACAAGAGCTACTTTAGGTGGTTACGATTACACTCTGACCACGTGCCTTAGTTTCTGCTAGTGACCTATAAATACATTTGCCCACTTGCTCTCACTACCATTAAAGCGGCTGTACCCACACGTACAACACCCAAGAAAAAAAATTGATCTCGCTGTCTGTACTGGGTGTACTCTCAGTAGTCGCAGTTGCTCAGGCCATGGTGGTACGCTCTAATAACGCCTCTGAGATACGTTCCATCACACCACCTCCTAGACTACTCGCGAAGGAGTATTCAACACCCCCTTTGTACGAAGACAACCATTATAACGAGCACAGCACAACGCTTGCCGCACGCGAAGACAACATGCAGGAGACAACGCTACCACCTGTCGTGAGAACAACGGATTCGAGTGACAACGATCGCGACTATGACGAGCACATTACAACACCCTCTGTGCACGAAGACCAGGTGCAGGAGACAACGCTACCACCTGTCGTGAGAAACAAGAGTTTGGTTAACAATGATCATCGTCGTGTCCCATTGTAAACGGGCGCGCCATCGCACACATCGTACATCTGTGTTAACCCACCTGTATGCGACAGACTTTGTGTGTTGCATGACATCGAGATGTATTGACGTCTGTGTCAATACAGGACTCTCTATAAGCCAGGAGCTGGACGCTAACGACCCGTGCATGCGCCACACAAAAGGTATCGTACATGTGTTAACCCACCTGTATGCGACAGACTTTGTGTGTTGCATGACATCGAGATGTATTGACGTCTGTGTCAATACAGGACTCTCTAAGCTGGGAGCTGGACGCTAACGACCCGTGCATGCGCCACACAAAAGGTAACTTGACTAACTACAAAACGCATATTGTGATGTAGAAAGTTGGCTCGACTGTTTGAATCAGCTGCAGCTGCGGTTTACTCACGAAGTGAATCGCACGCTTGTTAGAAGTACATTCGGAGCACTTAAAAAATACATCGCTCTCATCGAGTTCCGTCTCAGCATTCACCGGCTGATGGGCAAGAGCGTGACATGGGATCGCCAGGAACTTACTTAAGGACTATCATCTCATTTGGCATTTACTCACGGACCCAAGAAACCAGTTCCGAAAAATGGTCGAGAATTATAAATTGTCTAATAGCAACTGGAAGATATGTTGCGTCATAAGCCTCTGATGGTTCACAAGGTGCACGGTCCACTCGAAATCCTAATGCTGTATTTGTAGTACATACACTAAGTCTTCTCTGTTGATGTCAGACTAGAGTTTTATTAGAGTTTTACTTTGCAACAATGGGATTCGAACAATTGATCTGTATATTTTTAATAATGCACAATGCTACTATTCCTAGGCTGAATGTATGACATGGCTCTTATGTATCATTATGTATCGTTTCCATTAAGTACTAATTTAAATAAAGTCCCTCTGTCCTCAGTGCTAGGTTGTGGGTTTAATACACATTATTATGATCAACCTGTTGAATAGTATAATAACAATATTCCTGTAAAAGTCATTTAGTAATGAACAACCTCAGTTCTGTGAAAGCACATCATGTCTCTGATGTGTACACTGCAGACCTGACCGGGGTTTGCACGCAAGGGCCTGTATGTGTGTGTGTGTGTGTGTGTGTGTGTGTGTGTGTGTATGTATGTGTGTGTGTGTGTGTGTGTGTGTGTGTGTGTGTGTGTGTGTGTGTGTGTGTGTGTGTGTGTGTGTGTGTGTGTGTGTGTGTGTGTGTGTGTGTGTGTGTGAAACAAATAAAGATAAATATAGCTAGTGTGGCCACGAGCGGTCGTGCAGGGTACAGGCTGCGCGAAAACGCCTCTAAAACAAGCGCGTGCCCACGCCCGATCCGTGGAAGCACTTAGAACTAGCAAACGTACTAGCAGAAATCAACGAT
The DNA here is from genome assembly GCF_043380555.1 of Nothobranchius furzeri. NCBI lineage: Eukaryota > Metazoa > Chordata > Actinopteri > Cyprinodontiformes > Nothobranchiidae > Nothobranchius > Nothobranchius furzeri. The sequence goes on from NC_091741.1 coordinate 1,407,746, forward strand.
CGCACACGGGTCATTGAGTGTGTACAGGGTTCGTCTGCGTGTGTGGCATTGGGCAATCTAGCGGCAACCGAGTGGCCTGAAGGCGGAACCGGCCAACCCGTCGCCCTCACCATCGTTGTGCTTCGAGATGAACTATTGCTAAAGATGATCGTCCTCGTCAACCACGGCGCTACCAGAGTTACCACGACATGCGCCTTAAAAGCGTTCTCGTTTGGGTCAGCGCCACCAGAATTGAATCGGCAAGTCAGCGGATATTACACAACTCGTAACGAAGACCCTCTCCGCGACCTCGCGGCCAGTGTGCGCAGTGTACAGCAAATGACAAACGATGTTGCGAGCGATATATCGGAAAAACTTTGCACTGACGCGACGGTCGCCACTGCAGGTTGTGCGAGTCTCGCGCAAAGTGCCATATCAAACGTGCGCAAGCTAGTGACAAGCAACTTCACCAGATCCGTAGATTCTGCATACGCTCGGATACGAATGAAAGTATCGAGAGATAACACCGACACAAGTTGCGCGACGGCGCTGGCTGCAGTCGCTACAACACTGGATTTATTAATCAACGTAATTGTGATCGTAATGGCGTTTCGAGTGTGCACCAGAAACTACAACCAGTACTACAGAAAACTGGCATGAGGGTCGCGGTCTAACGTTATGTTGGTGTCTCGCATCGACCGTCGACGGCCGTTTGCCAGCGGCTGAAAATGACAGTTGACGAAATGGATAGTCGATAGTGCACTCTCGCAAGTTCCAACCGCACCATCTCAGGAGACAGACCACAGAGTGATATTAGCGGAGGGTAGATAGAAAATGCGCAAACCGCCGCAACCGCCCATATACATACTATACGAGTTCAACATAGAGTGGAGTAAGAAGTTACTACCGATTGTATTTCCAACGTGCAAGCAGCTGGTGTTTGACGCTTTACTTGAGTATCACAGAGGTTGCGATGTCCTGTGTTCCACGAGCGCATGGAAACAAGTGAACAAACTTCTACGGACCGTACTGTTGGGGTATGAGCGAGCTGTAAAATCAATACACGCTAGACACGCGGACTTTGCCGCGTTACTGGACACGCATATCGCCACAAAAAAACCGGGTCAAGTGTTCGGGGCGTCACCGCGCTCGACTATACACGTCTTGGCCTACCACGAGTACATGAGCCCACAGATCCTAAGCGAGGTCGAAGCCGTTGTGTCTACCCAACGCAAATTCAGCACAGCCGTGCGCGCTAAGACAAGTCCCTCTAGACTGCTGGAAATTTTGGAAACGTGGAAGGCTGGCGTGTACGCGCTTTCTACACATCTCAACGGTATGATCGCGATACTCTCGGCCGCACAACAACTAATGGTCATGTGTTCGGAAGGTCTGATCAGGTCTGACATGACCGGTTGTCAATCGACGTCGAGCGTGCACTCACACACGGATATCCTGGCGTACAGTAAAGCGACGTCGACCTCTAAGCTCACGTTGATCGCCGATGTTTCGAAGGGCAATCGAGTGTGTTGGCTGACGAAAGCTATGGTGACCGACGGTCGCGTCGACTACAATGTGCCTCATTGCGACTGGAGAGGCGTATGTGATCCTTTGCAAATCGATAACACCACCGCGGTCGAGTGCGAAGTCACGGTCGGCGGCGTGTTGTCCTTACTGTGCCCCATACAATGTGACGGTCCGTGTGACGGACCGGTGTGTTACGACCCGACTAAGGAAACGTACCAGGTGATAACATTGCATCCGCCCATTACAGCGGAGCGAGCGTTTCGCCACACTCCCAAACCAAGGTTAATAGTTGTAACGCACGCCCTTTCGGACCTCGGTGCACGTGAAACACTGGCGTACACTCACAACATCACGCTCGAGACAGCTCAAGCGTTACGCGAAACAAAGGACGTGTTCAAATCCATAGAGAATATACGGTCTTTAGCGTATGCGTATATAAAGGAGGTCGATGACATTTACAGACCTGGCGGCGTGGGCACCACAGTAGAACAACAAGGTGCTCTCAAGCGCACACAGATACTGGCCGCATTATCACTCGCGATGTCTATCCTGACATGCCCGTTTCTGATTTCTATGTATATTAAATTATGACAAGAGCTACGGTGGTTACGATTACACTCTGACCACGTGCCTTAGTTTCTGCTAGTGACCTATAAATACATTTGCCCACTTGCTCTCACTGCCATTAAAGCGGCTGTACCCACACGTACAACACCCAAGAAAAAAAAAGATCTCGCTGTCTGTACTGGGTGTACTCTCAGTAGTCGCAGTTGCTCAGGCCATGGTGGTACGCTCACATAACGCCTCTGAGATACGTCCCATCACACCACCTCCTACACTACTCGCGAAGGAGTATTCAACACCCCCTTTGTTCGAAGACAACCATTATAACGAGCACAGCACAACGCTTGCCGCACGCGAAGACAACATGCAGAAGACAACGCTACCACCTGTCGTGAGAACAACGGATTCGAGTGACAACGATCGCGACTATGACGAGCACATTACAACACACTCTGTGCACGAAGACCAGGTGCAGGAGACAACGCTACCACCTGTCGTGAGAAACAAGAGTTTGGTTAACAATGATCATCGCCGTGTCCCATTGTAAACGGTCGCGCCATCGCACACATCGTACATGTGTGTTAACCCACCTGTATGCGACAGACTTTGTGTGTTGCATGACATCGAGATGTATTGACGTCTGTGTCAATACAGGACTCTCTATAAGCCAGGAGCTGGACGCTAACGACCCGTGCATGCGCCACACAAAAGGTATCGTACATGTGTTAACCCACCTGTATGCGACAGACTTTGTGTGTTGCATGACATCGAGATGTATTGACGTCTGTGTCAATACAGGACTCTCTAAGCTGGGAGCTGGACGCTAACGACCCGTGCATGCGCCACACAAAAGGTAACTCGACTAACTACAAAACGCATATTGTGATGTAGAAAGTTGGCTCGACTGTTTGAATCAGCTGCAGCTGCGGTTTACTCACGAAGTGAATCGCACGCTTGTTAGAAGTCTATTCGGAGCACTTAAAAAATACATCGCTCTCATCGAGTTCCGTCTCAGCATTCACCGGCTGATGGGCAAGAGCGTGACATGGGATCGCCAGGAACTTACTTAAGGACTATCATCTCATTTGGCATTTACTCACGGACCCAAGAAACCAGTTCCGAAAAATGTTAGAGAATTATAACTTGTCTAATAGCAACTGGAAGATATGTTGCGTCATAAGCCTCTGATGGTTCACAAGGTGCACGGTCCACTCGAAATCCTAATGCTGTATTTGTAGTACATACACTAAGTCTTCTCTGTTGATGTCAGACTAGAGTTTTATTAGAGTTTTACTTTGCAACAATGGGATTCGAGCAATTGATCTGTATATTTTTAATAATGCACAATGCTACTATTCCTAGGCTGAATGTATGACATGGCTCTTATGTATCATTATGTATCGTTTCCATTAAGTACTAATTTAAATAAAGTCCCTCTGTCCTCAGTGCTAGGTTGTGGGTTTAATACACATTATTATGATCAACCTGTTGAATAGTATAATAACAATATTCCTGTAAAAGTCATTTAGTAATGAACAACCTCAGTTCTGTGAAAGCACATCATGTCTCTGATGTGTACACTGCAGGCCTGACCGGGGTTTGCATGCAAGGTCCTGTGTGTGTGTGTGTGTGTGTGTGTGTGCGTGCGTGTGTGTGTGTGTGTGTGTGTGTGTGTGTGTGTGTGTGTGTGTGTGTGTGTGTGTGTGTGTGTGTGTGAAACAAATAAAGATAAATATAGCTAGTGCGGCCACGAGCGGTCGTGCAGGGTAGAGGCTGCGCGAAAACGCCTCTAAAAACAAGCGCGTGCCCACGCCCGATCCGTGGAAGCACGTAGACCTAGCAAACGTACTAGCAGAAATCAACGATCGCACACGGGTCATTGAGTGTGTACAGGGTTCGTCTGCGTGTGTGGCATTGGGCAATCTAGCGGCAACCGTGTGGCCTGAAGGCGGAACCGGCCAACCCGTCGCCCTCACCATCGTTGCGCTTCGAGATGAACTATTGCTAAAGATGATCGTCCTCATCAACCACGGCGCTACCAGAGTAGCTCGTAACGAAGACCCTCTCCGCGACCTCGCGGCCAGTGTGCGCAGTGTACAGCAAATGACAAACGATGTTGCGAGCGATATATCGAAAAAACTTTGCACTGACGCGACGGTCGCCACTGCAGGTTGTGTGAGTCTCGCGCAAAGTGCCATATCAAACGTGCGCAAGCTAGTGACAAGCAACTTCACCAGATCCGTAGATTCTGCATACGCTTGAATACCAACGAAAGTATCGAGAGATAACACCGACACGAGTTGCGCGACGGCGCTGGCTGCAGTCGCTACAACACTGGATTTATTAATCAACGTAATTGTGATCGTAATGGCGTATCGAGTGTGCACCAGAAACTACAACCATTACTACAGAAAACTGGCATGAGGGTCGCGGTCTAACGTTATGTTGGTGTCTCGCATCGACCGTCGACGGCCGTTTTCCAGCGGCTGAAAATGGCACAGTTGACGAAATGGAAACGCCGACCGTCCATAGTGCACTCTCGCAAGTTCCAACCGCACCATCTCAGGAGACAGACCACAGAGTCATATTAGCGGAGGGTAGATAGAAAATGCGCAAACCGCCGCAACCGCCCATATACATACTATACGAGTTCAACATAGAGTGGAGTAAGAAGTTACTACCGATTGTATTTACAACGTGCAAGCAGCTGGTGTGTGACGCTTTACTTGATTATCACAGAGGTTGCGATGTCCTGTGTTCCACGAGCGCATGGAAACAAGTGAACGAACTTCTACGGACCGTACTGTTGGGGTATGAGCGAGCTGTAAAATCAATACACGCTAGACACGCGGACTTTGCCGCATTACTGGACACGCATATCGCCACAACAAAACCGGGTCAAGTGTTCGGGGCGTCACCGCGCTCGACTATACACGTCTTGGCCTACCACGAGTACATGAGCCCACAAGATCCTAAGCGAGGTAGAAGCCGTTGTGTCTACCCAACGCAAATTCAGCACAGCCGTGCGCGCTAAGACAAGTCCCTCTAGATTGCTGGAAACTTTGGAAACGTGGAAGGCTGGCGTGTACGCGCTTTCTACACATCTCAACGGTATGATCGCGATACTCTCGGCCGCACAACAACTAATGGTCATGTGTTCGGAAGGTCTGATCAGGTCTGACATGACCGGTTGTCAATCGACGTCGAGCGTGCACTCACACACGGATATCCTGGCGTACAGTAAAGCGACAGCGACCTCTACGCTCACGTTGATCGCCGATGTTTCGAAGGGCAATCGAGTGTGTTGGCTGACGAAAGCTATGGTGACCGACGGTCGCGTCGACTACAATGTGCCTCATTGCGACTGGAGAGGCGTATGTGATCCTTTGCAAATCGACAACACCACCGCGGTCGAGTGCGAAGTCACGGTCGGTGGCGTGTTGTCCTTACTGTGCCCCATACAATGTGACGGTCCGTGTCACGGACCGGTGTGTTACGACCCGACTAACGAAACGTACCAGGTGATAACATTGCATCTGCCCATTACAGCGGAGCGAGCGTTTCGCCACACTCCCAAACCAAGGTTAATAGTTGTAGCGCACGCCCTTTCGGACCTCGGTGCACGCGAAACACTGGCGTACACTCACAAAATCACGCTCGAGACAGCTCAAGTGTTACGCAAAACAAAGGACGTGTTCAAATCCATAGAGAATATACGGTCTTTAGCGTATGCGTATATAAAGAAGGTCGATGACATTTACAGACCCGGCGGCGTGGGCACCACAGTAGAACAACAAGGAGCTCTCAAGCGCACACAGATACTGGCCGCATTATCACTCGCGATGTCTATCCTGACATGCCCGTTTCTGATTTCTATGTTAATTAAATTATGACAAGAGCTACGGTGGTTACGATTACACTCTGACCACGTGCCTTAGTTTCTGCTAGTGACCTATAAATACATTTGACCACTTGCTCTCACTGCCATTAAAGCGGCTGTACCCACACGTACAACACCCAAGTAAAAAAATGATCTCGCTGTCTGTACTGGGTGTACTCTCAGTAGTCGCAGTTGCTCAGGCCATGGTGGTACGCTCACATAACGCCTCTGAGATACGTCCCATCACACCACCTCCTACACTACTCGCGAAGGAGTATTCAACACCCCCTTTGTACGAAGACAACCATTATAACGAGCACAGCACAACGCTTGCCGCACGCGAAGACAACATGCAGGAGACAACGCTACCACCTGTCGTGAGAACAACGGATTCGAGTGACAACGATCGCGACTATGACGAGCACATTACAGCACCCTCTGTGCACGAAGACCAGGTGCAGGAGACAACGCTACCACCTGTCGTGAGAAACAAGAGTTTGGTTAACAATGATCATCGTCGTGTCCCATTGTAAACTGGGCGTGCCATCGCACACATCGTACATGTGTGTTAACCCACCTGTATGCGACAGACTTTGTGTGTTGCATGACATCGAGATGTATTGACGTCTGTGTCAATACAGGACTCTCTATAAGCCGGGAGCTGGACGCTAACGACCCGTGCATGCGCCACACAAAAGGTATCGTACATGTGTTAACCCACCTGTATGCGACAGACTTTGTGTGTTGCATGACATCGAGATGTATTGACGTCTGTGTCAATACAGGACTCTCTAAGCTGGGAGCTGGACGCTAACGACCCGTGCATGCGCCACACAAAAGGTAACTCGACTAACTACAAAACGAATATTGTGATGTAGAATGTTGGCTCGACTGTTTGAATCAGCTGCAGCTGCGGTTTACTCACGAAGTGAATCGCACGCTTGTTAGAAGTACATTCGGAGCACTTAAAAAATACATCGCTCTCATCGAGTTCCGTCTCAGCGTTCACCGGCTGATGGGCAAGAGCGTGACATGGGATCGCAAGGAACTTACTTAAGGACTATCATCTCATTTGGCATTTACTCACAGACCCAAGAAACCAGTTCCAAAAAATGGTCCAGAATTATAACTTGTCTAATAGCAACTGGAAGATATGTTGCGTCATAAGCCTCTGATGGTTCACAAGGTGCACGGTCCACTCGAAATCCTAATGCTGTATTTGTAGTGCATACACTAAGTCTTCTCTGTTGATGTCAGACTAGAGTTTTATTAGAGTTTTACTTTGCAACAATGGGATTCGAGCAATTGATGTGTATATTTTCAAGACGCGCCCCGAGGAGCGTCTTGCCACATGTCACTACTCGGTCTGACTGAGCGCCTCCAGGAGAGAGGCCCAAGCAAGACGTGCCCCGAGGAGCGTCTTGCCACATGTCAACAATGGGTCTGACTGAGGGCCTCCAGGAGAGAAGCCCAAGCAAGAAGCGCCCCGAGGAGCGTCTTGCCACATGTCAACACTGGGTCTGACTGAGCGCTTCCAGGAGAGAAGCCCAAGCAAGACACGGCCCGAGGAGCGTCTTGACACATGTCAACACTGGGTCTGACTGAGGGCCTCCATGAGAGAAGCCCAAGCAAGACGCGCCCCGAGGAGAGTCTTGCCACATGTCAACACTGGGTCTGACAGAGGGCATCCAGGAGAGAGGCCCAAGCAATACGCGCCCCGAGGAGCGTCTTGCCACATGTCAACAATGGGTCTGACTGAGGGCCTCCAGCAGAGAAGCCAAAGCAAGACGCGCCCCGAGGACCTTCTTTCCACATGTCAACAATGGGTCTTACTGTGGCCCTCCATGAGAGAAGCCCAGGCAAGACGCGCCCCGAGGAGTGTCTTGCCACATGTCACCACTGGGTCTGACTGAGCTCCTCCAGGAGAGAGGCCCAAGCAAGACGCGCCCAGAGGAGCGTCTTGCCACGTGTTACCACTGGGTCTGATTGAGCACCTCCAGGAGAGAGGCCCCAGCAAGACGCGCCCCGAGGAGCGTCTTGCCTTATGTCAGCACTCGGTCTGACTGAGCGCCTCCAGGAGAGAGGCCCGAGGAGCGTCTTGCCACATGTCACCTCTGGGTCTGACTGAGCGCCTCCAGGAGAGAGGCGCAAGCAAGAAACGCCCGAGGAGCGTCTTGAAACATGTCAACACTGGGTCTGATTGAGCGCCTCCAGGAGAGAGGCCCAAGCAAGACGCGCCCCGAGGAGCGTCTTGCCACATGTCACTACTCGGTCTGACTGAGCGCCTCCAGGAGAGAGGTCCAAGCAACACGCGCCCCGAGGAGCGTCTTGCCACATGTCAACACTGGGTCTGACTGAGTGCCTCCATGAGAGAAGCCCCAGCAAGACGCGCCCCGAGGAGCGTCTTGCCACATGTCACTACTCGGTCTGACTGAGCGCCTCCAGGAGAGAGGCCCAAGCAAGACGTGCCCCGAGGAGCGTCTTGCCACATGTCAACAATGGGTCTGACTGAGGTCCTCCAGGAGAGAAGCCCAAGCAAGAAGCGCCCCGAGGAGCGTCTTGCCACATGTCAACACTGGGTCTGACTGAGCGCTTCCAGCAGAGAAGCCCAAGCAAGACACGGCCCGAGGAGCGTCTTGACACATCTCAACACTGGGTCTGACTGAGGGCCTCCATGAGAGAAGCCCAAGCAAGACGCGCCCCGAGGAGAGTCTTGCCACATGTCAACACTGGGTCTGACAGAGGGCATCCAGGAGAGAGGCCCAAGCAATACGCGCCCCGAGGAGCGTCTTGCCACATGTCAACAATGGGTCTGACTGAGGGCCTCCAGCAGAGAAGCCAAAGCAAGACGCGCCCCGAGGACCTTCTTTCCACATGTCAACAATGGGTCTTACTGTGGGCCTCCATGAGAGAAGCCCAGGCAAGACGCGCCCCGAGGAGTGTCTTGCCACATGTCACCACTGGGTCTGACTGAGCTCCTCCAGGAGAGAGGCCCAAGCAAGACGCGCCCAGAGGAGCGTCTTGCCACGTGTCACCACTGGGTCTGATTGAGCACCTCCAGGAGAGAGGCCCCAGCAAGACGCGCCCCGAGGAGCGTCTTGCCTTATGTCAGCACTCGGTCTGACTGAGCGCCTCCAGGAGAGAGGCCCAAGCAAGACGCGCCCCGAGGATCGTCTTGCCACATGTCACTACTCGATCTAACTGAGCTCCTCCAGGAGAGAGGTCCAAGTAAGACGCGCCCCGAGGAGCGTCTTGCCCAATGTCACTACTCGGTCTGACTGAGCGCCTCCAGGAGGGAGGTCCAAGCAAGACGCGCCCCGAGGAGCGTCTTGCCACATGTCACTACTCGGTCTGACTGAGCGCCTCCAGGAGAGAGGCACAAGCAAGACGTGCCCCGAGGAGCGTTTTGCCACATGTCAACACTGGGTCGGACTGAGGGCCTCCATGAGAGAAGCCCAAGCAAGACGCGCCCCGAGGAGAGTCTTGCCACATGTCAACACTCGGTCTGACAGAGGGCATTCAGGAGAGAGGCCGAAGCAATACGCGCCCCGAGGAGCGTCTTGCCACATGTCACCACTGGGTCTGAATGAGCGCCTCCAGGAGAGAGGCCCAACCAAGACGCGCCCCGAGGAGTGTTTTGCCACATGCCAACACTGGGTCTGACTGAGCGCCTCCAGGAGAGAGGCCCAAGCAAGACGCGCCCCGAGGAGCGTCTTGCCACGTGTCAACACTGGGTCTGACTGAGCGCCTCCAGGAGAGAGGCCCAAGCAAGACGCGCCCCGAGGAGCGTCTTGCCACATGTCAGCACTGGGTCTGACTGAGCGCCTCCAGGAGAGAGGCCCCAGCAAGACGCGCCCCGAGGAGCGTCTTGCCTTATGTCAGCACTCGGTCTGACTGAGCGCCTCCAGGAGAGAGGCCCAAGCAAGACGCGCCCCGAGGAGCGTCTTGCCACATGTCAACAATGGGTCTGACTGAGGGCCTAAAGGAGAGAGGCCCAAGCAAGATGCGCCCAGAGGAGCGTCTTGCCACATGTCAACACTGGGTCTGACAGAGGGCCTCCAGGAGAGAGGCCCAAGCAAGACGAGCCCCGAGGAGCGTCTTGCCACATGTCACCTCTGGTTCTGACTGAGCGCCTCCAGGAGAGAGGCCCAAGCAAGACGCGCCCCGAGGAGCGTCTTGTCACATGTCAACACTGGGTCTGTCTGAGCGCCTCCAGGAGAGAAGCCCAAGCAAGACGCGCCCCGAGCAGCGTCTTGCCACATGTCAACAATGGGTCTGACTGAGGGCCTCCAGGAGAGAAGCCCAAGCAAGACGCTCCCCGAGGAGCATCTTGACACATGTCAACACTGGGTCTGACAGAGGGCCTCCAGGAGAGAGGCCCAAGCAAGACGCGCCCCGAGGAGTGTCTTGCCACATGTCACCACTGGGTCTGACTGAGCGCCTCCAGGAGAGAGGCCCAAGCAAGACGCGCCCCGAGGAGCGTCAGGCCACATGTCACTACTCAGTCTGACTGAGCGCCTCCAGGACAGAGGCCCAAGCAAGACGCGCCCCGAGGAGCGTCTTGCCACATGTCAGCACTGGGTCCGACTGAGCGCCTCCAGGAGAGAGGCCCCAGCAAGACGCGCCCCGAGGAGAGTCTTGCCACATGTCAACACTCGGTCTGACAGAGGGCATTCAGGAGAGAGGTCCAAGCAATACGCTCCCCGAGGAGCGTCTTGCCACATGTCACCACTGGGTCTGAATGAGCGCCTCCAGGAGAGAGGCCCAACCAAGACGCGCCCCGAGGAGCGTCTTGCCACGTGTCAACACTGGGTCTGACTGAGCGCCTCCAGGAGAGAGGCCCAAGCAAGACGCGCCCCGAGGAGCGTCTTGCCACATGTGAACACTGGGTCTGACTGAGCGCCTCCAGGAGAGAGGCCCAAGCAAGACGCGCCCCGAGGAGCATCTTGACACATGTCTCCTTTGGGTCTGACTGAGCGCCTCCAGGAGAGAGGCCCAAGCAAGACGTGCCCCGACGAGCATCTTGCCACATGTCAACACTGGGTCTGACTGAGTGCCTCCATGAGAGAAGCCCCAGCAAGACGCGCCCCGAGGAGCATCTTGCCACATGTCAACACTGGGTCTGACTGAGCACCTCCAGGAGAGAGGCCCAAGCAAGAAGCGCCCCAAGGAGCGTCTTGCCACATGTCAACACTGGGTCTGACCGAGCGCCTCCAGGAGAGAGGCCCGAGGAGCGTCTTGCCACATGTCACCTCTGGGTCTGACTGAGCGCCTCCAGGAGAGAGGCGCAAGCAAGAAACGCCCGAGGAGCGTCTTGACACATGTCAACACTGGGTCTGACTGAGCGCCTCCAGGAGAGAGGCCCCAGCAAGACGCGCCCCGAGGAGCGTCTTGCCACATGTCAACAATGGGTCTGACTGAGGGCCTCCAGGAGAGAAGCCCAAGCAAGACGCGCCCCGAGGAGCGTCTGGCCACATTTCAACACTGGGTCTAATTGAGCGCCTCCAGGAGAGAGGCCCAAGCAAGACGCGCCCCGAGGAGCGTCTTGCCACATGTCACTACTCGGTCTGACTGAGCGCCTCCAGGAGAGAGGTCCAAGCAAGACGCGCCCCGAGGAGAGTCTTGCCACATGTCAACACTGGGTCTGACAGAGGGCATCCAGGAAAGAGTCCCAAGCAATACGCGCCCCGAGGAGCGTCTTGCCACATGTCAACAATGGGTCTGACTGAGGGGCTTCAGGAGAGAAGCCAAAGCAAGACGCGCCCCGAGGAGCTTCTTTCCACATGTCAACAATGGGTCTTACTGAGGGCCTCCATGAGAGAAGCCCAAGCAAGACGCGCCCCGAGGAGTGTCTTGCCACATGTCAACACTGTGTCTGACTGAGCGCCTCCAGGAGAGAGGCCCAAGCAAGACGCGCCCCGAGGAGCGTCTTGCCACGTGTCAACACTGGGTCTGACTTAGTGCCTCCAGGAGAGAGGCCCAAGCAAGATGCGCCCCGAGGAGCGTCTTGCCACGTGTCACCACTGGGTCTGACTGAGCTCCTCCAGGAGAGAGGCCCAAGCAAGACGCGCCCAGAGGAGCGTCTTGCCACGTGTCACCACTGGGTCCGATTGAGCACCTCCAGGAGAGAGGCCCCAGCAAGACGCGCCCCGAGGAGCGTCTTGCCTTATGTCAGCACTCAGTCTGACTGAGCGCCTCCAGGAGAGAGGCCGAAGCAAGACGCGCCCCGAGGAGCGTCTTGCCACATGTCACTACTCGGTCTAACTGAGCGCCTCCAGGAGAGAGGTCCAAGCAAGGCGCGCCCCGAGGAGCGTCTTGCCAAATGTTACTACTCAGTCTGACTGAGCGCCTCCAGGAGGGAGGTCCAAGCAAGACGCGCCCCGAGGAGCGTCTTGCCACATGTCACTACTCGGTCTGACTGAGCGCCTCCAGGAGAGAGGCCCAAGCAAGACTTGCCCAGAGGAGCGTCTTGCCACATGTCAACACTGGGTCTGACCGAGCGCCTCCAGTAGAGAGGCCCAAGCAAGACACGCCCCGAGGAGCGTCTTGACATATGTCAACACTGGGTCCGACTGAGGGCCTCCATGAGAGAAGCCCAAGCAAGACGCGCCCCGAGGAGAGTCTTGCCACATGTCAACACTCGGTCTGACAGAGGGCATTCAGGAGAGAGGCCGAAGCAATACGCGCCCCGAGGAGCGTCTTGCCACATGTCACCACTGGGTCTGAATGAGCGCCTCCAGGAGAGAGGCCCAACCAAGACGCGCCCCGAGGAGTGTCTTGCCACATGCCAACACTGGGTCTGACTGAGCGCCTCCAGGAGAGAGGCCCAAGCAAGATGTGCCCCGAGGAGCGTCTTTCCACGTGTCACCACTGGGTCTGACTGAGTGCCTCCAGGAGAGAGGCCCAAGCAAGACGCGCCCCGAGGAGCGTCTTGCCACATGTCAGCACTGGGTCTGACTGAGCGCCTCCAGGAGAGAGGCCCCTGCAAGACGCGCCCCGAGGAGCGTCTTGCCTTATGTCAGCACTCGGTCTGACTGAGCGCCTCCAGGAGAGAGGCCCAAGCAAGACGCGCCCCGAGGAGCGTCTTGCCACATGTCAACAATGGGTCTGACTGAGGGCCTCCAGGAGAGAGGCCCAAGCAAGATGCGCCCGGAGGAGCGTCTTGCCACATGTCAACACTGGGTCTGACAGAGGGCCTCCAGGAGAGAGGCCCAAGCAAGACGCGCCCCGAGGAGCATCTTGCCACATGTCACCTCTGGTTCTGACTGAGCGCCTCCAGGAGAGAGGCCCAAGCAAGACGTGCCCCGAGGAGCCTCTTGTCACATGTCAACACTGGGTCTGTCTGAGCGCCTCCAGGAGAGAAGCCCAAGCAAGACGCGCCCCGAGGAGCGTCTTGCCACATGTCAACAATGGGTCTGACTGAGGGCCTCCAGGAGAGAAGCCCAAGCAAGATGCGCCCCGAGGAGCGTCTTGACACATGTCAACACTGGGTCTGACAGAGGGCCTCCAGGAGAGAGGCCCAAGCAAGACGCGCCCAGAGGAGTGTCTTGCCACATGTCACCACTGGTAGACCCGTTGCCCTCACCATCGTTGCGCTTCGAGATGAACTATTGCTAAAGATGATCGTCCTCATCAACCACGGCGCTACCAGAGTAGCTCGTAACGAAGACCCTCTCCGCGACCTCGCGGCCAGTGTGCGCAGTGTACAGCAAATGACTAACGATGTTGTGAGCGATATATCGGAAAAACTTTGCACTGACGCGACGGTCGCCACTGCAGGTTGTGTGAGTCTCGCGCAAAGTGCCATATCAAACGTGCGCAAGCTAGTGACAAGCAACTTCACCAGATCCGTAGATTCTGCATACGCTTGAATACCAACGAAAGTATCGAGAGATAACACCAACACGAGTTGCGCGACGGCGCTGGCTGCAGTCGCTACAACACTGGATTTATTAATCAACGTAATTGTGATCGTAATGGCGTATCGAGTGTGCACCAGAAACTACAACCAGTACTACAGAAAACTGGCATGAGGGTCGCGGTCTAACGTTATGTTGGTGTCTCGCATCGACCGTCGACGGCCGTTTGCCAGCGGCTGAAAATGGCACAGTTGACGAAATGGAAACGCCGACCGTCCATAGTGCACTCTCGCAAGTTCCAACCGCACCATCTCAGGAGACAGACCACAGAGTCATATTAGCGGAGGGTAGATAGAAAATGCGCAAACCGCCGCAACCGCCCATATACATACTATACGAGTTCAACATAGAGTGGAGTAAGAAGTTACTACCGATTGTATTTACAACGTGCAAGCAGCTGGTGTGTGACGCTTTACTTGATTATCACAGAGGTTGCGATGTCCTGTGTTCCACGAGCGCATGGAAACAAGTGAACGAACTTCTACGGACCGTACTGTTGGGGTATGAGTGAGCTGTAAAATCAATACACGCTAGACACGCGGACTTTGCCGCATTACTGGACACGCATATCGCCACAACAAAACCGGGTCAAGTGTTCGGGGCGTCACCGCGCTCGACTATACACGTCTTGGCCTACCACGAGTACATGAGCCCACAAGATCCTAAGCAAGGTAGAAGCCGTTGTGTCTACCCAACGCAAATTCAGCACAGCCGTGCGCGCTAAGACAAGTCCCTCTAGATTGCTGGAAACTTTGGAAACGTTGAAGGCTGGCGTGTACGCGCTTTCTACACATCTCAACGGTATGATCGCGATACTCTCGGCCGCACAACAACTAATGGTCATGTGTTCGGAAGGTCTGATCAGGTCTGACATGACCGGTTGTCAATCGACGTCGAGCGTGCACTCACACACGGATATCCTGGCGTACAGTAAAGCGACAGCGACCTCTACGCTCACGTTGATCGCCGATGTTTCGAAGGGCAATCGAGTGTGTTGGCTGACGAAAGCTATGGTGACCGACGGTCGCGTCGACTACAATGTGCCTCATTGCGACTTTAGAGGCGTATGTGATCCTTTGCAAATCGACAACACCACCGCGGTCGAGTGCGAAGTCACGGTCGGTGGCGTGTTGTCCTTACTGTGCCCCATACAATGTGACGGTCAGTGTCACGGACCGGTGTGTTACGACCCGACTAACGAAACGTACCAGGTGATAACATTGCATCCGCCCATTACAGCGGAGCGAGCGTTTCGCCACACTCCCAAACCAAGGTTAATAGTTGTAGCGCACACTCTTTCGGACCTTGGTGCACGTGAAACACTGGCTTACACTCACAACATCACGCTCGAGACAGCTCAAGCGTTACGCGAAACAAAGGACGTGTTCAAATCCATAGAGAATATACGGTCTTTTGCGTATGCGTATATAAAGGAGGTCGATGACATTTACAGACCTGGCGGCGTGGGCACCACAGTAGAACAACAAGGTGCTCTCAAGCGCACACAGATACTGGCCGCATTATCACTCGCCATGTCTATCCTGACATGCCCGTTTCTGATTTCTATGTATATTAAATTATGACAAGAGCTACGGTGGTTACGATTACACTCTGACCACGTGCCTTAGTTTCTGCTAGTGACCTATAAATACATTTGCCCACTTGCTCTCACTGCCATTAAAGGGGCTGTACCCACACGTACAACACCCAAGAAAAAAAAAGATCTCGCTGTCTGTACTGGGTGTACTCTCAGTAGTCGCAGTTGCTCAGGCCATGGTGGTACGCTCACATAACGCCTCTGAGATACGTCCCATAACACCACCTCCTACACTACTCGCGAAGGAGTATTCAACACCCCCTTTGTACGAAGACAACCATTATAACGAGCACAGCACAACGCTTGCCGCACGCGAAGACAACATGCAGGAGACAACGCTACCACCTGTCGTGAGAACAACGGATTCGAGTGACAACGATCGCGACTATGACGAGCACATTACAGCACCCTCTGTGCACGAAGACCAGGTGCAGGAGACAACGCTACCACCTGTCGTGAGAAACAAGAGTTTGGTTAACAATGATCATCGTCGTGTCCCATTGTAAACTGGGCGTGCCATCGCACACATCGTACATGTGTGTTAACCCACCTGTATGCGACAGACTTTGTGTGTTGCATGACATCGAGATGTATTGACGTCTGTGTCAATACAGGACTCTCTATAAGCCGGGAGCTGGACGCTAACGACCCGTGCATGCGCCACACAAAAGGTATCGTACATGTGTTAACCCACCTGTATGCGACAGACTTTGTGTGTTGCATGACATCGAGATGTATTGACGTCTGTGTCAATACAGGACTCTCTAAGCTGGGAGCTGGACGCTAACAACCCGTGCATGCGCCACACAAAAGGTATCGTACATGTGTTAACCCACCTGTATGCGACAGACTTTGTGTGTTGCATGACATCGAGATGTATTGACGTCTGTGTCAATACAGGACTCTCTAAGCTGGGAGCTGGACGATAACGACCCGTGCATGCGCTACACAAAAGGTAACTCGACTAACTACAAAACGCATATTGTGATGTAGAAAGTTGGCTCGACTGTTTGAATCAGCTGAAGCTGCGGTTTACTCACAAAGTGAATCGCACGCTTGTTAGAAGTACATTCGGAGCACTTAAAAAATACATCGCTCTCATCGAGTTCCGTCTCAGCGTTCACCGGCTGATGGGCAAGAGCGTGACATGGGATCGCCAGGAACTTACTTAAGGACTATCATCTCATTTGGCATTTACTCACGGACCCAAGAAACCAGTTCCGAAAAATGGTAGAGAATTATAACTTGTCTAATAGCAACTGGAAGATATGTTGCGTCATAAGCCTCTGATGGTTCACAAGGTGCACGGTCCACTCGAAATCCTAATGCTGTATTTGTAGTACATACACTAAGTCTTCTCTGTTGATGTCAGACTAGAGTTTTATTAGAGTTTTACTTTGCAACAATGGGATTCGAGCAATTGATGTGTATATTTTTAATAGTGCACAATGCTACTATTCCTAGGCTGAATGTACGACATGGCTCCTATGTATCATTATGTATCGTTTCCATTAAGTACAAATTTAAATAAAGTCCCTCTGTCCTCAGTGCTAGGTTGTGGGTTTAATACACATTATTATGATCAACCTGTTGAACAGTATAATAACAATACTCCTGTAAAAGTCATTTAGTAATGAACAACCTCAGTTCTGTGAAAGAACATCATGTCTCTGATGTGTACACTGCAGGCCTGACCGGGGTTTGCACGCAAGGGCCTGTGTGTGTGTGTGTGTGTGTGTGTGTGTGTGTGTGTGTGTGTGTGTGTGTGTGTGTGTGTGTGTGTGTGTGTGTGTGTGTGTGTGTGTGTGTGTGTGAATCAAATAAAGATAAATATAGCTAGTGCGGCCACGAGCGGTCGTGCAGTGTAGAGGATGCGCGAAAACGCCTCTAAAAACAAGCGCGTGCCCACGCCCGATCCGTGGAAGCACGTAGACCTAGCAAACGTACTAGCAGAAATCAACGATCGCACACGGGTCATTGAGTGTGTACAGGGTTCGTCTGCGTGTGTGGCATTGGGCAATCTAGCGGCAACCGTGTGGCCTGAAGGCGGAACCGGCCAACCGGTCGCCCTCACCATCGTTGCGCTTCGAGATGAACTATTGCAAAAGATGATCGTCCTCATCAACCACGGCGCTACCAGAGTAGCTCGTAACGAAGACCCTCTCCGCGACCTCGCGGCCAGTGTGCGCAGTGTACAGCAAATGACAAACGATGTTGCGAGCGATATATTGGAAAAACTTTGCACTGACGCGACGGTCGCCACTGCAGGTTGTGCGAGTCTCGCGCAAAGTGCCATATCAAACGTGCGCAAGCTAGTGACAAGCAACTTCACCAGATCCGTAGATTCTGCATACGCTCGGATACGAATGAAAGTATCGAGAGATAACACCGACACAAGTTGCGCGACGGCGCTGGCTGCAGTCGCTACAACACTGGATTTATTAATCAAAGTAATTGTGATCGTAATGGCGTTTCGAGTGTGCACCAGAAACTACAACCAGTACTACAGAAAACTGGCATGAGGGTCGCGGTCTAACGTTATGTTGGTGTCTCGCATCGACCGTCGACGGCCGTTTGCCAGCGGCTGAAAATGGCAGTTGACGAAATGAAAACGCCGACCGTCGATAGTGCACTCTCGCAAGTTCCAACCGCACCATCTCAGGAGACAGACCACAGAGTCATATTAGCGGAGGGTAGATAGAAAATGCGCAAACCGCCGCAACCGCCCATATACATACTATAAGAGTTCAACATAGAGTGGAGTAAGAAGTTACTACCGATTGTATTTCCAACGTGCAAGCAGCTGGTGTTTGACGCTTTACTTGAGTATCACGGAGGTTGCGATGTCCTGTGTTCCACGAGCGCATGGAAACAAGTGAACGAACTTCTACGGACCGTACTGTTGGGGTATGAGCGAGCTGTAAAATCAATACACGCTAGACACGCGGACTTTGCCGCGTTACTGGACACGCATATCGCCACAACAAAACTGGGTCAAGTGTTCGGGGCATCACCGCGCTCGACTATACACGTCTTGGCCTACCACGAGTACATGAGCCCACAGATCCTAAGCGAGGTAGAAGCCGTTGTGTCTACCCAACGCAAATTCAGCACAGCCGTGCGCGCTAAGACAAGTCCCTCTAGACTGCTGGAAATTTTGGAAACGTGGAAGGCTGGCGTGTACGCGCTTTCTACACATCTCAACGGTATGATCGCGATACTCTCGGCCGCACAACAACTAATGGTCATGTGTTCGGAAGGTCTGATCAGGTCTGACATGACCGGTTGTCAATCGACGTCGAGCGTGCACTCACACACGGATATCCTGGCGTACAGTAAAGCGACGTCGACCTCTAAGCTCAAGTTGATCGCCGATGTTTCGAAGGGCAATCGAGTGTGTTGGCTGACGAAAGCTATGGTGACCGACGGTCGCGTCGACTACAATGTGCCTCATTGCGACTGGAGAGGCGTATGTGATCCTTTGCAAATCGATAACACCACCGCGGTCGAGTGCGAAGTCACGGTCGGCGGCGTGTTGTCCTTACTGTGCCCCATACAATGTGACGGTCCGTTTCACGGACCGGTGTGTTACGACCCGACTAACGAAACGTACCAGGTGATAACATTGCATCCGCCCATTACAGCGGAGCGAGCGTTTTGCCACACTCCCAAACCAAGGTTAATAGTTGTAGAGCACGCCCTTTCGGACCTCGGTGCATGTGAAACACTGGCGTACACTCACAACATCACGCTCGAGACAGCTCAAGCATTACGCGAAACATAGGACGTGTTCAAATCCATAGAGAATATACGGTCTTTAGCGTATGCGTATATAAAGGAGGTCGATGACATTTACAGACCTGGCGGCGTGGGCACCACAGTAGAACAACAAGGTGCTCTCAAGCGCACACAGATACTGGCCGCATTATCACTCGCGATGTCTATCCTGACATGCCCGTTTCTGATTTCTATGTATATTAAATTATGACAAGAGCTACGGTGGTTACGATTACACTCTGACCATGTGCCTTAGTTTCTGCTAGTGACCTATAAATACATTTGCCCACTTGCTCTCACTGCCATTAAAGCGGCTGTACCCACACGTACAACACCCAAGAAAAAAAAAGATCTCGCTGTCTGTACTGGGTGTACTCTCAGTAGTCGCAGTTGCTCAGGCCATGGTGGTACGCTCACATAACGCCTCTGAGATACGTCCCATCACACCACCTCCTACACTACTCGCGAAGGAGTATTCAACACCCCCTTTGTACGAAGACAACCATTATAACGAGCACAGCACAACGCTTGCCGCACGTGAAGACAACATGCAGGAGACAACGCTACCACCTGTCGTGAGAACAACGGATTCGAGTGACAACGATCGCGACTATGACGAGCACATTACAGCACCCTCTGTGCACGAAGACCAGGTGCAGGAGACAACGCTACCACCTGTCGTGAGAAACAAGAGTTTGGTTAACAATGATCATCGTCGTGTCCCATTGTAAACTAGGCGTGCCATCGCACACATCGTACATGTGTGTTAACCCACCTGTATGCGACAGACTTTGTGTGTTGCATGACATCGAGATGTATTGACGTCTGTGTCAATACAGGACTCTCTATAAGCCGGGAGCTGGACGCTAACGACCCGTGCATGCGCCACACAAAAGGTATCGTACATGTGCTAACCCACCTGTATGTGACAGACTTTGTGTGTTGCATGACATCGAGATGTATTGACGTCTGTGTCAATACAGGACTCTCTAAGCTGGGAGCTGGACGCTAACAACCCGTGCATGCGCCACACAAAAGGTATCGTACATGTGTTAACCCACCTGTATGCGACAGACTTTGTGTGTTGCATGACATCGAGATGTATTGACGTCTGTGTCAATACAGGACTCTCTAAGCTGGGAGCTGGACGATAACGACCCGTGCATGCGCCACACAAAAGGTAACTCGACTAACTACAAAACGCATATTGTGATGTAGAAAGTTGGCTCGACTGTTTGAATCAGCTGCAGCTGCTGTTTACTCACAAAGTGAATCGCACGCTTGTTAGAAGTACATTCGGAGCACTTAAAAAATACATCGCTCTCATCGAGTTCCGTCTCAGCGTTCACCGGCTGATGGGCAAGAGCGTGACATGGGATCGCCAGGAACTTACTTAAGGACTATCATCTCATTTGGCATTTACTCACGGACCCAAGAAACCAGTTCCGAAAAATGGTAGAGAATTATAACTTGTCTAATAGCAACTGGAAGATATGTTGCGTCATAAGCCTCTGATGGTTCACAAGGTGCATGGTCCACTCGAAATCCTAATGCTGTATTTGTAGTACATACACTAAGTCTTCTCTGTTGATGTCGGACTAGAGTTTTATTAGAGTTTTACTTTGCAACAATGGGATTCGAGCAATTGATGTGTATATTTTTAATAGTGCACAATGCTACTATTCCTAGGCTGAATGTACGACATGGCTCTTATGTATCATTATGTATCGTTTCCATTAAGTACTAATGGCATTTACTCACGGACCCAAGAAACCAGTTCCGAAAAATGGTCGAGAATTATAACTTGTCTAATAGCAACTGGAAGATATGTTGCGTCATAAGCCTCTGATGGTTCACAAGGTGCACGGTCCACTCTAAATCCTAATGCTGTATTTGTAGTACATACACTAAGTCTTCTCTGTTGATGTCAGACTAGAGTTTTATTAGAGTTTTACTTTGCAACAATGGGATTCGAGCAATTGATGTGTATATTTTTAATAGTGCACAATGCTACTATTCCTAGGCTGAATGTGTGACATGGCTCTTATGTATCATTATGTATCGTTTCCATTAAGTACTAATTTAAATAAAGTCCCTCTGTCCTCAGTGCTAGGTTGTGGGTTTAAGTGGCAAGACGCTCCTCGGGGCGCATAATGCTTGGGCCTCTCTCCTGGATGCCCTCTGTCAGACCGAGTGTTGACATGTGGCAAGACTCTCCTCGGGGCGCGTCTTGCTTGGGCTTCTCTCATGGAGGCCGTCAGTCAGACCCAGTGTTGACATGTGTCAAGACGCTCCTCGGGGCGTGTCTTGCTTGGGCCTCTCTCCTGGAGGCGCTCAGTCAGACCCAGTGTTGACATGTGGCAAGACGCTCCTCGGGGCGTGTCTTGCTTGGGCTTCTCTCCTGGAGGCCCTCAGTCAGACCCATTGTTGACATGTGGCAAGACGCTCCTCGGGGCACGTCTTGCTTGGGCCTCTCTCCTGGAGGCGCTCAAACAGACCGAGTAGTGACATGTGGCAAGACGCTCCTCTGGGCGCGTCTTGCTGGGGCTTCTCTCATGGAGGCACTCAGTCAGACCCAGTGTTGACATGTGGCAAGACGCTCCTCGGGGCGCGTCTTGCTTGGACCTCTCTGCCTGAGGCGCTCAGTAAGACCGAGTAGTGACATGTGGCAAGACGCTCCTCGGGGCGCGTCTTGCTTGGGCCTCTCTCATGGAGGCCCTCTGTCAGACCCAGTGTTGACATGTGTCAAGACGCTCCTCGGGGGGCGTCTTGCTTTGGCCTCTCTCCTGGAGGCACTCAGTCAGACCGAGTGCTGACATGTGGCAAGAAGCTCCTCGGGGCGCGTCTTGCTTGGACTTCTCTCCCGGAGGCCCTCAGTAAGAACCATTGTTGACATGTGGCAAGACGCTCCTCGGGACGCGTCTTGCTTGGGCCTCTCTCCAGAAGGCCCTCAATCAGACCCAGTGTTGACACGTGGCAAGACGCTCCTCGGGGCACGTCTTGCTTGGGCCTCTCTCCTGGAGGCGCTCAGTCAGACTGAGTAGTGACATGTGGCCTGACGCTCCTCGGGGCGCGTGTTGCTTGGGCCTCTCTCCTGGAGGCGCTCAGTCAGACCAAGTGGTGACATGTGGCAAGACAATCCTCGGGGCGCATCTTGCTTGGGCCTCTCTCCTGGAGGCCCTCTGTCAGACCCAGTGCTGACATGTGGCAAGACTCTCCTCGGGGCGCATCTTGCTTGGGCCTCTCTCATGGAGGCCCTCTGTCAGACCCAGTGTTGACATGTGTCAAGACGCTCCTCGGGGCGCGTCTTGCTTTGGCCTCTCTCCTGGAGGCGCTCAGTCAGACCGAGTGCTGACATGTGGCAAGAAGCTCCTCGGGGCGTGTCTTGCTTGGGCTTCTCTCCTGGAGGCCCTCAGTAAGACCCATTGTTGACATGAAGCCCAAGCAAGACGCGCCCCGTGGAGCGTCTTGCCACATGTCAACACTGGGTCTGACTGAGCGCCTCCAGGAGAGAGGCCCAAGCAAGACGCGCCCCGAGGAGCGTCTTGCCACATGTCAACAATGGGTCTGACTGAGGGCCTCCAGGAGAGAAGCCCAAGCAAGACGCGCCCCGTGGAGCTTCTTGCCACATGTCAGCACTCGGTCTGACTGAGCGCCTCCAGGAGAGAGGCCAAAGCAAGACGCGCCCCGAGGAGCGTCTTGACACATGTCAACACTGGGTCTGACAGAGGGCCTCCATGAGAGAGGCCCAAGCAAGACGCGCCCCGAGGAGTGTCTTGCCACATGTCAACACTGGGTCTGACAGAGGGCCTCCAGGAGAGAGGCCCAAGCAAGACGCGCCCCGAGGAGTGTCTTGCCACATGTCACCACTTGGTCTGACTGAGCGCCTCCAGGAGAGAGGCCCAAGCAAGACGCGCCCCGAGGAGCGTCTTGCCACGTGTCAACACTGGGTCTGATTGAGGGCCTTCTGGAGAGAGGCCCAAGCAAGACGCGCCCCGAGGAGCGTCTTGCCACATGTCAACAATGGTTCTTACTGAGAGCCTCCAGGTGAGAAGCCCAAGCAAGACGCGCCCCGAGGAGCTTCTTGCCACATGTCAGCACTCGGTCAGACTGAGCACCTCCAGGAGAGAGGCCAAAGCAAGACGCCCCCCGAGGAGCATCTTGACACATGTCAACACTGGGTCTGACAGAGGGCCTCCATGAGAGAGGCCCAAGCAAGACGCGCCCCGAGGAGTGTCTTGCCAAATGTCAACACTGGGTCTGACTGAGCGCCTCAGGGAGAGAGGTCCAAGCAAGACGCGCCCCGAGGAGCGTCTTGCCACATGTCACTACTCGGTCTGACTGAGCGCCTCAGGGAGAGAGGTCCAAGCAAGACGCGCCCCGAGGAGCGTCTTGCCACATGTCAACACTGGATCTGACTGAGTGCCTCCATGAGAGAAGCCCCAGCAAGACGCGCCCCGAGGAGCGTCTTGCCACATGTCACTACTCGGTCTGTTTGAGCGCCTCCAGGAGAGAGGCCCAAGCAAGACACGCCCCGAGGAGCGTCTTGACACATGTCAACACTGGGTCTGACTGAGGGCCTCCATGAGAGAAGCCCAAGCAAGACGCGCCCCGAGGAGCGTCTTGCCACATGTATACAATGGGTCTTACTGAGGGCCTCCAGGAGAGAGGCCCAAGCAAGATGCGCCCGGAGGAGCGTTTTGCCACATGTCAACACTGGGTCTGACAGAGGGCCTCCAGGAGAGAGGCCCAAGCAAGACACGCCCCGAGGAGCGTCTTGACACATGTCAACACTGGGTCTGACTGAGGGCCTCCATGAGAGAAGCCCAAGCAAGACGCGCCCCGAGGAGCGTCTTGCCACATGTATACAATGGGTCTTACTGAGGGCCTCCAGGAGAGAGGCCCAAGCAAGATGCGCCCGGAGGAGCGTTTTGCCACATGTCAACACTGGGTCTGACAGAGGGCCTCCAGGAGAGAGGCCCAAGCAAGACGCGCCCCGAGGAGCGTCTTGCCACTTGTCAACACTGGGTCTGACAGAGGGCCTCCATGAGAGAGGCCCAAGCAAGACGCGCCCCGAGGAGCGTCTTGCGACATGTCACTACTCGGTCTAACTGAGCGCCTCCAGGAGAGAGGTCCAAGCAAGACGCGCCCCGTGGAGCGTCTTGCCACATGTCAACACTGGGTCTGACTGAGCGCCTCCAGGAGAGAGGCCCAAGCAAGACGCGCCCCGAGGAGCGTCTTGCCACATGTCAACAATGGGTCTGACTGAGGGCCTCCAGGAGAGAAGCCCAAGCAAGACGCGCCCCGTGGAGCTTCTTGCCACATGTCAGCACTCGGTCTGACTGAGCGCCTCCAGGAGAGAGGCCAAAGCAAGACGCGCCCCGAGGAGCGTCTTGACACATGTCAACACTGGGTCTGACAGAGGGCCTCCATGAGAGAGGCCCAAGCAAGACGCGCCCCGAGGAGTGTCTTGCCACATGTCAACACTGGGTCTGACAGAGGGCCTCCAGGAGAGAGGCCCAAGCAAGACGCGCCCCGAGGAGTGTCTTGCCACATGTCACCACTTGGTCTGACTGAGCGCCTCCAGGAGAGAGGCCCAAGCAAGACGCGCCCCGAGGAGCGTCTTGCCACGTGTCAACACTGGGTCTGATTGAGGGCCTTCTGGAGAGAGGCCCAAGCAAGACGCGCCCCGAGGAGCGTCTTGCCACATGTCAACAATGGTTCTTACTGAGAGCCTCCAGGTGAGAAGCCCAAGCAAGACGCGCCCCGAGGAGCTTCTTGCCACATGTCAGCACTCGGTCAGACTGAGCACCTCCAGGAGAGAGGCCAAAGCAAGACGCCCCCCGAGGAGCATCTTGACACATGTCAACACTGGGTCTGACAGAGGGCCTCCATGAGAGAGGCCCAAGCAAGACGCGCCCCGAGGAGTGTCTTGCCAAATGTCAACACTGGGTCTGACTGAGCGCCTCAGGGAGAGAGGTCCAAGCAAGACGCGCCCCGAGGAGCGTCTTGCCACATGTCACTACTCGGTCTGACTGAGCGCCTCAGGGAGAGAGGTCCAAGCAAGACGCGCCCCGAGGAGCGTCTTGCCACATGTCAACACTGGATCTGACTGAGTGCCTCCATGAGAGAAGCCCCAGCAAGACGCGCCCCGAGGAGCGTCTTGCCACATGTCACTACTCGGTCTGTTTGAGCGCCTCCAGGAGAGAGGCCCAAGCAAGACACGCCCCGAGGAGCGTCTTGACACATGTCAACACTGGGTCTGACTGAGGGCCTCCATGAGAGAAGCCCAAGCAAGACGCGCCCCGAGGAGCGTCTTGCCACATGTATACAATGGGTCTTACTGAGGGCCTCCAGGAGAGAGGCCCAAGCAAGATGCGCCCGGAGGAGCGTTTTGCCACATGTCAACACTGGGTCTGACAGAGGGCCTCCAGGAGAGAGGCCCAAGCAAGACGCACCCCGAGGAGCGTCTTGCCACATGTCACCTCTGGTTCTGACTGAGCGCCTCCAGGAGAGAGGCCCAAGCAAGACGCGCCCCGAGGAGCGTCTTGCCACTTGTCAACACTGGGTCTGACAGAGGGCCTCCATGAGAGAGGCCCAAGCAAGACGCGCCCCGAGGAGCGTCTTGCGACATGTCACTACTCGGTCTAACTGAGCGCCTCCAGGAGAGAGGTCCAAGCAAGACGCGCCCCGGGGAGCGTCTTGCCACATGTCACAACTCGGTCTGACTGAGCGCCTCCAGGAGAGAGGCCCAAGCAAGACGTGCCCCGAGGAGCGTCTTGCCACATGTCAACAATGGGTCTGACTGAGGGCCTCCAGGAGAGAAGCCCAAGCAAGACGCGCCCCGTGGAGCGTCTTGCCACATGTCAACACTGGGTCTGACTGAGCGCCTCCAGGAGAGAGGCCCAAGCAAGACGCGCCCCGAGGAGCGTCTTGCCACATGTCAACAATGGGTCTGACTGAGGGCCTCCATGAGAGAAGCCCAAGCAAGACGCGCCCCGTGGAGCGTCTTGCCACATGTAAACACTGGGTCTTATTGAGGGCCTTCTGGAGAGACGCCCAAGCAATACGCGCCCCGAGGAGCGTCTTGCCACATGTCAACAATGGGTCTTACTGAGGGCCTCCAGGAGAGAGGCCCAAGCAAGATGCGCCCGGAGGAGCGTCTTGCCACATGTCAACACTGGGTCTGACAGAGGGCCTCCAGGAGAGAGGCCCAAGCAAGACGCGCCCCGAGGAGCGTCTTGCCACATGTCACCTCTGGTTCTGACTGAGCGCCTCCAGGAGAGAGGTCCAAGCAAGACGCGCCCCGAGGAGCGTCTTGCCACATGTCAACAATGGGTCTGACTGAGGGCCTCCAGGAGAGAAGCCCAAGCAAGACGCGCCCCGTGGAGCGTCTTGACACATGTCAACACTGGGTCTGACAGAGGGCCTCCATGAGAGAAGCTCAAGCAAGACGCGCCCCGAGGAGCGTCTTGCCTCATGTCAACACTGGGTCTGATTGAGGGCCTTCTGGAGAGAGGCCCAAGCAAGACGCGCCCCGAGGAGCGTCTTGCCACATGTCAACACTGGGTCTGACAGAGGGCCTCCATGAGAGAGGCCCAAGCAAGACGCGCCCCGAGGAGCGTCTTGCCACATGTCACTACTCGGTCTGACTGAGCGCCTCCAGGAGAGAGGCCCAAGCAAGACGTGCCCCGAGGAGCGTCTTGCCACATGTCAACAATGGGTCTGACTGAGGGCCTCCAGGAGAGAAGCCCAAGCAAGACGCGCCCCGTGGAGCGTCTTGCCAAATGTCAACACTGGGTCTGACTGAGCGCCTCCAGGAGAGAGGCCCAAGCAAGACGCGCCCCGAGGAGCGTCTTGCCACATGTCAACAATGGGTCTGACTGAGGGCCTCCAGGAGAGAAGCCCAAGCAAGACGCGCCCCGTGGAGCGTCTTGCCACATGTCAACACTGGGTCTTATTGAGGGCCTTCTGGAGAGAGGCCCAAGCAATACGCGCCCCGAGGAGCGTCTTGCCACATGTCAACAATGGGTCTTACTGAGGGCCTCCAGGAGAGAGGCCCAAGCAAGATGCGCCCGGAGGAGCGTCTTGCCACATGTCAACACTGGGTCTGACAGAGGGCCTCCAGGAGAGAGGCCCAAGCAAGACGCGCCCCGAGGAGCGTCTTGCCACATGTCACCTCTGGTTCTGACTGAGCGCCTCCAGGAGAGAGGCCCAAGCAAGACGCGCCCCGAGGAGCGTCTTGCCACATGTCAACAATGGGTCTGACTGAGGGCCTCCAGGAGAGAAGCCCAAGCAAGACGCGCCCCGTGGAGCGTCTTGACACATGTCAACACTGGGTCTGACAGAGGGCCTCCAGGAGAGGGGCCCAAGAAAGACGCGCCCCGAGGAGTGTCTTGCCACATGTCACCACTGGGTCTGACTGAGCGCCTCCAGGAGAGAGGCCCAGGCAAGACGCGCCCCGAGGAGCGTCAGGCCACATGTCACTACTCAGTCTGACTGAGCCCCTCCAGGAGAGAGGCCCAAGCAAGACGCGCCCCGAGAAGCGTCTTGCCACGTGTCAACACTGGGTCTGATTGAGGGCCTTCTGGAGAGAGGCCCAAGCAAGACGCACCACGAGGAGCGTCTTGCCACATGTCAACAATGGGTCTTACTGAGGGCCTCCAGGAGAGAAGCCCAAGCAAGACGCGCCCCGAGGAGCTTCTTGCCACATGTCAGCACTCGGTCTGACTGAGCGCCTCCACGAGAGAAGCCAAAGCAAGACGCGCCCCGAGGAGCGTCTTGACACATGTCAACACTGGGTCTGACAGAGGGCCTCCATGAGAGAGGCCCAAGCAAGACGCGCCCCGAGGAGTGTCTTTCCACATGTCAACACTGGGTCTGACTGAGCGCCTCCAGGAGAGAGGCCCAAGCAAGACGCGCCCCGAGGAGCTTCTTGCCACGTGTCACCACTTGGTCTGACTGAGCGCCTCCAGGAGAGAGGCCCAAGCAAGACGCGCCCCGAGGAGCGTCTTGCCACGTGTCACCACTGGGTCTGATTGAGCGCCTCCAGGAGAGAGGCCCCAGCAAGACCGGTCAGGCCTGCAGTGTACACATCAGAGACATGATGTTCTTTCACAGAACTGAGGTTGTTCATTACTAAATGACTTTTACAGGAATATTGTTATTATACTATTCAACAGGTTGATCATAATAATGTGTATTAAACCCACAACCTAGCACTGAGGACAGAGGGACTTTATTTAAATTAGTACTTAATGGAAACGATACATAATGATACACAAGAGCCATGTCATACATTCAGCCTAGGAATAGTAGCATTGTGCACTATTAAAAATATACACATCAATTGCTCGAATCCCATTGTTGCAAAGTAAAACTCTAATAAAACTCTAGTCTGACATCAACAGAGAAGACTTAGTGTATGTACTACAAATACAGCATTAGGATTTCGAGTGGACCGTGCACCTGGTGAACCATCAGAGGCTTATGACGCAACATATCTTCCAGTTCTGACTGAGCGCCTCCAGGAGAGAGGCCCAAGCAAGACCCGCCCCGAGGAGCGTCTTGCCACATGTCACTACTCGGTCTAACTGAGCGCCTCCAGGAGAGAGGTCCAAGCAAGACACGCCCCGAGGAGCGTCTTGCCACATGTCACTACTCGGTCTGACTGAGCGCCTCCAGGAGGGAGGTCCAAGCAAGACGCGCCCCGAGGAGCGTCTTGCCACATGTCACTACTCGGTCTGACTGAGCACCTCCAGGAGAGAGGCCCAAGCAAGACGTGCCCCGAGGAACGTCTTCCCACATGTCAACAATGGGTCTGACTGAGGGCCTCCAGGAGAGAAGCCCAAGCAAGACGCGCCCCGAGGAGCGTCTTGCCACATGTCAACACTGGGTCTGACTGAGGGCCCCCAGGAGAGAGGCCCAAATAAGACGCGCCCCGAGGAGCGTCTTGCCACATGTCAACACTGGGTCTGACTGAGGGCCTCCAGGAGAGAAGCCCAAGCAAGATGCGCCCCGAGGATGTTCTTGCCACATGTCAGCACTCGGTCTGACTGAGCGCCTCCAGGAGAGAGGCCCAAGCACGACGCGCCCCGAGGAGCGTCTTGCCACATGTCAACACTGGGTCTGACTGAGCGCCTCCAGGAGAGAGGCCCAAGCAAGACGCGCCCGGAGGAGCGTCTTGCAACATGTCAGCACTCGGTCTGACTGAGCGCCTCCAGGCGAGAGGCCCAAGCAAGACGCGCCCCGAGGAACGTCTTGCCACATGTCAACACTGGGTCTGACTGAGCGCCTCCAGGAGAGAGGCCCGAGGAGCGTCTTGCCACATGTCGCCTCTGGGTCTGACTGAGCGCCTCCAGGAGAGAGGCGCTAGCAAGAAACCCCCGAGGAGCGTCTTGACACATGTCAACACTGGGTCTGACTGAGCGCCTCCAGGAGAGAGGCCCCGGCAAGACGCGCCCCGAGGAGCGTCTTGCCACATGTCACTACTCGGTCTGACTGAGCGCCTCCAGGAGAGAGGTCCAAGCAACACGCGCCCCGAGGAGCGTCTTGCCACATGTCAACACTGGGTCTGACTGAGTGCCTCCATGAGAGAAGCCCCAGCAAGACGCGCCCCGAGGAGCGTCTTGCCACATGTCAACAATGGGTCTGACTGAGGGCCTCCAGGAGAGAAGCCAAAGCAAGACGCGCCCCGAGGACCTTCTTTCCACATGTCAACAATGGGTCTTACTGTGGGCCTCCATGAGAGAAGCCCAGGCAAGACGCGCCCCGAGGAGTGTCTTGCCACATGTCAACACTGGGTCTGACTGAGCGCCTCCAGGAGAGAGGTCCAAGCAACACGCGCCCCGAGGAGCGTCTTGCCACATGTCAACACTGGGTCTGACTGAGTGCCTCCATGAGAGAAGCCCCAGCAAGACGCGCCCCGAGGAGCGTCTTGCCACATGTCACTACTCGGTCTGACTGAGCGCCTCCAGGAGAGAGGCCCAAGCAAGACGTGCCCCGCGGAGCGTCTTGCCACATGTCAACAATGGGTCTGACTGAGGGCCTCCAGGAGAGAAGCCCAAGCAAGAAGCGCCCCGAGGAGCGTCTTGCCACATGTCAACACTGGGTCTGACTGAGCGCTTCCAGGAGAGAGGCCCAAGCAAGACACGGCCCGAGGAGCGTCTTGACACATGTCAACACTGGGTCTGACTGAGGGCCTCCATGAGAGAAGCCCAAGCAAGACGCGCCCCGAGGAGAGTCTTGCCACATGTCAACACTGGGTCTGACAGAGGGCATCCAGGAGAGAGGCCCAGGCAAGACGCGCCCCGAGGAGTGTCTTGCCACATGTCAACACTGTGTCTGACTGAGCGCCTCCAGGAGAGAGGCCCAAGCAAGACGCGCCCCGAGGAGCGTCTTGCCACGTGTCACCACTGGGTCTGACTGAGCTCCTCCAGGAGAGAGGCCCAAGCAAGACGCGCCCAGAGGAGCGTCTTGCCACGTGTCACCACTGGGTCTGATTGACCACCTCCTGGAGAGAGGCCCCAGCAAGACGCGCCCCGAGGAGCGTCTTGCCTTATGTCAGCACTCGGTCTGACTGAGCGCCTCCAGGAGAGAGGCCCAAGCAAGACGCGCCCCGAGGAGCGTCTTGCCACATGTCACTACTCGGTCTGACTGAGCGCCTCCAGGAGGGAGGTCCAAGCAAGACGCACCCCGAGGAGCGTCTTGCCACATGTCACTACTCGGTCTGACTGAGCGCCTCCAGGAGAGAGGCACAAGCAAGACGTGCCCCGAGGAGCGTTTTGCCACATGTCAACAATGGGTCTGACTGAGGGCCTCCAGGAGAGAAGCCCAAGCAAGACGCGCCCAAAGGAGCGTCTTGCCACATGTCAACACTGGGTCTGACTGAGCGCCTCCAGGAGAGAGGCCCAAGCAAGACACGCCCCGAGGAGCGTCTTGACACATGTCAACACTGGGTCGGACTGAGGGCCTCCATGAGAGAAGCCCAAGCAAGACGCGCCCCGAGGAGAGTCTTGCCACATGTCAACACTCGGTCTGACAGAGGGCATTCAGGAGAGAGGCCAAAGCAATACGCGCCCCGAGGAGCGTCTTGCCACATGTCACCACTGGGTCTGAATGAGCGCCTCCAGGAGAGAGGCCCAACCAAGACGCGCCCCGAGGAGTGTCTTGCCACATGTCACTACTCAGTCTGACTGAGCGCCTCCAGGAGAGAGGCCCAAGCAAGATGCGCCCGGAGGAGCGTCTTGCCACATGTCAACACTGGGTCTGACAGAGGGCCTCCAGGAGAGAGGCCCAAGCAAGACGCGCCCCGAGGAGCGTCTTGCCACATGTCACCTCTCGTTCTGACTGAGCGCCTCCAGGAGAGAGGCGCAAGCAAGACGCGCCCCGAGGAGCGTCTTGTCACATGTCATCACTGGGTCTGTCTGAGTGCCTCCAGGAGAGAAGCCCAAGCAAGACGCGCCCCGAGGAGCGTCTTGCCACATGTCAACAATGGGTCTGACTCAGGGCCTCCAGGAGAGAAGCCCAAGCAAGACGCGCCCCGAGGAGCGTCTTGACACATGTCAACACTGGGTCTGACAGAGGGCCTCCACGAGAGAGGCCCAAGCAAGACGCGCCCCGAGGAGTGTCTTGCCACATGTCACCACTGGGTCTGACTGAGCGCCTCCAGGAGAGAGGCCCAAGCAAGACGTGCCCCGAGGATCGTCAGGCCACATGTCACTACTCAGTCTGACTGAGCGCCTCCAGGAGAGAGGCCCAAGCAAGACGCGCCCCGAGGAGCGTCTTGCCACATGTCAACAATGGGTCTGACTGAGGGCCTCCAGGAGAGAGGCCCAAGCAAGATGCGCCCGGAGGAGCGTCTTGCCACATGTCAACACTGGGTCTTTCTGAGCGCCTCCAGGAGAGAAGCCCAAGCAAGACGCGCCCCGAGGAGCGTCTTGCCACATGTCAGCACTCGGTCTGACTGAGCGCCTCCAGGAGAGAGGCCCAAGCAAGACGCGCCCCGAAGAACGTCTTGCCACATGTCAACAATGGGTCTGACTGAGGGCCTCCAGGAGAGAAGCCCAAGCAACACGCGGCCCGAGGAGCGTCTTGCCACATGTCAGCACTCGGTCTGACTGAGCGCCTCCAGGACAGAGGCCCAAGCAAGACGCGCCCCGAGGAGCGTCTTGCCACATGCCAACAATGGGTCTGACTGAGGGCCTCCAGGAGAGAAGCCCAAGCAAGACGCGCCCCGAGGAGCGTCTTGACACATGTCAACACTGGGTATGACAGAGGGCCTCCAGGAGAGAGGCCCAAGCAAGACGCGCCCCGAAGAGTGTCTTGCCACATGTCACCACATGGTCAGACTGAGCGCCTCCAGGAGAGAGGCCCAAGCAACACGCGCCCCGAGGAGCGTCAGGCCACATGTCACTACTCAGTCTGACTGAGCGCCTCCAGGAGAGAGGCCCAAGCAAGACGCGCCCCGAGGAGCGTCTTGCAACATGTCACTACTCAGTCTGACTGAGCGCCTCCAGGAGAGAGGCCCAAGCAAGATGCGCTCGGAGGAGCGTCTTGCCACATGTCAACATTGGGTCTGACAGAGGGCCTCCAGGAGAGAGGCCCAAGCAAGACGCGCCCCGAGGAGCGTCTTGCCACATGTCACCTCTGGTTCTGACTGAGCGCCTCCAGGAGAGAGGCCCAAGCAAGACGCGCCCCGAGGAGCGTCTTGTCACATGTCAACACTGGGTCTGTCTGAGCGCCTCCAGGAGAGAAGCCCAAGCAAGACGCGCCCCGAGGAGCGTCTTGCCACATGTCAACAATGGGTCTCACTGAGGGCCTCCAGGAGAGAAGCCCAAGCAAGACGCGCCCCGAGGAGCGTCTTGACACATGTCAACACTGGGTCTGACAGAGGGCCTCCACGAGAGAGGCCCAAGCAAGACGCGCCCCGAGGAGTGTCTTGCCACATGTCACCACTGGGTCTGACTGAGCGCCTCCAGGAGAGAGGCCCAAGCAAGACGAGCCCCGAGGAGCGTCTTGCCACATGTCAGCACTGGGTCTGACTGAGCGCCTCCAGGAGAGAGGCCCCAGCAAGACGCGCCCCGAGGAGCGTCTTGCCTTAGGTCAGCACTCGGTCTGACTGAGCGCCTCCAGGAGAGAGGCCCAAGCAAGACGCGCCCCGAGGAGCGTCTTGCCACATGTCAACAATGGGTCTGACTGAGGGCCTCCAGGAGAGAGGCCCAAGCAAGATGCGCCCGGAGGAGCGTCTTGCCACATGTCAACACTGGGTCTGACAGAGGGCCTCCAGGAGAGAGGCCCAAGCAAGACGCGCCCCGAGGAGCGTCTTGCCACATGTCACCTCTGGTTCTGACTGAGCGCCTCCAGGAGAGAGGCCCAAGCAAGACGCGCCCCGAGGAGCGTCTTATCACATGTCAACACTGGGTCTTTCTGAGCGCCTCCAGGAGAGAAGCCCAAGCAAGACGCGCCCCGAGGAACGTCTTACCACATGTCAGCACTCGGTCTGACTGAGCGCCTCCAGGAGAGAGGCCCAAGCAAGACGCGCCCCGAGGAGCGTCTTGCCACATGCCAACAATGGGTCTGACTGAGGGCCTCCAGGAGAGAAGCCCAAGCAAGATGCGCCCCGAGGAGCGTCTTGACACATGTCAACACTGGGTATGACAGAGGGCCTGCAGGAGAGAGGCCCAAGCAAGACGCGCCCCGAGGAGTGTCTTGCCACGTGTCAACACTGGGTCTGATTGAGGGCCTTCTGGAGAGAGGCCCAAGCAAGACGCGCCCCGAGGAGCGTCTTGCCACATGTCAACAATGGTTCTTAATGAGGGCCTCCGGGAGAGAAGTCCAAGCAAGACGCGCCCCGAGGAGCGTCTTGCCACATGTCAGCACTCGGTCAGACTGAGTGCCTCCAGGAGAGAGGCCAAAGCAAGACGCCCCCCGAGGAGCGTCTTGACACATGTCAACACTGGGTCTGACAGAGGGCCTCCATGAGAGAGGCCCAAGCAAGATGCGCCCCGAGGAGCGTCTTGCCACATGTCACTACTTGGTCTTACTGAGCGCCTCAGGGAGAGAGGTCCAAGCAAGACGCGCCCCGAGGAGCGTCTTGCCACATGTCACTACTCGGTCTTACTGAGCGCCTCAGGGAGAGAGGTCCAAGCAAGACGCGCCCCGAGGAGCGTCTTGCCACATGTCAACACTGGGTCTGACTGAGTGCCTCCATGAGAGAAGCCCCAGCAAGACGCGCCCCGAGGAGCGTCTTGCCACATGTCACTACTCGGTCTGTTTGAGCGCCTCCAGGAGAGAGGCCCAAGCAAGACGTGCTCCGAGGAGCGTCTTGCCACATGTCAACAATGGGTCTGACTGAGGGCCTCCAGGAGAGATGCCCAAGCAAGACGCGCCCCGAGGAGCGTCTTGACACATGTCAACACTGGGTCTGACAGAGGGCCTCCACGAGAGAGGCCCAAGCAAGACGCGCCCCGAGGAGCGTCTTGACCTCCTCCGGGCGCGTCTTGCTTGGGCCTCTCTCCTGGTGACGCCCCGAACACTTGACCCGGTTTTTTTGTGGCGATATGCGTGTCCAGTAACGCGGCAAAGTCCGCGTGTCTAGCGTGTATTGATTTTACAGCTCGCTCATACCCCAACAGTACGGTCCGTAGAAGTTCGTTCACATGCTGTTGTTAGCGTCCAGCTCCCAGCTTAGAGAGTCCTGTATTGACACAGACGTCAATACATCTCGATGTCATGCAACACACAAAGTCTGTCGCATACAGGTGGGTTAACACATGTACGATACCTTTTGTGTGGCGCATGCACGGGTCGTTAGCGTCCAGCTCCCGGCTTATAGAGAGTCCTGTATTGACACAGACGTCAATACATCTCGATGTCATGCAACACACAAAGTCTGTCGCATACAGGTGGGTTAACACACATGTACGATGTGTGCGATGGCACGCCCAGTTTACAATGGGACACGACGATGATCATTGTTAACCAAACTCTTGTTTCTCACGACAGGTGGTAGCGTTGTCTCCTGCACCTGGTCTTCGTGCACAGAGGGTGCTGTAATGTGCTCGTCATAGTCGCGATCGTTGTCACTCGAATCCGTTGTTCTCACGACAGGTGGTAGCGTTGTCTCCTGCATGTTGTCTTCGCGTGCGGCAAGCGTTGTGCTGTGCTAGTTATAATGGTTGTCTTCGAACAAAGGGGGTGTTGAATACTCCTTCGCGAGTAGTGTAGGAGGTGGTGTGATGGGACGTATCTCAGAGGCGTTATGTGAGCGTACCACCATGGCCTGAGCAACTGCGACTACTGAGAGTACACCCAGTACAGACAGCGAGATCTTTTTTTTTCTTGGGTGTTGTACGTGTGGGTACAGCCGCTTTAATGGCAGTGAGAGCAAGTGGGCAAATGTATTTATAGGTCACTAGCAGAAACTAAGGCACGTGGTCAGAGTGTAATCGTAACCACCGTAGCTCTTGTCATAATTTAATATACATAGAAATCAGAAACGGGCATGTCAGGATAGACATGGCGAGTGATAATGCGGCCAGTATCTGTGTGCGCTTGAGAGCACCTTGTTGTTCTACTGTGGTGCCCACGCCGCCAGGTCTGTAAATGTCATCGACCTCCTTTATATACGCATACGCTAAAGACCGTATATTCTCTATGGATTTGAACACGTCCTTTGTTTCGCGTAACGCTTGAGCTGTCTCGAGCGTGATGTTGTGAGTGTACGCCAGTTTTTCACGTGCACCGAGGTCCGAAAGGGCGTGCGCTACAACTATTAACCTTGGTTTGGGAGTGTGGCAAAACGCTCGCTCCGCTGTAATGGGCGGATGCAATGTTATCACCTGGTACGTTTCGTTAGTCGGGTCGTAACACACCGGTCCGTGAAACGGACCGTCACATTGTATGGGGCACAGTAAGGACAACACGCCGCCGACCGTGACTTCGCACTCGACCGCGGTGGTGTTATCGATTTGCAAAGGATCACATACGCCTCTCCAGTCGCAATGAGGCACATTGTAGTCGACGCGACCGTCGGTCACCATAGCTTTCATCAGCCGTCCAATCAGGCTGAAACGTTACAAGAAGGTAGAATCTATTGAGTTGTAAGTTATCTGAACGTTTCATGATGATCGCACATTCCTATAGGGGGTCAAACCATGACCCAAAGGTCACCGGGCCTGGTGTCACTTTAAAGAAGTAGTCCAGTTACACCTTTGTGAGCTAATAACTTGGCTTCTGAATATCCTAAAGAGGTCAGGTTTGTTTTAGTGTACTCCAATAGACAGCCTCTACAACCAAAAAAAGGAATGGAGTCATTAGCACTTATGGTTTGTAAATGGCACCCAGAATTATGTTGCACGAAGCACAATTTCACATCATTCTGGGTTCATTTGTGTGAAAACAAGGTCCAATCAGGCTGAAACGTTACAGGAAGGTAGAATCTATTGAGTTGTAAGTGATCTGAACGTTTCATGATGATAGCACTTTCCTAAGGGGGTCAAACCATGTCCCAAAAGTCACCGGATCTGGTGTCAATTTAAAGAAGTAGTCCAGTTACACATTTGTGGGCTTATAACTTGGCTTCTGAATGTCCTAGAGAGATCAGGTTTGTTTTAGTGTACTCCAATCAACAGCCCCTACAACCACAAAAAGGAATGGGGTCATTAGCACTTATGGTTTGTAAATGGCACCCAGAATTATGCTGCACGAAGCACAATTTCACAACATTCTGGGTCCATTTGTGTGAAAACAAGGTCCAATCAGGCTGAAACGTTACAAGAAGGTAGAATCTATTGAGTTGTAAGTGATCTGAACGTTTCATGATGATCGCACATTCCTATAGGGGGTCAAACCATGACCCAAAGGTCACCGGGCTTGGTGTCACTTTAAAGAAGTAGTCCAGGTACACCTTTGTGAGCTAATAACTTGGCTTCTGAATATCCTAAAGAGGTCAGGTTTGTTTTAGTGTACTCCAATAGACAGCCTCTACAACCACAAAAAGGAATGGAGTCATTAGCAATTATGGTTTGTAAATGGCACCCAGAATTATGTTGCACGAAGCACAATTTCACATCATTCTGGGTCCATTTGTGTGAAAACAAGGTCCAATCAGGCTGAAACGTTACAAGAAGGTAGAATCTATTGAGTTGTAAGTGATCTGAACGTTTCATGATGATAGCACATTCCTATAGGGGGTCAAACCATGTCCCAAAGGTCACCGGATCTGGTGTCAATTTAAAGAAGTAGTCCAGTTACACATTTGTGGGCTTATAACTTGGCTTCTGAATGTCCTAGAGAGATCAGGTTTGTTTTAGTATACTCCAATCAACAGCCCCTACAACAACAAAAAGGAATGGAGTCATTAGCACTTATGGTTTGTAAATGGTACCCAGATTTATGTTGCACGAAGCACAATTTCACATCATTCTGGGTTCATTTGTGTGAAAACTAGGTCCAATCAGGCTGAAACGTTACAGGAAGGTAGAATCTATTGAGTTGTACGTGATCTGAACGTTTCATGATGATAGCACTTTCCTAAGGGGGTCAAACCATGTCCCAAAGGTCACCGGATCTGGTGTCAATTTAAAGACGTAGTCCAGTACCAACATTTGTGGGCTTATAACTTGGCTTCTGAATGTCCTAGAGAGGTCAGGCTTGTTTTAGTGTACTCCAGTTAACAGCCCCCATTACCCCAAAACGTAATGGAGTCATTAGCACTTATGGTTTTTAAATGGCACCCAGAATTATGTTGCACGAAGCACAATTTCACATCATTCTGGGTTCATTTGTGTGAAAACAAGCTCCAATCAGGCTGAAACGTTACAGGAAGGTAGAATCTATTGAGTCGTAAGTGATCTGAACGTTTCATGATGATAGCACTTTCCTAAGGGGGTCAAACCATGTCCCAAAGGTCACCGGATCTGGTGTCAATTTAAAGTAGTCCAGTT
This sequence comes from Nothobranchius furzeri, assembly GCF_043380555.1. NCBI lineage: Eukaryota > Metazoa > Chordata > Actinopteri > Cyprinodontiformes > Nothobranchiidae > Nothobranchius > Nothobranchius furzeri. The sequence continues at coordinate 1,445,936 of NC_091741.1, forward strand.
ACACATTTGTGGGCTTATAACTTGGCTTCTGAATGTCTTAGAGAGACCAGGTTTGTTTTAATGTACTCCAATCAGCAGCCCCTACAACCACAAAAAGGAATGGAGTCATTAGCACTTATGGATTGTAAATGGCACCCAGTATTATGTTGCACGAAGCACTATTTCACATCATTCTGGGTCCATTTGTGTGAAAACAAGGTCCAATCAGGCTGAAACGTTACAGGAAGGTAGAATCTATTGAGTTTAAGTGATCTGAACGTTTCATGATGATAGCACTTTCCTAAGGGGGTCAAACCATCTCCCAAAGGTCACCGGATCTGGTGTCAATTTAAAGAAGTAGTCCAGTTACACATTTGTGGGCTTATAACTTGGCTTCTGAATGTCCTAGAGAGATCAGGTTTGTTTTAGGGTACTCCAATCAACAGCCCCTACAACCACAAAAAGGAATGGAGTCATTAGCACTTGTGGTTTTTAAATGGCACCCAGAATTATGTTGCACGAAGCACAATTTCACATAATTCTGGGTTCATTTGTGTGAAAACAAGGTCCAATCAGGCTGAAACGTTACAGGAAGGTAGAATCTATTGAGTTGTAAGTGATCTGAACGTTTCATGATGATAGCACTTTCCTAAGGGGGTCAAACCATGTCCCAAACGTCACTGGATCTGGTGTCAATTTAAAGAAGTAGTCCAGTTACACATTTGTGGGCTTATATCTTGGCTTCTGAATGTCTTAGAGAGACCAGGTTTGTTTTAATGTACTCCAATCAGCAGCCCCTACAACCACAAAAAGGAATGGAGTCATTAGCACTTATGGATTGTAAATGGCACCCAGTATTATGTTGCACGAAGCACTATTTCACATCATTCTGGGTCCATTTGTGTGAAAACAAGGTCTAATCAGGCTGAAACGTTACAGGAAGGTAGAATCTATTGAGTTGTAAGTGATCTGAACGTTTCATGATGATAGCACTTTCCTAAGGGGGTCAAACCATGTCCCAAAGGTCACCGGATCTGGTGTCAATTTAAAGAAGTAGTCCAGTTACACATTTGTGGGCTTATAACTTGGCTTCTGAATGTCCTAGAGAGATCAGGTTTGTTTTAGGGTACTCCAATCAACAGCCCCTACAACCACAAAAAGGAATGGAGTCATTAGCACTTGTGGTTTTTAAATGGCACCCAGAATTATGTTGCACGAAGCACAATTTCACATAATTCTGGGTTCATTTGTGTGAAAACAAGGTCCAATCAGGCTGAAACGTTACAGGAAGGTAGAATCTATTGAGTTGTAAGTGATCTGAACGTTTCATGATGATAGCACTTTCCTAAGGGGGTCAAACCATGTCCCAAAGGTCACCGGATCTGGTGTCAATTTAAAGAAGTAGTCCAGTTACACATTTTTGGGCTTATAACTTTGCTTCTGAATGTCCTAGAGAGATCAGGTTTGTTTTAGTACACTCCAATCAACAGCCCCTACAACCACAAAAAGGAATGGAGTCATTAGCACTTATGGTTTTTAAATGGCACCCAGAATTATGTTGCACGAAGCACAATTTCACATCATTCTGGGTTCATTTGTGTGAAAACAAGGTCCAATCAGGCTGAAACGTTACAGGAAGATAGAATCTATTGAGTTGTAAGTGATCTGAACGTTTCATGATGATAGCACTTTCCTAAGGGGGTCAAACCATGTCCCAAAGGTCACAGGATCTGGTGTCAATTTAGAGAAGTAGTCCAGTTACACATTTGTGGGCTTATAACTTGGCTTCTGAATGTCCTAGAGAGGTTAGGTTTGTTTAAGTGTACTCCAATCAACAGCCCCTACAACCACAAAAAGGAATGGAGTCATTAGCACTTATGGTTTGTAAATGGCACCCAGAATTATGTTGCACGAAGCACAATTTCACATCATTCTGGGTCCATTTGTGTGAAAACAAGGTCCAATCAGGCTGAAACGCTACAAGAAGGTAGAATCTATTGAGTTGTAAGTGATCTGAACGTTTCAAGATGATCGCACATTCCTATAGGGGGTAAAACCATTTCCCAAAGGTCATCGGGCCTGGAGTCACTTTAAAGAAGTAGTCCAGTTACACCTTTGTGGGCTTATAACTTGGCTTCTGAATTTCCTAGAGAGGTTAGATTTGTTTTAGTGTACTGCAATCAAAAGCCCCTACAACCACAAAAAGGAATGGAGTCATTAGCCCTTATGGTTTGTAAATGGCACCCAGAATTATGTTGCACGAAGCACAATTTCACATCATTCTGGGTTCATTTGTGTGAAAACAAGGTCCAATAAGGCTGAAACGTTACAGGAAGGTAGAATCTATTGAGTTGTAAGTGATCTGAACGTTTCATGATGATAGCACTTTCCTAAGGGGGTCAAACCATGTCCCAAAGGTCACTGGATCTGGTGTCAATTTAAAGAAGTAGTCCAGTTACACATTTGTGGGCTTATAACTTGGCTTCTGAATGTCCAAGAGAGTTCAGGTTTGTTTTAATGTACTCCAATCAACAGCCCCTACAACCACAAAAAGGAATGGAGTCATTAGCACTTATGGTTTTTAAATGGCACCCAGAATTATGTTGCACGAAGCACAATTTCACATCATTCTGGGTTCATTTGTGTGAAAACAAGGTCCAATCAGGCTGAAACTTTACAGAAAGGTAGAATCTATTGAGTTGTAAGTGATCTGAACGTTTCATGATGATAGCACTTTCCTAAGGGGGTCAAACCATGTCCCAAAGGTCACCGGATCTGGTGTCAATTTAAAGAAGCAGTCCAGTTACACATTTGTGGGCTTATAACTTGGCTTCTGAATGTCCTAGAGAGATCAGGTTTGTTTTAATGTACTCCAATCAACAGCCCCTACAACCACAAAAAGGACTGGAGTCATTAGCACTTATGGTTTGTAAATGGTACCCAGAATTATGTTGCACGAAGCACAATTTCACATCATTCTGGGTCCATTTGTGTGAAAACAAGGTCCAATCAGGCTGAAACGCTACAAGAAGGTAGAATCTATTGAGTTTTAAGTGATCTGAACGTTTCAAGATGATCGCTCATTCCTATAGGGGGTAAAACCATGTCCCAAAGGTCACCGGGCCTGGTGTCACTTTAAAGAAGTAGTCCAGTTACACCTTTGTGGGCTTATAACTTGGCTTCTAAATGCCCTAGAGAGGTTAGGTTTGTTTTAGTGTACTCCAATCAAAAGCCCCTACAACCACAAACAGGAATGGAGTCATTAGCACTTATGGTTTGTAAATGGCACCCAGAATTATGTTGCACGAAGCACAATTTCACATCATTCTGGGTTCATTTGTGTGAAAACAAGGTCCAATCAGGCTGAAACGTTGCAGGAAGGTAGAATCTATTGAGTTGTAAGTGATCTGAACGTTTCATGATGATAGCACTTTCCTAAGGGGGTCAAACCATGTCCCAAAGGTCACTGGATCTGGTGTCAATTTAAAGAAGTAGTCCAGTTACACATTTGTGGGCTTATAACTTGGCTTCTGAATGTCCAAGAGAGTTCAGGTTTGTTTTAATGTACTCCAATCAACAGCCCCTACAACCACAAAAAGGAATGGAGTCATTAGCACTTATGGTTTTTAAATGGCACCCAGAATTATGTTGCACGAAGCACAATTTCACATCATTCTGGGTTCATTTGTGTGAAAACAAGGTCCAATCAGGCTGAAACGTTACAGGAAGATAGAATCTATTGAGTTGTAAGTGATCTGAACGTTTCATGATGATAGCACTTTCCTAAGGGGGTCAAACCATGTCCCAAAGGTCACAGGATCTGGTGTCAATTTAGAGAAGTAGTCCAGTTACACATTTGTGGGCTTATAACTTGGCTTCTGAATGTCCTAGAGAGGTTAGGTTTGTTTAAGTGTACTCCAATCAACAGCCCCTACAACCACAAAAAGGAATGGAGTCATTAGCACTTATGGTTTGTAAATGGCACCCAGAATTATGTTGCACGAAGCACAATTTCACATCATTCTGGGTCCATTTGTGTGAAAACAAGGTCCAATTAGGCTGAAACGCTACAAGAAGGTAGAATCTATTGAGTTGTAAGTGATCTGAACGTTTCAAGATGATCGCACATTCCTATAGGGGGTAAAACCATTTCCCAAAGGTCACCGGGCCTGGAGTCACTTTAAAGAAGTAGTCCAGTTACATATTTGTGGGCTTATAACTTGGCTTCTGAAATTTCTAGAGAGGTTAGATTTGTTTTAGTGTACTGCAATCAAAAGCCCCTACAACCACAAAAAGGAATGGAGTCATTAGCACTTATGGTTTGTAAATGGCACCCAGAATTATGTTGCACGAAGCACAATTTCACAACATTCTGGGTTCATTTGTGTGACAACAAGGTCCAATCAGGCTGAAACGTTACAGGAAGGTAGAATCTATTGAGTTGTAAGTGATCTGAACGTTTCATGATGATAGCACTTTCCTAAGGGGGTCAAACCATGTCCCAAAGGTCACTGGATCTGGTGTCAATTTAAAGAAGTAGTCCAGTTACACATTTGTGGGCTTATAACTTGGCTTCTGAATGTCCAAGAAAGTTCAGGTTTGTTTTAATGTACTCCAATCAACAGCCCCTACAACCACAAAAAGGAATGGAGTCATTAGCACTTATGGTTTTTAAATGGCACCCAGAATTATGTTGCACGAAGCACAATTTCACATCATTCTGGGTTCATTTGTGTGAAAACAAGCTCCAATCAGGCTGAAACGTTACAGGAAGGTAGAATCTATTGAATCGTAAGTGATCTGAACGTTTCATGATGATAGCACTTTCCTAAGGGGGTCAAACCATGTCCCAAAGGTCACCGGATCTGGTGTCAATTTAAAGAAGTAGTCCAGTTACACATTTGTGGGCTTATAACTTGGCTTCTGAATGTCTTAGAGAGACCAGGTTTGTTTTAATGTACTCCAATCAGCAGCCCCTACAACCACAAAAAGGAATGGAGTCATTAGCACTTATGGTTTGTAAATGGCACCCAGAATTATGTTGCACGAAGCACAATTTCACATCATTCTGGCTTCATTTGTGTCAAAACAAGGTCCAATCAGATTGAAACGTTACAGGAAGGTAGAATCTATTGAGTTGTAAGTTATCTGAACGTTTCATAATGATAGCACTTTCCTAAGGGGGTCAAACCATGTCCCAAAAGTCACCGGATCTGGTGTCAATTTAAAGAAGTAGTCCAGTTACACATTTGTGGGCTTATAACTTTGCTTCTGAATGTCCTAGAGAGATCAGGTTTGTTTTAGTGTACTCCAATCAACAGTCCCTACAACCACAAAAAGGAATAGAGTCATTAGCACTTATGGTTTGTAAATGGCACCCAGAATTATGTTGCACGAAGCACAATTTCACATCATTCTGGGTCCATTTGTGTGAAAACAAGGTCCAATCAGGCTGAAACGCTACAAGAAGGTAGAATCTATTGAGTTGTAAGTGATCTGAACGTTTCAAGATGATCGCACATTCCTATAGGGGGTAAAACAATGTCCCAAAGGTCACCGGGCCTGGTGTCACTTTAAAGATGTAGTCCAGTTACACCTTTGTGGGCTTATAACTTGGCTTCTAAATGCCCTAGAGAGGTTAGGTTTGTTTTAGTGTACTCCAATAAAAGCCCCTACAACCACAAACAGGAATGGAGTCATTAGCACTTATGGTTTGTAAATGGCACCCAGAATTATGTTGCACGAAGCACAATTTCACATCATTCTGGGTTCATTTGTGTGAAAACAAGGTCCAATCAGGCTGAAACGTTACAGGAAGGTAGAATCTATTGAGTTGTAAGTGATCTGAACGTTTCATGATGATAGCACTTTCCTAAGGGGGTCAAACCATGTCCCAAAGGTCACCGGATCTGGTGTCAATTTAAAGAAGTAGTCCAGTTACACATTTGTGGGCTTATAACTTGGCTTCTGAATGTCCTAGAGAGATCAGGTTTGTTTTAGTGTACTCCAATCAACAGCCCCTACAACCACAAAAAGGAATGGAGTCATTAGCACTTATGGATTGTAAATGGCACCCAGTATTATGTTGCACGAAGCACTATTTCACATCATTCTGGGTCCATTTGTGTGAAAACAAGGTCCAATCAGGCTGAAACGTTACAGGAAGGTAGAATCTATTGAGTTGTAAGTGATCTGAACGTTTCATGATGATAGCACTTTCCTAAGGGGGTCAAACCATGTCCCCAAGGTCACCGGATCTGGTGTCAATTTAAAGAAGTAGTCCAGTTACACATTTGTGGGCTTATAACTTGGCTTCTGAAAGTCCTAGAGAGATCAGGTTTGTTTTAGGGTACTCCAATCAACAGCCCCTACAACCACAAAAAGGAATGGAGTCATTAGCACTTGTGGTTTTTAAATGGCACCCAGAATTATGTTGCACGAAGCACAATTTCACATCATTCTGGGTTCATTTGTGTGAAAACAAGGTCCAATCAGGCTGAAACGTTACAGGAAGGTAGAATCTATTGAGTTGTAAGTGATCTGAACGTTTCATGATGATAGCACTTTCCTAAGGGGGTCAAACCATGTCCCAAAGGTCACCGGATCTGGTGTCAATTTAAAGAAGTAGTCCAGTTACACATTTGTGGGCTTATAACTTTGCTTCTGAATGTCCTAGAGAGATCAGGTTTGTTTTAGTATACTCCAATCAACAGCCCCTACAACCACAAAAAGGAAAGGACTCATTAGCACTTATGGTTTTTAAATGGCACCCAGAATTATGTTGCACGAAGCACAATTTCACATCATTCTGGGTTCATTTGTGTGAAAACAAGGTCCAATCAGGCTGAAACGTTACAGAAAGGTAGAATCTATTGAGTTGTAAGTGATCTGAACGTTTCATGATGATAGCACTTTCCTAAGGGGGTCAAACCATGTCCCAAAGGTCACAGGATCTGGTGTCAATTTAGAGAAGTAGTCCAGTTACACATTTGTGGGCTTATAACTTGGCTTCTGAATGTCCTAGAGAGGTTAGGTTTGTTTAAGGGTACTCCAATCAACAGCCCCTACAACCACAAAAAGGAATGGAGTCATTAGCACTTATGGTTTGTAAATGGCACCCAGAATTATGTTGCACGAAGCACAATTTCACATCATTCTGGGTCCATTTGTGTGAAAACAAGGTCCAATCAGGCTGAAACGCTACAAGAAGGTAGAATCTATTGAGTTGTAAGTGATCTGAACGTTTCATGATGATAGCACTTTCCTAAGGGGGTCAAACCATGTCCCAAAGGTCACCGGATCTGGTGTCAATTTAAAGAAGTAGTCCAGTTACACATGTGGGCTTATAACTTGGCTTCTGAATGTCCTAGAGAGATCAGGTTTGTTTTAATGTACTCCAATCATCGGCCCCTACAACCACAAAAAGGAATGGAGTCATTAGCACTTATGGTTTGTAAATGGCACCCAGAATTATGTTGCACGAAGCACAATTTCACATCATTCTGGGTCCATTTCTGTGAAAACAAGGTCCAATCAGGCTGAAACGCTACAAGAAGGTAGAATCTATTGAGTTGTAAGTGATCTGAATGTTTCGAGATGATCGCACATTCCTATAGGGGGTAAAACCATGTCCCAAAGGTCACCGGGCCTGGTGTCACTTTAAAGATGTAGTCCAGTTACACCTTTGTGGGCTTATAACTTGGCTTCTAAATGTCCTAGAGAGGTTAGGTTTGTTTTAGTGTACTCCAATCAAAAGCCCCTACAACCACAAACAGGAATGGAGTCATTAGCACTTATGGTTTGTAAATGGCACCCAGAATTATGTTGCACGAAGCACAATTTCACATCATTCTGGGTTCATTTGTGTGAAAACAAGGTCCAATCAGGCTGAAACGTTGCAGGAAGGTAGAATCTATTGAGTTGTAAGTGATCTGAACGTTTCATGATGATAGCACTTTCCTAAGGGGGTCAAACCATGTCCCAAAGGTCACCGGATCTGGTGTCAATTTAAAGAAGTAGTCCAGTTACACATTTGTGGGCTTATAACTTGGCTTCTGAATGTCTTAGAGAGACCAGGTTTGTTTTAATGTACTCCAATCAGCAGCCCCTACAACCACAAAAAGGAATGGAGTCATTAGCACTTATGGATTGTAAATGGCACCCAGTATTATGTTGCACGAAGCACTATTTCACATCATTCTGGGTCCATTTGTGTGAAAACAAGGTCCAATCAGGCTGAAACGTTACAGGAAGGTAGAATCTATTGAGTTGTAAGTGATCTGAACGTTTCATGATGATAGCACTTTCCTAAGGGGGTCAAACCATCTCCCAAAGGTCACCGGATCTGGTGTCAATTTAAAGAAGTAGTCCAGTTACACATTTGTGGGCTTATAACTTGGCTTCTGAATGTCCTAGAGAGATCAGGTTTGTTTTAGGGTACTCCAATCAACAGCCCCTACAACCACAAAAAGGAATGGAGTCATTAGCACTTGTGGTTTTTAAATGGCACCCAGAATTATGTTGCACGAAGCACAATTTCACATAATTCTGGGTTCATTTGTGTGAAAACAAGGTCCAATCAGGCTGAAACGTTACAGGAAGGTAGAATCTATTGAGTTGTAAGTGATCTGAACGTTTCATGATGATAGCACTTTCCTAAGGGGGTCAAACCATGTCCCAAAGGTCACCGGATCTGGTGTCAATTTAAAGAAGTAGTCCAGTTACACATTTGTGGGCTTATAACTTTGCTTCTGAATGTCCTAGAGAGATCAGGTTTGTTTTAGTATACTCCAATCAACAGCCCCTACAACCACAAAAAGGAGTGGAGTCATTAGCACTTATGGTTTTTAAATGGCACCCAGAATTATGTTGCACGAAGCACAATTTCACATCATTCTGGGTTCATTTGTGTGAAAACAAGGTCCAATCAGGCTGAAACGTTACAGGAAGGTAGAATCTATTGAGTTGTAAGTGATCTGAACGTTTCATGATGATAGCACTTTCCTAAGGGGGTCAAACCATGTCCCAAAGGTCACAGGATCTGGTGTCAATTTAGAGAAGTAGTCCAGTTACACATTTGTGGGCTTATAACTTGGCTTCTGAATGTCCTAGAGAGGTTAGGATTGTTTAAGTGTACTCCAATCAACAGCCCCTACAACCACAAAAAGGAATGGAGTCATTAGCACTTATGGTTTGTAAATGGCACCCAGAATTATGTTGCACGAAGCACAATTTCACATCATTCTGGGTCCATTTGTGTGAAAACAAGGTCCAATCAGGCTGAAACGCTACAAGAAGGTAGAATCTATTCAGTTGTAAGTGATCTGAACGTTTCAAGATGATCGCACATTCCTATAGGGGGTAAAACCATTTCCCAAAGGTCACCGGGCCTGGAGTCACATTAAAGAAGTAGTCCAGTTACACCTTTGTGGGCTTATAACTTGGCTTCTGACTTTTCTAGAGAGGTTAGATTTGTTTTAGTGTACTGCAATCAAAAGCCCCTACAACCACAAAAAGGAATGGAGTCATTAGCCCTTATGGTTTGTAAATGGCACCCAGAATTATGTTGCACGAAGCACAATTTCACATCATTCTGGGTTCATTTGTGTGAAAACAAGGTCCAATCAGGCTGAAACGTTACAGGAAGGTAGAATCTATTGAGTTGTAAGTGATCTGAACGTTTCATGATGATAGCACTTTCCTAAGGGGGTCAAACCATGTCCCAAAGGTCACTGGATCTGGTGTCAATTTAAAGAAGTAGTCCAGTTACAGATTTGTGGGCTTATATCTTGGCTTCTGAATGTCTTAGAGAGACCAGGTTTGTTTTAATGTACTCCAATCAGCAGCCCCTACAACCACAAAAAGGAATGGAGTCATTAGCACTTATGGATTGTAAATGGCACCCAGTATTATGTTGCACGAAGCACTATTTCACATCATTCTGGGTCCATTTGTGTGAAAACAAGGTCTAATCAGGCTGAAACGTTACAGGAAGGTAGAATCTTATGAGTTGTAAGTGATCTGAACGTTTCATGATGATAGCACTTTCCTAAGGGGGTCAAACCATGTCCCAAAGGTCACCGGATCTGGTGTCAATTTAAAGAAGTAGTCCAGTTACACATTTGTGGGCTTATAACTTGGCTTCTGAATGTCCTAGAGAGATCAGGTTTGTTTTAGGGTACTCCAATCAACAGCCCCTACAACCACAAAAAGGAATGGAGTCATTAGCACGTGTGGTTTTTAAATGGCACCCAGAATTATGTTGCACGAAGCACAATTTCACATAATTCTGGGTTCATTTGTGTGAAAACAAGGTCCAATCAGGCTGAAACGTTACAGGAAGGTAGAATCTATTGAGTTGTAAGTGATCTGAACGGTTCATGATGATAGCACTTTCCTAAGGGGGTCAAACCATGTCCCAAATGTCACCGGATCTGGTGTCAATTTAAAGAAGTAGTCCAGTTACACATTTGTGGGCTTATAACTTTGCTTCTGAATGTCCTAGAGAGATCAGGTTTGTTTTAGTATACTCCAATCAACAGCCCCTACAACCACAAAAAGGAATGGAGTCATTAGCACTTATGGTTTTTAAATGGCACCCAGAATTATGTTGCACGAAGCACAATTTCACATCATTCTGGGTTCATTTGTGTGAAAACAAGGTCCAATCAGGCTGAAACGTTACAGGAAGGTAGAATCTATTGAGTTGTAAGTGATCTGAACGTTTCATGATGATAGCACTTTCCTAAGGGGGTCAAACCATGTCCCAAAGGTCACAGGATCTGGTGTCAATTTAGAGAAGTAGTCCAGTTACACATTTGTGGGCTTATAACTTGGCTTCTGAATGTCCTAGAGAGGTTAGGTTTGTTTAAGTGTACTCCAATCAACAGCCCCTACAACCACAAAAAGGAATGGACTCATTAGCACTTATGGTTTGTAAATGGCACCCAGAATTATGTTGCACGAAGCACAATTTCACATCATTCTGGGTCCATTTGTGTGAAAACAAGGTCCAATCAGGCTGAAACGCTACAAGAAGGTAGAATCTATTCAGTTGTAAGTGATCTGAACGTTTCAAGATGATCGCACATTCCTATAGGGGGTAAAACCATTTCCCAAAGGTCACCGGGCCTGGAGTCACTTTAAAGAAGTAGTCCAGTTACACCTTTGTGGGCTTATAACTTGGCTTCTGAATTTCCTAGAGAGGTTAGATTTGTTTAAGTGTACTGCAATCAAAAGCCCCTACAACCACAAATAGGAATGGAGTCATTAGCCCTTATGGTTTGTAAATGGCACCCAGAATTATGTTGCACGAAGCACAATTTCACATCATTCTGGGTTCATTTGTGTGAAAACAAGGTCCAATCAGGCTGAAACGTTACAGGAAGGTAGAATCTATTGAGTTGTAAGTGATCTGAACGTTTCATGATGATAGCACTTTCCTAAGGGGGTCAAACCATGTCCCAAAGGTCACTGGATCTGGTGTCAATTTAAAGAAGTAGTCCAGTTACACATTTGTGGGCTTATAACTTGGCTTCTGAATGTCCAAGAGAGTTCAGGTTTGTTTTAATGTACTCCAATCAACAGCCCCTACAACCACAAAAAGGAATGGAGTCATTAGCACTTATGGTTTTTAAATGGCACCCAGAATTATGTTGCACGAAGCACAATTTCACATCATTCTGGGTTCATTTGTGTGAAAACAAGGTCCAATCAGGCTGAAACGTTACAGGAAGATAGAATCTATTGAGTTGTAAGTGATCTGAACGTTTCATGATGATAGCACTTTCCTAAGGGGGTCAAACCATGTCCCAAAGGTCACAGGATCTGGTGTCAATTTAGAGAAGTAGTCCAGTTACACATTTGTGGGCTTATAACTTGGCTTCTGAATGTCCTAGAGAGGTTAGGTTTGTTTAAGTGTACTCCAATCAACAGCCCCTACAACCACAAAAAGGAATGGAGTCATTAGCACTTATGGTTTGTAAATGGCACCCAGAATTATGTTGCACGAAGCACAATTTCACATCATTCTGGGTCCATTTGTGTGAAAACAAGGTCCAATTAGGCTGAAACGCTACAAGAAGGTAGAATCTATTGAGTTGTAAGTGATCTGAACGTTTCAAGATGATCGCACATTCCTATAGGGGGTAAAACCATTTCCCAAAGGTCACCGGGCCTGGAGTCACTTTAAAGAAGTAGTCCAGTTACACCTTTGTGGGCTTATAACTTGGCTTCTGAATTTCCTAGAGAGGTTAGATTTGTTTTAGTGTACTGCAATCAAAAGCCCCTACAACCACAAAAAGGAATGGAGTCATTAGCCCTTATGGTTTGTAAATGGCACCCAGAATTATGTTGCACGAAGCACAATTTCACATCATTCTGGGTTCATTTGTGTGAAAACAAGGTCCAATCAGGCTGAAACGTTACAGGAAGGTAGAATCTATTGAGTTGTAAGTGATCTGAACGTTTCATGATGATAGCACTTTCCTAAGGGGGTCAAACCATGTCCCAAAGGTCACTGGATCTGGTGTCAATTTAAAGAAGTAGTCCAGTTACACATTTGTGGGCTTATAACTTGGCTTCTGAATGTCCAAGAGAGTTCAGGTTTGTTTTAATGTACTCCAATCAACAGCCCCTACAACCACAAAAAGGAATGGAGTCATTAGCCCTTATGGTTTTTAAATGGCACCCAGAATTATGTTGCACGAAGCACAATTTCACATCATTCTGGGTTCATTTGTGTGAAAACAAGGTCCAATCAGGCTGAAACTTTACAGAAAGGTAGAATCTATTGAGTTGTAAGTGATCTGAACGTTTGATGATGATAGCACTTTCCTAAGGGGGTCAAACCATGTCCCAAAGGTCACCGGATCTGGTGTCAATTTAAAGAAGCAGTCCAGTTACACATTTGTGGGCTTATAACTTGGCTTCTGAATGTCCTAGAGAGATCAGGTTTGTTTTAATGTACTCCAATCAACAGCCCCTACAACCACAAAAAGGACTGGAGTCATTAGCACTTATGGTTTGTAAATGATACCCAGAATTATGTTGCACGAAGCACAATTTCACATCATTCTGGGTTCATTTGTGTGAAAACAAGGTCCAATCAGGCTGAAACGTTACAGGAAGGTAGAATCTTTTGAGTTGTAAGTGATCTGAACGTTTCATGATGATAGCACTTTCCTAAGGGGGTCAAACCATGTCCCAAAGGTCACCGGATCTGGTGTCACTTTAAAGAAGTAGTCCAGTTACACATTTGTGGGCTTATAACTTGGCTTCTGAATGTCCTAGAGAGGTCAGGTTTGTTTTAGTGTACTCCAATCAACAGCCCCTACAACCACAAAAAGGAATGGAGTCATTAGCACTTATGGTTTGTAAATGGCACCCAGAATTATTTTGCACGAAGCACAATTTCACATCATTCTGGGTCCATTTGTGTGAAAACAAGGTCCAATCAGGCTGAAACGCTACAAGAAGGTAGAATCTATTGAGTTTTAAGTGATCTGAACGTTTCAAGATGATCGCTCATTCCTATAGGTCTGACTGAGGGCCTCCAGCAGAGAAGCCAAAGCAAGACGCGCCCCGAGGACCTTCTTTCCACATGTCAACAATGGGTCTTACTGTGGGCCTCCATGAGAGAAGCCCAGGCAAGACGCGCCCCGAGGAGTGTCTTGCCACATGTCACCACTGGGTCTGACTGAGCTCCTCCAGGAGAGAGGCCCAAGCAAGACGCGCCCAGAGGAGCGTCTTGCCACGTGTCACCACTGGGTCTGATTGAGCACCTCCAGGAGAGAGGCCCCAGCAAGACGCGCCCCGAGGAGCGTCTTGCCTTATGTCAGCACTCGGTCTGACTGAGCGCCTCCAGGAGAGAGGCCCGAGGAGCGTCTTGCCACATGTCACCTCTGGGTCTGACTGAGCGCCTCCAGGAGAGAGGCGCAAGCAAGAAACGCCCGAGGAGCGTCTTGACACATGTCAACACTGGGTCTGATTGAGCGCCTCCAGGAGAGAGGCCCAAGCAAGACGCGCCCCGAGGAGCGTCTTGCCACATGTCACTACTCGGTCTGACTGAGCGCCTCCAGGAGAGAGGTCCAAGCAACACGCGCCCCGAGGAGCGTCTTGCCACATGTCAACACTGGGTCTGACTGAGTGCCTCCATGAGAGAAGCCCCAGCAAGACGCGCCCCGAGGAGCGTCTTGCCACATGTCACTACTCGGTCTGACTGAGCGCCTCCAGGAGAGAGGCCCAAGCAAGACGTGCCCCGAGGAGCGTCTTGCCACATGTCAACAATGGGTCTGACTGAGGTCCTCCAGGAGAGAAGCCCAAGCAAGAAGCGCACCGAGGAGCGTCTTGCCACATGTCAACACTGGGTCTGACTGAGCGCTTCCAGGAGAGAAGCCCAAGCAAGACACGGCCCGAGGAGCGTCTTGACACATGTCAACACTGGGTCTGACTGAGGGCCTCCATGAGAGAAGCCCAAGCAAGACGCGCCCCGAGGAGAGTCTTGCCACATGTCAACACTGGGTCTGACAGAGGGCATCCAGGAGAGAGGCCCAAGCAATACGCGCCCCGAGGAGCATCTTGCCACATGTCAACAATGGGTCTGACTGAGGGCCTCCAGCAGAGAAGCCAAAGCAAGACGCGCCCCGAGGACCTTCTTTCCACATGTCAACAATGGGTCTTACTGTGGGCCTCCATGAGAGAAGCCCAGGCAAGACGCGCCCCGAGGAGTGTCTTGCCACATGTCACCACTGGGTCTGACTGAGCACCTCCAGGAGAGAGGCCCCAGCAAGACGCGCCCCGAGGAGCGTCTTGCCTTATGTCAGCACTCGGTCTGACTGAGCGCCTCCAGGAGAGAGGCCCGAGGAGCGTCTTGCCACATGTCACCTCTGGGTCTGACTGAGCGCCTCCAGGAGAGAGGCGCAAGCAAGAAACGCCCGAGGAGCGTCTTGACACATGTCAACACTGGGTCTGATTGAGCGCCTCCAGGAGAGAGGCCCAAGCAAGACGCGCCCCGAGGAGCGTCTTGCCACATGTCACTACTCGGTCTGACTGAGCGCCTCCAGGAGAGAGGTCCAAGCAACACGCGCCCCGAGGAGCGTCTTGCCACATGTCAACACTGGGTCTGACTGAGTGCCTCCATGAGAGAAGCCCCAGCAAGACGCGCCCCGAGGAGCGTCTTGCCACATGTCACTACTCGGTCTGACTGAGCGCCTCCAGGAGAGAGGCCCAAGCAAGACGTGCCCCGAGGAGCGTCTTGCCACATGTCAACAATGGGTCTGACTGAGGTCCTCCAGGAGAGAAGCCCAAGCAAGAAGCGCACCGAGGAGCGTCTTGCCACATGTCAACACTGGGTCTGACTGAGCGCTTCCAGGAGAGAAGCCCAAGCAAGACACGGCCCGAGGAGCGTCTTGACACATGTCAACACTGGGTCTGACTGAGGGCCTCCATGAGAGAAGCCCAAGCAAGACGCGCCCCGAGGAGAGTCTTGCCACATGTCAACACTGGGTCTGACAGAGGGCATCCAGGAGAGAGGCCCAAGCAATACGCGCCCCGAGGAGCGTCTTGCCACATGTCAACAATGGGTCTGACTGAGGGCCTCCAGCAGAGAAGCCAAAGCAAGACGCGCCCCGAGGACCTTCTTTCCACATGTCAACAATGGGTCTTACTGTGGGCCTCCATGAGAGAAGCCCAGGCAAGACGCGCCCCGAGGAGTGTCTTGCCACATGTCACCACTGGGTCTGACTGAGCTCCTCCAGGAGAGAGGCCCAAGCAAGACGCGCCCAGAGGAGCATCTTGCCACGTGTCACCACTGGGTCTGATTGAGCACCTCCAGGAGAGAGGCCCCAGCAAGACGCGCCCCGAGGAGCGTCTTGCCTTATGTCAGCACTCGGTCTGACTGAGCGCCTCCAGGAGAGAGGCCCAAGCAAGACGCGCCCCGAGGAGCGTCTTGCCAAGTGTCACTACTCGATCTAACTGAGCTCCTCCAGGAGAGAGGTCCAAGTAAGACGCGCCCCGAGGAGCGTCTTGCCCAATGTCACTACTCGGTCTGACTGAGCGCCTCCAGGAGGGAGGTCCAAGCAAGACGCGCCCCGAGGAGCGTCTTGCCACATGTCACTACTCGGTCTGACTGAGCGCCTCCAGGAGAGAGGCACAAGCAAGACGTGCCCCGAGGAGCGTTTTGCCACATGTCAACACTGGGTCGGACTGAGGGCCTCCATGAGAGAAGCCCAAGCAAGACGCGCCCCGAGGAGAGTCTTGCCACATGTCAACACTCGGTCTGACAGAGGGCATTCAGGAGAGAGGCCGAAGCAATACGCGCCCCGAGGAGCGTCTTGCCACATGTCACCACTGGGTCTGAATGAGCGCCTCCAGGAGAGAGGCCCAACCAAGACGCGCCCCGAGGAGTGTTTTGCCACATGCCAACACTGGGTCTGACTGAGCGCCTCCAGGAGAGAGGCCCAAGCAAGACGCGCCCCGAGGAGCGTCTTGCCACGTGTCAACACTGGGGCTGACTGAGCGCCTCCAGGAGAGAGGCCCAAGCAAGACGCGCCCCGAGGAGCGTCTTGCCACATGTCAGCACTGGGTCTGACTGAGCACCTCCAGGAGAGAGGCCCCAGCAAGACGCGCCCCGAGGAGCGTCTTGCCTTATGTCAGCACTCGGTCTGACTGAGCGCCTCCAGGAGAGAGGCCCAAGCAAGACGCGCCCCGAGGAGCGTCTTGCCACATGTCAACAATGGGTCTGACTGAGGGCCTAAAGGAGAGAGGCCCAAGCAAGATGCGCCCAGAGGAGCGTCTTGCCACATGTCAACACTGGGTCTGACAGAGGGCCTCCAGGAGAGAGGCCCAAGCAAGACGAGCCCCGAGGAGCGTCTTGCCACATGTCACCTCTGGTTCTGACTGAGCGCCTCCAGGAGAGAGGCCCAAGCAAGACGCGCCCCGAGGAGCGTCTTGTCACATGTCAACACTGGGTCTGTCTGAGCGCCTCCAGGAGAGAAGCCCAAGCAAGACGCGCCCCGAGCAGCGTCTTGCCACATGTCAACAATGGGTCTGACTGAGGGCCTCCAGGAGAGAAGCCCAAGCAAGACGCGCCCCGAGGAGCGTCTTGACACATGTCAACACTGGGTCTGACAGAGGGCCTCCAGGAGAGAGGCCCAAGCAAGACGCGCCCTGAGGAGTGTCTTGCCACATGTCACCACTGGGTCTGACTGAGCGCCTCCAGGAGAGAGGCCCAAGCAAGACGCGCCCCGAGGAGCGTCAGGCCACATGTCACTACTCAGTCTGACTGAGCGCCTCCAGGACAGAGGCCCAAGCAAGACGCGCCCCGAGGAGCGTCTTGCCACATGTCAGCACTGGGTCCGACTGAGCGCCTCCAGGAGAGAGGCCCCAGCAAGACGCGCCCCGAGGAGAGTCTTGCCACATGTCAACACTCGGTCTGACAGAGGGCATTCAGGAGAGAGGTCCAAGCAATACGCTCCCCGAGGAGCGTCTTGCCACATGTCACCACTGGGTCTGAATGAGCGCCTCCAGGAGAGAGGCCCAACCAAGACACGCCCCGAGGAGCGTCTTGCCACGTGTCAACACTGGGTCTGACTGAGCGCCTCCAGGAGAGAGGCCCAAGCAAGACGCGCCCCGAGGAGCGTCTTGCCACATGTGAACACTGGGTCTGACTGAGCGCCTCCAGGAGAGAGGCCCAAGCAAGACGCGCCCCGAGGAGCATCTTGACACATGTCTCCTTTGGGTCTGACTGAGCGCCTCCAGGAGAGAGGCCCAAGCAAGACGTGCCCCGACGAGCGTCTTGCCACATGTCAACACTGGGTCTGACTGAGTGCCTCCATGAGAGAAGCCCCAGCAAGACGCGCCCCGAGGAGCATCTTGCCACATGTCAACACTGGGTCTGACTGAGCACCTCCAGGAGAGAGGCCCAAGCAAGAAGCGCCCCAAGGAGCGTCTTGCCACATGTCAACACTGGGTCTGACCGAGCGCCTCCAGGAGAGAGGCCCGAGGAGCGTCTTGCCACATGTCACCTCTGGGTCTGACTGAGCGCCTCCAGGAGAGAGGCGCAAGCAAGAAACGCCCGAGGAGCGTCTTGACACATGTCAACACTGGGTCTGACTGAGCGCCTCCAGGAGAGAGGCCCCAGCAAGACGCGCCCCGAGGAGCGTCTTGCCACATGTCAACAATGGGTCTGACTGAGGGCCTCCAGGAGAGAAGCCCAAGCAAGACGCGCCCCGAGGAGCGTCTTGCCACATTTCAACACTGGGTCTAATTGAGCGCCTCCAGGAGAGAGGCCCAAGCAAGACGCGCCCCGAGGAGCGTCTTGCCACATGTCACTACTCGGTCTGACTGAGCGCCTCCAGGAGAGAGGTCCAAGCAAGACGCGCCCCGAGGAGAGTCTTGCCACATGTCAACACTGGGTCTGACAGAGGGCATCCAGGAGAGAGTCCCAAGCAATACGCGCCCCGAGGAGCGTCTTGCCACATGTCAACAATGGGTCTGACTGAGGGGCTTCAGGAGAGAAGCCAAAGCAAGACGCGCCCCGAGGAGCTTCTTTCCACATGTCAACAATGGGTCTTACTGAGGGCCTCCATGAGAGAAGCCCAAGCAAGACGCGCCCCGAGGAGTGTCTTGCCACATGTCAACACTGTGTCTGACTGAGCGCCTCCAGGAGAGAGGCCCAAGCAAGACGCGCCCCGAGGAGCGTCTTGCCACGTGTCAACACTGGGTCTGACTTAGTGCCTCCAGGAGAGAGGCCCAAGCAAGATGCGCCCCGAGGAGCGTCTTGCCACGTGTCACCACTGGGTCTGACTGAGCTCCTCCAGGAGAGAGGCCCAAGCAAGACGCGCCCAGAGGAGCGTCTTGCCACGTGTCACCACTGGGTCTGATTGAGCACCTCCAGGAGAGAGGCCCCAGCAAGACGCGCCCCGAGGAGCGTCTTGCCTTATGTCAGCACTCAGTCTGACTGAGCGCCTCCAGGAGAGAGGCCGAAGCAAGACGCGCCCCGAGGAGCGTCTTGCCACATGTCACTACTCGGTCTAACTGAGCGCCTCCAGGAGAGAGGTCCAAGCAAGGCGC
The DNA here is from genome assembly GCF_043380555.1 of Nothobranchius furzeri. Taxonomy (NCBI): domain Eukaryota; kingdom Metazoa; phylum Chordata; class Actinopteri; order Cyprinodontiformes; family Nothobranchiidae; genus Nothobranchius; species Nothobranchius furzeri. The sequence goes on from NC_091741.1 coordinate 1,464,986, forward strand.
GCCCCGAGGAGCGTCTTGCCAAATGTTACTGCTCAGTCTGACTGAGCGCCTCCAGGAGGGAGGTCCAAGCAAGACGCGCCCCGAGGAGCGTCTTGCCACATGTCACTACTCGGTCTGACTGAGCGCCTCCAGGAGAGAGGCCCAAGCAAGACTTGCCCAGAGGAGCGTCTTGCCACATGTCAACACTGGGTCTGACCGAGCGCCTCCAGTAGAGAGGCCCAAGCAAGACACGCCCCGAGGAGCGTCTTGACATATGTCAACACTGGGTCCGACTGAGGGCCTCCATGAGAGAAGCCCAAGCAAGACGCGCCCCGAGGAGAGTCTTGCCACATGTCAACACTCGGTCTGACAGAGGGCATTCAGGAGAGAGGCCGAAGCAATACGCGCCCCGAGGAGCGTCTTGCCACATGTCACCACTGGGTCTGAATGAGCGCCTCCAGGAGAGAGGCCCAACCAAGACGCGCCCCGAGGAGTGTCTTGCCACATGCCAACACTGGGTCTGACTGAGCGCCTCCAGGAGAGAGGCCCAAGCAAGATGTGCCCCGAGGAGCGTCTTTCCACGTGTCACCACTGGGTCTGACTGAGTGCCTCCAGGAGAGAGGCCCAAGCAAGACGCGCCCCGAGGAGCGTCTTGCCACATGTCAGCACTGGGTCTGACTGAGCGCCTCCAGGAGAGAGGCCCCTGCAAGACGCGCCCCGAGGAGCGTCTTGCCTTATGTCAGCACTCGGTCTGACTGAGCGCCTCCAGGAGAGAGGCCCAAGCAAGACGCGCCCCGAGGAGCGTCTTGCCACATGTCAACAATGGGTCTGACTGAGGGCCTCCAGGAGAGAGGCCCAAGCAAGATGCGCCCGGAGGAGCGTCTTGCCACATGTCAACACTGGGTCTGACAGAGGGCCTCCAGGAGAGAGGCCCAAGCAAGACGCGCCCCGAGGAGCATCTTGCCACATGTCACCTCTGGTTCTGACTGAGCGCCTCCAGGAGAGAGGCCCAAGCAAGACGTGCCCCGAGGAGCCTCTTGTCACATGTCAACACTGGGTCTGTCTGAGCGCCTCCAGGAGAGAAGCCCAAGCAAGACGCGCCCCGAGGAGCGTCTTGCCACATGTCAACAATGGGTCTGACTGAGGGCCTCCAGGAGAGAAGCCCAAGCAAGACGCGCCCCGAGGAGCGTCTTGACACATGTCAACACTGGGTCTGACAGAGGGCCTCCAGGAGAGAGGCCCAAGCAAGACGCGCCCAGAGGAGTGTCTTGCCACATGTCACCACTGGTAGACCCGTTGCCCTCACCATCGTTGCGCTTCGAGATGAACTATTGCTAAAGATGATCGTCCTCATCAACCACGGCGCTACCAGAGTAGCTCGTAACGAAGACCCTCTCCGCGACCTCGCGGCCAGTGTGCGCAGTGTACAGCAAATGACTAACGATGTTGTGAGCGATATATCGGAAAAACTTTGCACTGACGCGACGGTCGCCACTGCAGGTTGTGTGAGTCTCGCGCAAAGTGCCATATCAAACGTGCGCAAGCTAGTGACAAGCAACTTCACCAGATCCGTAGATTCTGCATACGCTTGAATACCAACGAAAGTATCGAGAGATAACACCAACACGAGTTGCGCGACGGCGCTGGCTGCAGTCGCTACAACACTGGATTTATTAATCAACGTAATTGTGATCGTAATGGCGTATCGAGTGTGCACCAGAAACTACAACCAGTACTACAGAAAACTGGCATGAGGGTCGCGGTCTAACGTTATGTTGGTGTCTCGCATCGACCGTCGACGGCCGTTTGCCAGCGGCTGAAAATGGCACAGTTGACGAAATGGAAACGCCGACCGTCCATAGTGCACTCTCGCAAGTTCCAACCGCACCATCTCAGGAGACAGACCACAGAGTCATATTAGCGGAGGGTAGATAGAAAATGCGCAAACCGCCGCAACCGCCCATATACATACTATACGAGTTCAACATAGAGTGGAGTAAGAAGTTACTACCGATTGTATTTACAACGTGCAAGCAGCTGGTGTGTGACGCTTTACTTGATTATCACAGAGGTTGCGATGTCCTGTGTTCCACGAGCGCATGGAAACAAGTGAACGAACTTCTACGGACCGTACTGTTGGGGTATGAGTGAGCTGTAAAATCAATACACGCTAGACACGCGGACTTTGCCGCATTACTGGACACGCATATCGCCACAACAAAACCGGGTCAAGTGTTCGGGGCGTCACCGCGCTCGACTATACACGTCTTGGCCTACCACGAGTACATGAGCCCACAAGATCCTAAGCGAGGTAGAAGCCGTTGTGTCTACCCAACGCAAATTCAGCACAGCCGTGCGCGCTAAGACAAGTCCCTCTAGATTGCTGGAAACTTTGGAAACGTTGAAGGCTGGCGTGTACGCGCTTTCTACACATCTCAACGGTATGATCGCGATACTCTCGGCCGCACAACAACTAATGGTCATGTGTTCGGAAGGTCTGATCAGGTCTGACATGACCGGTTGTCAATCAACGTCGAGCGTGCACTCACACACGGATATCCTGGCGTACAGTAAAGCGACAGCGACCTCTACGCTCACGTTGATCGCCGATGTTTCGAAGGGCAATCGAGTGTGTTGGCTGACGAAAGCTATGGTGACCGACGGTCGCGTCGACTACAATGTGCCTCATTGCGACTTTAGAGGCGTATGTGATCCTTTGCAAATCGACAACACCACCGCGGTCGAGTGCGAAGTCACGGTCGGTGGCGTGTTGTCCTTACTGTGCCCCATACAATGTGACGGTCAGTGTCACGGACCGGTGTGTTACGACCCGACTAACGAAACGTACCAGGTGATAACATTGCATCCGCCCATTACAGCGGAGCGAGCGTTTCGCCACACTCCCAAACCAAGGTTAATAGTTGTAGCGCACACTCTTTCGGACCTCGGTGCACGTGAAACACTGGCTTACACTCACAACATCACGCTCGAGACAGCTCAAGCGTTACGCGAAACAAAGGACGTGTTCAAATCCATAGAGAATATACGGTCTTTAGCGTATGCGTATATAAAGGAGGTCGATGACATTTACAGACCTGGCGGCGTGGGCACCACAGTAGAACAACAAGGTGCTCTCAAGCGCACACAGATACTGGCCGCATTATCACTCGCCATGTCTATCCTGACATGCCCGTTTCTGATTTCTATGTATATTAAATTATGACAAGAGCTACGGTGGTTACGATTACACTCTGACCACGTGCCTTAGTTTCTGCTAGTGACCTATAAATACATTTGCCCACTTGCTCTCACTGCCATTAAAGGGGCTGTACCCACACGTACAACACCCAAGAAAAAAAAAGATCTCGCTGTCTGTACTGGATGTACTCTCAGTAGTCGCAGTTGCTCAGGCCATGGTGGTACGCTCACATAACGCCTCTGAGATACGTCCCATAACACCACCTCCTACACTACTCGCGAAGGAGTATTCAACACCCCCTTTGTACGAAGACAACCATTATAACGAGCACAGCACAACGCTTGCCGCACGCGAAGACAACATGCAGGAGACAACGCTACCACCTGTCGTGAGAACAACGGATTCGAGTGACAACGATCGCGACTATGACGAGCACATTACAGCACCCTCTGTGCACGAAGACCAGGTGCAGGAGACAACGCTACCACCTGTCGTGAGAAACAAGAGTTTGGTTAACAATGATCATCGTCGTGTCCCATTGTAAACTGGGCGTGCCATCGCACACATCGTACATGTGTGTTAACCCACCTGTATGCGACAGACTTTGTGTGTTGCATGACATCGAGATGTATTGACGTCTGTGTCAATACAGGACTCTCTATAAGCCGGGAGCTGGACGCTAACGACCCGTGCATGCGCCACACAAAAGGTATCGTACATGTGTTAACCCACCTGTATGCGACAGACTTTGTGTGTTGCATGACATCGAGATGTATTGACGTCTGTGTCAATACAGGACTCTCTAAGCTGGGAGCTGGACGCTAACAACCCGTGCATGCGCCACACAAAAGGTATCGTACATGTGTTAACCCACCTGTATGCGACAGACTTTGTGTGTTGCATGACATCGAGATGTATTGACGTCTGTGTCAATACAGGACTCTCTAAGCTGGGAGCTGGACGATAACGACCCGTGCATGCGCTACACAAAAGGTAACTCGACTAACTACAAAACGCATATTGTGATGTAGAAAGTTGGCTCGACTGTTTGAATCAGCTGAAGCTGCGGTTTACTCACAAAGTGAATCGCACGCTTGTTAGAAGTACATTCGGAGCACTTAAAAAATACATCGCTCTCATCGAGTTCCGTCTCAGCGTTCACCGGCTGATGGGCAAGAGCGTGACATGGGATCGCCAGGAACTTACTTAAGGACTATCATCTCATTTGGCATTTACTCACGGACCCAAGAAACCAGTTCCGAAAAATGGTAGAGAATTATAACTTGTCTAATAGCAACTGGAAGATATGTTGCGTCATAAGCCTCTGATGGTTCACAAGGTGCACGGTCCACTCGAAATCCTAATGCTGTATTTGTAGTACATACACTAAGTCTTCTCTGTTGATGTCAGACTAGAGTTTTATTAGAGTTTTACTTTGCAACAATGGGATTCGAGCAATTGATGTGTATATTTTTAATAGTGCACAATGCTACTATTCCTAGGCTGAATGTACGACATGGCTCTTATGTATCATTATGTATCGTTTCCATTAAGTACAAATTTAAATAAAGTCCCTCTGTCCTCAGTGCTAGGTTGTGGGTTTAATACACATTATTATGATCAACCTGTTGAACAGTATAATAACAATACTCCTGTAAAAGTCATTTAGTAATGAACAACCTCAGTTCTGTGAAAGAACATCATGTCTCTGATGTGTACACTGCAGGCCTGACCGGGGTTTGCACGCAAGGGCCTGTGTGTGTGTGTGTGTGTGTGTGTGTGTGTGTGTGTGTGTGTGTGTGTGTGTGTGTGTGTGTGTGTGTGTGTGTGTGTGTGTGTGTGTGTGTGTGTGTGTGAATCAAATAAAGATAAATATAGCTAGTGCGGCCACGAGCGGTCGTGCAGTGTAGAGGATGCGCGAAAACGCCTCTAAAAACAAGCGCGTGCCCACGCCCGATCCGTGGAAGCACGTAGACCTAGCAAACGTACTAGCAGAAATCAACGATCGCACACGGGTCATTGAGTGTGTACAGGGTTCGTCTGCGTGTGTGGCATTGGGCAATCTAGCGGCAACCGTGTGGCCTGAAGGCGGAACCGGCCAACCGGTCGCCCTCACCATCGTTGCGCTTCGAGATGAACTATTGCAAAAGATGATCGTCCTCATCAACCACGGCGCTACCAGAGTAGCTCGTAACGAAGACCCTCTCCGCGACCTCGCGGCCAGTGTGCGCAGTGTACAGCAAATGACAAACGATGTTGCGAGCGATATATTGGAAAAACTTTGCACTGACGCGACGGTCGCCACTGCAGGTTGTGCGAGTCTCGCGCAAAGTGCCATATCAAACATGCGCAAGCTAGTGACAAGCAACTTCACCAGATCCGTAGATTCTGCATACGCTCGGATACGAATGAAAGTATCGAGAGATAACACCGACACAAGTTGCGCGACGGCGCTGGCTGCAGTCGCTACAACACTGGATTTATTAATCAACGTAATTGTGATCGTAATGGCGTTTCGAGTGTGCACCAGAAACTACAACCAGTACTACAGAAAACTGGCATGAGGGTCGCGGTCTAACGTTATGTTGGTGTCTCGCATCGACCGTCGACGGCCGTTTGCCAGCGGCTGAAAATGGCAGTTGACGAAATGAAAACGCCGACCGTCGATAGTGCACTCTCGCAAGTTCCAACCGCACCATCTCAGGAGACAGACCACAGAGTCATATTAGCGGAGGGTAGATAGAAAATGCGCAAACCGCCGCAACCGCCCATATACATACTATAAGAGTTCAACATAGAGTGGAGTAAGAAGTTACTACCGATTGTATTTCCAACGTGCAAGCAGCTGGTGTTTGACGCTTTACTTGAGTATCACGGAGGTTGCGATGTCCTGTGTTCCACGAGCGCATGGAAACAAGTGAACGAACTTCTACGGACCGTACTGTTGGGGTATGAGCGAGCTGTAAAATCAATACACGCTAGACACGCGGACTTTGCCGCGTTACTGGACACGCATATCGCCACAACAAAACTGGGTCAAGTGTTCGGGGCATCACCGCGCTCGACTATACACGTCTTGGCCTACCACGAGTACATGAGCCCACAGATCCTAAGCGAGGTAGAAGCCGTTGTGTCTACCCAACGCAAATTCAGCACAGCCGTGCGCGCTAAGACAAGTCCCTCTAGACTGCTGGAAATTTTGGAAACGTGGAAGGCTGGCGTGTACGCGCTTTCTACACATCTCAACGGTATGATCGCGATACTCTCGGCCGCACAACAACTAATGGTCATGTGTTCGGAAGGTCTGATCAGGTCTGACATGACCGGTTGTCAATCGACGTCGAGCGTGCACTCACACACGGATATCCTGGCGTACAGTAAAGCGACGTCGACCTCTAAGCTCACGTTGATCGCCGATGTTTCGAAGGGCAATCGAGTGTGTTGGCTGACGAAAGCTATGGTGACCGACGGTCGCGTCGACTACAATGTGCCTCATTGCGACTGGAGAGGCGTATGTGATCCTTTGCAAATCGATAACACCACCGCGGTCGAGTGCGAAGTCACGGTCGGCGGCGTGTTGTCCTTACTGTGCCCCATACAATGTGACGGTCCGTTTCACGGACCGGTGTGTTACGACCCGACTAACGAAACGTACCAGGTGATAACATTGCATCCGCCCATTACAGCGGAGCGAGCGTTTTGCCACACTCCCAAACCAAGGTTAATAGTTGTAGCGCACGCCCTTTCGGACCTCGGTGCATGTGAAACACTGGCGTACACTCACAACATCACGCTCGAGACAGCTCAAGCATTACGCGAAACATAGGACGTGTTCAAATCCATAGAGAATATACGGTCTTTAGCGTATGCGTATATAAAGGAGGTCGATGACATTTACAGACCTGGCGGCGTGGGCACCACAGTAGAACAACAAGGTGCTCTCAAGCGCACACAGATACTGGCCGCATTATCACTCGCGATGTCTATCCTGACATGCCCGTTTCTGATTTCTATGTATATTAAATTATGACAAGAGCTACGGTGGTTACGATTACACTCTGACCATGTGCCTTAGTTTCTGCTAGTGACCTATAAATACATTTGCCCACTTGCTCTCACTGCCATTAAAGCGGCTGTACCCACACGTACAACACCCAAGAAAAAAAAAGATCTCGCTGTCTGTACTGGGTGTACTCTCAGTAGTCGCAGTTGCTCAGGCCATGGTGGTACGCTCACATAACGCCTCTGAGATACGTCCCATCACACCACCTCCTACACTACTCGCGAAGGAGTATTCAACACCCCCTTTGTACGAAGACAACCATTATAACGAGCACAGCACAACGCTTGCCGCACGTGAAGACAACATGCAGGAGACAACGCTACCACCTGTCGTGAGAACAACGGATTCGAGTGACAACGATCGCGACTATGACGAGCACATTACAGCACCCTCTGTGCACGAAGACCAGGTGCAGGAGACAACGCTACCACCTGTCGTGAGAAACAAGAGTTTGGTTAACAATGATCATCGTCGTGTCCCATTGTAAACTAGGCGTGCCATCGCACACATCGTACATGTGTGTTAACCCACCTGTATGCGACAGACTTTGTGTGTTGCATGACATCGAGATGTATTGACGTCTGTGTCAATACAGGACTCTCTATAAGCCGGGAGCTGGACGCTAACGACCCGTGCATGCGCCACACAAAAGGTATCGTACATGTGCTAACCCACCTGTATGTGACAGACTTTGTGTGTTGCATGACATCGAGATGTATTGACGTCTGTGTCAATACAGGACTCTCTAAGCTGGGAGCTGGACGCTAACAACCCGTGCATGCGCCACACAAAAGGTATCGTACATGTGTTAACCCACCTGTATGCGACAGACTTTGTGTGTTGCATGACATCGAGATGTATTGACGTCTGTGTCAATACAGGACTCTCTAAGCTGGGAGCTGGACGATAACGACCCGTGCATGCGCCACACAAAAGGTAACTCGACTAACTACAAAACGCATATTGTGATGTAGAAAGTTGGCTCAACTGTTTGAATCAGCTGCAGCTGCTGTTTACTCACAAAGTGAATCGCACGCTTGTTAGAAGTACATTCGGAGCACTTAAAAAATACATCGCTCTCATCGAGTTCCGTCTCAGCGTTCACCGGCTGATGGGCAAGAGCGTGACATGGGATCGCCAGGAACTTACTTAAGGACTATCATCTCATTTGGCATTTACTCACGGACCCAAGAAACCAGTTCCGAAAAATGGTCGAGAATTATAACTTGTCTAATAGCAACTGGAAGATATGTTGCGTCATAAGCCTCTGATGGTTCACAAGGTGCATGGTCCACTCGAAATCCTAATGCTGTATTTGTAGTACATACACTAAGTCTTCTCTGTTGATGTCGGACTAGAGTTTTATTAGAGTTTTACTTTGCAACAATGGGATTCGAGCAATTGATGTGTATATTTTTAATAGTGCACAATGCTACTATTCCTAGGCTGAATGTACGACATGGCTCTTATGTATCATTATGTATCGTTTCCATTAAGTACTAATGGCATTTACTCACGGACCCAAGAAACCAGTTCCGAAAAATGGTCGAGAATTATAACTTGTCTAATAGCAACTGGAAGATATGTTGCGTCATAAGCCTCTGATGGTTCACAAGGTGCACGGTCCACTCTAAATCCTAATGCTGTATTTGTAGTACATACACTAAGTCTTCTCTGTTGATGTCAGACTAGAGTTTTATTAGAGTTTTACTTTGCAACAATGGGATTCGAGCAATTGATGTGTATATTTTTAATAGTGCACAATGCTACTATTCCTAGGCTGAATGTGTGACATGGCTCTTGTGTATCATTATGTATCGTTTCCATTAAGTACTAATTTAAATAAAGTCCCTCTGTCCTCAGTGCTAGGTTGTGGGTTTAAGTGGCAAGACGCTCCTCGGGGCGCATAATGCTTGGGCCTCTCTCCTGGATGCCCTCTGTCAGACCGAGTGTTGACATGTGGCAAGACTCTCCTCGGGGCGCGTCTTGCTTGGGCTTCTCTCATGGAGGCCGTCAGTCAGACCCAGTGTTGACATGTGTCAAGACGCTCCTCGGGGCGTGTCTTGCTTGGGCCTCTCTCCTGGAGGCGCTCAGTCAGACCCAGTGTTGACATGTGGCAAGACGCTCCTCGGGGCGTGTCTTGCTTGGGCTTCTCTCCTGGAGGCCCTCAGTCAGACCCATTGTTGACATGTGGCAAGACGCTCCTCCGGGCACGTCTTGCTTGGGCCTCTCTCCTGGAGGCGCTCAAACAGACCGAGTAGTGACATGTGGCAAGACGCTCCTCTGGGCGCGTCTTGCTGGGGCTTCTCTCATGGAGGCACTCAGTCAGACCCAGTGTTGACATGTGGCAAGACGCTCCTCGGGGCGCGTCTTGCTTGGACCTCTCTGCCTGAGGCGCTCAGTAAGACCGAGTAGTGACATGTGGCAAGACGCTCCTCGGGGCGCGTCTTGCTTGGGCCTCTCTCATGGAGGCCCTCTGTCAGACCCAGTGTTGACATGTGTCAAGACGCTCCTCGGGGGGCGTCTTGCTTTGGCCTCTCTCCTGGAGGCACTCAGTCAGACCGAGTGCTGACATGTGGCAAGAAGCTCCTCGGGGCGCGTCTTGCTTGGACTTCTCTCCCGGAGGCCCTCAGTAAGAACCATTGTTGACATGTGGCAAGACGCTCCTCGGGACGCGTCTTGCTTGGGCCTCTCTCCAGAAGGCCCTCAATCAGACCCAGTGTTGACACGTGGCAAGACGCTCCTCGGGGCACGTCTTGCTTGGGCCTCTCTCCTGGAGGCGCTCAGTCAGACTGAGTAGTGACATGTGGCCTGACGCTCCTCGGGGCGCGTGTTGCTTGGGCCTCTCTCCTGGAGGCGCTCAGTCAGACCAAGTGGTGACATGTGGCAAGACAATCCTCGGGGCGCATCTTGCTTGGGCCTCTCTCCTGGAGGCCCTCTGTCAGACCCAGTGTTGACATGTGGCAAGACTCTCCTCGGGGCGCGTCTTGCTTGGGCCTCTCTCATGGAGGCCCTCTGTCAGACCCAGTGTTGACATGTGTCAAGACGCTCCTCGGGGCGCGTCTTGCTTTGGCCTCTCTCCTGGAGGCGCTCAGTCAGACCGAGTGCTGACATGTGGCAAGAAGCTCCTCGGGGCGTGTCTTGCTTGGGCTTCTCTCCTGGAGGCCCTCAGTAAGACCCATTGTTGACATGAAGCCCAAGCAAGACGCGCCCCGTGGAGCGTCTTGCCACATGTCAACACTGGGTCTGACTGAGCGCCTCCAGGAGAGAGGCCCAAGCAAGACGCGCCCCGAGGAGCGTCTTGCCACATGTCAACAATGGGTCTGACTGAGGGCCTCCAGGAGAGAAGCCCAAGCAAGACGCGCCCCGTGGAGCTTCTTGCCACATGTCAGCACTCGGTCTGACTGAGCGCCTCCAGGAGAGAGGCCAAAGCAAGACGCGCCCCGAGGAGCGTCTTGACACATGTCAACACTGGGTCTGACAGAGGGCCTCCATGAGAGAGGCCCAAGCAAGACGCGCCCCGAGGAGTGTCTTGCCACATGTCAACACTGGGTCTGACAGAGGGCCTCCAGGAGAGAGGCCCAAGCAAGACGCGCCCCGAGGAGTGTCTTGCCACATGTCACCACTTGGTCTGACTGAGCGCCTCCAGGAGAGAGGCCCAAGCAAGACGCGCCCCGAGGAGCGTCTTGCCACGTGTCAACACTGGGTCTGATTGAGGGCCTTCTGGAGAGAGGCCCAAGCAAGACGCGCCCCGAGGAGCGTCTTGCCACATGTCAACAATGGTTCTTACTGAGAGCCTCCAGGTGAGAAGCCCAAGCAAGACGCGCCCCGAGGAGCTTCTTGCCACATGTCAGCACTCGGTCAGACTGAGCACCTCCAGGAGAGAGGCCAAAGCAAGACGCCCCCCGAGGAGCGTCTTGACACATGTCAACACTGGGTCTGACAGAGGGCCTCCATGAGAGAGGCCCAAGCAAGACGCGCCCCGAGGAGTGTCTTGCCAAATGTCAACACTGGGTCTGACTGAGCGCCTCAGGGAGAGAGGTCCAAGCAAGACGCGCCCCGAGGAGCGTCTTGCCACATGTCACTACTCGGTCTGACTGAGCGCCTCAGGGAGAGAGGTCCAAGCAAGACGCGCCCCGAGGAGCGTCTTGCCACATGTCAACACTGGATCTGACTGAGTGCCTCCATGAGAGAAGCCCCAGCAAGACGCGCCCCGAGGAGCGTCTTGCCACATGTCACTACTCGGTCTGTTTGAGCGCCTCCAGGAGAGAGGCCCAAGCAAGACACGCCCCGAGGAGCGTCTTGACACATGTCAACACTGGGTCTGACTGAGGGCCTCCATGAGAGAAGCCCAAGCAAGACGCGCCCCGAGGAGCGTCTTGCCACATGTCAACACTGGGTCTGATTGAGGGCCTTCTGGAGAGAGGCCCAAGCAAGACGCGCCCCGAGGAGCGTCTTGCCACATGTATACAATGGGTCTTACTGAGGGCCTCCAGGAGAGAGGCCCAAGCAAGATGCGCCCGGAGGAGCGTTTTGCCACATGTCAACACTGGGTCTGACAGAGGGCCTCCAGGAGAGAGGCCCAAGCAAGACGCACCCCGAGGAGCGTCTTGCCACATGTCACCTCTGGTTCTGACTGAGCGCCTCCAGGAGAGAGGCCCAAGCAAGACGCCCCCCGAGGAGCGTCTTGCCACTTGTCAACACTGGGTCTGACAGAGGGCCTCCATGAGAGAGGCCCAAGCAAGACGCACCCCGAGGAGCGTCTTGCGACATGTCACTACTCGGTCTAACTGAGCGCCTCCAGGAGAGAGGTCCAAGCAAGACGCGCCCCGGGGAGCGTCTTGCCACATGTCACAACTCGGTCTGACTGAGCGCCTCCAGGAGAGAGGCCCAAGCAAGACGTGCCCCGAGGAGCGTCTTGCCACATGTCAACAATGGGTCTGACTGAGGGCCTCCAGGAGAGAAGCCCAAGCAAGACGCGCCCCGTGGAGCGTCTTGCCACATGTCAACACTGGGTCTGACTGAGCGCCTCCAGGAGAGAGGCCCAAGCAAGACGCGCCCCGAGGAGCGTCTTGCCACATGTCAACAATGGCTCTGACTGAGGGCCTCCAGGAGAGAAGCCCAAGCAAGACGCGCCCCGTGGAGCGTCTTGCCACATGTAAACACTGGGTCTTATTGAGGGCCTTCTGGAGAGACGCCCAAGCAATACGCGCCCCGAGGAGCGTCTTGCCACATGTCAACAATGGGTCTTACTGAGGGCCTCCAGGAGAGAGGCCCAAGCAAGATGCGCCCGGAGGAGCGTCTTGCCACATGTCTACACTGGGTCTGACAGAGGGCCTCCAGGAGAGAGGCCCAAGCAAGACGCGCCCCGAGGAGCGTCTTGCCACATGTCACCTCTGGTTCTGACTGAGTGCCTCCAGGAGAGAGGTCCAAGCAAGACGCGCCCCGAGGAGCGTCTTGCCACATGTCAACAATGGGTCTGACTGAGGGCCTCCAGGAGAGAAGCCCAAGCAAGACGCGCCCCGTGGAGCGTCTTGACACATGTCAACACTGGGTCTGACAGAGGGCCTCCATGAGAGAAGCTCAAGCAAGACGCGCCCCGAGGAGCGTCTTGCCACATGTCAACACTGGGTCTGATTGAGGGCCTTCTGGAGAGAGGCCCAAGCAAGACGCGCCCCGAGGAGCGTCTTGCCACATGTCAACACTGGGTCTGACAGAGGGCCTCCATGAGAGAGGCCCAAGCAAGACGCGCCCCGAGGAGCGTCTTGCCACATGTCACTACTCGGTCTGACTGAGCGCCTCCAGGAGAGAGGCCCAAGCAAGACGTGCCCCGAGGAGCGTCTTGCCACATGTCAACAATGGGTCTGACTGAGGGCCTCCAGGAGAGAAGCCCAAGCAAGACGCGCCCCGTGGAGCGTCTTGCCAAATGTCAACACTGGGTCTGACTGAGCGCCTCCAGGAGAGAGGCCCAAGCAAGACGCGCCCCGAGGAACGTCTTGCCACATGTCAACAATGGGTCTGACTGAGGGCCTCCAGGAGAGAAGCCCAAGCAAGACGCGCCCCGTGGAGCGTCTTGCCACATGTCAACACTGGGTCTTATTGAGGGCCTTCTGGAGAGAGGCCCAAGCAATACGCGCCCCGAGGAGCGTCTTGCCACATGTCAACAATGGGTCTTACTGAGGGCCTCCAGGAGAGAGGCCCAAGCAAGATGCGCCCGGAGGAGCGTCTTGCCACATGTCAACACTGGGTCTGACAGAGGGCCTCCAGGAGAGAGGCCCAAGCAAGACGCGCCCCGAGGAGCGTCTTGCCACATGTCACCTCTGGTTCTGACTGAGCGCCTCCAGGAGAGAGGCCCAAGCAAGACGCGCCCCGAGGAGCGTCTTGCCACATGTCAACAATGGGTCTGACTGAGGGCCTCCAGGAGAGAAGCCCAAGCAAGACGCGCCCCGATGAGCGTCTTGACACATGTCAACACTGGGTCTGACAGAGGGCCTCCAGGAGAGGGGCCCAAGAAAGACGCGCCCCGAGGAGTGTCTTGCCACATGTCACCACTGGGTCTGACTGAGCGCCTCCAGGAGAGAGGCCCAGGCAAGACGCGCCCCGAGGAGCGTCAGGCCACATGTCACTACTCAGTCTGACTGAGCCCCTCCAGGAGAGAGGCCCAAGCAAGACGCGCCCCGAGGAGCGTCTTGCCACGTGTCAACACTGGGTCTGATTGAGGGCCTTCTGGAGAGAGGCCCAAGCAAGACGCACCACGAGGAGCGTCTTGCCACATGTCAACAATGGGTGTTACTGAGGGCCTCCAGGAGAGAAGCCCAAGCAAGACGCGCCCCGAGGAGCTTCTTGCCACATGTCAGCACTCGGTCTGACTGAGCGCCTCCACGAGAGAAGCCAAAGCAAGACGCGCCCCGAGGAGCGTCTTGACACATGTCAACACTGGGTCTGACAGAGGGCCTCCATGAGAGAGGCCCAAGCAAGACGCGCCCCGAGGAGTGTCTTTCCACATGTCAACACTGGGTCTGACTGAGCGCCTCCAGGAGAGAGGCCCAAGCAAGACGCGCCCCGAGGAGCTTCTTGCCACGTGTCACCACTTGGTCTGACTGAGCGCCTCCAGGAGAGAGGCCCAAGCAAGACGCGCCCCGAGGAGCGTCTTGCCACGTGTCACCACTGGGTCTGATTGAGCGCCTCCAGGAGAGAGGCCCCAGCAAGACCGGTCAGGCCTGCAGTGTACACATCAGAGACATGATGTTCTTTCACAGAACTGAGGTTGTTCATTACTAAATGACTTTTACAGGAATATTGTTATTATACTATTCAACAGGTTGATCATAATAATGTGTATTAAAACCACAACCTAGCACTGAGGACAGAGGGACTTTATTTAAATTAGTACTTAATGGAAACGATACATAATGATACACAAGAGCCATGTCATACATTCAGCCTAGGAATAGTAGCATTGTGCACTATTAAAAATATACACATCAATTGCTCGAATCCCATTGTTGCAAAGTAAAACTCTAATAAAACTCTAGTCTGACATCAACAGAGAAGACTTAGTGTATGTACTACAAATACAGCATTAGGATTTCGAGTGGACCGTGCACCTGGTGAACCATCAGAGGCTTATGACGCAACATATCTTCCAGTTCTGACTGAGCGCCTCCAGGAGAGAGGCCCAAGCAAGACCCGCCCCGAGGAGCGTCTTGCCACATGTCACTACTCGGTGTAACTGAGCGCCTCCAGGAGAGAGGTCCAAGCAAGACACGCCCCGAGGAGCGTCTTGCCACATGTCACTACTCGGTCTGACTGAGCGCCTCCAGGAGGGAGGTCCAAGCAAGACGCGCCCCGAGGAGCGTCTTGCCACATGTCACTACTCGGTCTGACTGAGCACCTCCAGGAGAGAGGCCCAAGCAAGACGTGCCCCGAGGAACGTCTTCCCACATGTCAACAATGGGTCTGACTGAGGGCCTCCAGGAGAGAAGCCCAAGCAAGACGCGCCCCGAGGAGCGTCTTGCCACATGTCAACACTGGGTCTGACTGAGGGCCTCCAGGAGAGAAGCCCAAGCAAGATGCGCCCCGAGGATGTTCTTGCCACATGTCAGCACTCGGTCTGACTGAGCGCCTCCAGGAGAGAGGCCCAAGCACGACGCGCCCCGAGGAGCGTCTTGCCACATGTCAACACTGGGTCTGACTGAGCGCCTCCAGGAGAGAGGCCCAAGCAAGACGCGCCCGGAGGAGCGTCTTGCAACATGTCAGCACTCGGTCTGACTGAGCGCCTCCAGGCGAGAGGCCCAAGCAAGACGCGCCCCGAGGAACGTCTTGCCACATGTCAACACTGGGTCTGACTGAGCGCCTCCAGGAGAGAGGCCCGAGGAGCGTCTTGCCACATGTCGCCTCTGGGTCTGACTGAGCGCCTCCAGGAGAGAGGCGCTAGCAAGAAACCCCCGAGGAGCGTCTTGACACATGTCAACACTGGGTCTGACTGAGCGCCTCCAGGAGAGAGGCCCCGGCAAGACGCGCCCCGAGGAGCGTCTTGCCACATGTCACTACTCGGTCTGACTGAGCGCCTCCAGGAGAGAGGTCCAAGCAACACGCGCCCCGAGGAGCGTCTTGCCACATGTCAACACTGGGTCTGACTGAGTGCCTCCATGAGAGAAGCCCCAGCAAGACGCGCCCCGAGGAGCGTCTTGCCACATGTCAACAATGGGTCTGACTGAGGGCCTCCAGGAGAGAAGCCAAAGCAAGACGCGCCCCGAGGACCTTCTTTCCACATGTCAACAATGGGTCTTACTGTGGGCCTCCATGAGAGAAGCCCAGGCAAGACGCGCCCCGAGGAGTGTCTTGCCACATGTCAACACTGGGTCTGACTGAGCGCCTCCAGGAGAGAGGTCCAAGCAACACGCGCCCCGAGGAGCGTCTTGCCACATGTCAACACTGGGTCTGACTGAGTGCCTCCATGAGAGAAGCCCCAGCAAGACGCGCCCCGAGGAGCGTCTTGCCACATGTCACTACTCGGTCTGACTGAGCGCCTCCAGGAGAGAGGCCCAAGCAAGACGTGCCCCGAGGAGCATCTTGCCACATGTCAACAATGGGTCTGACTGAGGGCCTCCAGGAGAGAAGCCCAAGCAAGAAGCGCCCCGAGGAGCGTCTTGCCACATGTCAACACTGGGTCTGACTGAGCGCTTCCAGGAGAGAGGCCCAAGCAAGACACGGCCCGAGGAGCGTCTTGACACATGTCAACACTGGGTCTGACTGAGGGCCTCCATGAGAGAAGCCCAAGCAAGACGCGCCCCGAGGAGAGTCTTGCCACATGTCAACACTGGGTCTGACAGAGGGCATCCAGGAGAGAGGCCCAGGCAAGACGCGCCCCGAGGAGTGTCTTGCCACATGTCAACACTGTGTCTGACTGAGCGCCTCCAGGAGAGAGGCCCAAGCAAGACGCGCCCCGAGGAGCGTCTTGCCACGTGTCACCACTGGGTCTGACTGAGCTCCTCCAGGAGAGAGGCCCAAGCAAGACGCGCCCAGAGGAGCGTCTTGCCACGTGTCACCACTGGGTCTGATTGACCACCTCCAGGAGAGAGGCCCCAGCAAGACGCGCCCCGAGGAGCGTCTTGCCTTATGTCAGCACTCGGTCTGACTAAGCGCCTCCAGGAGAGAGGCCCAAGCAAGACGCGCCCCGAGGAGCGTCTTGCCACATGTCACTACTCGATCTAACTGAGCTCCTCCAGGAGAGAGGTCCAAGCAAGACGCGCCCCGAGGAGCGTCTTGCCAAATGTCACTACTCGGTCTGACTGAGCGCCTCCAGGAGGGAGGTCCAAGCAAGACGCGCCCCGAGGAGCGTCTTGCCACATGTCACTACTCGGTCTGACTGAGCGCCTCCAGGAGAGAGGCACAAGCAAGACGTGCCCCGAGGAGCGTTTTGCCACATGTCAACAATGGGTCTGACTGAGGGCCTCCAGGAGAGAAGCCCAAGCAAGACGCGCCCAAAGGAGCGTCTTGCCACATGTCAACACTGGGTCTGACTGAGCGCCTCCAGGAGAGAGGCCCAAGCAAGACACGCCCCGAGGAGCGTCTTGACACATGTCAACACTGGGTCGGACTGAGGGCCTCCATGAGAGAAGCCCAAGCAAGACGCGCCCCGAGGAGAGTCTTGCCACATGTCAACACTCGGTCTGACAGAGGGCATTCAGGAGAGAGGCCAAAGCAATACGCGCCCCGAGGAGCGTCTTGCCACATGTCACCACTGGGTCTGAATGAGCGCCTCCAGGAGAGAGGCCCAACCAAGACGCGCCCCGAGGAGTGTCTTGCCACATGTCACTACTCAGTCTGACTGAGCGCCTCCAGGAGAGAGGCCCAAGCAAGATGCGCCCGGAGGAGCGTCTTGCCACATGTCAACACTGGGTCTGACAGAGGGCCTCCAGGAGAGAGGCCCAAGCAAGACGCGCCCCGAGGAGCGTCTTGCCACATGTCACCTCTCGTTCTGACTGAGCGCCTCCAGGAGAGAGGCGCAAGCAAGACGCGCCCCGAGGAGCGTCTTGTCACATGTCAACACTGGGTCTGTCTGAGTGCCTCCAGGAGAGAAGCCCAAGCAAGACGCGCCCCGAGGAGCGTCTTGCCACATGTCAACAATGGGTCTGACTGAGGGCCTCCAGGAGAGAAGCCCAAGCAAGACGCGCCCCGAGGAGCGTCTTGACACATGTCAACACTGGGTCTGACAGAGGGCCTCCACGAGAGAGGCCCAAGCAAGACGCGCCCCGAGGAGTGTCTTGCCACATGTCACCACTGGGTCTGACTGAGCGCCTCCAGGAGAGAGGCCCAAGCAAGACGTGCCCCGAGGATCGTCAGGCCACATGTCACTACTCAGTCTGACTGAGCGCCTCCAGGAGAGAGGCCCAAGCAAGACGCGCCCCGAGGAGCGTCTTGCCACATGTCAACAATGGGTCTGACTGAGGGCCTCCAGGAGAGAGGCCCAAGCAAGATGCGCCCGGAGGAGCGTCTTGCCACATGTCAACACTGGGTCTTTCTGAGCGCCTCCAGGAGAGAAGCCCAAGCAAGACGCGCCCCGAGGAGCGTCTTGCCACATGTCAGCACTCGGTCTGACTGAGCGCCTCCAGGAGAGAGGCCCAAGCAAGACGCGCCCCGAGGAACGTCTTGCCACATGTCAACAATGGGTCTGACTGAGGGCCTCCAGGAGAGAAGCCCAAGCAACACGCGGCCCGAGGAGCGTCTTGCCACATGTCAGCACTCGGTCTGACTGAGCGCCTCCAGGAGAGAGGCCCAAGCAAGACGCGCCCCGAGGAGCGTCTTGCCACATGCCAACAATGGGTCTGACTGAGGGCCTCCAGGAGAGAAGCCCAAGCAAGACGCGCCCCGAGGAGCGTCTTGACACATGTCAACACTGGGTATGACAGAGGGCCTCCAGGAGAGAGGCCCAAGCAAGACGCGCCCCGAAGAGTGTCTTGCCACATGTCACCACTTGGTCAGACTGAGCGCCTCCAGGAGAGAGGCCCAAGCAACACGCGCCCCGAGGAGCGTCAGGCCACATGTCACTACTCAGTCTGACTGAGCGCCTCCAGGAGAGAGGCCCAAGCAAGACGCGCCCCGAGGAGCGTCTTGCAACATGTCACTACTCAGTCTGACTGAGCGCCTCCAGGAGAGAGGCCCAAGCAAGATGCGCTCGGAGGAGCGTCTTGCCACATGTCAACATTGGGTCTGACAGAGGGCCTCCAGGAGAGAGGCCCAAGCAAGACGCGCCCCGAGGAGCGTCTTGCCACATGTCACCTCTGGTTCTGACTGAGCGCCTCCAGGAGAGAGGCCCAAGCAAGACGCGCCCCGAGGAGCGTCTTGTCACATGTCAACACTGGGTCTGTCTGAGCGCCTCCAGGAGAGAAGCCCAAGCAAGACGCGCCCCGAGGAGCGTCTTGCCACATGTCAACAATGGGTCTCACTGAGGGCCTCCAGGAGAGAAGCCCAAGCAAGACGCGCCCCGAGGAGCGTCTTGACACATGTCAACACTGGGTCTGACAGAGGGCCTCCACGAGAGAGGCCCAAGCAAGACGCGCCCCGAGGAGTGTCTTGCCACATGTCACCACTGGGTCTGACTGAGCGCCTCCTGGAGAGAGGCCCAAGCAAGACGTGCCCCAAGGATCGTCAGGCCACATGTCACTACTCAGTCTGACTGAGCTTCTCCAGGAGAGAGGCCCAAGCAAGACGCGCCCCGAGGAGCGTCTTGCCACATGTCAGCACTGGGTCTGACTGAGCGCCTCCAGGAGAGAGGCCCCAGCAAGACGCGCCCCGAGGAGCGTCTTGCCTTAGGTCAGCACTCGGTCTGACTGAGCGCCTCCAGGAGAGAGGCCCAAGCAAGACGCGCCCCGAGGAGCGTCTTGCCACATGTCAACAATGGGTCTGACTGAGGGCCTCCAGGAGAGAGGCCCAAGCAAGATGCGCCCGGAGGAGCGTCTTGCCACATGTCAACACTGGGTCTGACAGAGGGCCTCCAGGAGAGAGGCCCAAGCAAGACGCGCCCCGAGGAGCGTCTTGCCACATGTCACCTCTGGTTCTGACTGAGCGCCTCCAGGAGAGAGGCCCAAGCAAGACGCGCCCCGAGGAGCGTCTTGTCACATGTCAACACTGGGTCTTTCTGAGCGCCTCCAGGAGAGAAGCCCAAGCAAGACGCGCCCCGAGGAACGTCTTACCACATGTCAGCACTCGGTCTGACTGAGCGCCTCCAGGAGAGAGGCCCAAGCAAGACGCGCCCCGAGGAGCGTCTTGCCACATGCCAACAATGGGTCTGACTGAGGGCCTCCAGGAGAGAAGCCCAAGCAAGATGCGCCCCGAGGAGCGTCTTGACACATGTCAACACTGGGTATGACAGAGGGCCTGCAGGAGAGAGGCCCAAGCAAGACGCGCCCCGAGGAGTGTCTTGCCACGTGTCAACACTGGGTCTGATTGAGGGCCTTCTGGAGAGAGGCCCAAGCAAGACGCGCCCCGAGGAGCGTCTTGCCACATGTCAACAATGGTTCTTAATGAGGGCCTCCGGGAGAGAAGTCCAAGCAAGACGCGCCCCGAGGAGCTTCTTGCCACATGTCAGCACTCGGTCAGACTGAGTGCCTCCAGGAGAGAGGCCAAAGCAAGACGCCCCCCGAGGAGCGTCTTGACACATGTCAACACTGGGTCTGACAGAGGGCCTCCATGAGAGAGGCCCAAGCAAGATGCGCCCCGAGGAGCGTCTTGCCACATGTCACTACTCGGTCTTACTGAGCGCCTCAGGGAGAGAGGTCCAAGCAAGACGCGCCCCGAGGAGCGTCTTGCCACATGTCAACACTGGGTCTGACTGAGTGCCTCCATGAGAGAAGCCCCAGCAAGACGCGCCCCGAGGAGCGTCTTGCCACATGTCACTACTCGGTCTGTTTGAGCGCCTCCAGGAGAGAGGCCCAAGCAAGACGTGCTCCGAGGAGCGTCTTGCCACATGTCAACAATGGGTCTGACTGAGGGCCTCCAGGAG
Source organism: Nothobranchius furzeri (assembly GCF_043380555.1). Classification (NCBI taxonomy): domain Eukaryota; kingdom Metazoa; phylum Chordata; class Actinopteri; order Cyprinodontiformes; family Nothobranchiidae; genus Nothobranchius; species Nothobranchius furzeri. Next base: position 1,485,734 of record NC_091741.1, read on the forward strand.
AGATGCCCAAGCAAGACGCGCCCCGAGGAGCGTCTTGACACATGTCAACACTGGGTCTGACAGAGGGCCTCCACGAGAGAGGCCCAAGCAAGACGCGCCCCGAGGAGCGTCTTGACCTCCTCCGGGCGCGTCTTGCTTGGGCCTCTCTCCTTGAGGCGCTCAGTCAGACCCAGTGTTGACATGTGGCAAGACGCTCCTCGGGGCGCGTCGTGCTTGGGCCTCTCTCCTGGAGGCGCTCAGTCAGACCGAGTGCTGACATGTGGCAAGAACATCCTCGGGGCGCATCTTGCTTGGGCTTCTCTCCTGGAGGCCCTCAGTCAGACCCAGTGTTGACATGTGGCAAGACGCTCCTCGGGGCGCGTCTTATTTGGGCCTCTCTCCTGGGGGCCCTCAGTCAGACCCAGTGTTGACATGTGGCAAGATGCTCCTCGGGGCGCGTCTTGCTTGGGCTTCTCTCCTGGAGGCCCTCAGTCAGACCCATTGTTGACATGTGGCAAGACGCTCCTCGGGGCACGTCTTGCTTGGGCCTCTCTCCTGGAGGTGCTCAGTCAGACCGAGTAGTGACATGTGGCAAGACGCTCCTCGGGGCGCGTCTTGCTTGGACCTCCCTCCTGGAGGCGCTCAGTCAGACCGAGTAGTGACATGTGGCAAGACGCTCCTCGGGGCGTGTCTTGCTTGGACCTCTCTCCTGGAGGCGCTCAGTCAGACCGAGTAGTGACATGTGGCAAGACGCTCCTCGGGGCGTGTCTAGCTTGGGCCTCTCTCCTGGAGGCGCTCAGTCAGAACTGGAAGATATGTTGCGTCATAAGCCTCTGATGGTTCACCAGGTGCACGGTCCACTCGAAATCCTAATGCTGTATTTGTAGTACATACACTAAGTCTTCTCTGTTGATGTCAGACTAGAGTTTTATTAGAGTTTTACTTTGCAACAATGGGATTCGAGCAATTGATGTGTATATTTTTAATAGTGCACAATGCTACTATTCCTAGGCTGAATGTATGACATGGCTCTTATGTATCATTATGTATTGTTTCCATTAAGTACTAATTTAAATAAAGTCCCTCTGTCCTCAGTGCTAGGTTGTGGGTTTAATACACATTATTATGATCAACCTGTTGAATAGTATAAGCCCCATACAATGTGACGGTCCGTGTGACGGACCGGTGTGTTACGACCCGACTAACGAAACGTACCAGGTGATAACATTGCATCTGCCCATTACAGCGGAGTGAGCGTTTCGCCACACTCCCAAACCAAGGTTAATAGTTGTAGCGCACGCCCTTTCGGACCTCGGTGCACGCGAAACACTGGTGTACACTCACAACATCACGCTCGAGACAGCTCAAGCGTTACGCGAAACAAAGGACGTGTTCAAATCCATAGAGAATATACGGTCTTTAGCATATGCGTATATAAAGTAGGTCGATGACATTTACAGACCCGGCGGCGTGGGCACCACAGTAGAACAACAAGGTGCTCTCAAGCGCACACAGATACTGGCCGCATTATCACTCGCGATGTCTATCCTGACATACCCGTTTCTGATTTCTATGTATATTAAATTATGACAAGAGCTACTTTAGGTGGTTACGATTACACTCTGACCACGTGCCTTAGTTTCTGCTAGTGACCTATAAATACATTTGCCCACTTGCTCTCACTACCATTAAAGCGGCTGTACCCACACGTACAACACCCAAGAAAAAAAATTGATCTCGCTGTCTGTACTGGGTGTACTCTCAGTAGTCGCAGTTGCTCAGGCCATGGTGGTACGCTCTAATAACGCCTCTGAGATACGTTCCATCACACCACCTCCTAGACTACTCGCGAAGGAGTATTCAACACCCCCTTTGTACGAAGACAACCATTATAACGAGCACAGCACAACGCTTGCCGCACGCGAAGACAACATGCAGGAGACAACGCTACCACCTGTCGTGAGAACAACGGATTCGAGTGACAACGATCGCGACTATGACGAGCACATTACAACACCCTCTGTGCACGAAGACCAGGTGCAGGAGACAACGCTACCACCTGTCGTGAGAAACAAGAGTTTGGTTAACAATGATCATCGTCGTGTCCCATTGTAAACGGGCGCGCCATCGCACACATCGTACATCTGTGTTAACCCACCTGTATGCGACAGACTTTGTGTGTTGCATGACATCGAGATGTATTGACGTCTGTGTCAATACAGGACTCTCTATAAGCCAGGAGCTGGACGCTAACGACCCGTGCATGCGCCACACAAAAGGTATCGTACATGTGTTAACCCACCTGTATGCGACAGACTTTGTGTGTTGCATGACATCGAGATGTATTGACGTCTGTGTCAATACAGGACTCTCTAAGCTGGGAGCTGGACGCTAACGACCCGTGCATGCGCCACACAAAAGGTAACTTGACTAACTACAAAACGCATATTGTGATGTAGAAAGTTGGCTCGACTGTTTGAATCAGCTGCAGCTGCGGTTTACTCACGAAGTGAATCGCACACTTGTTAGAAGTACATTCGGAGCACTTAAAAAATACATCGCTCTCATCGAGTTCCGTCTCAGCATTCACCGGCTGATGGGCAAGAGCGTGACATGGGATCGCCAGGAACTTACTTAAGGACTATCATCTCATTTGGCATTTACTCACGGACCCAAGAAACCAGTTCCGAAAAATGGTCGAGAATTATAAATTGTCTAATAGCAACTGGAAGATATGTTGCGTCATAAGCCTCTGATGGTTCACAAGGTGCACGGTCCACTCGAAATCCTAATGCTGTATTTGTAGTACATACACTAAGTCTTCTCTGTTGATGTCAGACTAGAGTTTTATTAGAGTTTTACTTTGCAACAATGGGATTCGAACAATTGATCTGTATATTTTTAATAATGCACAATGCTACTATTCCTAGGCTGAATGTATGACATGGCTCTTATGTATCATTATGTATCGTTTCCATTAAGTACTAATTTAAATAAAGTCCCTCTGTCCTCAGTGCTAGGTTGTGGGTTTAATACACATTATTATGATCAACCTGTTGAATAGTATAATAACAATATTCCTGTAAAAGTCATTTAGTAATGAACAACCTCAGTTCTGTGAAAGCACATCATGTCTCTGATGTGTACACTGCAGACCTGACCGGGGTTTGCACGCAAGGGCCTGTATGTGTGTGTGTGTGTGTGTGTGTGTGTGTGTGTGTGTGTGTGTGTGTGTGTGTGTGTGTGTGTATGTATGTGTGTGTGTGTGTGTGTGTGTGTGTGTGTGTGTGTGTGTGTGTGTGTGTGTGTGTGTGTGTGAAACAAATAAAGATAAATATAGCTAGTGTGGCCACGAGCGGTCGTGCAGGGTACAGGCTGCGCGAAAACGCCTCTAAAACAAGCGCGTGCCCACGCCCGATCCGTGGAAGCACTTAGAACTAGCAAACGTACTAGCAGAAATCAACGATCGCACACGGGTCATTGAGTGTGTACAGGGTTCGTCTGCGTGTGTGGCATTGGGCAATCTAGCGGCAACCGAGTGGCCTGAAGGCGGAACCGGCCAACCCGTCGCCCTCACCATCGTTGTGCTTCGAGATGAACTATTGCTAAAGATGATCGTCCTCGTCAACCACGGCGCTACCAGAGTTACCACGACATGCGCCTTAAAAGCGTTCTCGTTTGGGTCAGCGCCACCAGAATTGAATCGGCAAGTCAGCGGATATTACACAACTCGTAACGAAGACCCTCTCCGCGACCTCGCGGCCAGTGTGCGCAGTGTACAGCAAATGACAAACGATGTTGCGAGCGATATATCGGAAAAACTTTGCACTGACGCGACGGTCGCCACTGCAGGTTGTGCGAGTCTCGCGCAAAGTGCCATATCAAACGTGCGCAAGCTAGTGACAAGCAACTTCACCAGATCCGTAGATTCTGCATACGCTCGGATACGAATGAAAGTATCGAGAGATAACACCGACACAAGTTGCGCGACGGCGCTGGCTGCAGTCGCTACAACACTGGATTTATTAATCAATGTAATTGTGATCGTAATGGCGTTTCGAGTGTGCACCAGAAACTACAACCAGTACTACAGAAAACTGGCATGAGGGTCGCGGTCTAACGTTATGTTGGTGTCTCGCATCGACCGTCGACGGCCGTTTGCCAGCGGCTGAAAATGACAGTTGACGAAATGGATAGTCGATAGTGCACTCTCGCAAGTTCCAACCGCACCATCTCAGGAGACAGACCACAGAGTGATATTAGCGGAGGGTAGATAGAAAATGCGCAAACCGCCGCAACCGCCCATATACATACTATACGAGTTCAACATAGAGTGGAGTAAGAAGTTACTACCGATTGTATTTCCAACGTGCAAGCAGCTGGTGTTTGACGCTTTACTTGAGTATCACAGAGGTTGCGATGTCCTGTGTTCCACGAGCGCATGGAAACAAGTGAACAAACTTCTACGGACCGTACTGTTGGGGTATGAGCGAGCTGTAAAATCAATACACGCTAGACACGCGGACTTTGCCGCGTTACTGGACACGCATATCGCCACAAAAAAACCGGGTCAAGTGTTCGGGGCGTCACCGCGCTCGACTATACACGTCTTGGCCTACCACGAGTACATGAGCCCACAGATCCTAAGCGAGGTCGAAGCCGTTGTGTCTACCCAACGCAAATTCAGCACAGCCGTGCGCGCTAAGACAAGTCCCTCTAGACTGCTGGAAATTTTGGAAACGTGGAAGGCTGGCGTGTACGCGCTTTCTACACATCTCAACGGTATGATCGCGATACTCTCGGCCGCACAACAACTAATGGTCATGTGTTCGGAAGGTCTGATCAGGTCTGACATGACCGGTTGTCAATCGACGTCGAGCGTGCACTCACACACGGATATCCTGGCGTACAGTAAAGCGACGTCGACCTCTAAGCTCACGTTGATCGCCGATGTTTCGAAGGGCAATCGAGTGTGTTGGCTGACGAAAGCTATGGTGACCGACGGTCGCGTCGACTACAATGTGCCTCATTGCGACTGGAGAGGCGTATGTGATCCTTTGCAAATCGATAACACCACCGCGGTCGAGTGCGAAGTCACGGTCGGCGGCGTGTTGTCCTTACTGTGCCCCATACAATGTGACGGTCCGTGTGACGGACCGGTGTGTTACGACCCGACTAACGAAACGTACCAGGTGATAACATTGCATCCGCCCATTACAGCGGAGCGAGCGTTTCGCCACACTCCCAAACCAAGGTTAATAGTTGTAACGCACGCCCTTTCGGACCTCGGTGCACGTGAAACACTGGCGTACACTCACAACATCACGCTCGAGACAGCTCAAGCGTTACGCGAAACAAAGGACGTGTTCAAATCCATAGAGAATATACGGTCTTTAGCGTATGCGTATATAAAGGAGGTCGATGACATTTACAGACCTGGCGGCGTGGGCACCACAGTAGAACAACAAGGTGCTCTCAAGCGCACACAGATACTGGCCGCATTATCACTCGCGATGTCTATCCTGACATGCCCGTTTCTGATTTCTATGTATATTAAATTATGACAAGAGCTACGGTGGTTACGATTACACTCTGACCACGTGCCTTAGTTTCTGCTAGTGACCTATAAATACATTTGCCCACTTGCTCTCACTGCCATTAAAGCGGCTGTACCCACACGTACAACACCCAAGAAAAAAAAAGATCTCGCTGTCTGTACTGGGTGTACTCTCAGTAGTCGCAGTTGCTCAGGCCATGGTGGTACGCTCACATAACGCCTCTGAGATACGTCCCATCACACCACCTCCTACACTACTCGCGAAGGAGTATTCAACACCCCCTTTGTTCGAATACAACCATTATAACGAGCACAGCACAACGCTTGCCGCACGCGAAGACAACATGCAGAAGACAACGCTACCACCTGTCGTGAGAACAACGGATTCGAGTGACAACGATCGCGACTATGACGAGCACATTACAACACACTCTGTGCACGAAGACCAGGTGCAGGAGACAACGCTACCACCTGTCGTGAGAAACAAGAGTTTGGTTAACAATGATCATCGCCGTGTCCCATTGTAAACGGGCGCGCCATCGCACACATCGTACATGTGTGTTAACCCACCTGTATGCGACAGACTTTGTGTGTTGCATGACATCGAGATGTATTGACGTCTGTGTCAATACAGGACTCTCTATAAGCCAGGAGCTGGACGCTAACGACCCGTGCATGCGCCACACAAAAGGTATCGTACATGTGTTAACCCACCTGTATGCGACAGACTTTGTGTGTTGCATGACATCGAGATGTATTGACGTCTGTGTCAATACAGGACTCTCTAAGCTGGGAGCTGGACGCTAACGACCCGTGCATGCGCCACACAAAAGGTAACTCGACTAACTACAAAACGCATATTGTGATGTAGAAAGTTGGCTCGACTGTTTGAATCAGCTGCAGCTGCGGTTTACTCACGAAGTGAATCGCACGCTTGTTAGAAGTCTATTCGGAGCACTTAAAAAATACATCGCTCTCATCGAGTTCCGTCTCAGCATTCACCGGCTGATGGGCAAGAGCGTGACATGGGATCGCCAGGAACTTACTTAAGGACTATCATCTCATTTGGCATTTACTCACGGACCCAAGAAACCAGTTCCGAAAAATGGTCGAGAATTATAACTTGTCTAATAGCAACTGGAAGATATGTTGCGTCATAAGCCTCTGATGGTTCACAAGGTGCACGGTCCACTCGAAATCCTAATGCTGTATTTGTAGTACATACACTAAGTCTTCTCTGTTGATGTCAGACTAGAGTTTTATTAGAGTTTTACTTTGCAACAATGGGATTCGAGCAATTGATCTGTATATTTTTAATAATGCACAATGCTACTATTCCTAGGCTGAATGTATGACATGGCTCTTATGTATCATTATGTATCGTTTCCATTAAGTACTAATTTAAATAAAGTCCCTCTGTCCTCAGTGCTAGGTTGTGGGTTTAATACACATTATTATGATCAACCTGTTGAATAGTATAATAACAATATTCCTGTAAAAGTCATTTAGTAATGAACAACCTCAGTTCTGTGAAAGCACATCATGTCTCTGATGTGTACACTGCAGGCCTGACCGGGGTTTGCATGCAAGGTCCTGTGTGTGTGTGTGTGTGTGTGTGTGCGTGCGTGTGTGTGTGTGTGTGTGTGTGTGTGTGTGTGTGTGTGTGTGTGTGTGTGTGTGTGTGTGTGTGTGTGAAACAAATAAAGATAAATATAGCTAGTGCGGCCACGAGCGGTCGTGCAGGGTAGAGGCTGCGCGAAAACGCCTCTAAAAACAAGCGCGTGCCCACGCCCGATCCGTGGAAGCACGTAGACCTAGCAAACGTACTAGCAGAAATCAACGATCGCACACGGGTCATTGAGTGTGTACAGGGTTCGTCTGCGTGTGTGGCATTGGGCAATCTAGCGGCAACCGTGTGGCCTGAAGGCGGAACCGGCCAACCCGTCGCCCTCACCATCGTTGCGCTTCGAGATGAACTATTGCTAAAGATGATCGTCCTCATCAACCACGGCGCTACCAGAGTAGCTCGTAACGAAGACCCTCTCCGCGACCTCGCGGCCAGTGTGCGCAGTGTACAGCAAATGACAAACGATGTTGCGAGCGATATATCGAAAAAACTTTGCACTGACGCGACGGTCGCCACTGCAGGTTGTGTGAGTCTCGCGCAAAGTGCCATATCAAACGTGCGCAAGCTAGTGACAAGCAACTTCACCAGATCCGTAGATTCTGCATACGCTTGAATACCAACGAAAGTATCGAGAGATAACACCGACACGAGTTGCGCGACGGCGCTGGCTGCAGTCGCTACAACACTGGATTTATTAATCAACGTAATTGTGATCGTAATGGCGTATCGAGTGTGCACCAGAAACTACAACCATTACTACAGAAAACTGGCATGAGGGTCGCGGTCTAACGTTATGTTGGTGTCTCGCATCGACCGTCGACGGCCGTTTTCCAGCGGCTGAAAATGGCACAGTTGACGAAATGGAAACGCCGACCGTCCATAGTGCACTCTCGCAAGTTCCAACCGCACCATCTCAGGAGACAGACCACAGAGTCATATTAGCGGAGGGTAGATAGAAAATGCGCAAACCGCCGCAACCGCCCATATACATACTATACGAGTTCAACATAGAGTGGAGTAAGAAGTTACTACCGATTGTATTTACAACGTGCAAGCAGCTGGTGTGTGACGCTTTACTTGATTATCACAGAGGTTGCGATGTCCTGTGTTCCACGAGCGCATGGAAACAAGTGAACGAACTTCTACGGACCGTACTGTTGGGGTATGAGCGAGCTGTAAAATCAATACACGCTAGACACGCGGACTTTGCCGCATTACTGGACACGCATATCGCCACAACAAAACCGGGTCAAGTGTTCGGGGCGTCACCGCGCTCGACTATACACGTCTTGGCCTACCACGAGTACATGAGCCCACAAGATCCTAAGCGAGGTAGAAGCCGTTGTGTCTACCCAACGCAAATTCAGCACAGCCGTGCGCGCTAAGACAAGTCCCTCTAGATTGCTGGAAACTTTGGAAACGTGGAAGGCTGGCGTGTACGCGCTTTCTACACATCTCAACAGTATGATCGCGATACTCTCGGCCGCACAACAACTAATGGTCATGTGTTCGGAAGGTCTGATCAGGTCTGACATGACCGGTTGTCAATCGACGTCGAGCGTGCACTCACACACGGATATCCTGGCGTACAGTAAAGCGACAGCGACCTCTACGCTCACGTTGATCGCCGATGTTTCGAAGGGCAATCGAGTGTGTTGGCTGACGAAAGCTATGGTGACCGACGGTCGCGTCGACTACAATGTGCCTCATTGCGACTGGAGAGGCGTATGTGATCCTTTGCAAATCGACAACACCACCGCGGTCGAGTGCGAAGTCACGGTCGGTGGCGTGTTGTCCTTACTGTGCCCCATACAATGTGACGGTCCGTGTCACGGACCGGTGTGTTACGACCCGACTAACGAAACGTACCAGGTGATAACATTGCATCTGCCCATTACAGCGGAGCGAGCGTTTCGCCACACTCCCAAACCAAGGTTAATAGTTGTAGCGCACGCCCTTTCGGACCTCGGTGCACGCGAAACACTGGCGTACACTCACAAAATCACGCTCGAGACAGCTCAAGTGTTACGCAAAACAAAGGACGTGTTCAAATCCATAGAGAATATACGGTCTTTAGCGTATGCGTATATAAAGAAGGTCGATGACATTTACAGACCCGGCGGCGTGGGCACCACAGTAGAACAACAAGGAGCTCTCAAGCGCACACAGATACTGGCCGCATTATCACTCGCGATGTCTATCCTGACATGCCCGTTTCTGATTTCTATGTTAATTAAATTATGACAAGAGCTACGGTGGTTACGATTACACTCTGACCACGTGCCTTAGTTTCTGCTAGTGACCTATAAATACATTTGACCACTTGCTCTCACTGCCATTAAAGCGGCTGTACCCACACGTACAACACCCAAGTAAAAAAATGATCTCGCTGTCTGTACTGGGTGTACTCTCAGTAGTCGCAGTTGCTCAGGCCATGGTGGTACGCTCACATAACGCCTCTGAGATACGTCCCATCACACCACCTCCTACACTACTCGCGAAGGAGTATTCAACACCCCCTTTGTACGAAGACAACCATTATAACGAGCACAGCACAACGCTTGCCGCACGCGAAGACAACATGCAGGAGACAACGCTACCACCTGTCGTGAGAACAACGGATTCGAGTGACAACGATCGCGACTATGACGAGCACATTACAGCACCCTCTGTGCACGAAGACCAGGTGCAGGAGACAACGCTACCACCTGTCGTGAGAAACAAGAGTTTGGTTAACAATGATCATCGTCGTGTCCCATTGTAAACTGGGCGTGCCATCGCACACATCGTACATGTGTGTTAACCCACCTGTATGCGACAGACTTTGTGTGTTGCATGACATCGAGATGTATTGACGTCTGTGTCAATACAGGACTCTCTATAAGCCGGGAGCTGGACGCTAACGACCCGTGCATGCGCCACACAAAAGGTATCGTACATGTGTTAACCCACCTGTATGCGACAGACTTTGTGTGTTGCATGACATCGAGATGTATTGACGTCTGTGTCAATACAGGACTCTCTAAGCTGGGAGCTGGACGCTAACGACCCGTGCATGCGCCACACAAAAGGTAACTCGACTAACTACAAAACGAATATTGTGATGTAGAATGTTGGCTCGACTGTTTGAATCAGCTGCAGCTGCGGTTTACTCACGAAGTGAATCGCACGCTTGTTAGAAGTACATTCGGAGCACTTAAAAAATACATCGCTCTCATCGAGTTCCGTCTCAGCGTTCACCGGCTGATGGGCAAGAGCGTGACATGGGATCGCAAGGAACTTACTTAAGGACTATCATCTCATTTGGCATTTACTCACAGACCCAAGAAACCAGTTCCAAAAAATGGTCCAGAATTATAACTTGTCTAATAGCAACTGGAAGATATGTTGCGTCATAAGCCTCTGATGGTTCACCAGGTGCACGGTCCACTCGAAATCCTAATGCTGTATTTGTAGTGCATACACTAAGTCTTCTCTGTTGATGTCAGACTAGAGTTTTATTAGAGTTTTACTTTGCAACAATGGGATTCGAGCAATTGATGTGTATATTTTCAAGACGCGCCCCGAGGAGCGTCTTGCCACATGTCACTACTCGGTCTGACTGAGCGCCTCCAGGAGAGAGGCCCAAGCAAGACGTGCCCCGAGGAGCGTCTTGCCACATGTCAACAATGGGTCTGACTGAGGGCCTCCAGGAGAGAAGCCCAAGCAAGAAGCGCCCCGAGGAGCGTCTTGCCACATGTCAACACTGGGTCTGACTGAGCGCTTCCAGGAGAGAAGCCCAAGCAAGACACGGCCCGAGGAGCGTCTTGACACATGTCAACACTGGGTCTGACTGAGGGCCTCCATGAGAGAAGCCCAAGCAAGACGCGCCCCGAGGAGAGTCTTGCCACATGTCAACACTGGGTCTGACAGAGGGCATCCAGGAGAGAGGCCCAAGCAATACGCGCCCCGAGGAGCGTCTTGCCACATGTCAACAATGGGTCTGACTGAGGGCCTCCAGCAGAGAAGCCAAAGCAAGACGCGCCCCGAGGACCTTCTTTCCACATGTCAACCATAGGTCTTACTGTGGGCCTCCATGAGAGAAGCCCAGGCAAGACGCGCCCCGAGGAGTGTCTTGCCACATGTCACCACTGGGTCTGACTGAGCTCCTCCAGGAGAGAGGCCCAAGCAAGACGCGCCCAGAGGAGCGTCTTGCCACGTGTCACCACTGGGTCTGATTGAGCACCTCCAGGAGAGAGGCCCCAGCAAGACGCGCCCCGAGGAGCGTCTTGCCTTATGTCAGCACTCGGTCTGACTGAGCGCCTCCAGGAGAGAGGCCCAAGCAAGACGCGCCCCGAGGATCGTCTTGCCACATGTCACTACTCGATCTAACTGAGCTCCTCCAGGAGAGAGGTCCAAGTAAGACGCGCCCCGAGGAGCGTCTTGCCCAATGTCACTACTCGGTCTGACTGAGCGCCTCCAGGAGGGAGGTCTAAGCAAGACGCGCCCCGAGGAGCGTCTTGCCACATGTCACTACTCGGTCTGACTGAGCGCCTCCAGGAGAGAGGCACAAGCAAGACGTGCCCCGAGGAGCGTTTTGCCACATGTCAACACTGGGTCGGACTGAGGGCCTCCATGAGAGAAGCCCAAGCAAGACGCGCCCCGAGGAGAGTCTTGCCACATGTCAACACTCGGTCTGACAGAGGGCATTCAGGAGAGAGGCCGAAGCAATACGCGCCCCGAGGAGCGTCTTGCCACATGTCACCACTGGGTCTGAATGAGCGCCTCCAGGAGAGAGGCCCAACCAAGACGCGCCCCGAGGAGTGTTTTGCCACATGCCAACACTGGGTCTGACTGAGCGCCTCCAGGAGAGAGGCCCAAGCAAGACGCGCCCCGAGGAGCGTCTTGCCACGTGTCAACACTGGGTCTGACTGAGCGCCTCCAGGAGAGAGGCCCAAGCAAGACGCGCCCCGAGGAGCGTCTTGCCTTATGTCAGCACTCGGTCTGACTGAGCGCCTCCAGGAGAGAGGCCCAAGCAAGACGCGCCCCGAGGAGCGTCTTGCCACATGTCAACAATGGGTCTGACTGAGGGCCTAAAGGAGAGAGGCCCAAGCAAGATGCGCCCAGAGGAGCGTCTTGCCACATGTCAACACTGGGTCTGACAGAGGGCCTCCAGGAGAGAGGCCCAAGCAAGACGAGCCCCGAGGAGCGTCTTGCCACATGTCACCTCTGGTTCTGACTGAGCGCCTCCAGGAGAGAGGCCTAAGCAAGACGCGCCCCGAGGAGCGTCTTGTCACATGTCAACACTGGGTCTGTCTGAGCGCCTCCAGGAGAGAAGCCCAAGCAAGACGCGCCCCGAGCAGCGTCTTGCCACATGTCAACAATGGGTCTGACTGAGGGCCTCCAGGAGAGAAGCCCAAGCAAGACGCGCCCCGAGGAGCGTCTTGACACATGTCAACACTGGGTCTGACAGAGGGCCTCCAGGAGAGAGGCCCAAGCAAGACGCGCCCCGAGGAGTGTCTTGCCACATGTCACCACTGGGTCTGACTGAGCGCCTCCAGGAGAGAGGCCCAAGCAAGACGCGCCCCGAGGAGCGTCAGGCCACATGTCACTACTCAGTCTGACTGAGCGCCTCCAGGACAGAGGCCCAAGCAAGACGCGCCCCGAGGAGCGTCTTGCCACATGTCAGCACTGGGTCCGACTGAGCGCCTCCAGGAGAGAGGCCCCAGCAAGACGCGCCCCGAGGAGAGTCTTGCCACATGTCAACACTCGGTCTGACAGAGGGCATTCAGGAGAGAGGTCCAAGCAATACGCTCCCCGAGGAGCGTCTTGCCACATGTCACCACTGGGTCTGAATGAGCGCCTCCAGGAGAGAGGCCCAACCAAGACGCGCCCCGAGGAGCATCTTGACACATGTCTCCTTTGGGTCTGACTGAGCGCCTCCAGGAGAGAGGCCCAAGCAAGACGTGCCCCGACGAGCATCTTGCCACATGTCAACACTGGGTCTGACTGAGTGCCTCCATGAGAGAAGCCCCAGCAAGACGCGCCCCGAGGAGCATCTTGCCACATGTCAACACTGGGTCTGACTGAGCACCTCCAGGAGAGAGGCCCAAGCAAGAAGCGCCCCAAGGAGCGTCTTGCCACATGTCAACACTGGGTCTGACCGAGCGCCTCCAGGAGAGAGGCCCGAGGAGCGTCTTGCCACATGTCACCTCTGGGTCTGACTGAGCGCCTCCAGGAGAGAGGCGCAAGCAAGAAACGCCCGAGGAGCGTCTTGACACATGTCAACACTGGGTCTGACTGAGCGCCTCCAGGAGAGAGGCCCCAGCAAGACGCGCCCCGAGGAGCGTCTTGCCACATGTCAACAATGGGTCTGACTGAGGGCCTCCAGGAGAGAAGCCCAAGCAAGACGCGCCCCGAGGAGCGTCTTGCCACATTTCAACACTGGGTCTAATTGAGCGCCTCCAGGAGAGAGGCCCAAGCAAGACGCGCCCCGAGGAGCGTCTTGCCACATGTCACTACTCGGTCTGACTGAGCGCCTCCAGGAGAGAGGTCCAAGCAAGACGCGCCCCGAGAAGAGTCTTGCCACATGTCAACACTGGGTCTGACAGAGGGCATCCAGGAAAGAGTCCCAAGCAATACGCGCCCCGAGGAGCGTCTTGCCACATGTCAACAATGGGTCTGACTGAGGGGCTTCAGGAGAGAAGCCAAAGCAAGACGCGCCCCGAGGAGCTTCTTTCCACATGTCAACAATGGGTCTTACTGAGGGCCTCCATGAGAGAAGCCCAAGCAAGACGCGCCCCGAGGAGTGTCTTGCCACATGTCAACACTGTGTCTGACTGAGCGCCTCCAGGAGAGAGGCCCAAGCAAGACGCGCCCCGAGGAGCGTCTTGCCACGTGTCAACACTGGGTCTGACTTAGTGCCTCCAGGAGAGAGGCCCAAGCAAGATGCGCCCCGAGGAGCGTCTTGCCACGTGTCACCACTGGGTCTGACTGAGCTCCTCCAGGAGAGAGGCCCAAGCAAGACGCGCCCAGAGGAGCGTCTTGCCACGTGTCACCACTGGGTCTGATTGAGCACCTCCAGGAGAGAGGCCCCAGCAAGACGCGCCCCGAGGAGCGTCTTGTCTTATGTCAGCACTCAGTCTGACTGAGCGCCTCCAGGAGAGAGGCCGAAGCAAGACGCGCCCCGAGGAGCGTCTTGCCACATGTCACTACTCGGTCTAACTGAGCGCCTCCAGGAGAGAGGTCCAAGCAAGGCGCGCCCCGAGGAGCGTCTTGCCAAATGTTACTACTCAGTCTGACTGAGCGCCTCCAGGAGGGAGGTCCAAGCAAGACGCGCCCCGAGGAGCGTCTTGCCACATGTCACTACTCGGTCTGACTGAGCGCCTCCAGGAGAGAGGCCCAAGCAAGACTTGCCCAGAGGAGCGTCTTGCCACATGTCAACACTGGGTCTGACCGAGCGCCTCCAGTAGAGAGGCCCAAGCAAGACACGCCCCGAGGAGCGTCTTGACATATGTCAACACTGGGTCCGACTGAGGGCCTCCATGAGAGAAGCCCAAGCAAGACGCGCCCCGAGGAGAGTCTTGCCACATGTCAACACTCGGTCTGACAGAGGGCATTCAGGAGAGAGGCCGAAGCAATACGCGCCCCGAGGAGCGTCTTGCCACATGTCACCACTGGGTCTGAATGAGCGCCTCCAGGAGAGAGGCCCAACCAAGACGCGCCCCGAGGAGTGTCTTGCCACATGCCAACACTGGGTCTGACTGAGCGCCTCCAGGAGAGAGGCCCAAGCAAGATGTGCCCCGAGGAGCGTCTTTCCACGTGTCACCACTGGGTCTGACTGAGTGCCTCCAGGAGAGAGGCCCAAGCAAGACGCGCCCCGAGGAGCGTCTTGCCACATGTCAGCACTGGGTCTGACTGAGCGCCTCCAGGAGAGAGGCCCCTGCAAGACGCGCCCCGAGGAGCGTCTTGCCTTATGTCAGCACTCGGTCTGACTGAGCGCCTCCAGGAGAGAGGCCCAAGCAAGACGCGCCCCGAGGAGCGTCTTGCCACATGTCAACAATGGGTCTGACTGAGGGCCTCCAGGAGAGAGGCCCAAGCAAGATGCGCCCGGAGGAGCGTCTTGCCACATGTCAACACTGGGTCTGACAGAGGGCCTCCAGGAGAGAGGCCCAAGCAAGACGCGCCCCGAGGAGCATCTTGCCACATGTCACCTCTGGTTCTGACTGAGCGCCTCCAGGAGAGAGGCCCAAGCAAGACGTGCCCCGAGGAGCCTCTTGTCACATGTCAACACTGGGTCTGTCTGAGCGCCTCCAGGAGAGAAGCCCAAGCAAGACGCGCCCCGAGGAGCGTCTTGCCACATGTCAACAATGGGTCTGACTGAGGGCCTCCAGGAGAGAAGCCCAAGCAAGACGCGCCCCGAGGAGCGTCTTGACACATGTCAACACTGGGTCTGACAGAGGGCCTCCAGGAGAGAGGCCCAAGCAAGACGCGCCCAGAGGAGTGTCTTGCCACATGTCACCACTGGTAGACCCGTTGCCCTCACCATCGTTGCGCTTCGAGATGAACTATTGCTAAAGATGATCGTCCTCATCAACCACGGCGCTACCAGAGTAGCTCGTAACGAAGACCCTCTCCGCGACCTCGCGGCCAGTGTGCGCAGTGTACAGCAAATGACTAACGATGTTGTGAGCGATATATCGGAAAAACTTTGCACTGACGCGACGGTCGCCACTGCAGGTTGTGTGAGTCTCGCGCAAAGTGCCATATCAAACGTGCGCAAGCTAGTGACAAGCAACTTCACCAGATCCGTAGATTCTGCATACGCTTGAATACCAACGAAAGTATCGAGAGATAACACCAACACGAGTTGCGCGACGGCGCTGGCTGCAGTCGCTACAACACTGGATTTATTAATCAACGTAATTGTGATCGTAATGGCGTATCGAGTGTGCACCAGAAACTACAACCAGTACTACAGAAAACTGGCATGAGGGTCGCGGTCTAACGTTATGTTGGTGTCTCGCATCGACCGTCGACGGCCGTTTGCCAGCGGCTGAAAATGGCACAGTTGACGAAATGGAAACGCCGACCGTCCATAGTGCACTCTCGCAAGTTCCAACCGCACCATCTCAGGAGACAGACCACAGAGTCATATTAGCGGAGGGTAGATAGAAAATGCGCAAACCGCCGCAACCGCCCATATACATACTATACGAGTTCAACATAGAGTGGAGTAAGAAGTTACTACCGATTGTATTTACAACGTGCAAGCAGCTGGTGTGTGACGCTTTACTTGATTATCACAGAGGTTGCGATGTCCTGTGTTCCACGAGCGCATGGAAACAAGTGAACGAACTTCTACGGACCGTACTGTTGGGGTATGAGTGAGCTGTAAAATCAATACACGCTAGACACGCGGACTTTGCCGCATTACTGGACACGCATATCGCCACAACAAAACCGGGTCAAGTGTTCGGGGCGTCACCGCGCTCGACTATACACGTCTTGGCCTACCACGAGTACATGAGCCCACAAGATCCTAAGCAAGGTAGAAGCCGTTGTGTCTACCCAACGCAAATTCAGCACAGCCGTGCGCGCTAAGACAAGTCCCTCTAGATTGCTGGAAACTTTGGAAACGTTGAAGGCTGGCGTGTACGCGCTTTCTACACATCTCAACGGTATGATCGCGATACTCTCGGCCGCACAACAACTAATGGTCATGTGTTCGGAAGGTCTGATCAGGTCTGACATGACCGGTTGTCAATCGACGTCGAGCGTGCACTCACACACGGATATCCTGGCGTACAGTAAAGCGACAGCGACCTCTACGCTCACGTTGATCGCCGATGTTTCGAAGGGCAATCGAGTGTGTTGGCTGACGAAAGCTATGGTGACCGACGGTCGCGTCGACTACAATGTGCCTCATTGCGACTTTAGAGGCGTATGTGATCCTTTGCAAATCGACAACACCACCGCGGTCGAGTGCGAAGTCACGGTCGGTGGCGTGTTGTCCTTACTGTGCCCCATACAATGTGACGGTCAGTGTCACGGACCGGTGTGTTACGACCCGACTAACGAAACGTACCAGGTGATAACATTGCATCCGCCCATTACAGCGGAGCGAGCGTTTCGCCACACTCCCAAACCAAGGTTAATAGTTGTAGCGCACACTCTTTCGGACCTTGGTGCACGTGAAACACTGGCTTACACTCACAACATCACGCTCGAGACAGCTCAAGCGTTACGCGAAACAAAGGACGTGTTCAAATCCATAGAGAATATACGGTCTTTTGCGTATGCGTATATAAAGGAGGTCGATGACATTTACAGACCTGGCGGCGTGGGCACCACAGTAGAACAACAAGGTGCTCTCAAGCGCACACAGATACTGGCCGCATTATCACTCGCCATGTCTATCCTGACATGCCCGTTTCTGATTTCTATGTATATTAAATTATGACAAGAGCTACGGTGGTTACGATTACACTCTGACCACGTGCCTTAGTTTCTGCTAGTGACCTATAAATACATTTGCCCACTTGCTCTCACTGCCATTAAAGGGGCTGTACCCACACGTACAACACCCAAGAAAAAAAAAGATCTCGCTGTCTGTACTGGGTGTACTCTCAGTAGTCGCAGTTGCTCAGGCCATGGTGGTACGCTCACATAACGCCTCTGAGATACGTCCCATAACACCACCTCCTACACTACTCGCGAAGGAGTATTCAACACCCCCTTTGTACGAAGACAACCATTATAACGAGCACAGCACAACGCTTGCCGCACGCGAAGACAACATGCAGGAGACAACGCTACCACCTGTCGTGAGAACAACGGATTCGAGTGACAACGATCGCGACTATGACGAGCACATTACAGCACCCTCTGTGCACGAAGACCAGGTGCAGGAGACAACGCTACCACCTGTCGTGAGAAACAAGAGTTTGGTTAACAATGATCATCGTCGTGTCCCATTGTAAACTGGGCGTGCCATCGCACACATCGTACATGTGTGTTAACCCACCTGTATGCGACAGACTTTGTGTGTTGCATGACATCGAGATGTATTGACGTCTGTGTCAATACAGGACTCTCTATAAGCCGGGAGCTGGACGCTAACGACCCGTGCATGCGCCACACAAAAGGTATCGTACATGTGTTAACCCACCTGTATGCGACAGACTTTGTGTGTTGCATGACATCGAGATGTATTGACGTCTGTGTCAATACAGGACTCTCTAAGCTGGGAGCTGGACGCTAACAACCCGTGCATGCGCCACACAAAAGGTATCGTACATGTGTTAACCCACCTGTATGCGACAGACTTTGTGTGTTGCATGACATCGAGATGTATTGACGTCTGTGTCAATACAGGACTCTCTAAGCTGGGAGCTGGACGATAACGACCCGTGCATGCGCTACACAAAAGGTAACTCGACTAACTACAAAACGCATATTGTGATGTAGAAAGTTGGCTCGACTGTTTGAATCAGCTGAAGCTGCGGTTTACTCACAAAGTGAATCGCACGCTTGTTAGAAGTACATTCGGAGCACTTAAAAAATACATCGCTCTCATCGAGTTCCGTCTCAGCGTTCACCGGCTGATGGGCAAGAGCGTGACATGGGATCGCCAGGAACTTACTTAAGGACTATCATCTCATTTGGCATTTACTCACGGACCCAAGAAACCAGTTCCGAAAAATGGTAGAGAATTATAACTTGTCTAATAGCAACTGGAAGATATGTTGCGTCATAAGCCTCTGATGGTTCACAAGGTGCACGGTCCACTCGAAATCCTAATGCTGTATTTGTAGTACATACACTAAGTCTTCTCTGTTGATGTCAGACTAGAGTTTTATTAGAGTTTTACTTTGCAACAATGGGATTCGAGCAATTGATGTGTATATTTTTAATAGTGCACAATGCTACTATTCCTAGGCTGAATGTACGACATGGCTCTTATGTATCATTATGTATCGTTTCCATTAAGTACAAATTTAAATAAAGTCCCTCTGTCCTCAGTGCTAGGTTGTGGGTTTAATACACATTATTATGATCAACCTGTTGAACAGTATAATAACAATACTCCTGTAAAAGTCATTTAGTAATGAACAACCTCAGTTCTGTGAAAGAACATCATGTCTCTGATGTGTACACTGCAGGCCTGACCGGGGTTTGCACGCAAGGGCCTGTGTGTGTGTGTGTGTGTGTGTGTGTGTGTGTGTGTGTGTGTGTGTGTGTGTGTGTGTGTGTGTGTGTGTGTGTGTGTGTGTGTGTGTGTGTGTGTGTGTGAATCAAATAAAGATAAATATAGCTAGTGCGGCCACGAGCGGTCGTGCAGTGTAGAGGATGCGCGAAAACGCCTCTAAAAACAAGCGCGTGCCCACGCCCGATCCGTGGAAGCACGTAGACCTAGCAAACGTACTAGCAGAAATCAACGATCGCACACGGGTCATTGAGTGTGTACAGGGTTCGTCTGCGTGTGTGGCATTGGGCAATCTAGCGGCAACCGTGTGGCCTGAAGGCGGAACCGGCCAACCGGTCGCCCTCACCATCGTTGCGCTTCGAGATGAACTATTGCAAAAGATGATCGTCCTCATCAACCACGGCGCTACCAGAGTAGCTCGTAACGAAGACCCTCTCCGCGACCTCGCGGCCAGTGTGCGCAGTGTACAGCAAATGACAAACGATGTTGCGAGCGATATATTGGAAAAACTTTGCACTGACGCGACGGTCGCCACTGCAGGTTGTGCGAGTCTCGCGCAAAGTGCCATATCAAACGTGCGCAAGCTAGTGACAAGCAACTTCACCAGATCCGTAGATTCTGCATACGCTCGGATACGAATGAAAGTATCGAGAGATAACACCGACACAAGTTGCGCGACGGCGCTGGCTGCAGTCGCTACAACACTGGATTTATTAATCAAAGTAATTGTGATCGTAATGGCGTTTCGAGTGTGCACCAGAAACTACAACCAGTACTACAGAAAACTGGCATGAGGGTCGCGGTCTAACGTTATGTTGGTGTCTCGCATCGACCGTCGACGGCCGTTTGCCAGCGGCTGAAAATGGCAGTTGACGAAATGAAAACGCCGACCGTCGATAGTGCACTCTCGCAAGTTCCAACCGCACCATCTCAGGAGACAGACCACAGAGTCATATTAGCGGAGGGTAGATAGAAAATGCGCAAACCGCCGCAACCGCCCATATACATACTATAAGAGTTCAACATAGAGTGGAGTAAGAAGTTACTACCGATTGTATTTCCAACGTGCAAGCAGCTGGTGTTTGACGCTTTACTTGAGTATCACGGAGGTTGCGATGTCCTGTGTTCCACGAGCGCATGGAAACAAGTGAACGAACTTCTACGGACCGTACTGTTGGGGTATGAGCGAGCTGTAAAATCAATACACGCTAGACACGCGGACTTTGCCGCGTTACTGGACACGCATATCGCCACAACAAAACTGGGTCAAGTGTTCGGGGCATCACCGCGCTCGACTATACACGTCTTGGCCTACCACGAGTACATGAGCCCACAGATCCTAAGCGAGGTAGAAGCCGTTGTGTCTACCCAACGCAAATTCAGCACAGCCGTGCGCGCTAAGACAAGTCCCTCTAGACTGCTGGAAATTTTGGAAACGTGGAAGGCTGGCGTGTACGCGCTTTCTACACATCTCAACGGTATGATCGCGATACTCTCGGCCGCACAACAACTAATGGTCATGTGTTCGGAAGGTCTGATCAGGTCTGACATGACCGGTTGTCAATCGACGTCGAGCGTGCACTCACACACGGATATCCTGGCGTACAGTAAAGCGACGTCGACCTCTAAGCTCAAGTTGATCGCCGATGTTTCGAAGGGCAATCGAGTGTGTTGGCTGACGAAAGCTATGGTGACCGACGGTCGCGTCGACTACAATGTGCCTCATTGCGACTGGAGAGGCGTATGTGATCCTTTGCAAATCGATAACACCACCGCGGTCGAGTGCGAAGTCACGGTCGGCGGCGTGTTGTCCTTACTGTGCCCCATACAATGTGACGGTCCGTTTCACGGACCGGTGTGTTACGACCCGACTAACGAAACGTACCAGGTGATAACATTGCATCCGCCCATTACAGCGGAGCGAGCGTTTTGCCACACTCCCAAACCAAGGTTAATAGTTGTAGAGCACGCCCTTTCGGACCTCGGTGCATGTGAAACACTGGCGTACACTCACAACATCACGCTCGAGACAGCTCAAGCATTACGCGAAACATAGGACGTGTTCAAATCCATAGAGAATATACGGTCTTTAGCGTATGCGTATATAAAGGAGGTCGATGACATTTACAGACCTGGCGGCGTGGGCACCACAGTAGAACAACAAGGTGCTCTCAAGCGCACACAGATACTGGCCGCATTATCACTCGCGATGTCTATCCTGACATGCCCGTTTCTGATTTCTATGTATATTAAATTATGACAAGAGCTACGGTGGTTACGATTACACTCTGACCATGTGCCTTAGTTTCTGCTAGTGACCTATAAATACATTTGCCCACTTGCTCTCACTGCCATTAAAGCGGCTGTACCCACACGTACAACACCCAAGAAAAAAAAAGATCTCGCTGTCTGTACTGGGTGTACTCTCAGTAGTCGCAGTTGCTCAGGCCATGGTGGTACGCTCACATAACGCCTCTGAGATACGTCCCATCACACCACCTCCTACACTACTCGCGAAGGAGTATTCAACACCCCCTTTGTACGAAGACAACCATTATAACGAGCACAGCACAACGCTTGCCGCACGTGAAGACAACATGCAGGAGACAACGCTACCACCTGTCGTGAGAACAACGGATTCGAGTGACAACGATCGCGACTATGACGAGCACATTACAGCACCCTCTGTGCACGAAGACCAGGTGCAGGAGACAACGCTACCACCTGTCGTGAGAAACAAGAGTTTGGTTAACAATGATCATCGTCGTGTCCCATTGTAAACTAGGCGTGCCATCGCACACATCGTACATGTGTGTTAACCCACCTGTATGCGACAGACTTTGTGTGTTGCATGACATCGAGATGTATTGACGTCTGTGTCAATACAGGACTCTCTATAAGCCGGGAGCTGGACGCTAACGACCCGTGCATGCGCCACACAAAAGGTATCGTACATGTGCTAACCCACCTGTATGTGACAGACTTTGTGTGTTGCATGACATCGAGATGTATTGACGTCTGTGTCAATACAGGACTCTCTAAGCTGGGAGCTGGACGCTAACAACCCGTGCATGCGCCACACAAAAGGTATCGTACATGTGTTAACCCACCTGTATGCGACAGACTTTGTGTGTTGCATGACATCGAGATGTATTGACGTCTGTGTCAATACAGGACTCTCTAAGCTGGGAGCTGGACGATAACGACCCGTGCATGCGCCACACAAAAGGTAACTCGACTAACTACAAAACGCATATTGTGATGTAGAAAGTTGGCTCGACTGTTTGAATCAGCTGCAGCTGCTGTTTACTCACAAAGTGAATCGCACGCTTGTTAGAAGTACATTCGGAGCACTTAAAAAATACATCGCTCTCATCGAGTTCCGTCTCAGCGTTCACCGGCTGATGGGCAAGAGCGTGACATGGGATCGCCAGGAACTTACTTAAGGACTATCATCTCATTTGGCATTTACTCACGGACCCAAGAAACCAGTTCCGAAAAATGGTCGAGAATTATAACTTGTCTAATAGCAACTGGAAGATATGTTGCGTCATAAGCCTCTGATGGTTCACAAGGTGCATGGTCCACTCGAAATCCTAATGCTGTATTTGTAGTACATACACTAAGTCTTCTCTGTTGATGTCGGACTAGAGTTTTATTAGAGTTTTACTTTGCAACAATGGGATTCGAGCAATTGATGTGTATATTTTTAATAGTGCACAATGCTACTATTCCTAGGCTGAATGTACGACATGGCTCTTATGTATCATTATGTATCGTTTCCATTAAGTACTAATGGCATTTACTCACGGACCCAAGAAACCAGTTCCGAAAAATGGTCGAGAATTATAACTTGTCTAATAGCAACTGGAAGATATGTTGCGTCATAAGCCTCTGATGGTTCACAAGGTGCACGGTCCACTCTAAATCCTAATGCTGTATTTGTAGTACATACACTAAGTCTTCTCTGTTGATGTCAGACTAGAGTTTTATTAGAGTTTTACTTTGCAACAATGGGATTCGAGCAATTGATGTGTATATTTTTAATAGTGCACAATGCTACTATTCCTAGGCTGAATGTGTGACATGGCTCTTATGTATCATTATGTATCGTTTCCATTAAGTACTAATTTAAATAAAGTCCCTCTGTCCTCAGTGCTAGGTTGTGGGTTTAAGTGGCAAGACGCTCCTCGGGGCGCATAATGCTTGGGCCTCTCTCCTGGATGCCCTCTGTCAGACCGAGTGTTGACATGTGGCAAGACTCTCCTCGGGGCGCGTCTTGCTTGGGCTTCTCTCATGGAGGCCGTCAGTCAGACCCAGTGTTGACATGTGTCAAGACGCTCCTCGGGGCGTGTCTTGCTTGGGCCTCTCTCCTGGAGGCGCTCAGTCAGACCCAGTGTTGACATGTGGCAAGACGCTCCTCGGGGCGTGTCTTGCTTGGGCTTCTCTCCTGGAGGCCCTCAGTCAGACCCATTGTTGACATGTGGCAAGACGCTCCTCGGGGCACGTCTTGCTTGGGCCTCTCTCCTGGAGGCGCTCAAACAGACCGAGTAGTGACATGTGGCAAGACGCTCCTCTGGGCGCGTCTTGCTGGGGCTTCTCTCATGGAGGCACTCAGTCAGACCCAGTGTTGACATGTGGCAAGACGCTCCTCGGGGCGCGTCTTGCTTGGACCTCTCTGCCTGAGGCGCTCAGTAAGACCGAGTAGTGACATGTGGCAAGACGCTCCTCGGGGCGCGTCTTGCTTGGGCCTCTCTCATGGAGGCCCTCTGTCAGACCCAGTGTTGACATGTGTCAAGACGCTCCTCGGGGGGCGTCTTGCTTTGGCCTCTCTCCTGGAGGCACTCAGTCAGACCGAGTGCTGACATGTGGCAAGAAGCTCCTCGGGGCGCGTCTTGCTTGGACTTCTCTCCCGGAGGCCCTCAGTAAGAACCATTGTTGACATGTGGCAAGACGCTCCTCGGGACGCGTCTTGCTTGGGCCTCTCTCCAGAAGGCCCTCAATCAGACCCAGTGTTGACACGTGGCAAGACGCTCCTCGGGGCACGTCTTGCTTGGGCCTCTCTCCTGGAGGCGCTCAGTCAGACTGAGTAGTGACATGTGGCCTGACGCTCCTCGGGGCGCGTGTTGCTTGGGCCTCTCTCCTGGAGGCGCTCAGTCAGACCAAGTGGTGACATGTGGCAAGACAATCCTCGGGGCGCATCTTGCTTGGGCCTCTCTCCTGGAGGCCCTCTGTCAGACCCAGTGCTGACATGTGGCAAGACTCTCCTCGGGGCGCGTCTTGCTTGGGCCTCTCTCATGGAGGCCCTCTGTCAGACCCAGTGTTGACATGTGTCAAGACGCTCCTCGGGGCGCGTCTTGCTTTGGCCTCTCTCCTGGAGGCGCTCAGTCAGACCGAGTGCTGACATGTGGCAAGAAGCTCCTCGGGGCGTGTCTTGCTTGGGCTTCTCTCCTGGAGGCCCTCAGTAAGACCCATTGTTGACATGAAGCCCAAGCAAGACGCGCCCCGTGGAGCGTCTTGCCACATGTCAACACTGGGTCTGACTGAGCGCCTCCAGGAGAGAGGCCCAAGCAAGACGCGCCCCGAGGAGCGTCTTGCCACATGTCAACAATGGGTCTGACTGAGGGCCTCCAGGAGAGAAGCCCAAGCAAGACGCGCCCCGTGGAGCTTCTTGCCACATGTCAGCACTCGGTCTGACTGAGCGCCTCCAGGAGAGAGGCCAAAGCAAGACGCGCCCCGAGGAGCGTCTTGACACATGTCAACACTGGGTCTGACAGAGGGCCTCCATGAGAGAGGCCCAAGCAAGACGCGCCCCGAGGAGTGTCTTGCCACATGTCAACACTGGGTCTGACAGAGGGCCTCCAGGAGAGAGGCCCAAGCAAGACGCGCCCCGAGGAGTGTCTTGCCACATGTCACCACTTGGTCTGACTGAGCGCCTCCAGGAGAGAGGCCCAAGCAAGACGCGCCCCGAGGAGCGTCTTGCCACGTGTCAACACTGGGTCTGATTGAGGGCCTTCTGGAGAGAGGCCCAAGCAAGACGCGCCCCGAGGAGCGTCTTGCCACATGTCAACAATGGTTCTTACTGAGAGCCTCCAGGTGAGAAGCCCAAGCAAGACGCGCCCCGAGGAGCTTCTTGCCACATGTCAGCACTCGGTCAGACTGAGCACCTCCAGGAGAGAGGCCAAAGCAAGACGCCCCCCGAGGAGCATCTTGACACATGTCAACACTGGGTCTGACAGAGGGCCTCCATGAGAGAGGCCCAAGCAAGACGCGCCCCGAGGAGTGTCTTGCCAAATGTCAACACTGGGTCTGACTGAGCGCCTCAGGGAGAGAGGTCCAAGCAAGACGCGCCCCGAGGAGCGTCTTGCCACATGTCACTACTCGGTCTGACTGAGCGCCTCAGGGAGAGAGGTCCAAGCAAGACGCGCCCCGAGGAGCGTCTTGCCACATGTCAACACTGGATCTGACTGAGTGCCTCCATGAGAGAAGCCCCAGCAAGACGCGCCCCGAGGAGCGTCTTGCCACATGTCACTACTCGGTCTGTTTGAGCGCCTCCAGGAGAGAGGCCCAAGCAAGACACGCCCCGAGGAGCGTCTTGACACATGTCAACACTGGGTCTGACTGAGGGCCTCCATGAGAGAAGCCCAAGCAAGACGCGCCCCGAGGAGCGTCTTGCCACATGTATACAATGGGTCTTACTGAGGGCCTCCAGGAGAGAGGCCCAAGCAAGATGCGCCCGGAGGAGCGTTTTGCCACATGTCAACACTGGGTCTGACAGAGGGCCTCCAGGAGAGAGGCCCAAGCAAGACGCACCCCGAGGAGCGTCTTGCCACATGTCACCTCTGGTTCTGACTGAGCGCCTCCAGGAGAGAGGCCCAAGCAAGACGCGCCCCGAGGAGCGTCTTGCCACTTGTCAACACTGGGTCTGACAGAGGGCCTCCATGAGAGAGGCCCAAGCAAGACGCGCCCCGAGGAGCGTCTTGCCACATGTAAACACTGGGTCTTATTGAGGGCCTTCTGGAGAGACGCCCAAGCAATACGCGCCCCGAGGAGCGTCTTGCCACATGTCAACAATGGGTCTTACTGAGGGCCTCCAGGAGAGAGGCCCAAGCAAGATGCGCCCGGAGGAGCGTCTTGCCACATGTCAACACTGGGTCTGACAGAGGGCCTCCAGGAGAGAGGCCCAAGCAAGACGCGCCCCGAGGAGCGTCTTGCCACATGTCACCTCTGGTTCTGACTGAGCGCCTCCAGGAGAGAGGTCCAAGCAAGACGCGCCCCGAGGAGCGTCTTGCCACATGTCAACAATGGGTCTGACTGAGGGCCTCCAGGAGAGAAGCCCAAGCAAGACGCGCCCCGTGGAGCGTCTTGACACATGTCAACACTGGGTCTGACAGAGGGCCTCCATGAGAGAAGCTCAAGCAAGACGCGCCCCGAGGAGCGTCTTGCCTCATGTCAACACTGGGTCTGATTGAGGGCCTTCTGGAGAGAGGCCCAAGCAAGACGCGCCCCGAGGAGCGTCTTGCCACATGTCAACACTGGGTCTGACAGAGGGCCTCCATGAGAGAGGCCCAAGCAAGACGCGCCCCGAGGAGCGTCTTGCCACATGTCACTACTCGGTCTGACTGAGCGCCTCCAGGAGAGAGGCCCAAGCAAGACGTGCCCCGAGGAGCGTCTTGCCACATGTCAACAATGGGTCTGACTGAGGGCCTCCAGGAGAGAAGCCCAAGCAAGACGCGCCCCGTGGAGCGTCTTGCCAAATGTCAACACTGGGTCTGACTGAGCGCCTCCAGGAGAGAGGCCCAAGCAAGACGCGCCCCGAGGAGCGTCTTGCCACATGTCAACAATGGGTCTGACTGAGGGCCTCCAGGAGAGAAGCCCAAGCAAGACGCGCCCCGTGGAGCGTCTTGCCACATGTCAACACTGGGTCTTATTGAGGGCCTTCTGGAGAGAGGCCCAAGCAATACGCGCCCCGAGGAGCGTCTTGCCACATGTCAACAATGGGTCTTACTGAGGGCCTCCAGGAGAGAGGCCCAAGCAAGATGCGCCCGGAGGAGCGTCTTGCCACATGTCAACACTGGGTCTGACAGAGGGCCTCCAGGAGAGAGGCCCAAGCAAGACGCGCCCCGAGGAGCGTCTTGCCACATGTCACCTCTGGTTCTGACTGAGCGCCTCCAGGAGAGAGGCCCAAGCAAGACGCGCCCCGAGGAGCGTCTTGCCACATGTCAACAATGGGTCTGACTGAGGGCCTCCAGGAGAGAAGCCCAAGCAAGACGCGCCCCGTGGAGCGTCTTGACACATGTCAACACTGGGTCTGACAGAGGGCCTCCAGGAGAGGGGCCCAAGAAAGACGCGCCCCGAGGAGTGTCTTGCCACATGTCACCACTGGGTCTGACTGAGCGCCTCCAGGAGAGAGGCCCAGGCAAGACGCGCCCCGAGGAGCGTCAGGCCACATGTCACTACTCAGTCTGACTGAGCCCCTCCAGGAGAGAGGCCCAAGCAAGACGCGCCCCGAGAAGCGTCTTGCCACGTGTCAACACTGGGTCTGATTGAGGGCCTTCTGGAGAGAGGCCCAAGCAAGACGCACCACGAGGAGCGTCTTGCCACATGTCAACAATGGGTCTTACTGAGGGCCTCCAGGAGAGAAGCCCAAGCAAGACGCGCCCCGAGGAGCGTCTTGCCACATGTCACTACTCGGTCTGTTTGAGCGCCTCCAGGAGAGAGGCCCAAGCAAGACACGCCCCGAGGAGCGTCTTGACACATGTCAACACTGGGTCTGACTGAGGGCCTCCATGAGAGAAGCCCAAGCAAGACGCGCCCCGAGGAGCGTCTTGCCACATGTATACAATGGGTCTTACTGAGGGCCTCCAGGAGAGAGGCCCAAGCAAGATGCGCCCGGAGGAGCGTTTTGCCACATGTCAACACTGGGTCTGACAGAGGGCCTCCAGGAGAGAGGCCCAAGCAAGACGCACCCCGAGGAGCGTCTTGCCACATGTCACCTCTGGTTCTGACTGAGCGCCTCCAGGAGAGAGGCCCAAGCAAGACGCGCCCCGAGGAGCGTCTTGCCACTTGTCAACACTGGGTCTGACAGAGGGCCTCCATGAGAGAGGCCCAAGCAAGACGCGCCCCGAGGAGCGTCTTGCCACATGTAAACACTGGGTCTTATTGAGGGCCTTCTGGAGAGACGCCCAAGCAATACGCGCCCCGAGGAGCGTCTTGCCACATGTCAACAATGGGTCTTACTGAGGGCCTCCAGGAGAGAGGCCCAAGCAAGATGCGCCCGGAGGAGCGTCTTGCCACATGTCAACACTGGGTCTGACAGAGGGCCTCCAGGAGAGAGGCCCAAGCAAGACGCGCCCCGAGGAGCGTCTTGCCACATGTCACCTCTGGTTCTGACTGAGCGCCTCCAGGAGAGAGGTCCAAGCAAGACGCGCCCCGAGGAGCGTCTTGCCACATGTCAACAATGGGTCTGACTGAGGGCCTCCAGGAGAGAAGCCCAAGCAAGACGCGCCCCGTGGAGCGTCTTGACACATGTCAACACTGGGTCTGACAGAGGGCCTCCATGAGAGAAGCTCAAGCAAGACGCGCCCCGAGGAGCGTCTTGCCTCATGTCAACACTGGGTCTGATTGAGGGCCTTCTGGAGAGAGGCCCAAGCAAGACGCGCCCCGAGGAGCGTCTTGCCACATGTCAACACTGGGTCTGACAGAGGGCCTCCATGAGAGAGGCCCAAGCAAGACGCGCCCCGAGGAGCGTCTTGCCACATGTCACTACTCGGTCTGACTGAGCGCCTCCAGGAGAGAGGCCCAAGCAAGACGTGCCCCGAGGAGCGTCTTGCCACATGTCAACAATGGGTCTGACTGAGGGCCTCCAGGAGAGAAGCCCAAGCAAGACGCGCCCCGTGGAGCGTCTTGCCAAATGTCAACACTGGGTCTGACTGAGCGCCTCCAGGAGAGAGGCCCAAGCAAGACGCGCCCCGAGGAGCGTCTTGCCACATGTCAACAATGGGTCTGACTGAGGGCCTCCAGGAGAGAAGCCCAAGCAAGACGCGCCCCGTGGAGCGTCTTGCCACATGTCAACACTGGGTCTTATTGAGGGCCTTCTGGAGAGAGGCCCAAGCAATACGCGCCCCGAGGAGCGTCTTGCCACATGTCAACAATGGGTCTTACTGAGGGCCTCCAGGAGAGAGGCCCAAGCAAGATGCGCCCGGAGGAGCGTCTTGCCACATGTCAACACTGGGTCTGACAGAGGGCCTCCAGGAGAGAGGCCCAAGCAAGACGCGCCCCGAGGAGCGTCTTGCCACATGTCACCTCTGGTTCTGACTGAGCGCCTCCAGGAGAGAGGCCCAAGCAAGACGCGCCCCGAGGAGCGTCTTGCCACATGTCAACAATGGGTCTGACTGAGGGCCTCCAGGAGAGAAGCCCAAGCAAGACGCGCCCCGTGGAGCGTCTTGACACATGTCAACACTGGGTCTGACAGAGGGCCTCCAGGAGAGGGGCCCAAGAAAGACGCGCCCCGAGGAGTGTCTTGCCACATGTCACCACTGGGTCTGACTGAGCGCCTCCAGGAGAGAGGCCCAGGCAAGACGCGCCCCGAGGAGCGTCAGGCCACATGTCACTACTCAGTCTGACTGAGCCCCTCCAGGAGAGAGGCCCAAGCAAGACGCGCCCCGAGAAGCGTCTTGCCACGTGTCAACACTGGGTCTGATTGAGGGCCTTCTGGAGAGAGGCCCAAGCAAGACGCACCACGAGGAGCGTCTTGCCACATGTCAACAATGGGTCTTACTGAGGGCCTCCAGGAGAGAAGCCCAAGCAAGACGCGCCCCGAGGAGCTTCTTGCCACATGTCAGCACTCGGTCTGACTGAGCGCCTCCACGAGAGAAGCCAAAGCAAGACGCGCCCCGAGGAGCGTCTTGACACATGTCAACACTGGGTCTGACAGAGGGCCTCCATGAGAGAGGCCCAAGCAAGACGCGCCCCGAGGAGTGTCTTTCCACATGTCAACACTGGGTCTGACTGAGCGCCTCCAGGAGAGAGGCCCAAGCAAGACGCGCCCCGAGGAGCTTCTTGCCACGTGTCACCACTTGGTCTGACTGAGCGCCTCCAGGAGAGAGGCCCAAGCAAGACGCGCCCCGAGGAGCGTCTTGCCACGTGTCACCACTGGGTCTGATTGAGCGCCTCCAGGAGAGAGGCCCCAGCAAGACCGGTCAGGCCTGCAGTGTACACATCAGAGACATGATGTTCTTTCACAGAACTGAGGTTGTTCATTACTAAATGACTTTTACAGGAATATTGTTATTATACTATTCAACAGGTTGATCATAATAATGTGTATTAAACCCACAACCTAGCACTGAGGACAGAGGGACTTTATTTAAATTAGTACTTAATGGAAACGATACATAATGATACACAAGAGCCATGTCATACATTCAGCCTAGGAATAGTAGCATTGTGCACTATTAAAAATATACACATCAATTGCTCGAATCCCATTGTTGCAAAGTAAAACTCTAATAAAACTCTAGTCTGACATCAACAGAGAAGACTTAGTGTATGTACTACAAATACAGCATTAGGATTTCGAGTGGACCGTGCACCTGGTGAACCATCAGAGGCTTATGACGCAACATATCTTCCAGTTCTGACTGAGCGCCTCCAGGAGAGAGGCCCAAGCAAGACCCGCCCCGAGGAGCGTCTTGCCACATGTCACTACTCGGTCTAACTGAGCGCCTCCAGGAGAGAGGTCCAAGCAAGACACGCCCCGAGGAGCGTCTTGCCACATGTCACTACTCGGTCTGACTGAGCGCCTCCAGGAGGGAGGTCCAAGCAAGACGCGCCCCGAGGAGCGTCTTGCCACATGTCACTACTCGGTCTGACTGAGCACCTCCAGGAGAGAGGCCCAAGCAAGACGTGCCCCGAGGAACGTCTTCCCACATGTCAACAATGGGTCTGACTGAGGGCCTCCAGGAGAGAAGCCCAAGCAAGACGCGCCCCGAGGAGCGTCTTGCCACATGTCAACACTGGGTCTGACTGAGGGCCCCCAGGAGAGAGGCCCAAATAAGACGCGCCCCGAGGAGCGTCTTGCCACATGTCAACACTGGGTCTGACTGAGGGCCTCCAGGAGAGAAGCCCAAGCAAGATGCGCCCCGAGGATGTTCTTGCCACATGTCAGCACTCGGTCTGACTGAGCGCCTCCAGGAGAGAGGCCCAAGCACGACGCGCCCCGAGGAGCGTCTTGCCACATGTCAACACTGGGTCTGACTGAGCGCCTCCAGGAGAGAGGCCCAAGCAAGACGCGCCCGGAGGAGCGTCTTGCAACATGTCAGCACTCGGTCTGACTGAGCGCCTCCAGGCGAGAGGCCCAAGCAAGACGCGCCCCGAGGAACGTCTTGCCACATGTCAACACTGGGTCTGACTGAGCGCCTCCAGGAGAGAGGCCCGAGGAGCGTCTTGCCACATGTCGCCTCTGGGTCTGACTGAGCGCCTCCAGGAGAGAGGCGCTAGCAAGAAACCCCCGAGGAGCGTCTTGACACATGTCAACACTGGGTCTGACTGAGCGCCTCCAGGAGAGAGGCCCCGGCAAGACGCGCCCCGAGGAGCGTCTTGCCACATGTCACTACTCGGTCTGACTGAGCGCCTCCAGGAGAGAGGTCCAAGCAACACGCGCCCCGAGGAGCGTCTTGCCACATGTCAACACTGGGTCTGACTGAGTGCCTCCATGAGAGAAGCCCCAGCAAGACGCGCCCCGAGGAGCGTCTTGCCACATGTCAACAATGGGTCTGACTGAGGGCCTCCAGGAGAGAAGCCAAAGCAAGACGCGCCCCGAGGACCTTCTTTCCACATGTCAACAATGGGTCTTACTGTGGGCCTCCATGAGAGAAGCCCAGGCAAGACGCGCCCCGAGGAGTGTCTTGCCACATGTCAACACTGGGTCTGACTGAGCGCCTCCAGGAGAGAGGTCCAAGCAACACGCGCCCCGAGGAGCGTCTTGCCACATGTCAACACTGGGTCTGACTGAGTGCCTCCATGAGAGAAGCCCCAGCAAGACGCGCCCCGAGGAGCGTCTTGCCACATGTCACTACTCGGTCTGACTGAGCGCCTCCAGGAGAGAGGCCCAAGCAAGACGTGCCCCGCGGAGCGTCTTGCCACATGTCAACAATGGGTCTGACTGAGGGCCTCCAGGAGAGAAGCCCAAGCAAGAAGCGCCCCGAGGAGCGTCTTGCCACATGTCAACACTGGGTCTGACTGAGCGCTTCCAGGAGAGAGGCCCAAGCAAGACACGGCCCGAGGAGCGTCTTGACACATGTCAACACTGGGTCTGACTGAGGGCCTCCATGAGAGAAGCCCAAGCAAGACGCGCCCCGAGGAGAGTCTTGCCACATGTCAACACTGGGTCTGACAGAGGGCATCCAGGAGAGAGGCCCAGGCAAGACGCGCCCCGAGGAGTGTCTTGCCACATGTCAACACTGTGTCTGACTGAGCGCCTCCAGGAGAGAGGCCCAAGCAAGACGCGCCCCGAGGAGCGTCTTGCCACGTGTCACCACTGGGTCTGACTGAGCTCCTCCAGGAGAGAGGCCCAAGCAAGACGCGCCCAGAGGAGCGTCTTGCCACGTGTCACCACTGGGTCTGATTGACCACCTCCTGGAGAGAGGCCCCAGCAAGACGCGCCCCGAGGAGCGTCTTGCCTTATGTCAGCACTCGGTCTGACTGAGCGCCTCCAGGAGAGAGGCCCAAGCAAGACGCGCCCCGAGGAGCGTCTTGCCACATGTCACTACTCGGTCTGACTGAGCGCCTCCAGGAGGGAGGTCCAAGCAAGACGCGCCCCGAGGAGCGTCTTGCCACATGTCACTACTCGGTCTGACTGAGCGCCTCCAGGAGAGAGGCACAAGCAAGACGTGCCCCGAGGAGCGTTTTGCCACATGTCAACAATGGGTCTGACTGAGGGCCTCCAGGAGAGAAGCCCAAGCAAGACGCGCCCAAAGGAGCGTCTTGCCACATGTCAACACTGGGTCTGACTGAGCGCCTCCAGGAGAGAGGCCCAAGCAAGACACGCCCCGAGGAGCGTCTTGACACATGTCAACACTGGGTCGGACTGAGGGCCTCCATGAGAGAAGCCCAAGCAAGACGCGCCCCGAGGAGAGTCTTGCCACATGTCAACACTCGGTCTGACAGAGGGCATTCAGGAGAGAGGCCAAAGCAATACGCGCCCCGAGGAGCGTCTTGCCACATGTCACCACTGGGTCTGAATGAGCGCCTCCAGGAGAGAGGCCCAACCAAGACGCGCCCCGAGGAGTGTCTTGCCACATGTCACTACTCAGTCTGACTGAGCGCCTCCAGGAGAGAGGCCCAAGCAAGATGCGCCCGGAGGAGCGTCTTGC
Organism: Nothobranchius furzeri; assembly: GCF_043380555.1. NCBI lineage: Eukaryota > Metazoa > Chordata > Actinopteri > Cyprinodontiformes > Nothobranchiidae > Nothobranchius > Nothobranchius furzeri. Next base: position 1,519,459 of record NC_091741.1, read on the forward strand.
CACATGTCAACACTGGGTCTGACAGAGGGCCTCCAGGAGAGAGGCCCAAGCAAGACGCGCCCCGAGGAGCGTCTTGCCACATGTCACCTCTCGTTCTGACTGAGCGCCTCCAGGAGAGAGGCGCAAGCAAGACGCGCCCCGAGGAGCGTCTTGTCACATGTCATCACTGGGTCTGTCTGAGTGCCTCCAGGAGAGAAGCCCAAGCAAGACGCGCCCCGAGGAGCGTCTTGCCACATGTCAACAATGGGTCTGACTCAGGGCCTCCAGGAGAGAAGCCCAAGCAAGACGCGCCCCGAGGAGCGTCTTGACACATGTCAACACTGGGTCTGACAGAGGGCCTCCACGAGAGAGGCCCAAGCAAGACGCGCCCCGAGGAGTGTCTTGCCACATGTCACCACTGGGTCTGACTGAGCGCCTCCAGGAGAGAGGCCCAAGCAAGACGTGCCCCGAGGATCGTCAGGCCACATGTCACTACTCAGTCTGACTGAGCGCCTCCAGGAGAGAGGCCCAAGCAAGACGCGCCCCGAGGAGCGTCTTGCCACATGTCAACAATGGGTCTGACTGAGGGCCTCCAGGAGAGAGGCCCAAGCAAGATGCGCCCGGAGGAGCGTCTTGCCACATGTCAACACTGGGTCTTTCTGAGCGCCTCCAGGAGAGAAGCCCAAGCAAGACGCGCCCCGAGGAGCGTCTTGCCACATGTCAGCACTCGGTCTGACTGAGCGCCTCCAGGAGAGAGGCCCAAGCAAGACGTGCCCCGAAGAACGTCTTGCCACATGTCAACAATGGGTCTGACTGAGGGCCTCCAGGAGAGAAGCCCAAGCAACACGCGGCCCGAGGAGCGTCTTGCCACATGTCAGCACTCGGTCTGACTGAGCGCCTCCAGGAGAGAGGCCCAAGCAAGACGCGCCCCGAGGAGCGTCTTGCCACATGCCAACAATGGGTCTGACTGAGGGCCTCCAGGAGAGAAGCCCAAGCAAGACGCGCCCCGAGGAGCGTCTTGACACATGTCAACACTGGGTATGACAGAGGGCCTCCAGGAGAGAGGCCCAAGCAAGACGCGCCCCGAAGAGTGTCTTGCCACATGTCACCACTTGGTCAGACTGAGCGCCTCCAGGAGAGAGGCCCAAGCAACACGCGCCCCGAGGAGCGTCAGGCCACATGTCACTACTCAGTCTGACTGAGCGCCTCCAGGAGAGAGGCCCAAGCAAGACGCGCCCCGAGGAGCGTCTTGCAACATGTCACTACTCAGTCTGACTGAGCGCCTCCAGGAGAGAGGCCCAAGCAAGATGCGCTCGGAGGAGCGTCTTGCCACATGTCAACATTGGGTCTGACAGAGGGCCTCCAGGAGAGAGGCCCAAGCAAGACGCGCCCCGAGGAGCGTCTTGCCACATGTCACCTCTGGTTCTGACTGAGCGCCTCCAGGAGAGAGGCCCAAGCAAGACGCGCCCCGAGGAGCGTCTTGTCACATGTCAACACTGGGTCTGTCTGAGCGCCTCCAGGAGAGAAGCCCAAGCAGGACGCGCCCCGAGGAGCGTCTTGCCACATGTCAACAATGGGTCTCACTGAGGGCCTCCAGGAGAGAAGCCCAAGCAAGACGCGCCCCGAGGAGCGTCTTGACACATGTCAACACTGGGTCTGACAGAGGGCCTCCACGAGAGAGGCCCAAGCAAGACGCGCCCCGAGGAGTGTCTTGCCACATGTCACCACTGGGTCTGACTGAGCGCCTCCAGGAGAGAGGCCCAAGCAAGACGAGCCCCGAGGAGCGTCTTGCCACATGTCAGCACTGGGTCTGACTGAGCGCCTCCAGGAGAGAGGCCCCAGCAAGACGCGCCCCGAGGAGCGTCTTGCCTTAGGTCAGCACTCGGTCTGACTGAGCGCCTCCAGGAGAGAGGCCCAAGCAAGACGCGCCCCGAGGAGCGTCTTGCCACATGTCAACAATGGGTCTGACTGAGGGCCTCCAGGAGAGAGGCCCAAGCAAGATGCGCCCGGAGGAGCGTCTTGCCACATGTCAACACTGGGTCTGACAGAGGGCCTCCAGGAGAGAGGCCCAAGCAAGACGCGCCCCGAGGAGCGTCTTGCCACATGTCACCTCTGGTTCTGACTGAGCGCCTCCAGGAGAGAGGCCCAAGCAAGACGCGCCCCGAGGAGCGTCTTATCACATGTCAACACTGGGTCTTTCTGAGCGCCTCCAGGAGAGAAGCCCAAGCAAGACGCGCCCCGAGGAACGTCTTACCACATGTCAGCACTCGGTCTGACTGAGCGCCTCCAGGAGAGAGGCCCAAGCAAGACGCGCCCCGAGGAGCGTCTTGCCACATGCCAACAATGGGTCTGACTGAGGGCCTCCAGGAGAGAAGCCCAAGCAAGATGCGCCCCGAGGAGCGTCTTGACACATGTCAACACTGGGTATGACAGAGGGCCTGCAGGAGAGAGGCCCAAGCAAGACGCGCCCCGAGGAGTGTCTTGCCACATGTCAACAATGGTTCTTAATGAGGGCCTCCGGGAGAGAAGTCCAAGCAAGACGCGCCCCGAGGAGCGTCTTGCCACATGTCAGCACTCGGTCAGACTGAGTGCCTCCAGGAGAGAGGCCAAAGCAAGACTCCCCCCGAGGAGCGTCTTGACACATGTCAACACTGGGTCTGACAGAGGGCCTCCATGAGAGAGGCCCAAGCAAGATGCGCCCCGAGGAGCGTCTTGCCACATGTCACTACTTGGTCTTACTGAGCGCCTCAGGGAGAGAGGTCCAAGCAAGACGCGCCCCGAGGAGCGTCTTGCCACATGTCACTACTCGGTCTTACTGAGCGCCTCAGGGAGAGAGGTCCAAGCAAGACGCGCCCCGAGGAGCGTCTTGCCACATGTCAACACTGGGTCTGACTGAGTGCCTCCATGAGAGAAGCCCCAGCAAGACGCGCCCCGAGGAGCGTCTTGCCACATGTCACTACTCGGTCTGTTTGAGCGCCTCCAGGAGAGAGGCCCAAGCAAGACGTGCTCCGAGGAGCGTCTTGCCACATGTCAACAATGGGTCTGACTGAGGGCCTCCAGGAGAGATGCCCAAGCAAGACGCGCCCCGAGGAGCGTCTTGACACATGTCAACACTGGGTCTGACAGAGGGCCTCCACGAGAGAGGCCCAAGCAAGACGCGCCCCGAGGAGCGTCTTGACCTCCTCCGGGCGCGTCTTGCTTGGGCCTCTCTCCTGGTGACGCCCCGAACACTTGACCCGGTTTTTTTGTGGCGATATGCGTGTCCAGTAACGCGGCAAAGTCCGCGTGTCTAGCGTGTATTGATTTTACAGCTCGCTCATACCCCAACAGTACGGTCCGTAGAAGTTCGTTCACATGCTGTTGTTAGCGTCCAGCTCCCAGCTTAGAGAGTCCTGTATTGACACAGACGTCAATACATCTCGATGTCATGCAACACACAAAGTCTGTCGCATACAGGTGGGTTAACACATGTACGATACCTTTTGTGTGGCGCATGCACGGGTCGTTAGCGTCCAGCTCCCGGCTTATAGAGAGTCCTGTATTGACACAGACGTCAATACATCTCGATGTCATGCAACACACAAAGTCTGTCGCATACAGGTGGGTTAACACACATGTACGATGTGTGCGATGGCACGCCCAGTTTACAATGGGACACGACGATGATCATTGTTAACCAAACTCTTGTTTCTCACGACAGGTGGTAGCGTTGTCTCCTGCACCTGGTCTTCGTGCACAGAGGGTGCTGTAATGTGCTCGTCATAGTCGCGATCGTTGTCACTCGAATCCGTTGTTCTCACGACAGGTGGTAGCGTTGTCTCCTGCATGTTGTCTTCGCGTGCGGCAAGCGTTGTGCTGTGCTAGTTATAATGGTTGTCTTCGAACAAAGGGGGTGTTGAATACTCCTTCGCGAGTAGTGTAGGAGGTGGTGTGATGGGACGTATCTCAGAGGCGTTATGTGAGCGTACCACCATGGCCTGAGCAACTGCGACTACTGAGAGTACACCCAGTACAGACAGCGAGATCTTTTTTTTTCTTGGGTGTTGTACGTGTGGGTACAGCCGCTTTAATGGCAGTGAGAGCAAGTGGGCAAATGTATTTATAGGTCACTAGCAGAAACTAAGGCACGTGGTCAGAGTGTAATCGTAACCACCGTAGCTCTTGTCATAATTTAATATACATAGAAATCAGAAACGGGCATGTCAGGATAGACATGGCGAGTGATAATGCGGCCAGTATCTGTGTGCGCTTGAGAGCACCTTGTTGTTCTACTGTGGTGCCCACGCCGCCAGGTCTGTAAATGTCATCGACCTCCTTTATATACGCATACGCTAAAGACCGTATATTCTCTATGGATTTGAACACGTCCTTTGTTTCGCGTAACGCTTGAGCTGTCTCGAGCGTGATGTTGTGAGTGTACGCCAGTTTTTCACGTGCACCGAGGTCCGAAAGGGCGTGCGCTACAACTATTAACCTTGGTTTGGGAGTGTGGCAAAACGCTCGCTCCGCTGTAATGGGCGGATGCAATGTTATCACCTGGTACGTTTCGTTAGTCGGGTCGTAACACACCGGTCCGTGAAACGGACCGTCACATTGTATGGGGCACAGTAAGGACAACACGCCGCCGACCGTGACTTCGCACTCGACCGCGGTGGTGTTATCGATTTGCAAAGGATCACATACGCCTCTCCAGTCGCAATGAGGCACATTGTAGTCGACGCGACCGTCGGTCACCATAGCTTTCATCAGCCAACACACTCGATTGCCCTTCGAAACATCGGCGATCAACGTGAGCTTAGAGGTCGACGTCGCTTTACTATACGCCAGGATATCCGTGTGTGAGTGCACGCTCGACGTCGATTGACAACCGGTCATGTCAGACCTGATCAGACCTTCCGAACACATGACCATTAGTTGTTGTGCGGCCGAGAGTATCGCGATCATACCGTTGAGATGTGTAGAAAGCGCGTACACGCCAGCCTTCCACGTTTCCAAAATTTCCAGCAGTCTAGAGGGACTTGTCTTAGCGCGCACGGCTGTGCTGAATTTGCGTTGGGTAGACACAACGGCTTCTACCTCGCTTAGGATCTGTGGGCTCATGTACTCGTGGTAGGCCAAGACGTGTATAGTCGAGCGCGGTGACGCCCCGAACACTTGACCCGGTTTTGTTGTGGCGATATGCGTGTCCAGTAACTCGGCAAAGTCCGCGTGTCCAGCGTGTATTGATTTTACAGCTCGCTCATACCCCAACAGTACGGTCCGTAGAAGTTCTTTCACTTGTTTCCATGCGCTCGTGGAACACAGGACATCGCAACCTCTGTGATACTCAAGTAAAGCGTCAAACACCAGCTGCTTGCACGTTGGAAATACAATCGGTAGTAACTTCTTACTCCACTCTATGTTGAACTCGTATAGTATGTATATGGGCGGTTGCGGCGGTTTGCGCATTTTCTATCTACCCTCCGCTAATATGACTCTGTGGTCTGTCTCCTGAGATGGTGCGGTTGGAACTTGCGAGAGTGCACTATCGACGGTCGGCGTTTCCATTTCGTCAACTGCCATTTTCAGCCGCTGGCAAACGGCCGTCGACGGTCGATGCGAGACACCAACATAACGTTAAACCGCGACCCTCATGCCAGTTTTCTGTAGTACTGGTTGTAGTTTCTGGTGCACACTCGAAACGCCATTACGATCACAATTACGTTGATTAATAAATCCAGTGTTGTAGCGACTCCTGTCAGCGCCGTCGCGCAACTTGTGTCGGTGTTATCTCTCGATACTTTCATTCGTATCCGAGCGTATGCAGAATCTACGGATCTGGTGAAGTTGCTTGTCACTAGCTTGCGCACGTTTGATATGGCACTTTGCGCGAGACTCGCACAACCTGCAGTGGCGATCGTCGCGTCAGTGCAAAGTTTTTCCAATATATCGCTCGCAACATCGTTTGTCATTTGCTGTACACTGCGCACACTGGCCGCGAGGTCGCGGAGAGGGTCTTCGTTACGAGCTACTCTGGTAGCGCCGTGGTTGATGAGGACGATCATCTTTAGCAATAGTTCATCTCGAAGCGCAACGATGGTGAGGGCGACGGGTTGGCCGGTTCCGCCTTCAGGCCACACGGTTGCCGCTAGATTGCCCAATGCCACACACGCAGACGAACCCTGTACACACTCAATGACCCGTGTGCGATCGTTGATTTCTGCTAGTACGTTTGCTAGGTCTACGTGCTTCCACGGATCGGGCGTGGGCACGCGCTTGTTTTTAGAGGCGTTTTCGTGCAGCCTCTACCCTGCACGACCGCTCGTGGCCGCACTAGCTATATTTATCTTTATTTGTTTCACACACACACACACACACACACACACACACACACACACACACACACACACACACACACACACACACACACACACACACACACACACACACACACACACACACAGGCCCTTGCGTGCAAACCCCGGTCAGGCCTGCAGTGTACACATCAGAGACATGATGTTCTTTCACAGAACTGAGGTTGTTCATTACTAAATGACTTTTACAGGAATATTGTTATTATACTGTTCAACAGGTTGATCATAATAATGTGTATTAAACCCACAACCTAGCACTGAGGACAGAGGGACTTTATTTAAATTTGTACTTAATGGAAACGATACATAATGATACATAAGAGCCATGTCGTACATTCAGCCTAGGAATAGTAGCATTGTGCACTATTAAAAATATACACATCAATTGCTCGAATCCCATTGTTGCAAAGTAAAACTCTAATAAAACTCTAGTCTGACATCAACAGAGAAGACTTAGTGTATGTACTACAAATACAGCATTAGGATTTCGAGTGGACCGTGCACCTTGTGAACCATCAGAGGCTTATGACGCAACATATCTTCCAGTTGCTATTAGACAAGTTATAATTCTCGACCATTTTTCGGAACTGTTTTCTTGGGTCCGTGAGTAAATGCCAAATGAGATGATAGTCCTTAAGTAAGTTCCTGGCGATCCCATGTCACGCTCTTGCCCATCAGCCGGTGAACGCTGAGACGGAACTCGATGAGAGCGATGTATTTTTTAAGTGCTCCGAATGTACTTCTAACAAGCGTGCGATTCACTTTGTGAGTAAACTGCAGCTGCAGCTGATTCAAACAGTCGAGCCAACTTTCTACATCACAATATGCGTTTTGTAGTTAGTCGAGTTACCTTTTGTGTGGCGCATGCACGGGTCGTTATCGTCCAGCTCCCAGCTTAGAGAGTCCTGTATTGACACAGACGTCAATACATCTCGATGTCATGCAACACACAAAGTCTGTCACATACAGGTGGGTTAACACATGTACGATACCTTTTGTGTGGCGCATGCACGGGTTGTTAGCATCCAGCTCCCAGCTTAGAGAGTCCTGTATTGACACAGACGTCAATACATCTCGATGTCATGCAACACACAAAGTCTGTCGCATACAGGTGGGTTAACACATGTACGATACCTTTTGTGTGGCGCATGCACGGGTCGTTAGCGTCCAGCTCCCGGCTTATAGAGAGTCCTGTATTGACACAGACGTCAATACATCTCGATGTCATGCAACACACAAAGTCTGTCGCATACAGGTGGGTTAACACACATGTACGATGTGTGCGATGGCACGCCCAGTTTACAATGGGACACGACGATGATCATTGTTAACCAAACTCTTGTTTCTCACGACAGGTGGTAGCGTTGTCTCCTGCACCTCGTCTTCGTGCACAGAGGGTGCTGTAATGTGCTCGTCATAGTCGCGATCGTTGTCACTCGAATCCGTTGTTCTCACGACAGGTGGTAGCGTTGTCTCCTGCATGTTGTCTTCGCGTGCGGCAAGCGTTGTGCTGTGCTCGTTATAATGGTTGTCTTCGAACAAAGGGGGTGTTGAATACTCCTTCGCGAGTAGTGTAGGAGGTGGTGTGATGGGACGTATCTCAGAGGCGTTATGTGAGCGTACCACCATGGCCTGAGCAACTGCGACTACTGAGAGTACACCCAGTACAGACAGCGAGATCTTTTTTGTACGTGTGGGTACAGCCGCTTTAATGGCAGTGAGAGCAAGTGGGCAAATGTATTTATAGGTCACTAGCAGAAACTAAGGCACGTGGTCAGAGTGTAATCGTAACCACCGTAGCTCTTGTCATAATTTAATATACATAGAAATCAGAAACGGGCATGTCAGGATAGACATCGCGAGTGATAATGCGGCCAGTATCTGTGTGCGCTTGAGAGCACCTTGTTGTTCTACTGTGGTGCCCACGCCGCCAGGTCTGTAAATGTCATCGACCTCCTTTATATACGCATACGCTAAAGACCGTATATTCTCTATGGATTTGAACACGTCCTTTGTTTCGCGTAACGCTTGAGCTGTCTCGAGCGTGATGTTGTGAGTGTACGCCAGTGTTTCACGTGCACCGAGGTCCGAAAGGGCGTGCGTTACAACTATTAACCTTGGTTTGGGAGTGTGGCGAAACGCTCGCTCCGCTGTAATGGGCGGATGCAATGTTATCACCTGGTACGTTTCGTTAGTCGGGTCGTAACACACCGGTCCGTCACACGGACCGTCACATTGTATGGGGCACAGTAAGGACAACACGCCGCCGACCGTGACTTCGCACTCGACCGCGGTGGTGTTATCGATTTGCAAAGGATCACATACGCCTCTCCAGTCGCAATGAGGCACATTGTAGTCGACGCGACCGTCGGTCACCATAGCTTTCGTCAGCCAACACACTCGATTGCCCTTCGAAACATCGGCGATCAACGTGAGCTTAGAGGTCGACGCCGCTTTACTGTACGCCAGGATATCCGTGTGTGAGTGCACGCTCGACGTCGATTGACAACCGGTCATGTCAGACCTGATCAGACCTTCCGAACACATGACCATTAGTTGTTGTGCGGCCGAGAGTATCGCGATCATACCGTTGAGATGTGTAGAAAGCGCGTACACGCCAGCCTTCCACGTTTCCAAAATTTCCAGCAGTCTAGAGGGACTTGTCTTAGCGCGCACGGCTGTGCTGAATTTGCGTTGGGTAGACACAACGGCTTCGACCTCGCTTAGGATCTGTGGGCTCATGTACTCGTGGTAGGCCAAGACGTGTATAGTCGAGCGCGGTGACGCCCCGAACACTTGACCCGGTTTTTTTGTGGCGATATGCGTGTCCAGTAACGCGGCAAAGTCCGCGTGTCTAGAGTGTATTGATTTTACAGCTCGCTCATACCCCAACAGTACGGTCCGTAGAAGTTTGTTCACTTGTTTCCATGCGCTCGTGGAACACAGGACATCGCAACCTCTGTGATACTCAAGTAAAGCGTCAAACACCAGCTGCTTGCACGTTGGAAATACAATCGGTAGTAACTTCTTACTCCACTCTATGTTGAACTCGTATAGTATGTATATGGGCGGTTGCGGCGGTTTGCGCATTTTCTATCTACCCTCCGCTAATATCACTCTGTGGTCTGTCTCCTGAGATGGTGCGGTTGGAACTTGCGAGAGTGCACTATCGACTATCCATTTCGTCAACTGTCATTTTCAGCCGCTGGCAAACGGCCGTCGACGGTCGATGCGAGACACCAACATAACGTTAGACCGCGACCCTCATGCCAGTTTTCTGTAGTACTGGTTGTAGTTTCTGGTGCACACTCGAAACGCCATTACGATCACAATTACGTTGATTAATAAATCCAGTGTTGTAGCGACTGCAGCCAGCGCCGTCGCGCAACTTGTGTCGGTGTTATCTCTCGATACTTTCATTCGTATCCGAGCGTATGCAGAATCTACGGATCTGGTGAAGTTGCTTGTCACTAGCTTGCGCACGTTTGATATGGCACTTTGCGCGAGACTCGCACAACCTGCAGTGGCGACCGTCGCGTCAGTGCAAAGTTTTTCCGATATATCGCTCGCAACATCGTTTGTCATTTGCTGTACACTGCGCACACTGGCCGCGAGGTCGCGGAGAGGGTCTTCGTTACGAGTTGTGTAATATCCGCTGACTTGCCGATTCAATTCTGGTGGCGCTGACCCAAACGAGAACGCTTTTAAGGCGCATGTCGTGGTAACTCTGGTAGCGCCGTGGTTGACGAGGACGATCATCTTTAGCAATAGTTCATCTCGAAGCACAACGATGGTGAGGGCGACGGGTTGGCCGGTTCCGCCTTCAGGCCACTCGGTTGCCGCTAGATTGCCCAATGCCACACACGCAGACGAACCCTGTACACACTCAATGACCCGTGTGCGATCGTTGATTTCTGCTAGTACGTTTGCTAGTTCTAAGTGCTTCCACGGATCGGGCGTGGGCACGCGCTTGTTTTAGAGGCGTTTTCGCGCAGCCTCTACCCTGCACGACCGCTCGTGGCCACACTAGCTATATTTATCTTTATTTGTTTCACACACACACACACACACACACACACACACACACACACACACACACACACACACACACACACACACATACATACACACACACACACACACACACACACACACACACACACACACACACACACACACACACACATACAGGCCCTTGCGTGCAAACCCCGGTCAGGTCTGCAGTGTACACATCAGAGACATGATGTGCTTTCACAGAACTGAGGTTGTTCATTACTAAATGACTTTTACAGGAATATTGTTATTATACTATTCAACAGGTTGATCATAATAATGTGTATTAAACCCACAACCTAGCACTGAGGACAGAGGGACTTTATTTAAATTAGTACTTAATGGAAACGATACATAATGATACATAAGAGCCATGTCATACATTCAGCCTAGGAATAGTAGCATTGTGCATTATTAAAAATATACAGATCAATTGTTCGAATCCCATTGTTGCAAAGTAAAACTCTAATAAAACTCTAGTCTGACATCAACAGAGAAGACTTAGTGTATGTACTACAAATACAGCATTAGGATTTCGAGTGGACCGTGCACCTTGTGAACCATCAGAGGCTTATGACGCAACATATCTTCCAGTTGCTATTAGACAATTTATAATTCTCGACCATTTTTCGGAACTGGTTTCTTGGGTCCGTGAGTAAATGCCAAATGAGATGATAGTCCTTAAGTAAGTTCCTGGCGATCCCATGTCACACTCTTGCCCATCAGCCGGTGAATGCTGAGACGGAACTCGATGAGAGCGATGTATTTTTTAAGTGCTCCGAATGTACTTCTAACAAGCGTGCGATTCACTTCGTGAGTAAACCGCAGCTGCAGCTGATTCAAACAGTCGAGCCAACTTTCTACATCACAATATGCGTTTTGTAGTTAGTCAAGTTACCTTTTGTGTGGCGCATGCACGGGTCGTTAGCGTCCAGCTCCCAGCTTAGAGAGTCCTGTATTGACACAGACGTCAATACATCTCGATGTCATGCAACACACAAAGTCTGTCGCATACAGGTGGGTTAACACATGTACGATACCTTTTGTGTGGCGCATGCACGGGTCGTTAGCGTCCAGCTCCTGGCTTATAGAGAGTCCTGTATTGACACAGACGTCAATACATCTCGATGTCATGCAACACACAAAGTCTGTCGCATACAGGTGGGTTAACACAGATGTACGATGTGTGCGATGGCGCGCCCGTTTACAATGGGACACGACGATGATCATTGTTAACCAAACTCTTGTTTCTCACGACAGGTGGTAGCGTTGTCTCCTGCACCTGGTCTTCGTGCACAGAGGGTGTTGTAATGTGCTCGTCATAGTCGCGATCGTTGTCACTCGAATCCGTTGTTCTCACGACAGGTGGTAGCGTTGTCTCCTGCATGTTGTCTTCGCGTGCGGCAAGCGTTGTGCTGTGCTCGTTATAATGGTTGTCTTCGTACAAAGGGGGTGTTGAATACTCCTTCGCGAGTAGTCTAGGAGGTGGTGTGATGGAACGTATCTCAGAGGCGTTATTAGAGCGTACCACCATGGCCTGAGCAACTGCGACTACTGAGAGTACACCCAGTACAGACAGCGAGATCAATTTTTTTTCTTGGGTGTTGTACGTGTGGGTACAGCCGCTTTAATGGTAGTGAGAGCAAGTGGGCAAATGTATTTATAGGTCACTAGCAGAAACTAAGGCACGTGGTCAGAGTGTAATCGTAACCACCTAAAGTAGCTCTTGTCATAATTTAATATACATAGAAATCAGAAACGGGTATGTCAGGATAGACATCGCGAGTGATAATGCGGCCAGTATCTGTGTGCGCTTGAGAGCACCTTGTTGTTCTACTGTGGTGCCCACGCCGCCGGGTCTGTAAATGTCATCGACCTACTTTATATACGCATATGCTAAAGACCGTATATTCTCTATGGATTTGAACACGTCCTTTGTTTCGCGTAACGCTTGAGCTGTCTCGAGCGTGATGTTGTGAGTGTACACCAGTGTTTCGCGTGCACCGAGGTCCGAAAGGGCGTGCGCTACAACTATTAACCTTGGTTTGGGAGTGTGGCGAAACGCTCACTCCGCTGTAATGGGCAGATGCAATGTTATCACCTGGTACGTTTCGTTAGTCGGGTCGTAACACACCGGTCCGTCACACGGACCGTCACATTGTATGGGGCTTATACTATTCAACAGGTTGATCATAATAATGTGTATTAAACCCACAACCTAGCACTGAGGACAGAGGGACTTTATTTAAATTAGTACTTAATGGAAACAATACATAATGATACATAAGAGCCATGTCATACATTCAGCCTAGGAATAGTAGCATTGTGCACTATTAAAAATATACACATCAATTGCTCGAATCCCATTGTTGCAAAGTAAAACTCTAATAAAACTCTAGTCTGACATCAACAGAGAAGACTTAGTGTATGTACTACAAATACAGCATTAGGATTTCGAGTGGACCGTGCACCTGGTGAACCATCAGAGGCTTATGACGCAACATATCTTCCAGTTCTGACTGAGCGCCTCCAGGAGAGAGGCCCAAGCAAGACACGCCCCGAGGAGCGTCTTGCCACATGTCACTACTCGGTCTGACTGAGCGCCTCCAGGAGAGAGGTCCAAGCAAGACACGCCCCGAGGAGCGTCTTGCCACATGTCACTACTCGGTCTGACTGAGCGCCTCCAGGAGGGAGGTCAAGACGCTCCTCGGGGCGCGTCTTGCTTGGGCCTCTCTCGTGGAGGCCCTCTGTCAGACCCAGTGTTGACATGTGTCAAGACGCTCCTCGGGGCGCGTCTTGCTTGGGCATCTCTCCTGGAGGCCCTCAGTCAGACCCATTGTTGACATGTGGCAAGACGCTCCTCGGAGCACGTCTTGCTTGGGCCTCTCTCCTGGAGGCGCTCAAACAGACCGAGTAGTGACATGTGGCAAGACGCTCCTCGGGGCGCGTCTTGCTGGGGCTTCTCTCATGGAGGCACTCAGTCAGACCCAGTGTTGACATGTGGCAAGACGCTCCTCGGGGCGCGTCTTGCTTGGACCTCTCTCCCTGAGGCGCTCAGTAAGACCGAGTAGTGACATGTGGCAAGACGCTCCTCGGGGCGCATCTTGCTTGGGCCTCTCTCATGGAGGCCCTCTGTCAGACCCAGTGTTGACATGTGTCAAGACGCTCCTCGGGGGGCGTCTTGCTTTGGCCTCTCTCCTGGAGGCACTCAGTCTGACCGAGTGCTGACATGTGGCAAGACGCTCCTCGGGGCGCGTCTTGCTTGGACTTCTCTCCCGGAGGCCCTCATTAAGAACCATTGTTGACATGTGGCAAGACGCTCCTCGGGGCGCGTCTTGCTTGGGCCTCTCTCCAGAAGGCCCTCAATCAGACCCAGTGTTGACACGTGGCAAGACACTCCTCGGGGCGCGTCTTGCTTGGGCCTCTCTCCTGCAGGCCCTCTGTCATACCCAGTGTTGACATGTGTCAAGACGCTCCTCGGGGCGCATCTTGCTTGGGCTTCTCTCCTGGAGGCCCTCAGTCAGACCCATTGTTGGCATGTGGCAAGACGCTCCTCGGGGCGCGTCTTGCTTGGGCCTCTCTCCTGGAGGCGCTCAGTCAGACCGAGTGCTGACATGTGGTAAGACGTTCCTCGGGGCGCGTCTTGCTTGGGCTTCTCTCCTGGAGGCGCTCAGAAAGACCCAGTGTTGACATGTGATAAGACGCTCCTCGGGGCGCGTCTTGCTTGGGCCTCTCTCCTGGAGGCGCTCAGTCAGAACCAGAGGTGACATGTGGCAAGACGCTCCTCGGGGCGCGTCTTGCTTGGGCCTCTCTCCTGGAGGCCCTCTGTCAGACCCAGTGTTGACATGTGGCAAGACGCTCCTCCGGGCGCATCTTGCTTGGGCCTCTCTCCTGGAGGCCCTCAGTCAGACCCATTGTTGACATGTGGCAAGACGCTCCTCGGGGGGCGTCTTGCTTGGGCCTCTCTCCTGGAGGCGCTCAGTCAGACCGAGTGCTGACCTAAGGCAAGACGCTCCTCGGGGCGCGTCTTGCTGGGGCCTCTCTCCTGGAGGCGCTCAGTCAGACCCAGTGCTGACATGTGGCAAGACGCTCCTCGGGGCTCGTCTTGCTTGGGCCTCTCTCCTGGAGGCGCTCAGTCAGACTGAGTAGTGACATGTGGCCTGACGATCCTTGGGGCACGTCTTGCTTGGGCCTCTCTCCAGGAGGCGCTCAGTCAGACCCAGTGGTGACATGTGGCAAGACACTCCTCGGGGCGCGTCTTGCTTGGGCCTCTCTCGTGGAGGCCCTCTGTCAGACCCAGTGTTGACATGTGTCAAGACGCTCCTCGGGGCGCGTCTTGCTTGGGCTTCTCTCCTGGAGGCCCTCAGTGAGACCCATTGTTGACATGTGGCAAGACGCTCCTCGGGGCGCGTCTTGCTTGGGCTTCTCTCCTGGAGGCGCTCAGACAGACCCAGTGTTGACATGTGACAAGACGCTCCTCGGGGCGCGTCTTGCTTGGGCCTCTCTCCTGGAGGCGCTCAGTCAGAACCAGAGGTGACATGTGGCAAGACGCTCCTCGGGGCGCGTCTTGCTTGGGCCTCTCTCCTGGAGGCCCTCTGTCAGACCCAATGTTGACATGTGGCAAGACGCTCCTCCGAGCGCATCTTGCTTGGGCCTCTCTCCTGGAGGCGCTCAGTCAGACTGAGTAGTGACATGTTGCAAGACGCTCCTCGGGGCGCGTCTTGCTTGGGCCTCTCTCCTGGAGGCGCTCAGTCAGACTGAGTAGTGACATGTGGCCTGACGCTCCTCGGGGCGCGTGTTGCTTGGGCCTCTCTCCTGGAGGCGCTCAGTCTGACCAAGTGGTGACATGTGGCAAGACACTCTTCGGGGCGCGTCTTGCTTGGGCCTCTCTCCTGGAGGCCCTCTGTCATACCCAGTGTTGACATGTGTCAAGACGCTCCTCGGGGCGCGTCTTGCTTGGGCTTCTCTCCTGGAGGCCCTCAGTCAGACCCATTGTTGGCATGTGGCAAGACGCTCCTCGGGGCGCGTCTTGCTTGGGCCTCTCTCCTGGAGGCGCTCAGTCAGACCGAGTGCTGACATGTGGCAAGACGCTCCTCGGGGCGCGTCTTGCTTGGGCTTCTCTCCTGGAGGCGCTCAGAAAGACCCAGTGTTGACATGTGGCAAGACGCTCCTCCGGGCGCATCTTGCTTGGGCCTCTCTCCTGGAGACCCTCAGTCAGACCCATTGTTGACATGTGGCAAGACGCTCCTCGGGGCGCGTCTTGCTTGGGCCTCTCTCCTGGAGGCGCTCAGTCAGACTGAGTAGTGACATGTGGCCTGACGATCCTCGGGGCACGTCTTGCTTGGGCCTCTCTCCTGGAGGCGCTCAGTCAGACCCAGTGGTGACATGTGGCAAGACACTCCTCGGGGCGCGTCTTGCTTGGGCCTCTCTCGTGGAGGCCCTCTGTCAGACCCAGTGTTGACATGTGTCAAGACGCTCCTCGGGGCGCGTCTTGCTTGGGCTTCTCTCCTGGAGGCCCTGAGTCAGACCCATTGTTGACATGTGGCAAGACGCTCCTCGGGGCGCGTCTTGCTTGGGCTTCTCTCCTGGAGGCACTCAGACAGACCCAGTGTTGACATGTGACAAGACGCTCCTCGGGGCGCGTCTTGCTTGCGCCTCTCTCCTGGAGGCGCTCAGTCAGAACGAGAGGTGACATGTGGCAAGACGCTCCTCGGGGCGCGTCTTGCTTGGGCCTCTCTCCTGGAGGCGCTCAGTCAGACCGAGTAGTGACATGTGGCAAGACGCTCCTCGGGGCGCGTCTTGCTTGGGCCTCTCTCCTGGAGGCGCTCAGTCTGACCAAGTGGTGACATGTGGCAAGACACTCTTCGGGGCGCGTCTTGCTTGGGCCTCTCTCCTGGAGGCCCTCTGTCATACCCAGTGTTGACATGTGTCAAGACGCTCCTCGGGGCGCGTCTTGCTTGGGCTTCTCTCCTGGAGGCCCTCAGTCAGACCCATTGTTGGCATGTGGCAAGACGAGCCCCGAGGAGCGTCTTGCCACATGTCAGCACTGGGTCTGACTGAGCGCCTCCAGGAGAGAGGCCCCAGCAAGACGCGCCCCGAGGAGCGTCTTGCCTTAGGTCAGCACTCGGTCTGACTGAGCGCCTCCAGGAGAGAGGCCCAAGCAAGACGCGCCCCGAGGAGCGTCTTGCCACATGTCACTACTCGGTCTGACTGAGCGCCTCCAGGAGGGAGGTCCAAGCAAGACGCGCCCCGAGGAGCGTCTTGCCACATGTCACTACTCGGTCTGACTGAGCGCCTCCAGGAGAGAGGCACAAGCAAGACGTGCCCCGAGGAGCGTTTTGCCACATGTCAACAATGGGTCTGACTGAGGGCCTCCAGGAGAGAAGCCCAAGCAAGACGCGCCCAAAGGAGCGTCTTGCCACATGTCAACACTGGGTCTGACTGAGCGCCTCCAGGAGAGAGGCCCAAGCAAGACACGCCCCGAGGAGCGTCTTGACACATGTCAACACTGGGTCGGACTGAGGGCCTCCATGAGAGAAGCCCAAGCAAGACGCGCCCCGAGGAGAGTCTTGCCACATGTCAACACTCGGTCTGACAGAGGGCATTCAGGAGAGAGGCCAAAGCAATACGCGCCCCGAGGAGCGTCTTGCCACATGTCACCACTGGGTCTGAATGAGCGCCTCCAGGAGAGAGGCCCAACCAAGACGCGCCCCGAGGAGTGTCTTGCCACATGTCACTACTCAGTCTGACTGAGCGCCTCCAGGAGAGAGGCCCAAGCAAGATGCGCCCGGAGGAGCGTCTTGCCACATGTCAACACTGGGTCTGACAGAGGGCCTCCAGGAGAGAGGCGCAAGCAAGACGCGCCCCGAGGAGCGTCTTGTCACATGTCAACACTGGGTCTGTCTGAGTGCCTCCAGGAGAGAAGCCCAAGCAAGACGCGCCCCGAGGAGCGTCTTGCCACATGTCAACAATGGGTCTGACTCAGGGCCTCCAGGAGAGAAGCCCAAGCAAGACGCGCCCCGAGGAGCGTCTTGACACATGTCAACACTGGGTCTGACAGAGGGCCTCCACGAGAGAGGCCCAAGCAAGACGCGCCCCGAGGAGTGTCTTGCCACATGTCACCACTGGGTCTGACTGAGCGCCTCCAGGAGAGAGGCCCAAGCAAGACGTGCCCCGAGGATCGTCAGGCCACATGTCACTACTCAGTCTGACTGAGCGCCTCCAGGAGAGAGGCCCAAGCAAGACGCGCCCCGAGGAGCGTCTTGCCACATGTCAACAATGGGTCTGACTGAGGGTCTCCAGGAGAGAGGCCCAAGCAAGATGCGCCCGGAGGAGCGTCTTGCCACATGTCAACACTGGGTCTTTCTGAGCGCCTCCAGGAGAGAAGCCCAAGCAAGACGCGCCCCGAGGAGCGTCTTGCCACATGTCAGCACTCGGTCTGACTGAGCGCCTCCAGGAGAGAGGCCCAAGCAAGACGCGCCCCGAGGAACGTCTTGCCACATGTCAACAATGGGTCTGACTGAGGGCCTCCAGGAGAGAAGCCCAAGCAACACGCGGCCCGAGGAGCGTCTTGCCACATGTCAGCACTCGGTCTGACTGAGCGCCTCCAGGAGAGAGGCCCAAGCAAGACGCGCCCCGAGGAGCGTCTTGCCACATGCCAACAATGGGTCTGACTGAGGGCCTCCAGGAGAGAAGCCCAAGCAAGACGCGCCCCGAGGAGCGTCTTGACACATGTCAACACTGGGTATGACAGAGGGCCTCCAGGAGAGAGGCCCAAGCAAGACGCGCCCCGAAGAGTGTCTTGCCACATGTCACCACTTGGTCAGACTGAGCGCCTCCAGGAGAGAGGCCCAAGCAACACGCGCCCCGAGGAGCGTCAGGCCACATGTCACTACTCAGTCTGACTGAGCGCCTCCAGGAGAGAGGCCCAAGCAAGACGCGCCCCGAGGAGCGTCTTGCAACATGTCACTACTCAGTCTGACTGAGCGCCTCCAGGAGAGAGGCCCAAGCAAGATGCGCTCGGAGGAGCGTCTTGCCACATGTCAACATTGGGTCTGACAGAGGGCCTCCAGGAGAGAGGCCCAAGCAAGACGCGCCCCGAGGAGCGTCTTGCCACATGTCACCTCTGGTTCTGACTGAGCGCCTCCAGGAGAGAGGCCCAAGCAAGACGCGCCCCGAGGAGCGTCTTGTCACATGTCAACACTGGGTCTGTCTGAGCGCCTCCAGGAGAGAAGCCCAAGCAAGACGCGCCCCGAGGAGCGTCTTGCCACATGTCAACAATGGGTCTCACTGAGGGCCTCCAGGAGAGAAGCCCAAGCAAGACGCGCCCCGAGGAGCGTCTTGACACATGTCAACACTGGGTCTGACAGAGGGCCTCCACGAGAGAGGCCCAAGCAAGACGCGCCCCGAGGAGTGTCTTGCCACATGTCACCACTGGGTCTGACTGAGCGCCTCCTGGAGAGAGGCCCAAGCAAGACGTGCCCCAAGGATCGTCAGGCCACATGTCACTACTCAGTCTGACTGAGCGCCTCCAGGAGAGAGGCCCAAGCAAGACGAGCCCCGAGGAGCGTCTTGCCACATGTCAGCACTGGGTCTGACTGAGCGCCTCCAGGAGAGAGGCCCCAGCAAGACGCGCCCCGAGGAGCGTCTTGCCTTAGGTCAGCACTCGGTCTGACTGAGCGCCTCCAGGAGAGAGGCCCAAGCAAGACGCGCCCCGAGGAGCGTCTTGTCACATGTCAACACTGGGTCTGTCTGAGCGCCTCCAGGAGAGAAGCCCAAGCAAGACGCGCCCCGAGGAGCGTCTTGCCACATGTCAACAATGGGTCTCACTGAGGGCCTCCAGGAGAGAAGCCCAAGCAAGACGCGCCCCGAGGAGCGTCTTGACACATGTCAACACTGGGTCTGACAGAGGGCCTCCACGAGAGAGGCCCAAGCAAGACGCGCCCCGAGGAGTGTCTTGCCACATGTCACCACTGGGTCTGACTGAGCGCCTCCTGGAGAGAGGCCCAAGCAAGACGTGCCCCAAGGATCGTCAGGCCACATGTCACTACTCAGTCTGACTGAGCGCCTCCAGGAGAGAGGCCCAAGCAAGACGAGCCCCGAGGAGCGTCTTGCCACATGTCAGCACTGGGTCTGACTGAGCGCCTCCAGGAGAGAGGCCCCAGCAAGACGCGCCCCGAGGAGCGTCTTGCCTTAGGTCAGCACTCGGTCTGACTGAGCGCCTCCAGGAGAGAGGCCCAAGCAAGACGCGCCCCGAGGAGCGTCTTGCCACATGTCAACAATGGGTCTGACTGAGGGCCTCCAGGAGAGAGGCCCAAGCAAGATGCGCCCGGAGGAGCGTCTTGCCACATGTCAACACTGGGTCTGACAGAGGGCCTCCAGGAGAGAGGCCCAAGCAAGACGCGCCCCGAGGAGCGTCTTGCCACATGTCACCTCTGGTTCTGACTGAGCGCCTCCAGGAGAGAGGCCCAAGCAAGACGCGCCCCGAGGAGCGTCTTATCACATGTCAACACTGGGTCTTTCTGAGCGCCTCCAGGAGAGAAGCCCAAGCAAGACGCGCCCCGAGGAACGTCTTACCACATGTCAGCACTCGGTCTGACTGAGCGCCTCCAGGAGAGAGGCCCAAGCAAGACGCGCCCCGAGGAGCGTCTTGCCACATGCCAACAATGGGTCTGACTGAGGGCCTCCAGGAGAGAAGCCCAAGCAAGATGCGCCCCGAGGAGCGTCTTGACACATGTCAACACTGGGTATGACAGAGGGCCTGCAGGAGAGAGGCCCAAGCAAGACGCGCCCCGAGGAGTGTCTTGCCACGTGTCAACACTGGGTCTGATTGAGGGCCTTCTGGAGAGAGGCCCAAGCAAGACGCGCCCCGAGGAGCGTCTTGCCACATGTCAACAATGGTTCTTAATGAGGGCCTCCGGGAGAGAAGTCCAAGCAAGACGCGCCCCGAGGAGCGTCTTGCCACATGTCAGCACTCGGTCAGACTGAGTGCCTCCAGGAGAGAGGCCAAAGCAAGACGCCCCCCGAGGAGCGTCTTGACACATGTCAACACTGGGTCTGACAGAGGGCCTCCATGAGAGAGGCCCAAGCAAGATGCGCCCCGAGGAGCGTCTTGCCACATGTCACTACTCGGTCTTACTGAGCGCCTCAGGGAGAGAGGTCCAAGCAAGACGCGCCCCGAGGAGCGTCTTGCCACATGTCAACACTGGGTCTGACTGAGTGCCTCCATGAGAGAAGCCCCAGCAAGACGCGCCCCGAGGAGCGTCTTGCCACATGTCACTACTCGGTCTGTTTGAGCGCCTCCAGGAGAGAGGCCCAAGCAAGACGTGCTCCGAGGAGCGTCTTGCCACATGTCAACAATGGGTCTGACTGAGGGCCTCCAGGAGAGATGCCCAAGCAAGACGCGCCCCGAGGAGCGTCTTGACACATGTCAACACTGGGTCTGACAGAGGGCCTCCACGAGAGAGGCCCAAGCAAGACGCGCCCCGAGGAGCGTCTTGACCTCCCTCCTGGAGGCGCTCAGTCAGACCGAGTAGTGACATGTGGCAAGACGCTCCTCGGGGCGTGTCTTGCTTGGACCTCTCTCCTGGAGGCGCTCAGTCAGACCGAGTAGTGACATGTGGCAAGACGCTCCTCGGGGCGTGTCTTGCTTGGGCCTCTCTCCTGGAGGCGCTCAGTCAGAACTGGAAGATATGTTGCGTCATAAGCCTCTGATGGTTCACCAGGTGCACGGTCCACTCGAAATCCTAATGCTGTATTTGTAGTACATACACTAAGTCTTCTCTGTTGATGTCAGACTAGAGTTTTATTAGAGTTTTACTTTGCAACAATGGGATTCGAGCAATTGATGTGTATATTTTTAATAGTGCACAATGCTACTATTCCTAGGCTGAATGTATGACATGGCTCTTATGTATCATTATGTATTGTTTCCATTAAGTACTAATTTAAATAAAGTCCCTCTGTCCTCAGTGCTAGGTTGTGGGTTTAATACACATTATTATGATCAACCTGTTGAATAGTATAAGCCCCATACAATGTGACGGTCCGTGTGACGGACCGGTGTGTTACGACCCGACTAACGAAACGTACCAGGTGATAACATTGCATCTGCCCATTACAGCGGAGTGAGCGTTTCGCCACACTCCCAAACCAAGGTTAATAGTTGTAGCGCACGCCCTTTCGGACCTCGGTGCACGCGAAACACTGGTGTACACTCACAACATCACGCTCGAGACAGCTCAAGCGTTACGCGAAACAAAGGACGTGTTCAAATCCATAGAGAATATACGGTCTTTAGCATATGCGTATATAAAGTAGGTCGATGACATTTACAGACCCGGCGGCGTGGGCACCACAGTAGAACAACAAGGTGCTCTCAAGCGCACACAGATACTGGCCGCATTATCACTCGCGATGTCTATCCTGACATACCCGTTTCTGATTTCTATGTATATTAAATTATGACAAGAGCTACTTTAGGTGGTTACGATTACACTCTGACCACGTGCCTTAGTTTCTGCTAGTGACCTATAAATACATTTGCCCACTTGCTCTCACTACCATTAAAGCGGCTGTACCCACACGTACAACACCCAAGAAAAAAAATTGATCTCGCTGTCTGTACTGGGTGTACTCTCAGTAGTCGCAGTTGCTCAGGCCATGGTGGTACGCTCTAATAACGCCTCTGAGATACGTTCCATCACACCACCTCCTAGACTACTCGCGAAGGAGTATTCAACACCCCCTTTGTACGAAGACAACCATTATAACGAGCACAGCACAACGCTTGCCGCACGCGAAGACAACATGCAGGAGACAACGCTACCACCTGTCGTGAGAACAACGGATTCGAGTGACAACGATCGCGACTATGACGAGCACATTACAACACCCTCTGTGCACGAAGACCAGGTGCAGGAGACAACGCTACCACCTGTCGTGAGAAACAAGAGTTTGGTTAACAATGATCATCGTCGTGTCCCATTGTAAACGGGCGCGCCATCGCACACATCGTACATCTGTGTTAACCCACCTGTATGCGACAGACTTTGTGTGTTGCATGACATCGAGATGTATTGACGTCTGTGTCAATACAGGACTCTCTATAAGCCAGGAGCTGGACGCTAACGACCCGTGCATGCGCCACACAAAAGGTATCGTACATGTGTTAACCCACCTGTATGCGACAGACTTTGTGTGTTGCATGACATCGAGATGTATTGACGTCTGTGTCAATACAGGACTCTCTAAGCTGGGAGCTGGACGCTAACGACCCGTGCATGCGCCACACAAAAGGTAACTTGACTAACTACAAAACACATATTGTGATGTAGAAAGTTGGCTCGACTGTTTGAATCAGCTGCAGCTGCGGTTTACTCACGAAGTGAATCGCACGCTTGTTAGAAGTACATTCGGAGCACTTAAAAAATACATCGCTCTCATCGAGTTCCGTCTCAGCATTCACCGGCTGATGGGCAAGAGCGTGACATGGGATCGCCAGGAACTTACTTAAGGACTATCATCTCATTTGGCATTTACTCACGGACCCAAGAAACCAGTTCCGAAAAATGGTCGAGAATTATAAATTGTCTAATAGCAACTGGAAGATATGTTGCGTCATAAGCCTCTGATGGTTCACAAGGTGCACGGTCCACTCGAAATCCTAATGCTGTATTTGTAGTACATACACTAAGTCTTCTCTGTTGATGTCAGACTAGAGTTTTATTAGAGTTTTACTTTGCAACAATGGGATTCGAACAATTGATCTGTATATTTTTAATAATGCACAATGCTACTATTCCTAGGCTGAATGTATGACATGGCTCTTATGTATCATTATGTATCGTTTCCATTAAGTACTAATTTAAATAAAGTCCCTCTGTCCTCAGTGCTAGGTTGTGGGTTTAATACACATTATTATGATCAACCTGTTGAATAGTATAATAACAATATTCCTGTAAAAGTCATTTAGTAATGAACAACCTCAGTTCTGTGAAAGCACATCATGTCTCTGATGTGTACACTGCAGACCTGACCGGGGTTTGCACGCAAGGGCCTGTATGTGTGTGTGTGTGTGTGTGTGTGTGTGTGTGTGTGTGTGTGTGTGTGTGTGTGTATGTATGTGTGTGTGTGTGTGTGTGTGTGTGTGTGTGTGTGTGTGTGTGTGTGTGTGTGTGTGTGTGTGTGTGTGTGTGTGAAACAAATAAAGATAAATATAGCTAGTGTGGCCACGAGCGGTCGTGCAGGGTAGAGGCTGCGCGAAAACGCCTCTAAAACAAGCGCGTGCCCACGCCCGATCCGTGGAAGCACTTAGAACTAGCAAACGTACTAGCAGAAATCAACGATCGCACACGGGTCATTGAGTGTGTACAGGGTTCGTCTGCGTGTGTGGCATTGGGCAATCTAGCGGCAACCGAGTGGCCTGAAGGCGGAACCGGCCAACCCGTCGCCCTCACCATCGTTGTGCTTCGAGATGAACTATTGCTAAAGATGATCGTCCTCGTCAACCACGGCGCTACCAGAGTTACCACGACATGCGCCTTAAAAGCGTTCTCGTTTGGGTCAGCGCCACCAGAATTGAATCGGCAAGTCAGCGGATATTACACAACTCGTAACGAAGACCCTCTCCGCGACCTCGCGGCCAGTGTGCGCAGTGTACAGCAAATGACAAACGATGTTGCGAGCGATATATCGGAAAAACTTTGCACTGACGCGACGGTCGCCACTGCAGGTTGTGCGAGTCTCGCGCAAAGTGCCATATCAAACGTGCGCAAGCTAGTGACAAGCAACTTCACCAGATCCGTAGATTCTGCATACGCTCGGATACGAATGAAAGTATCGAGAGATAACACCGACACAAGTTGCGCGACGGCGCTGGCTGCAGTCGCTACAACACTGGATTTATTAATCAACGTAATTGTGATCGTAATGGCGTTTCGAGTGTGCACCAGAAACTACAACCAGTACTACAGAAAACTGGCATGAGGGTCGCGGTCTAACGTTATGTTGGTGTCTCGCATCGACCGTCGACGGCCGTTTGCCAGCGGCTGAAAATGACAGTTGACGAAATGGATAGTCGATAGTGCACTCTCGCAAGTTCCAACCGCACCATCTCAGGAGACAGACCACAGAGTGATATTAGCGGAGGGTAGATAGAAAATGCGCAAACCGCCGCAACCGCCCATATACATACTATACGAGTTCAACATAGAGTGGAGTAAGAAGTTACTACCGATTGTATTTCCAACGTGCAAGCAGCTGGTGTTTGACGCTTTACTTGAGTATCACAGAGGTTGCGATGTCCTGTGTTCCACGAGCGCATGGAAACAAGTGAACAAACTTCTACGGACCGTACTGTTGGGGTATGAGCGAGCTGTAAAATCAATACACTCTAGACACGCGGACTTTGCCGCGTTACTGGACACGCATATCGCCACAAAAAAACCGGGTCAAGTGTTCGGGGCGTCACCGCGCTCGACTATACACGTCTTGGCCTACCACGAGTACATGAGCCCACAGATCCTAAGCGAGGTCGAAGCCGTTGTGTCTACCCAACGCAAATTCAGCACAGCCGTGCGCGCTAAGACAAGTCCCTCTAGACTGCTGGAAATTTTGGAAACGTGGAAGGCTGGCGTGTACGCGCTTTCTACACATCTCAACGGTATGATCGCGATACTCTCGGCCGCACAACAACTAATGGTCATGTGTTCGGAAGGTCTGATCAGGTCTGACATGACCGGTTGTCAATCGACGTCGAGCGTGCACTCACACACGGATATCCTGGCGTACAGTAAAGCGGCGTCGACCTCTAAGCTCACGTTGATCGCCGATGTTTCGAAGGGCAATCGAGTGTGTTGGCTGACGAAAGCTATGGTGACCGACGGTCGCGTCGACTACAATGTGCCTCATTGCGACTGGAGAGGCGTATGTGATCCTTTGCAAATCGATAACACCACCGCGGTCGAGTGCGAAGTCACGGTCGGCGGCGTGTTGTCCTTACTGTGCCCCATACAATGTGACGGTCCGTGTGACGGACCGGTGTGTTACGACCCGACTAACGAAACGTACCAGGTGATAACATTGCATCCGCCCATTACAGCGGAGCGAGCGTTTCGCCACACTCCCAAACCAAGGTTAATAGTTGTAACGCACGCCCTTTCGGACCTCGGTGCACGTGAAACACTGGCGTACACTCACAACATCACGCTCGAGACAGCTCAAGCGTTACGCGAAACAAAGGACGTGTTCAAATCCATAGAGAATATACGGTCTTTAGCGTATGCGTATATAAAGGAGGTCGATGACATTTACAGACCTGGCGGCGTGGGCACCACAGTAGAACAACAAGGTGCTCTCAAGCGCACACAGATACTGGCCGCATTATCACTCGCGATGTCTATCCTGACATGCCCGTTTCTGATTTCTATGTATATTAAATTATGACAAGAGCTACGGTGGTTACGATTACACTCTGACCACGTGCCTTAGTTTCTGCTAGTGACCTATAAATACATTTGCCCACTTGCTCTCACTGCCATTAAAGCGGCTGTACCCACACGTACAAAAAAGATCTCGCTGTCTGTACTGGGTGTACTCTCAGTAGTCGCAGTTGCTCAGGCCATGGTGGTACGCTCACATAACGCCTCTGAGATACGTCCCATCACACCACCTCCTACACTACTCGCGAAGGAGTATTCAACACCCCCTTTGTTCGAAGACAACCATTATAACGAGCACAGCACAACGCTTGCCGCACGCGAAGACAACATGCAGGAGACAACGCTACCACCTGTCGTGAGAACAACGGATTCGAGTGACAACGATCGCGACTATGACGAGCACATTACAGCACCCTCTGTGCACGAAGACGAGGTGCAGGAGACAACGCTACCACCTGTCGTGAGAAACAAGAGTTTGGTTAACAATGATCATCGTCGTGTCCCATTGTAAACTGGGCGTGCCATCGCACACATCGTACATGTGTGTTAACCCACCTGTATGCGACAGACTTTGTGTGTTGCATGACATCGAGATGTATTGACGTCTGTGTCAATACAGGACTCTCTATAAGCCGGGAGCTGGACGCTAACGACCCGTGCATGCGCCACACAAAAGGTATCGTACATGTGTTAACCCACCTGTATGCGACAGACTTTGTGTGTTGCATGACATCGAGATGTATTGACGTCTGTGTCAATACAGGACTCTCTAAGCTGGGAGCTGGATGCTAACAACCCGTGCATGCGCCACACAAAAGGTATCGTACATGTGTTAACCCACCTGTATGTGACAGACTTTGTGTGTTGCATGACATCGAGATGTATTGACGTCTGTGTCAATACAGGACTCTCTAAGCTGGGAGCTGGACGATAACGACCCGTGCATGCGCCACACAAAAGGTAACTCGACTAACTACAAAACGCATATTGTGATGTAGAAAGTTGGCTCGACTGTTTGAATCAGCTGCAGCTGCAGTTTACTCACAAAGTGAATCGCACGCTTGTTAGAAGTACATTCGGAGCACTTAAAAAATACATCGCTCTCATCGAGTTCCGTCTCAGCGTTCACCGGCTGATGGGCAAGAGCGTGACATGGGATCGCCAGGAACTTACTTAAGGACTATCATCTCATTTGGCATTTACTCACGGACCCAAGAAAACAGTTCCGAAAAATGGTCGAGAATTATAACTTGTCTAATAGCAACTGGAAGATATGTTGCGTCATAAGCCTCTGATGGTTCACAAGGTGCACGGTCCACTCGAAATCCTAATGCTGTATTTGTAGTACATACACTAAGTCTTCTCTGTTGATGTCAGACTAGAGTTTTATTAGAGTTTTACTTTGCAACAATGGGATTCGAGCAATTGATGTGTATATTTTTAATAGTGCACAATGCTACTATTCCTAGGCTGAATGTACGACATGGCTCTTATGTATCATTATGTATCGTTTCCATTAAGTACAAATTTAAATAAAGTCCCTCTGTCCTCAGTGCTAGGTTGTGGGTTTAATACACATTATTATGATCAACCTGTTGAACAGTATAATAACAATATTCCTGTAAAAGTCATTTAGTAATGAACAACCTCAGTTCTGTGAAAGAACATCATGTCTCTGATGTGTACACTGCAGGCCTGACCGGGGTTTGCACGCAAGGGCCTGTGTG
Organism: Nothobranchius furzeri; assembly: GCF_043380555.1. Lineage (NCBI taxonomy): Eukaryota > Metazoa > Chordata > Actinopteri > Cyprinodontiformes > Nothobranchiidae > Nothobranchius > Nothobranchius furzeri. The sequence continues at coordinate 1,547,011 of NC_091741.1, forward strand.
TGTGTGTGTGTGTGTGTGTGTGTGTGTGTGTGTGTGTGTGTGTGTGTGTGTGTGTGTGTGTGTGTGTGTGTGTGTGTGTGTGTGTGTGTGTGTGTGAAACAAATAAAGATAAATATAGCTAGTGCGGCCACGAGCGGTCGTGCAGGGTAGAGGCTGCACGAAAACGCCTCTAAAAACAAGCGCGTGCCCACGCCCGATCCGTGGAAGCACGTAGACCTAGCAAACGTACTAGCAGAAATCAACGATCGCACACGGGTCATTGAGTGTGTACAGGGTTCGTCTGCGTGTGTGGCATTGGGCAATCTAGCGGCAACCGTGTGGCCTGAAGGCGGAACCGGCCAACCCGTCGCCCTCACCATCGTTGCGCTTCGAGATGAACTATTGCTAAAGATGATCGTCCTCATCAACCACGGCGCTACCAGAGTAGCTCGTAACGAAGACCCTCTCCGCGACCTCGCGGCCAGTGTGCGCAGTGTACAGCAAATGACAAACGATGTTGCGAGCGATATATTGGAAAAACTTTGCACTGACGCGACGATCGCCACTGCAGGTTGTGCGAGTCTCGCGCAAAGTGCCATATCAAACGTGCGCAAGCTAGTGACAAGCAACTTCACCAGATCCGTAGATTCTGCATACGCTCGGATACGAATGAAAGTATCGAGAGATAACACCGACACAAGTTGCGCGACGGCGCTGACAGGAGTCGCTACAACACTGGATTTATTAATCAACGTAATTGTGATCGTAATGGCGTTTCGAGTGTGCACCAGAAACTACAACCAGTACTACAGAAAACTGGCATGAGGGTCGCGGTTTAACGTTATGTTGGTGTCTCGCATCGACCGTCGACGGCCGTTTGCCAGCGGCTGAAAATGGCAGTTGACGAAATGGAAACGCCGACCGTCGATAGTGCACTCTCGCAAGTTCCAACCGCACCATCTCAGGAGACAGACCACAGAGTCATATTAGCGGAGGGTAGATAGAAAATGCGCAAACCGCCGCAACCGCCCATATACATACTATACGAGTTCAACATAGAGTGGAGTAAGAAGTTACTACCGATTGTATTTCCAACGTGCAAGCAGCTGGTGTTTGACGCTTTACTTGAGTATCACAGAGGTTGCGATGTCCTGTGTTCCACGAGCGCATGGAAACAAGTGAAAGAACTTCTACGGACCGTACTGTTGGGGTATGAGCGAGCTGTAAAATCAATACACGCTGGACACGCGGACTTTGCCGAGTTACTGGACACGCATATCGCCACAACAAAACCGGGTCAAGTGTTCGGGGCGTCACCGCGCTCGACTATACACGTCTTGGCCTACCACGAGTACATGAGCCCACAGATCCTAAGCGAGGTAGAAGCCGTTGTGTCTACCCAACGCAAATTCAGCACAGCCGTGCGCGCTAAGACAAGTCCCTCTAGACTGCTGGAAATTTTGGAAACGTGGAAGGCTGGCGTGTACGCGCTTTCTACACATCTCAACGGTATGATCGCGATACTCTCGGCCGCACAACAACTAATGGTCATGTGTTCGGAAGGTCTGATCAGGTCTGACATGACCGGTTGTCAATCGACGTCGAGCGTGCACTCACACACGGATATCCTGGCGTATAGTAAAGCGACGTCGACCTCTAAGCTCACGTTGATCGCCGATGTTTCGAAGGGCAATCGAGTGTGTTGGCTGATGAAAGCTATGGTGACCGACGGTCGCGTCGACTACAATGTGCCTCATTGCGACTGGAGAGGCGTATGTGATCCTTTGCAAATCGATAACACCACCGCGGTCGAGTGCGAAGTCACGGTCGGCGGCGTGTTGTCCTTACTGTGCCCCATACAATGTGACGGTCCGTTTCACGGACCGGTGTGTTACGACCCGACTAACGAAACGTACCAGGTGATAACATTGCATCCGCCCATTACAGCGGAGCGAGCGTTTTGCCACACTCCCAAACCAAGGTTAATAGTTGTAGCGCACGCCCTTTCGGACCTCGGTGCACGTGAAAAACTGGCGTACACTCACAACATCACGCTCGAGACAGCTCAAGCGTTACGCGAAACAAAGGACGTGTTCAAATCCATAGAGAATATACGGTCTTTAGCGTATGCGTATATAAAGGAGGTCGATGACATTTACAGACCTGGCGGCGTGGGCACCACAGTAGAACAACAAGGTGCTCTCGTTTCTGATTTCTATGTATATTAAATTATGACAAGAGCTACGGTGGTTACGATTACACTCTGACCACGTGCCTTAGTTTCTGCTAGTGACCTATAAATACATTTGCCCACTTGCTCTCACTGCCATTAAAGCGGCTGTACCCACACGTACAACACCCAAGAAAAAAAAAGATCTCGCTGTCTGTACTGGGTGTACTCTCAGTAGTCGCAGTTGCTCAGGCCATGGTGGTACGCTCACATAACGCCTCTGAGATACGTCCCATCACACCACCTCCTACACTACTCGCGAAGGAGTATTCAACACCCCCTTTGTTCGAAGACAACCATTATAACTAGCACAGCACAACGCTTGCCGCACGCGAAGACAACATGCAGGAGACAACGCTACCACCTGTCGTGAGAACAACGGATTCGAGTGACAACGATCGCGACTATGACGAGCACATTACAGCACCCTCTGTGCACGAAGACCAGGTGCAGGAGACAACGCTACCACCTGTCGTGAGAAACAAGAGTTTGGTTAACAATGATCATCGTCGTGTCCCATTGTAAACTGGGCGTGCCATCGCACACATCGTACATGTGTGTTAACCCACCTGTATGCGACAGACTTTGTGTGTTGCATGACATCGAGATGTATTGACGTCTGTGTCAATACAGGACTCTCTATAAGCCGGGAGCTGGACGCTAACGACCCGTGCATGCGCCACACAAAAGGTATCGTACATGTGTTAACCCACCTGTATGCGACAGACTTTGTGTGTTGCATGACATCGAGATGTATTGACGTCTGTGTCAATACAGGACTCTCTAAGCTGGGAGCTGGACGCTAACAACAGCATGTGAACGAACTTCTACGGACCGTACTGTTGGGGTATGAGCGAGCTGTAAAATCAATACACGCTAGACACGCGGACTTTGCCGCGTTACTGGACACGCATATCGCCACAAAAAAACCGGGTCAAGTGTTCGGGGCGTCACCAGGAGAGAGGCCCAAGCAAGACGCGCCCGGAGGAGGTCAAGACGCTCCTCGGGGCGCGTCTTGCTTGGGCCTCTCTCGTGGAGGCCCTCTGTCAGACCCAGTGTTGACATGTGTCAAGACGCTCCTCGGGGCGCGTCTTGCTTGGGCATCTCTCCTGGAGGCCCTCAGTCAGACCCATTGTTGACATGTGGCAAGACGCTCCTCGGAGCACGTCTTGCTTGGGCCTCTCTCCTGGAGGCGCTCAAACAGACCGAGTAGTGACATGTGGCAAGACGCTCCTCGGGGCGCGTCTTGCTGGGGCTTCTCTCATGGAGGCACTCAGTCAGACCCAGTGTTGACATGTGGCAAGACGCTCCTCGGGGCGCGTCTTGCTTGGACCTCTCTCCCTGAGGCGCTCAGTAAGACCGAGTAGTGACATGTGGAAAGACGCTCCTCGGGGCGCGTCTTGCTTGGACCTCTCTCCCTGAGGCGCTCAGTAAGACCAAGTAGTGACATGTGGCAAGACGCTCCTCGGGGCGCATCTTGCTTGGGCCTCTCTCATGGAGGCCCTCTGTCAGACCCAGTGTTGACATGTGTCAAGACGCTCCTCGGGGGGCGTCTTGCTTTGGCCTCTCTCCTGGAGGCACTCAGTCTGACCGAGTGCTGACATGTGGCAAGACGCTCCTCGGGGCGCGTCTTGCTTGGACTTCTCTCCCGGAGGCCCTCATTAAGAACCATTGTTGACATGTGGCAAGACGCTCCTCGGGGCGCGTCTTGCTTGGGCCTCTCTCCAGAAGGCCCTCAATCAGACCCAGTGTTGACACGTGGCAAGACACTCCTCGGGGCGCGTCTTGCTTGGGCCTCTCTCCTGCAGGCCCTCTGTCATACCCAGTGTTGACATGTGTCAAGACGCTCCTCGGGGCGCATCTTGCTTGGGCTTCTCTCCTGGAGGCCCTCAGTCAGACCCATTGTTGGCATGTGGCAAGACGCTCCTCGGGGCGCGTCTTGCTTGGGCCTCTCTCCTGGAGGCGCTCAGTCAGACCGAGTGCTGACATGTGGTAAGACGTTCCTCGGGGCGCGTCTTGCTTGGGCTTCTCTCCTGGAGGCGCTCAGAAAGACCCAGTGTTGACATGTGATAAGACGCTCCTCGGGGCGCGTCTTGCTTGGGCCTCTCTCCTGGAGGCGCTCAGTCAGAACCAGAGGTGACATGTGGCAAGACGCTCCTCGGGGCGCGTCTTGCTTGGGCCTCTCTCCTGGAGGCCCTCTGTCAGACCCAGTGTTGATATGTGGCAAGACGCTCCTCCGGGCGCATCTTGCTTGGGCCTCTCTCCTGGAGGCCCTCAGTCAGACCCATTGTTGACATGTGGCAAGACGCTCCTCGGGGCGCGTCTTGCTTGGGCCTCTCTCCTGGAGGCGCTCAGTCAGACCGAGTGCTGACCTAAGGCAAGACGCTCCTCGGGGCGCGTCTTGCTGGGGCCTCTCTCCTGGAGGCGCTCAGTCAGACCCAGTGCTGACATGTGGCAAGACGCTCCTCGGGGCTCGTCTTGCTTGGGCCTCTCTCCTGGAGGCGCTCAGTCAGACCCAGTGGTGACATGTGGCAAGACACTCCTCGGGGCGCGTCTTGCTTGGGCCTCTCTCGTGGAGGCCCTCTGTCAGACCCAGTGTTGACATGTGTCAAGACGCTCCTCGGGGCGCGTCTTGCTTGGGCTTCTCTCCTGGAGGCCCTCAGTGAGACCCATTGTTGACATGTGGCAAGACGCTCCTCGGGGCGCGTCCTGCTTGGGCTTCTCTCCTGGAGGCGCTCAGACAGACCCAGTGTTGACATGTGACAAGACGCTCCTCGGGGCGCGTCTTGCTTGGGCCTCTCTCCTGGAGGCGCTCAGTCAGAACCAGAGGTGACATGTGGCAAGACGCTCCTCGGGGCGCGTCTTGCTTGGGCCTCTCTCCTGGAGGCCCTCTGTCAGACCCAATGTTGACATGTGGCAAGACGCTCCTCCGAGCGCATCTTGCTTGGGCCTCTCTCCTGGAGGCGCTCAGTCAGACTGAGTAGTGACATGTTGCAAGACGCTCCTCGGGGCGCGTCTTGCTTGGGCCTCTCTCCTGGAGGCGCTCAGTCAGACTGAGTAGTGACATGTGGCCTGACGCTCCTCGGGGCGCGTGTTGCTTGGGCCTCTCTCCTGGAGGCGCTCAGTCTGACCAAGTGGTGACATGTGGCAAGACACTCTTCGGGGCGCGTCTTGCTTGGGCCTCTCTCCTGGAGGCCCTCTGTCATACCCAGTGTTGACATGTGTCAAGACGCTCCTCGGGGCGCGTCTTGCTTGGGCTTCTCTCCTGGAGGCCCTCAGTCAGACCCATTGTTGGCATGTGGCAAGACGCTCCTCGGGGCGCGTCTTGCTTGGGCCTCTCTCCTGGAGGCGCTCAGTCAGACCGAGTGCTGACATGTGGCAAGACGCTCCTCGGGCCGCGTGTTGCTTGGGCTTCTCTCCTGGAGGCCCTCAGTCAGACCCATTGTTGACATGTGGCAAGACGTTCTTCGGGGCGCGTCTTGCTTGGGCCTCTCTCCTGGAGGCGCTCAGTCAGACCGAGTGCTGACATGTGGCAAGACGCTCCTCGGGGCGCGTCTTGCTTGGGCTTCTCTCCTGGAGGCGCTCAGAAAGACCCAGTGTTGACATGTGGCAAGACGCTCCTCCGGGCGCATCTTGCTTGGGCCTCTCTCCTGGAGGCCCTCAGTCAGACCCATTGTTGACATGTGGCAAGACGCTCCTCGGGGCGCGTCTTGCTTGGGCCTCTCTCCTGGAGGCGCTCAGTCAGACTGAGTAGTGACATGTGGCCTGACGATCCTCGGGGCACGTCTTGCTTGGGCCTCTCTCCTGGAGGCGCTCAGTCAGACCCAGTGGTGACATGTGGCAAGACACTCCTCGGGGCGCGTCTTGCTTGGGCCTCTCTCGTGGAGGCCCTCTGTCAGACCCAGTGTTGACATGTGTCAAGACGCTCCTCGGGGCGCGTCTTGCTTGGGCTTCTCTCCTGGAGGCCCTGAGTCAGACCCATTGTTGACATGTGGCAAGACGCTCCTCGGGGCGCGTCTTGCTTGGGCTTCTCTCCTGGAGGCACTCAGACAGACCCAGTGATGACATGTGACAAGACGCTCCTCGGGGCGCGTCTTGCTTGCGCCTCTCTCCTGGAGGCGCTCAGTCAGAACGAGAGGTGACATGTGGCAAGACGCTCCTCGGGGCGCGTCTTGCTTGGGCCTCTCTCCTGGAGGCCCTCTGTCAGACCCAGTGTTGACATGTGGCAAGACGCTCCTCCGGGCGCATCTTGCTTGGGCCTCTCTCCTGGAGGCGCTCAGTCAGACTGAGTAGTGACATGTGGCAAGACACTCCTCGGGGCGCGTCTTGGTTGGGCCTCTCTCCTGGAGGCGCTCATTCAGACCCAGTGGTGACATGTGGCAAGACGCTCCTCGGGGCGCGTATTGCTTTGGCCTCTCTCCTGAATGCCCTCTGTCAGACCGAGTGTTGACATGTGGCAAGACTCTCCTCGGGGCGCGTCTTGCTTGGGCTTCTCTCATGGAGGCCCTCAGTCCGACCCAGTGTTGACATGTGTCAAGACGCTCCTCGGGGCGTGTCTTGCTTGGGCCTCTCTCCTGGAGGCGCTCAGTCAGACCCAGTGTTGACATGTGGCAAGACGCTCCTTTGGGCGCGTCTTGCTTGGGCTTCTCTCCTGGAGGCCCTCAGTCAGACCCATTGTTGACATGTGGCAAAACGCTCCTCGGGGCACGTCTTGCTTGTGCCTCTCTCCTGGAGGCGCTCAGTCAGACCGAGTAGTGACATGTGGCAAGACGCTCCTCGGGGCGCGTCTTGCTTGGACCTCCCTCCTGGAGGCGCTCAGTCAGACCGAGTAGTGACATGTGGCAAGACGCTCCTCGGGGCGCGTCTTGCTTGGGCCTCTCTCCTGGAGGCGCTCAGTCAGACCGAGTGCTGACATAAGGCAAGACGCTCCTCGGGGCGCGTCTTGCTGGGGCCTCTCTCCAGGAGGTGGTCAATCAGACCCAGTGGTGACACGTGGCAAGACGCTCCTCTGGGCGCGTCTTGCTTGGGCCTCTCTCCTGGAGGAGCTCAGTCAGACCCAGTGGTGACACGTGGCAAGACGCTCCTCGGGGCGCGTCTTGCTTGGGCCTCTCTCCTGGAGGCGCTCAGTCAGACACAGTGTTGACATGTGGCAAGACACTCCTCGGGGCGCGTCTTGCCTGGGCCTCTCTCCTGGATGCCCTCTGTCAGACCCAGTGTTGACATGTGGCAAGACTCTCCTCGGGGCGCGTCTTGCTTGGGCTTCTCTCATGGAGGCCCTCAGTCAGACCCAGTGTTGACATGTGTCAAGACGCTCCTCGGGCCGTGTCTTGCTTGGGCCTCTCTCCTGGAAGCGCTCAGTCAGACCCAGTGTTGACATGTGGCAAGACGCTCCTCGGGGCGCTTCTTGCTTGGGCTTCTCTCCTGGAGGCCCTCAGTCAGACCCATTGTTGACATGTGGCAAGACGCTCCGCGGGGCACGTCTTGCTTGGGCCTCTCTCCTGGAGGCGCTCAGTCAGACCGAGTAGTGACATGTGGCAAGACGCTCCTCGGGGCGCGTCTTGCTGGGGCTTCTCTCATGGAGGCACTCAGTCAGACCCAGTGTTGACATGTGGCAAGACGCTCCTCGGGGCGCGTGTTGCTTGGACCTCTCTCCTGGAGGCGCTCAGTCAGACCCAGTGTTGACATGTGGCAAGACACTCCTCGGGGCGCGTCTTGCCTGGGCTTCTCTCATGGAGGCCCACAGTAAGACCCATTGTTGACATGTGGAAAGAAGGTCCTCGGGGCGCGTCTTGCTTTGGCTTCTCTCCTGGAGGCCCTCAGTCAGACCCATTGTTGACATGTGGCAAGACGCTCCTCGGGGCGCGTCTTGCTGGGGCTTCTCTCATGGAGGCACTCAGTCAGACCCAGTGTTGACATGTGGCAAGACGCTCCTCGGGGCGCGTGTTGCTTGGACCTCTCTCCTGGAGGCGCTCAGTCAGACCGAGTAGTGACATGTGGCAAGACGCTCCTCGGGGCGCGTCTTGCCGGGGCCTCTCTCCTGGAGGCGCTCAGTCAGACCCAGTGTTGACATGTGTCAAGACGCTCCTCGGGGGTTTCTTGCTAGCGCCTCTCTCCTGGAGGCGCTCAGTCAGACCCAGAGGCGACATGTGGCAAGACGCTCCTCGGGCCTCTCTCCTGGAGGCGCTCAGTCAGACCCAGTGTTGACATGTGGCAAGACGTTCCTCGGGGCGCGTCTTGCTTGGGCCTCTCGCCTGGAGGCGCTCAGTCAGACCGAGTGCTGACATGTTGCAAGACGCTCCTCCGGGCGCGTCTTGCTTGGGCCTCTCTCCTGGAGGCGCTCAGTCAGACCCAGTGTTGACATGTGGCAAGACGCTCCTCGGGGCGCGTCGTGCTTGGGCCTCTCTCCTGGAGGCGCTCAGTCAGACCGAGTGCTGACATGTGGCAAGAACATCCTCGGGGCGCATCTTGCTTGGGCTTCTCTCCTGGAGGCCCTCAGTCAGACCCAGTGTTGACATGTGGCAAGACGCTCCTCGGGGCGCGTCTTATTTGGGCCTCTCTCCTGGGGGCCCTCAGTCAGACCCAGTGTTGACATGTGGCAAGACGCTCCTCGGGGCGCGTCTTGCTTGGGCTTCTCTCCTGGAGGCCCTCAGTCAGACCCATTGTTGACATGTGGGAAGACGTTCCTCGGGGCACGTCTTGCTTGGGCCTCTCTCCTGGAGGTGCTCAGTCAGACCGAGTAGTGACATGTGACAAGACGCTCCTCGGGGCGCGTCTTGCTTGGACCTCCCTCCTGGAGGCGCTCAGTCAGACCGAGTAGTGACATGTGGCAAGACGCTCCTCGGGGCGTGTCTTGCTTGGACCTCTCTCCTGGAGGCGCTCAGTTAGACCGAGTAGTGACATGTGGCAAGACGCTCCTCGGGGCGGGTCTTGCTTGGGCCTCTCTCCTGGAGGCGCTCAGTCAGAACTGGAAGATATGTTGCGTCATAAGCCTCTGATGGTTCACCAGGTGCACGGTCCACTCGAAATCCTGATGCTGTATTTGTAGTACATACACTAAGTCTTCTCTGTTGATGTCAGACTAGAGTTTTATTAGAGTTTTACTTTGCAACAATGGGATTCGAGCAATTGATGTGTATATTTTTAATAGTGCACAATGCTACTATTCCTAGGCTGAATGTATGACATGGCTCTTGTGTATCATTATGTATCGTTTCCATTAAGTACTAATTTAAATAAAGTCCCTCTGTCCTCAGTGCTAGGTTGTGGGTTTAATACACATTATTATGATCAACCTGTTGAATAGTATAATAACAATATTCCTGTAAAAGTCATTTAGTAATGAACAACCTCAGTTCTGTGAAAGAACATCATGTCTCTGATGTGTACACTGCAGGCCTGACCGGTCTTGCTGGGGCCTCTCTCCTGGAGGCGCTCAATCAGACCCAGTGGTGACACGTGGCAAGACGCTCCTCGGGGCGCGTCTTGCTTGGGCCTCTCTCCTGGAGGCGCTCAGTCAGACCAAGTGGTGACACGTGGCAAGAAGCTCCTCGGGGCGCGTCTTGCTTGGGCCTCTCTCCTGGAGGCGCTCAGTCAGACCCAGTGTTGACATGTGGAAAGACACTCCTCGGGGCGCGTCTTGCTTGGGCCTCTCTCATGGAGGCCCTCTGTCAGACCCAGTGTTGACATGTGTCAAGACGCTCCTCGGGGCGCGTCTTGCTTTGGCTTCTCTCGTGGAGGCGCTCAGTCAGACCGAGTGCTGACATGTGGCAAGAAGCTCCTCGGGGCGCGTCTTGCTTGGGCTTCTCTCCTGGAGGCCCTCAGTAAGACCCATTGTTGACATGTGGCAAGACGCTCCTCGTGGTGCGTCTTGCTTGGGCCTCTCTCCAGAAGGCCCTCAATCAGACCCAGTGTTGACACGTGGCAAGACGCTTCTCGGGGCGCGTCTTGCTTGGGCCTCTCTCCTGGAGGGGCTCAGTCAGACTGAGTAGTGACATGTGGCCTGACGCTCCTCGGGGCGCGTCTTGCCTGGGCCTCTCTCCTGGAGGCGCTCAGTCAGACCCAGTGGTGACATGTGGCAAGACACTCCTCGGGGCGCGTCTTTCTTGGGCCCCTCTCCTGGAGGCCCTCTGTCAGACCCAGTGTTGACATGTGTCAAGACGCTCCACGGGGCGCGTCTTGCTTGGGCTTCTCTCCTGGAGGCCCTCAGTCAGACCCATTGTTGACATGTGGCAAGACGCTCCTCGGGGCGCGTCTTGCTTGGGCCTCTCTCCTGGAGGCGCTCAGTCAGAACCAGAGGTGACATGTGGCAAGACGCTCCTCGGGGCGCGTCTTGCTTGGGCCTCTCTCCTGGAGGCCCTCTGTCAGACCCAGTGTTGACATGTGGCAAGACGCTCCTCCGGGCGCATCTTGCTTGGGCCTCTCTCCTGGAGGCCCTCAGTAAGACCCATTGTTGACATGTGGCAAGACGCTCCTCGGGGCGCGTATTGCTTGGGCCTCTCTCCAGAAGGCCCTCAATAAGACCCAGTGTTGACATGTGGCAAGACGCTCCACGGGGCGCGTCTTGCTTGGGCTTCTCTCCTGGAGGCCCTCAGTCAGACCCATTGTTGACATGTGGCAAGACGCTCCTCGGGGCGCGTCTTGCTTGGGCCTCTCTCCTGGAGGCGCTCAGTCAGACCCAGTGTTGACATTTGGCAAGACGCTCCACGGGGCGCGTCTTGCTTGGGCTTCTCTCCTGGAGGCCCTCAGTCAGACCCATTGTTGACATGTGGCAAGACGCTCCTCGGGGCACGTCTTGCTTGGGCCTCTCTCCTGGAGGCGCTCAGTCAGACCGAGTAGTGACATGTGGCAAGAGGCTCCTCGGGGCGCGTCTTGCTTGGGCCTCTCTCATGGAGGCCCTCTGTCAGACCCAGTGTTGACATGTGGCAAGACGCTCCTCGGGGCGCGTCTTGCTTGGGCCTCTCTCCAGAAGGCCCTCAATCAGACCCAGTGTTGACATGAGGCAAGACGCTCCTCGGGGCGCGTCTTGCTTGAGCTTCTCTCATGGAGGCCCTCTGTCAGACCCAGTGTTGACATGTGTCAAGACGCTCCACGGGGCGCGTCTTGCTTGGGCTTCTCTCCTGGAGGCCCTCAGTCAGACCCATTGTTGACATGTGGCAAGACGCTCCTCGGGGCGCGTCTTGCTTGGACCTCTCTCCTGGAGGCGCTCAGTCAGAACCAGAGGTGACATGTGGCAAGACGCTCCTCGGGGCGCGTCTTGCTTGGGCCTCTCTCCTGGAGGCCCTCTGTCAGACCCAGTGTTGACATGTGGCAAGACGCTCCTCCGGGCGCATCTTGCTTGGGCCTCTCTCCTGGAGGCCCTCAGTAAGACCCATTGTTGACATGTGGCAAGACGCTCCTCGGGGCGCGTATTGCTTGGGCGTCTCTCCAGAAGGCCCTCAATAAGACCCAGTGTTTACATGTGGCAAGACGCTCCTCGGGGCGCGTCTTGCTTGGGCCTCTCTCATGGAGGCCCTCTGTCAGACCCAGTGTTGACAAGTGGCAAGACGCTCCTCGGGGCGCGTCTTGCTTGGGCCTCTCTCCTGGAGGCGCTCAGTCAGAACCAGAGGTGACATGTGGCAAGACGCTCCTCGGGGTGCGTCTTGCTTGGGCCTCTCTCCTGGAGGCCCTCTGTCAGACCCAGTGTTGACATGTGGCAAAACGCTCCTCCGGGCGCATCTTGCTTGGGCCTCTCTCCTGGAGGCCCTCAGTAAGACCCATTGTATACATGTGGCAAGACGCTCCTCGGGGCGCGTCTTGCTTGGGCTTCTCTCATGGAGGCCCTCAGTCAGACCCAGTGTTGACATGTGTCAAGACGCTCCTCGGGGCGTGTCTTGCTTGGGCCTCTCTCCTGGAGGCGCTCAAACAGACCGAGTAGTGACATGTGGCAAGACGCTCCTCGGGGCGCGTCTTGCTGGGGCTTCTCTCATGGAGGCACTCAGTCAGATCCAGTGTTGACATGTGGCAAGACGCTCCTCGGGGCGCGTCTTGCTTGGACCTCTCTCCCTGAGGCGCTCAGTCAGACCGAGTAGTGACATGTGGCAAGACGCTCCTCGGGGCGCGTCTTGCTTGGACCTCTCTCCCTGAGGCGCTCAGTCAGACCCAGTGTTGACATTTGGCAAGACACTCCTCGGGGCGCGTCTTGCTTGGGCCTCTCTCATGGAGGCCCTCTGTCAGACCCAGTGTTGACATGTGTCAAGATGCTCCTCGGGGGGCGTCTTGCTTTGGCCTCTCTCCTGGAGGTGCTCAGTCTGACCGAGTGCTGACATGTGGCAAGAAGCTCCTCGGGGCGCGTCTTGCTTGGGCTTCTCACCTGGAGGCTCTCAGTAAGAACCATTGTTGACATGTGGCAAGACGCTCCTCGGGGCGCGTCTTGCTTGGGCCTCTCTCCAGAAGGCCCTCAATCAGACCCAGTGTTGACACGTGGCAAGACGCTCCTCGGGGCGCGTCTTGCTTGGGCCTCTCTCCTGGAGGCGCTCAGTCAGACCAAGTGGTGACATGTGGCAAGACACTCCTCGGGGCGCGTCTTGCTTGGGCCTCTCTCCTGGAGGCCCTCTGTCAGACCCAGTGTTGACATGTGGCAAGACACTCCTCGGGGCGCGTCTTGCTTGGGCCTCTCTCATGGAGGCCCTCTGTCAGACCCAGTGTTGACATGTGTCAAGACGCTCCTCGGGGCGCGTCTTGCTTTGGCCTCTCTCCTGGAGGCGCTCAGTCAGACCGAGTGCTGACATGTGGCAAGAAGCTCCACGGGGCGCGTCTTGCTTGGGCTTCTCTCCTGGAGGCCCTCAGTCAGACCCATTGTTGACATGTGGCAAGACGCTCCTCGGGGCGCGTCTTGCTTGGGCCTCTCTCCTGGAGGCGCTCAGTCAGACCCAGTGTTGACATGTGGCAAGACGCTCCACGGGGCGCGTCTTGCTTGGGCTTCATGTCAACAATGGGTCTTACTGAGGGCCTCCAGGAGAGAAGCCCAAGCAAGACACGCCCCGAGGAGCTTCTTGCCACATGTCAGCACTCGGTCTGACTGAGCGCCTCCAGGAGAGAGGCCAAAGCAAGACGCGCCCCGAGGAGCGTCTTGACACATGTCAACACTGGGTCTGACAGAGGGCCTCCATGAGAGAGGCCCAAGCAAGACGCGCCCCGAGGAGAGTCTTGCCACATGTCAGCACTGGGTCTGACAGAGGGCCTCCAGGAGAGAGGCCCAAGCAAGATGCGCCCCGAGGATTGTCTTGCCACATGTCACCACTTGGTCTGACTGAGCGCCTCCAGGAGAGAGGCCCAAGCAACACGCGCCCCGAGGAGCGTCAGGCCACATGTCACTACTCAGTCTGACTGAGCGCCTCCAGGAGAGAGGCCCAAGCAAGACGTGCCCCGAGGAGCGTCTTGCCACGTGTCAACACTGGGTCTGATTGAGGGCCTTCTGGAGAGAGGCCCAAGCAAGACGCGTCCCGAGGAGCGTCTTGCCACATGTCAACAATGGTTCTTACTGAGGGCCTCCGGGAGAGAAGTCCAAGCAAGACGCGCCCCGAGGAGCTTCTTGCCACATGTCAGCACTCGGTCTGACTGAGTGCCTCCAGGAGAGAGGCCAAAGCAAGACGCCCCCCGAGGAGCGTCTTGACACATGTCAACACTGGGTCTGACAGAGGGCCTCCATGAGAGAGGCCCAAGCAAGACGCGCCCCGAGGAGCGTCTTGCCACATGTCACTACTCGGTCTTACTGAGCGCCTCAGGCAGAGAGGTCCAAGCAAGACGCGCCCCGAGGAGCGTCTTGCCACATGTCAACACTGGGTCTGACTGAGTGCCTCCATGAGAGAAGCCCCAGCAAGACGCGCCCAGAGGAGCGTCTTGCCACATGTCACTACTCGGTCTGTTTGAGCGCCTCCAGGAGAGAGGCCCAAGCAAGACGTGCCCCGAGGAGCGTCTTGCCACATGTCAACAATGGGTCTGACTGAGGGCCTCCAGGAGAGAAGCCCAAGCAAGACACGCCCCGAGGAGCGTCTTGCCACATGTCAACACTGGGTCTGACTGAGCGCCTCCAGGAGAGAGGCCCAAGCAAGACACGCCCCGAGGAGCGTCTTGACACATGTCAACACTGGGTCTGACTGACGGCCTCCATGAGAGAAGCCCAAGCAAGACGCGCCCCGAGGAGAGTCTTGCCACATGTCAACACTCGGTCTGACAGAGGGCATCCAGGAGAGAGGCCCAAGCATTATGCGCCCCGAGGAGCGTCTTGCCACTTAAACCCACAACCTAGCACTGAGGACAGAGGGACTTTATTTAAATTAGTACTTAATGGAAACGATACATAATGATACATAAGAGCCATGTCACACATTCAGCCTAGGAATAGTAGCATTGTGCACTATTAAAAATATACACATCAATTGCTCGAATCCCATTGTTGCAAAGTAAAACTCTAATAAAACTCTAGTCTGACATCAACAGAGAAGACTTAGTGTATGTACTACAAATACAGCATTAGGATTTAGAGTGGACCGTGCACCTTGTGAACCATCAGAGGCTTATGACGCAACATATCTTCCAGTTGCTATTAGACAAGTTATAATTCTCGACCATTTTTCGGAACTGGTTTCTTGGGTCCGTGAGTAAATGCCATTAGTACTTAATGGAAACGATACATAATGATACATAAGAGCCATGTCGTACATTCAGCCTAGGAATAGTAGCATTGTGCACTATTAAAAATATACACATCAATTGCTCGAATCCCATTGTTGCAAAGTAAAACTCTAATAAAACTCTAGTCCGACATCAACAGAGAAGACTTAGTGTATGTACTACAAATACAGCATTAGGATTTCGAGTGGACCATGCACCTTGTGAACCATCAGAGGCTTATGACGCAACATATCTTCCAGTTGCTATTAGACAAGTTATAATTCTCTACCATTTTTCGGAACTGGTTTCTTGGGTCCGTGAGTAAATGCCAAATGAGATGATAGTCCTTAAGTAAGTTCCTGGCGATCCCATGTCACGCTCTTGCCCATCAGCCGGTGAACGCTGAGACGGAACTCGATGAGAGCGATGTATTTTTTAAGTGCTCCGAATGTACTTCTAACAAGCGTGCGATTCACTTTGTGAGTAAACAGCAGCTGCAGCTGATTCAAACAGTCGAGCCAACTTTCTACATCACAATATGCGTTTTGTAGTTAGTCGAGTTACCTTTTGTGTGGCGCATGCACGGGTCGTTATCGTCCAGCTCCCAGCTTAGAGAGTCCTGTATTGACACAGACGTCAATACATCTCGATGTCATGCAACACACAAAGTCTGTCGCATACAGGTGGGTTAACACATGTACGATACCTTTTGTGTGGCGCATGCACGGGTTGTTAGCGTCCAGCTCCCAGCTTAGAGAGTCCTGTATTGACACAGACGTCAATACATCTCGATGTCATGCAACACACAAAGTCTGTCACATACAGGTGGGTTAGCACATGTACGATACCTTTTGTGTGGCGCATGCACGGGTCGTTAGCGTCCAGCTCCCGGCTTATAGAGAGTCCTGTATTGACACAGACGTCAATACATCTCGATGTCATGCAACACACAAAGTCTGTCGCATACAGGTGGGTTAACACACATGTACGATGTGTGCGATGGCACGCCTAGTTTACAATGGGACACGACGATGATCATTGTTAACCAAACTCTTGTTTCTCACGACAGGTGGTAGCGTTGTCTCCTGCACCTGGTCTTCGTGCACAGAGGGTGCTGTAATGTGCTCGTCATAGTCGCGATCGTTGTCACTCGAATCCGTTGTTCTCACGACAGGTGGTAGCGTTGTCTCCTGCATGTTGTCTTCACGTGCGGCAAGCGTTGTGCTGTGCTCGTTATAATGGTTGTCTTCGTACAAAGGGGGTGTTGAATACTCCTTCGCGAGTAGTGTAGGAGGTGGTGTGATGGGACGTATCTCAGAGGCGTTATGTGAGCGTACCACCATGGCCTGAGCAACTGCGACTACTGAGAGTACACCCAGTACAGACAGCGAGATCTTTTTTTTTCTTGGGTGTTGTACGTGTGGGTACAGCCGCTTTAATGGCAGTGAGAGCAAGTGGGCAAATGTATTTATAGGTCACTAGCAGAAACTAAGGCACATGGTCAGAGTGTAATCGTAACCACCGTAGCTCTTGTCATAATTTAATATACATAGAAATCAGAAACGGGCATGTCAGGATAGACATCGCGAGTGATAATGCGGCCAGTATCTGTGTGCGCTTGAGAGCACCTTGTTGTTCTACTGTGGTGCCCACGCCGCCAGGTCTGTAAATGTCATCGACCTCCTTTATATACGCATACGCTAAAGACCGTATATTCTCTATGGATTTGAACACGTCCTATGTTTCGCGTAATGCTTGAGCTGTCTCGAGCGTGATGTTGTGAGTGTACGCCAGTGTTTCACATGCACCGAGGTCCGAAAGGGCGTGCTCTACAACTATTAACCTTGGTTTGGGAGTGTGGCAAAACGCTCGCTCCGCTGTAATGGGCGGATGCAATGTTATCACCTGGTACGTTTCGTTAGTCGGGTCGTAACACACCGGTCCGTGAAACGGACCGTCACATTGTATGGGGCACAGTAAGGACAACACGCCGCCGACCGTGACTTCGCACTCGACCGCGGTGGTGTTATCGATTTGCAAAGGATCACATACGCCTCTCCAGTCGCAATGAGGCACATTGTAGTCGACGCGACCGTCGGTCACCATAGCTTTCGTCAGCCAACACACTCGATTGCCCTTCGAAACATCGGCGATCAACTTGAGCTTAGAGGTCGACGTCGCTTTACTGTACGCCAGGATATCCGTGTGTGAGTGCACGCTCGACGTCGATTGACAACCGGTCATGTCAGACCTGATCAGACCTTCCGAACACATGACCATTAGTTGTTGTGCGGCCGAGAGTATCGCGATCATACCGTTGAGATGTGTAGAAAGCGCGTACACGCCAGCCTTCCACGTTTCCAAAATTTCCAGCAGTCTAGAGGGACTTGTCTTAGCGCGCACGGCTGTGCTGAATTTGCGTTGGGTAGACACAACGGCTTCTACCTCGCTTAGGATCTGTGGGCTCATGTACTCGTGGTAGGCCAAGACGTGTATAGTCGAGCGCGGTGATGCCCCGAACACTTGACCCAGTTTTGTTGTGGCGATATGCGTGTCCAGTAACGCGGCAAAGTCCGCGTGTCTAGCGTGTATTGATTTTACAGCTCGCTCATACCCCAACAGTACGGTCCGTAGAAGTTCGTTCACTTGTTTCCATGCGCTCGTGGAACACAGGACATCGCAACCTCCGTGATACTCAAGTAAAGCGTCAAACACCAGCTGCTTGCACGTTGGAAATACAATCGGTAGTAACTTCTTACTCCACTCTATGTTGAACTCTTATAGTATGTATATGGGCGGTTGCGGCGGTTTGCGCATTTTCTATCTACCCTCCGCTAATATGACTCTGTGGTCTGTCTCCTGAGATGGTGCGGTTGGAACTTGCGAGAGTGCACTATCGACGGTCGGCGTTTTCATTTCGTCAACTGCCATTTTCAGCCGCTGGCAAACGGCCGTCGACGGTCGATGCGAGACACCAACATAACGTTAGACCGCGACCCTCATGCCAGTTTTCTGTAGTACTGGTTGTAGTTTCTGGTGCACACTCGAAACGCCATTACGATCACAATTACTTTGATTAATAAATCCAGTGTTGTAGCGACTGCAGCCAGCGCCGTCGCGCAACTTGTGTCGGTGTTATCTCTCGATACTTTCATTCATATCCGAGCGTATGCAGAATCTACGGATCTGGTGAAGTTGCTTGTCACTAGCTTGCGCACGTTTGATATGGCACTTTGCGCGAGACTCGCACAACCTGCAGTGGCGACCGTCGCGTCAGTGCAAAGTTTTTCCAATATATCGCTCGCAACATCGTTTGTCATTTGCTGTACACTGCGCACACTGGCCGCGAGGTCGCGGAGAGGGTCTTCGTTACGAGCTACTCTGGTAGCGCCGTGGTTGATGAGGACGATCATCTTTTGCAATAGTTCATCTCGAAGCGCAACGATGGTGAGGGCGACCGGTTGGCCGGTTCCGCCTTCAGGCCACACGGTTGCCGCTAGATTGCCCAATGCCACACACGCAGACGAACCCTGTACACACTCAATGACCCGTGTGCGATCGTTGATTTCTGCTAGTACGTTTGCTAGGTCTACGTGCTTCCACGGATCGGGCGTGGGCACGCGCTTGTTTTTAGAGGCGTTTTCGCGCATCCTCTACACTGCACGACCGCTCGTGGCCGCACTAGCTATATTTATCTTTATTTGATTCACACACACACACACACACACACACACACACACACACACACACACACACACACACACACACACACACACACACACACACACACACACACACAGGCCCTTGCGTGCAAACCCCGGTCAGGCCTGCAGTGTACACATCAGAGACATGATGTTCTTTCACAGAACTGAGGTTGTTCATTACTAAATGACTTTTACAGGAGTATTGTTATTATACTGTTCAACAGGTTGATCATAATAATGTGTATTAAACCCACAACCTAGCACTGAGGACAGAGGGACTTTATTTAAATTTGTACTTAATGGAAACGATACATAATGATACATAAGAGCCATGTCGTACATTCAGCCTAGGAATAGTAGCATTGTGCACTATTAAAAATATACACATCAATTGCTCGAATCCCATTGTTGCAAAGTAAAACTCTAATAAAACTCTAGTCTGACATCAACAGAGAAGACTTAGTGTATGTACTACAAATACAGCATTAGGATTTCGAGTGGACCGTGCACCTTGTGAACCATCAGAGGCTTATGACGCAACATATCTTCCAGTTGCTATTAGACAAGTTATAATTCTCTACCATTTTTCGGAACTGGTTTCTTGGGTCCGTGAGTAAATGCCAAATGAGATGATAGTCCTTAAGTAAGTTCCTGGCGATCCCATGTCACGCTCTTGCCCATCAGCCGGTGAACGCTGAGACGGAACTCGATGAGAGCGATGTATTTTTTAAGTGCTCCGAATGTACTTCTAACAAGCGTGCGATTCACTTTGTGAGTAAACCGCAGCTTCAGCTGATTCAAACAGTCGAGCCAACTTTCTACATCACAATATGCGTTTTGTAGTTAGTCGAGTTACCTTTTGTGTAGCGCATGCACGGGTCGTTATCGTCCAGCTCCCAGCTTAGAGAGTCCTGTATTGACACAGACGTCAATACATCTCGATGTCATGCAACACACAAAGTCTGTCGCATACAGGTGGGTTAACACATGTACGATACCTTTTGTGTGGCGCATGCACGGGTTGTTAGCGTCCAGCTCCCAGCTTAGAGAGTCCTGTATTGACACAGACGTCAATACATCTCGATGTCATGCAACACACAAAGTCTGTCGCATACAGGTGGGTTAACACATGTACGATACCTTTTGTGTGGCGCATGCACGGGTCGTTAGCGTCCAGCTCCCGGCTTATAGAGAGTCCTGTATTGACACAGACGTCAATACATCTCGATGTCATGCAACACACAAAGTCTGTCGCATACAGGTGGGTTAACACACATGTACGATGTGTGCGATGGCACGCCCAGTTTACAATGGGACACGACGATGATCATTGTTAACCAAACTCTTGTTTCTCACGACAGGTGGTAGCGTTGTCTCCTGCACCTGGTCTTCGTGCACAGAGGGTGCTGTAATGTGCTCGTCATAGCCGCGATCGTTGTCACTCGAATCCGTTGTTCTCACGACAGGTGGTAGCGTTGTCTCCTGCATGTTGTCTTCGCGTGCGGCAAGCGTTGTGCTGTGCTCGTTATAATGGTTGTCTTCGTACAAAGGGGGTGTTGAATACTCCTTCGCGAGTAGTGTAGGAGGTGGTGTTATGGGACGTATCTCAGAGGCGTTATGTGAGCGTACCACCATGGCCTGAGCAACTGCGACTACTGAGAGTACATCCAGTACAGACAGCGAGATCTTTTTTTTTCTTGGGTGTTGTACGTGTGGGTACAGCCCCTTTAATGGCAGTGAGAGCAAGTGGGCAAATGTATTTATAGGTCACTAGCAGAAACTAAGGCACGTGGTCAGAGTGTAATCGTAACCACCGTAGCTCTTGTCATAATTTAATATACATAGAAATCAGAAACGGGCATGTCAGGATAGACATGGCGAGTGATAATGCGGCCAGTATCTGTGTGCGCTTGAGAGCACCTTGTTGTTCTACTGTGGTGCCCACGCCGCCAGGTCTGTAAATGTCATCGACCTCCTTTATATACGCATACGCTAAAGACCGTATATTCTCTATGGATTTGAACACGTCCTTTGTTTCGCGTAACGCTTGAGCTGTCTCGAGCGTGATGTTGTGAGTGTAAGCCAGTGTTTCACGTGCACCGAGGTCCGAAAGAGTGTGCGCTACAACTATTAACCTTGGTTTGGGAGTGTGGCGAAACGCTCGCTCCGCTGTAATGGGCGGATGCAGTGTTATCACCTGGTACGTTTCGTTAGTCGGGTCGTAACACACCGGTCCGTGACACTGACCGTCACATTGTATGGGGCACAGTAAGGACAACACGCCACCGACCGTGACTTCGCACTCGACCGCGGTGGTGTTGTCGATTTGCAAAGGATCACATACGCCTCTAAAGTCGCAATGAGGCACATTGTAGTCGACGCGACCGTCGGTCACCATAGCTTTCGTCAGCCAACACACTCGATTGCCCTTCGAAACATCGGCGATCAACGTGAGCGTAGAGGTCGCTGTCGCTTTACTGTACGCCAGGATATCCGTGTGTGAGTGCACGCTCGACGTTGATTGACAACCGGTCATGTCAGACCTGATCAGACCTTCCGAACACATGACCATTAGTTGTTGTGCGGCCGAGAGTATCGCGATCATACCGTTGAGATGTGTAGAAAGCGCGTACACGCCAGCCTTCAACGTTTCCAAAGTTTCCAGCAATCTAGAGGGACTTGTCTTAGCGCGCACGGCTGTGCTGAATTTGCGTTGGGTAGACACAACGGCTTCTACCTCGCTTAGGATCTTGTGGGCTCATGTACTCGTGGTAGGCCAAGACGTGTATAGTCGAGCGCGGTGACGCCCCGAACACTTGACCCGGTTTTGTTGTGGCGATATGCGTGTCCAGTAATGCGGCAAAGTCCGCGTGTCTAGCGTGTATTGATTTTACAGCTCACTCATACCCCAACAGTACGGTCCGTAGAAGTTCGTTCACTTGTTTCCATGCGCTCGTGGAACACAGGACATCGCAACCTCTGTGATAATCAAGTAAAGCGTCACACACCAGCTGCTTGCACGTTGTAAATACAATCGGTAGTAACTTCTTACTCCACTCTATGTTGAACTCGTATAGTATGTATATGGGCGGTTGCGGCGGTTTGCGCATTTTCTATCTACCCTCCGCTAATATGACTCTGTGGTCTGTCTCCTGAGATGGTGCGGTTGGAACTTGCGAGAGTGCACTATGGACGGTCGGCGTTTCCATTTCGTCAACTGTGCCATTTTCAGCCGCTGGCAAACGGCCGTCGACGGTCGATGCGAGACACCAACATAACGTTAGACCGCGACCCTCATGCCAGTTTTCTGTAGTACTGGTTGTAGTTTCTGGTGCACACTCGATACGCCATTACGATCACAATTACGTTGATTAATAAATCCAGTGTTGTAGCGACTGCAGCCAGCGCCGTCGCGCAACTCGTGTTGGTGTTATCTCTCGATACTTTCGTTGGTATTCAAGCGTATGCAGAATCTACGGATCTGGTGAAGTTGCTTGTCACTAGCTTGCGCACGTTTGATATGGCACTTTGCGCGAGACTCACACAACCTGCAGTGGCGACCGTCGCGTCAGTGCAAAGTTTTTCCGATATATCGCTCACAACATCGTTAGTCATTTGCTGTACACTGCGCACACTGGCCGCGAGGTCGCGGAGAGGGTCTTCGTTACGAGCTACTCTGGTAGCGCCGTGGTTGATGAGGACGATCATCTTTAGCAATAGTTCATCTCGAAGCGCAACGATGGTGAGGGCAACGGGTCTACCAGTGGTGACATGTGGCAAGACACTCCTCTGGGCGCGTCTTGCTTGGGCCTCTCTCCTGGAGGCCCTCTGTCAGACCCAGTGTTGACATGTGTCAAGACGCTCCTCGGGGCGCGTCTTGCTTGGGCTTCTCTCCTGGAGGCCCTCAGTCAGACCCATTGTTGACATGTGGCAAGACGCTCCTCGGGGCGCGTCTTGCTTGGGCTTCTCTCCTGGAGGCGCTCAGACAGACCCAGTGTTGACATGTGACAAGAGGCTCCTCGGGGCACGTCTTGCTTGGGCCTCTCTCCTGGAGGCGCTCAGTCAGAACCAGAGGTGACATGTGGCAAGATGCTCCTCGGGGCGCGTCTTGCTTGGGCCTCTCTCCTGGAGGCCCTCTGTCAGACCCAGTGTTGACATGTGGCAAGACGCTCCTCCGGGCGCATCTTGCTTGGGCCTCTCTCCTGGAGGCCCTCAGTCAGACCCATTGTTGACATGTGGCAAGACGCTCCTCGGGGCGCGTCTTGCTTGGGCCTCTCTCCTGGAGGCGCTCAGTCAGACCGAGTGCTGACATAAGGCAAGACGCTCCTCGGGGCGCGTCTTGCAGGGGCCTCTCTCCTGGAGGCGCTCAGTCAGACCCAGTGCTGACATGTGGCAAGACGCTCCTCGGGGCGCGTCTTGCTTGGGCCTCTCTCCTGGAGGCACTCAGTCAGACCCAGTGGTGACACGTGGAAAGACGCTCCTCGGGGCACATCTTGCTTGGGCCTCTCTCCTGGAGGCGCTCAGTCAGACCCAGTGTTGGCATGTGGCAAGACACTCCTCGGGGCGCGTCTTGGTTGGGCCTCTCTCCTGGAGGCGCTCATTCAGACCCAGTGGTGACATGTGGCAAGACGCTCCTCGGGGCGCGTATTGCTTCGGCCTCTCTCCTGAATGCCCTCTGTCAGACCGAGTGTTGACATGTGGCAAGACTCTCCTCGGGGCGCGTCTTGCTTGGGCTTCTCTCATGGAGGCCCTCAGTCGGACCCAGTGTTGACATATGTCAAGACGCTCCTCGGGGCGTGTCTTGCTTGGGCCTCTCTACTGGAGGCGCTCGGTCAGACCCAGTGTTGACATGTGGCAAGACGCTCCTCTGGGCAAGTCTTGCTTGGGCCTCTCTCCTGGAGGCGCTCAGTCAGACCGAGTAGTGACATGTGGCAAGACGCTCCTCGGGGCGCGTCTTGCTTGGACCTCCCTCCTGGAGGCGCTCAGTCAGACTGAGTAGTAACATTTGGCAAGACGCTCCTCGGGGCGCGCCTTGCTTGGACCTCTCTCCTGGAGGCGCTCAGTTAGACCGAGTAGTGACATGTGGCAAGACGCTCCTCGGGGCGCGTCTTGCTTCGGCCTCTCTCCTGGAGGCGCTCAGTCAGACTGAGTGCTGACATAAGGCAAGACGCTCCTCGGGGCGCGTCTTGCTGGGGCCTCTCTCCTGGAGGTGCTCAATCAGACCCAGTGGTGACACGTGGCAAGACGCTCCTCTGGGCGCGTCTTGCTTGGGCCTCTCTCCTGGAGGAGCTCAGTCAGACCCAGTGGTGACACGTGGCAAGACGCTCCTCGGGGCGCATCTTGCTTGGGCCTCTCTCCTGGAGGCACTAAGTCAGACCCAGTGTTGACACGTGGCAAGACGCTCCTCGGGGCGCGTCTTGCTTGGGCCTCTCTCCTGGAGGCGCTCAGTCAGACACAGTGTTGACATGTGGCAAGACACTCCTCGGGGCGCGTCTTGCTTGGGCTTCTCTCATGGAGGCCCTCAGTAAGACCCATTGTTGACATGTGGAAAGAAGCTCCTCGGGGCGCGTCTTGCTTTGGCTTCTCTCCTGAAGCCCCTCAGTCAGACCCATTGTTGACATGTGGCAAGACGCTCCTCGGGGCGCGTATTGCTTGGGACTCTTTCCTGGATGCCCTCTGTCAGACCCAGTGTTGACATGTGGCAAGACTCTCCTCGGGGCGCGTCTTGCTTGGACCTCTCTCCTGGAGGCGCTCAGTCAGACCGAGTAGTGACATGTGGCAAGACGCTCCTCGGGGCGCGTCTTGCTTGGGCCTCTCTCCTGGAGGCGCTCAATTAGACCCAGTGTTGAAATGTGGCCAGACGCTCCTCGGGGCGCGTCTTGCTTGGGCTTCTCTCCTGGAGGCCCTCAGTCAGACCCATTGTTGACATGTGGCAAGACGCTCCTCGGGGCGCGTCTTGCTGGGGCCTCTCTCCTGGAGGCGCTCAGTCAGACCCAGTGTTGACATGTGTCAAGACGCTCCTCGGGCGTTTCTTGCTTGCGCCTCTCTCCTGGAGGCGCTCAGTCAGACCCAGAGGTGACATGTGGCAAGACGCTCCTCGGGCCTCTCTCCTGGAGGCGCTCGGTCAGACCCAGTGTTGACATGTGGCAAGACGCTCCTTGGGGCGCTTCTTGCTTGGGCCTCTCTCCTGGAGGTGCTCAGTCAGACCCAGTGTTGACATGTGGCAAGATGCTCCTCGGGGCGCGTCTTGCTGGGGCTTCTCTCATGGAGGCACTCAGTCAGACCCAGTGTTGACATGTGGCAAGATGCTCGTCGGGGCACGTCTTGCTTGGGCCTCTCTCCTGGAGGCGCTCAGTCAGACCCAAAGGAGACATGTGTCAAGATGCTCCTCGGGGCGCGTCTTGCTTGGGCCTCTCTCCTGGAGGCGCTCAGTCAGACCCAGTGTTCACATGTGGCAAGACGCTCCTCGGGGCGCGTCTTGCTTGGGCCTCTCTCCTGGAGGCGCTCAGTCAGACCCAGTGTTGACACGTGGCAAGACGCTCCTCGGGGCGCGTCTTGGTTGGGCCTCTCTCCTGGAGGCGCTCATTCAGACCCAGTGGTGACATGTGGCAAGACGCTCCTCGGGGAGCGTATTGCTTGGACCTCTCTCCTGAATGCCCTCTGTCAGACCGAGTGTTGACATGTGGCAAGACTCTCCTCGGGGCGCGTCTTGCTGGGGCCTCTCTCCTGGAGGCGCTCAGTCGGACCCAGTGCTGACATGTGGCAAGACGCTCCTCGGGGCGCGTCTTGCTTGGGCCTCTGTCCTGGAGGCGCTCAGTCAGACTGAGTAGTGACATGTGGCCTGACGCTCCTCGGGGCGCGTCTTGCTTGGGCCTCTCTCCTGGAGGCGCTCAGTCAGACCCAGTGGTGACATGTGGCAAGACACTCCTCGGGGCGCGTCTTGCTTGGGCCTCTCTCCTGGAGGCCCTCTGTCAGACCCAGTGTTGACATGTGTCAAGACGCTCCTCGGGGCGCGTCTTGCTTGGGCTTCTCTCCTGGAGGCCCTCAGTCAGACCCATTGTTGACATGTGGCAAGACGCTGCTCGGGGCGCGTCTTGCTTGGGCTTCTCTCCTGGAGGCGCTCAGACAGACCCAGTGTTGACATGTGACAAGACGCTCCTCGGGGCGCGTCTTGCTTGGGCCTCTCTCCTGGAGGCGCTCAGTCAGAACCAGAGGTGACATGTGGCAAGACGCTCCTCGGGGCGCGTCTTGCTTGGGCCTCTCTCATGGAGGCCCTCTGTCAGACCCAGTGTTGACAAGTGGCAAGACGCTCCTCGGGGCGCGTCTTGCTTGGGCCTCTCTCCTGGAGGCGCTCAGTCAGAACCAGAGGTGACATGTGGCAAGACGCTCCTCGGGGTGCGTCTTGCTTGGGCCTCTCTCCTGGAGGCCCTCTGTCAGACCCAGTGTTGACATGTGGCAAAACGCTCCTCCGGGCGCATCTTGCTTGGGCCTCTCTCCTGGAGGCCCTCAGTAAGACCCATTGTATACATGTGGCAAGACGCTCCTCGGGGCGCGTCTTGCTTGGGCCTCTCTCCAGAAGGCCCTCAATCAGACCCAGTGTTGACATGTGGCAAGACGCTCCTTGGGGCGCGTCTTGCTTGGGCTTCTCTCATGGAGGCCCTCAGTCAGACCCAGTGTTGACATGTGTCAAGACGCTCCTCGGGGCGTGTCTTGCTTGGGCCTCTCTCCTGGAGGCGCTCAAACAGACCGAGTAGTGACATGTGGCAAGACGCTCCTCGGGGCGCGTCTTGCTGGGGCTTCTCTCATGGAGGCACTCAGTCAGATCCAGTGTTGACATGTGGCAAGACGCTCCTCGGGGCGCGTCTTGCTTGGACCTCTCTCCCTGAGGCGCTCAGTCAGACCGAGTAGTGACATGTGGCAAGACGCTCCTCGGGGCGCGTCTTGCTTGGACCTCTCTCCCTGAGGCGCTCAGTCAGACCCAGTGTTGACATTTGGCAAGACACTCCTCGGGGCGCGTCTTGCTTGGGCCTCTCTCATGGAGGCCCTCTGTCAGACCCAGTGTTGACATGTGTCAAGACGCTCCTCGGGGGGCGTCTTGCTTTGGCCTCTCTCCTGGAGGTGCTCAGCCTGACCGAGTGCTGACATGTGGCAAGAAGCTCCTCGGGGCGCGTCTTGCTTGGGCTTCTCACCTGGAGGCTCTCAGTAAGAACCATTGTTGACATGTGGCAAGACGCTCCTCGGGGCGCGTCTTGCTTGGGCCTCTCTCCAGAAGGCCCTCAATCAGACCCAGTGTTGACACGTGGCAAGACGCTCCTCGGGGCGCGTCTTGCTTGGGCCTCTCTCCTGGAGGCGCTCAGTCAGACCAAGTGGTGACATGTGGCAAGACACTCCTCGGGGCGCGTCTTGCTTGGGCCTCTCTCCTGGAGGCCCTCTGTCAGACCCAGTGTTGACATGTGGCAAGACACTCCTCGGGGCGCGTCTTGCTTGGGCCTCTCTCATGGAGGCCCTCTGTCAGACCCAGTGTTGACATGTGTCAAGACGCTCCTCGGGGCGCGTCTTGCTTTGGCCTCTCTCCTGGAGGCGCTCAGTCAGACCGAGTGCTGACATGTGGCAAGAAGCTCCACGGGGCGCGTCTTGCTTGGGCTTCTCTCCTGGAGGCCCTCAGTCAGACCCATTGTTGACATGTGGCCTGACGCTCCTCGGGGCGCGTCTTGCTTGGGCCTCTCTCCTGGAGGCGCTCAGTCAGACCCAGTGGTGACATGTGGCAAGACACTCCTCGGGGCGCGTCTTGCTTGGGCCTCTCTCCTGGAGGCCCTCTGTCAGACCCAGTGTTGACATGTGTCAAGACGCTCCTCGGGGCGCGTCTTGCTTGGGCTTCTCTCCTGGAGGCCCTCAGTCAGACCCATTGTTGACATGTGGCAAGACGCTGCTCGGGGCGCGTCTTGCTTGGGCTTCTCTCCTGGAGGCGCTCAGACAGACCCAGTGTTGACATGTGACAAGACGCTCCTCGGGGCGCGTCTTGCTTGGGCCTCTCTCCTGGAGGCGCTCAGTCAGAACCAGAGGTGACATGTGGCAAGACGCTCCTCGGGGCGCGTCTTGCTTGGGCCTCTCTCATGGAGGCCCTCTGTCAGACCCAGTGTTGACAAGTGGCAAGACGCTCCTCGGGGCGCGTCTTGCTTGGGCCTCTCTCCTGGAGGCGCTCAGTCAGAACCAGAGGTGACATGTGGCAAGACGCTCCTCGGGGTGCGTCTTGCTTGGGCCTCTCTCCTGGAGGCCCTCTGTCAGACCCAGTGTTGACATGTGGCAAAACGCTCCTCCG
Organism: Nothobranchius furzeri; assembly: GCF_043380555.1. NCBI lineage: Eukaryota > Metazoa > Chordata > Actinopteri > Cyprinodontiformes > Nothobranchiidae > Nothobranchius > Nothobranchius furzeri. Next base: position 1,574,894 of record NC_091741.1, read on the forward strand.
GGCGCATCTTGCTTGGGCCTCTCTCCTGGAGGCCCTCAGTAAGACCCATTGTATACATGTGGCAAGACGCTCCTCGGGGCGCGTCTTGCTTGGGCCTCTCTCCAGAAGGCCCTCAATCAGACCCAGTGTTGACATGTGGCAAGACGCTCCTCGGGGCGCGTCTTGCTTGGGCTTCTCTCATGGAGGCCCTCAGTCAGACCCAGTGTTGACATGTGTCAAGACGCTCCTCGGGGCGTGTCTTGCTTGGGCCTCTCTCCTGGAGGCGCTCAAACAGACCGAGTAGTGACATGTGGCAAGACGCTCCTCGGGGCGCGTCTTGCTGGGGCTTCTCTCATGGAGGCACTCAGTCAGATCCAGTGTTGACATGTGGCAAGACGCTCCTCGGGGCGCGTCTTGCTTGGACCTCTCTCCCTGAGGCGCTCAGTCAGACCGAGTAGTGACATGTGGCAAGACGCTCCTCGGGGCGCGTCTTGCTTGGACCTCTCTCCCTGAGGCGCTCAGTCAGACCCAGTGTTGACATTTGGCAAGACACTCCTCGGGGCGCGTCTTGCTTGGGCCTCTCTCATGGAGGCCCTCTGTCAGACCCAGTGTTGACATGTGTCAAGACGCTCCTCGGGGGGCGTCTTGCTTTGGCCTCTCTCCTGGAGGTGCTCAGTCTGACCGAGTGCTGACATGTGGCAAGAAGCTCCTCGGGGCGCGTCTTGCTTGGGCTTCTCACCTGGAGGCTCTCAGTAAGAACCATTGTTGACATGTGGCAAGACGCTCCTCGGGGCGCGTCTTGCTTGGGCCTCTCTCCAGAAGGCCCTCAATCAGACCCAGTGTTGACACGTGGCAAGACGCTCCTCGGGGCGCGTCTTGCTTGGGCCTCTCTCCTGGAGGCGCTCAGTCAGACCAAGTGGTGACATGTGGCAAGACACTCCTCGGGGCGCGTCTTGCTTGGGCCTCTCTCCTGGAGGCCCTCTGTCAGACCCAGTGTTGACATGTGGCAAGACACTCCTCGGGGCGCGTCTTGCTTGGGCCTCTCTCATGGAGGCCCTCTGTCAGACCCAGTGTTGACATGTGTCAAGACGCTCCTCGGGGCGCGTCTTGCTTTGGCCTCTCTCCTGGAGGCGCTCAGTCAGACCGAGTGCTGACATGTGGCAAGAAGCTCCACGGGGCGCGTCTTGCTTGGGCTTCTCTCCTGGAGGCCCTCAGTCAGACCCATTGTTGACATGTGGCAAGACGCTCCTCGGGGCGCGTCTTGCTTGGGCCTCTCTCCTGGAGGCGCTCAGTCAGACCCAGCGTTGACATGTGGCAAGACGCTCCACGGGGCGCGTCTTGCTTGGGCTTCATGTCAACAATGGGTCTTACTGAGGGCCTCCAGGAGAGAAGCCCAAGCAAGACACGCCCCGAGGAGCTTCTTGCCACATGTCAGCACTCGGTCTGACTGAGCGCCTCCAGGAGAGAGGCCAAAGCAAGACGCGCCCCGAGGAGCGTCTTGACACATGTCAACACTGGGTCTGACAGAGGGCCTCCATGAGAGAGGCCCAAGCAAGACGCGCCCCGAGGAGAGTCTTGCCACATGTCAACACTGGGTCTGACAGAGGGCCTCCAGGAGAGAGGCCCAAGCAAGATGCGCCCCGAGGATTGTCTTGCCACATGTCACCACTTGGTCTGACTGAGCGCCTCCAGGAGAGAGGCCCAAGCAACACGCGCCCCGAGGAGCGTCAGGCCACATGTCACTACTCAGTCTGACTGAGCGCCTCCAGGAGAGAGGCCCAAGCAAGACGTGCCCCGAGGAGCGTCTTGCCACGTGTCAACACTGGGTCTGATTGAGGGCCTTCTGGAGAGAGGCCCAAGCAAGACGCGTCCCGAGGAGCGTCTTGCCACATGTCAACAATGGTTCTTACTGAGGGCCTCCGGGAGAGAAGTCCAAGCAAGACGCGCCCCGAGGAGCTTCTTGCCACTTGTCAGCACTCGGTCTGACTGAGTGCCTCCAGGAGAGAGGCCAAAGCAAGACGCCCCCCGAGGAGCGTCTTGACACATGTCAACACTGGGTCTGACAGAGGGCCTCCATGAGAGAGGCCCAAGCAAGACACGCCCCGAGGAGCGTCTTGCCACATGTCACTACTCGGTCTTACTGAGCGCCTCAGGCAGAGAGGTCCAAGCAAGACGCGCCCCGAGGAGCGTCTTGCCACATGTCAACACTGGGTCTGACTGAGTGCCTCCATGAGAGAAGCCCCAGCAAGACGCGCCCAGAGGAGCGTCTTGCCACATGTCACTACTCGGTCTGTTTGAGCGCCTCCAGGAGAGAGGCCCAAGCAAGACGTGCCCGGAGGAGCGTCTTGCCACATGTCAACAATGGGTCTGACTGAGGGCCTCCAGGAGAGAAGCCCAAGCAAGACACGCCCCGAGGAGCGTCTTGCCACATGTCAACACTGGGTCTGACTGAGCGCCTCCAGGAGAGAGGCCCAAGCAAGACACGCCCCGAGGAGCGTCTTGACACATGTCAACACTGGGTCTGACTGACGGCCTCCATGAGAGAAGCCCAAGCAAGACGCGCCCCGAGGAGAGTCTTGCCACATGTCAACACTCGGTCTGACAGAGGGCATCCAGGAGAGAGGCCCAAGCATTATGCGCCCCGAGGAGCGTCTTGCCACTTAAACCCACAACCTAGCACTGAGGACAGAGGGACTTTATTTAAATTAGTACTTAATGGAAACGATACATAATGATACATAAGAGCCATGTCACACATTCAGCCTAGGAATAGTAGCATTGTGCACTATTAAAAATATACACATCAATTGCTCGAATCCCATTGTTGCAAAGTAAAACTCTAATAAAACTCTAGTCTGACATCAACAGAGAAGACTTAGTGTATGTACTACAAATACAGCATTAGGATTTAGAGTGGACCGTGCACCTTGTGAACCATCAGAGGCTTATGACGCAACATATCTTCCAGTTGCTATTAGACAAGTTATAATTCTCGACCATTTTTCGGAACTGGTTTCTTGGGTCCGTGAGTAAATGCCATTAGTACTTAATGGAAACGATACATAATGATACATAAGAGCCATGTCGTACATTCAGCCTAGGAATAGTAGCATTGTGCACTATTAAAAATATACACATCAATTGCTCGAATCCCATTGTTGCAAAGTAAAACTCTAATAAAACTCTAGTCCGACATCAACAGAGAAGACTTAGTGTATGTACTACAAATACAGCATTAGGATTTCGAGTGGACCATGCACCTTGTGAACCATCAGAGGCTTATGACGCAACATATCTTCCAGTTGCTATTAGACAAGTTATAATTCTCGACCATTTTTCGGAACTGGTTTCTTGGGTCCGTGAGTAAATGCCAAATGAGATGATAGTCCTTAAGTAAGTTCCTGGCGATCCCATGTCACGCTCTTGCCCATCAGCCGGTGAACGCTGAGACGGAACTCGATGAGAGCGATGTATTTTTTAAGTGCTCCGAATGTACTTCTAACAAGCGTGCGATTCACTTTGTGAGTAAACAGCAGCTGCAGCTGATTCAAACAGTCGAGCCAACTTTCTACATCACAATATGCGTTTTGTAGTTAGTCGAGTTACCTTTTGTGTGGCGCATGCACGGGTCGTTATCGTCCAGCTCCCAGCTTAGAGAGTCCTGTATTGACACAGACGTCAATACATCTCGATGTCATGCAACACACAAAGTCTGTCGCATACAGGTGGGTTAACACATGTACGATACCTTTTGTGTGGCGCATGCACGGGTTGTTAGCGTCCAGCTCCCAGCTTAGAGAGTCCTGTATTGACACAGACGTCAATACATCTCGATGTCATGCAACACACAAAGTCTGTCACATACAGGTGGGTTAGCACATGTACGATACCTTTTGTGTGGCGCATGCACGGGTCGTTAGCGTCCAGCTCCCGGCTTATAGAGAGTCCTGTATTGACACAGACGTCAATACATCTCGATGTCATGCAACACACAAAGTCTGTCGCATACAGGTGGGTTAACACACATGTACGATGTGTGCGATGGCACGCCTAGTTTACAATGGGACACGACGATGATCATTGTTAACCAAACTCTTGTTTCTCACGACAGGTGGTAGCGTTGTCTCCTGCACCTGGTCTTCGTGCACAGAGGGTGCTGTAATGTGCTCGTCATAGTCGCGATCGTTGTCACTCGAATCCGTTGTTCTCACGACAGGTGGTAGCGTTGTCTCCTGCATGTTGTCTTCACGTGCGGCAAGCGTTGTGCTGTGCTCGTTATAATGGTTGTCTTCGTACAAAGGGGGTGTTGAATACTCCTTCGCGAGTAGTGTAGGAGGTGGTGTGATGGGACGTATCTCAGAGGCGTTATGTGAGCGTACCACCATGGCCTGAGCAACTGCGACTACTGAGAGTACACCCAGTACAGACAGCGAGATCTTTTTTTTTCTTGGGTGTTGTACGTGTGGGTACAGCCGCTTTAATGGCAGTGAGAGCAAGTGGGCAAATGTATTTATAGGTCACTAGCAGAAACTAAGGCACATGGTCAGAGTGTAATCGTAACCACCGTAGCTCTTGTCATAATTTAATATACATAGAAATCAGAAACGGGCATGTCAGGATAGACATCGCGAGTGATAATGCGGCCAGTATCTGTGTGCGCTTGAGAGCACCTTGTTGTTCTACTGTGGTGCCCACGCCGCCAGGTCTGTAAATGTCATCGACCTCCTTTATATACGCATACGCTAAAGACCGTATATTCTCTATGGATTTGAACACGTCCTATGTTTCGCGTAATGCTTGAGCTGTCTCGAGCGTGATGTTGTGAGTGTACGCCAGTGTTTCACATGCACCGAGGTCCGAAAGGGCGTGCGCTACAACTATTAACCTTGGTTTGGGAGTGTGGCAAAACGCTCGCTCCGCTGTAATGGGCGGATGCAATGTTATCACCTGGTACGTTTCGTTAGTCGGGTCGTAACACACCGGTCCGTGAAACGGACCGTCACATTGTATGGGGCACAGTAAGGACAACACGCCGCCGACCGTGACTTCGCACTCGACCGCGGTGGTGTTATCGATTTGCAAAGGATCACATACGCCTCTCCAGTCGCAATGAGGCACATTGTAGTCGACGCGACCGTCGGTCACCATAGCTTTCGTCAGCCAACACACTCGATTGCCCTTCGAAACATCGGCGATCAACGTGAGCTTAGAGGTCGACGTCGCTTTACTGTACGCCAGGATATCCGTGTGTGAGTGCACGCTCGACGTCGATTGACAACCGGTCATGTCAGACCTGATCAGACCTTCCGAACACATGACCATTAGTTGTTGTGCGGCCGAGAGTATCGCGATCATACCGTTGAGATGTGTAGAAAGCGCGTACACGCCAGCCTTCCACGTTTCCAAAATTTCCAGCAGTCTAGAGGGACTTGTCTTAGCGCGCACGGCTGTGCTGAATTTGCGTTGGGTAGACACAACGGCTTCTACCTCGCTTAGGATCTGTGGGCTCATGTACTCGTGGTAGGCCAAGACGTGTATAGTCGAGCGCGGTGATGCCCCGAACACTTGACCCAGTTTTGTTGTGGCGATATGCGTGTCCAGTAACGCGGCAAAGTCCGCGTGTCTAGCGTGTATTGATTTTACAGCTCGCTCATACCCCAACAGTACGGTCCGTAGAAGTTCGTTCACTTGTTTCCATGCGCTCGTGGAACACAGGACATCGCAACCTCCGTGATACTCAAGTAAAGCGTCAAACACCAGCTGCTTGCACGTTGGAAATACAATCGGTAGTAACTTCTTACTCCACTCTATGTTGAACTCTTATAGTATGTATATGGGCGGTTGCGGCGGTTTGCGCATTTTCTATCTACCCTCCGCTAATATGACTCTGTGGTCTGTCTCCTGAGATGGTGCGGTTGGAACTTGCGAGAGTGCACTATCGACGGTCGGCGTTTTCATTTCGTCAACTGCCATTTTCAGCCGCTGGCAAACGGCCGTCGACGGTCGATGCGAGACACCAACATAACGTTAGACCGCGACCCTCATGCCAGTTTTCTGTAGTACTGGTTGTAGTTTCTGGTGCACACTCGAAACGCCATTACGATCACAATTACGTTGATTAATAAATCCAGTGTTGTAGCGACTGCAGCCAGCGCCGTCGCGCAACTTGTGTCGGTGTTATCTCTCGATACTTTCATTCGTATCCGAGCGTATGCAGAATCTACGGATCTGGTGAAGTTGCTTGTCACTAGCTTGCGCATGTTTGATATGGCACTTTGCGCGAGACTCGCACAACCTGCAGTGGCGACCGTCGCGTCAGTGCAAAGTTTTTCCAATATATCGCTCGCAACATCGTTTGTCATTTGCTGTACACTGCTCACACTGGCCGCGAGGTCGCGGAGAGGGTCTTCGTTACGAGCTACTCTGGTAGCGCCGTGGTTGATGAGGACGATCATCTTTTGCAATAGTTCATCTCGAAGCGCAACGATGGTGAGGGCGACCGGTTGGCCGGTTCCGCCTTCAGGCCACACGGTTGCCGCTAGATTGCCCAATGCCACACACGCAGACGAACCCTGTACACACTCAATGACCCGTGTGCGATCGTTGATTTCTGCTAGTACGTTTGCTAGGTCTACGTGCTTCCACGGATCGGGCGTGGGCACGCGCTTGTTTTTAGAGGCGTTTTCGCGCATCCTCTACACTGCACGACCGCTCGTGGCCGCACTAGCTATATTTATCTTTATTTGATTCACACACACACACACACACACACACACACACACACACACACACACACACACACACACACACACACACACACACACACACACACACACACACAGGCCCTTGCGTGCAAACCCCGGTCAGGCCTGCAGTGTACACATCAGAGACATGATGTTCTTTCACAGAACTGAGGTTGTTCATTACTAAATGACTTTTACAGGAGTATTGTTATTATACTGTTCAACAGGTTGATCATAATAATGTGTATTAAACCCACAACCTAGCACTGAGGACAGAGGGACTTTATTTAAATTTGTACTTAATGGAAACGATACATAATGATACATAAGAGCCATGTCGTACATTCAGCCTAGGAATAGTAGCATTGTGCACTATTAAAAATATACACATCAATTGCTCGAATCCCATTGTTGCAAAGTAAAACTCTAATAAAACTCTAGTCTGACATCAACAGAGAAGACTTAGTGTATGTACTACAAATACAGCATTAGGATTTCGAGTGGACCGTGCACCTTGTGAACCATCAGAGGCTTATGACGCAACATATCTTCCAGTTGCTATTAGACAAGTTATAATTCTCTACCATTTTTCGGAACTGGTTTCTTGGGTCCGTGAGTAAATGCCAAATGAGATGATAGTCCTTAAGTAAGTTCCTGGCGATCCCATGTCACGCTCTTGCCCATCAGCCGGTGAACGCTGAGACGGAACTCGATGAGAGCGATGTATTTTTTAAGTGCTCCGAATGTACTTCTAACAAGCGTGCGATTCACTTTGTGAGTAAACCGCAGCTTCAGCTGATTCAAACAGTCGAGCCAACTTTCTACATCACAATATGCGTTTTGTAGTTAGTCGAGTTACCTTTTGTGTAGCGCATGCACGGGTCGTTATCGTCCAGCTCCCAGCTTAGAGAGTCCTGTATTGACACAGACGTCAATACATCTCGATGTCATGCAACACACAAAGTCTGTCGCATACAGGTGGGTTAACACATGTACGATACCTTTTGTGTGGCGCATGCACGGGTTGTTAGCGTCCAGCTCCCAGCTTAGAGAGTCCTGTATTGACACAGACGTCAATACATCTCGATGTCATGCAACACACAAAGTCTGTCGCATACAGGTGGGTTAACACATGTACGATACCTTTTGTGTGGCGCATGCACGGGTCGTTAGCGTCCAGCTCCCGGCTTATAGAGAGTCCTGTATTGACACAGACGTCAATACATCTCGATGTCATGCAACACACAAAGTCTGTCGCATACAGGTGGGTTAACACACATGTACGATGTGTGCGATGGCACGCCCAGTTTACAATGGGACACGACGATGATCATTGTTAACCAAACTCTTGTTTCTCACGACAGGTGGTAGCGTTGTCTCCTGCACCTGGTCTTCGTGCACAGAGGGTGCTGTAATGTGCTCGTCATAGTCGCGATCGTTGTCACTCGAATCCGTTGTTCTCACGACAGGTGGTAGCGTTGTCTCCTGCATGTTGTCTTCGCGTGCGGCAAGCGTTGTGCTGTGCTCGTTATAATGGTTGTCTTCGTACAAAGGGGGTGTTGAATACTCCTTCGCGAGTAGTGTAGGAGGTGGTGTTATGGGACGTATCTCAGAGGCGTTATGTGAGCGTACCACCATGGCCTGAGCAACTGCGACTACTGAGAGTACATCCAGTACAGACAGCGAGATCTTTTTTTTTCTTGGGTGTTGTACGTGTGGGTACAGCCCCTTTAATGGCAGTGAGAGCAAGTGGGCAAATGTATTTATAGGTCACTAGCAGAAACTAAGGCACGTGGTCAGAGTGTAATCGTAACCACCGTAGCTCTTGTCATAATTTAATATACATAGAAATCAGAAACGGGCATGTCAGGATAGACATGGCGAGTGATAATGCGGCCAGTATCTGTGTGCGCTTGAGAGCACCTTGTTGTTCTACTGTGGTGCCCACGCCGCCAGGTCTGTAAATGTCATCGACCTCCTTTATATACGCATACGCTAAAGACCGTATATTCTCTATGGATTTGAACACGTCCTTTGTTTCGCGTAACGCTTGAGCTGTCTCGAGCGTGATGTTGTGAGTGTAAGCCAGTGTTTCACGTGCACCGAGGTCCGAAAGAGTGTGCGCTACAACTATTAACCTTGGTTTGGGAGTGTGGCGAAACGCTCGCTCCGCTGTAATGGGCGGATGCAATGTTATCACCTGGTACGTTTCGTTAGTCGGGTCGTAACACACCGGTCCGTGACACTGACCGTCACATTGTATGGGGCACAGTAAGGACAACACGCCACCGACCGTGACTTCGCACTCGACCGCGGTGGTGTTGTCGATTTGCAAAGGATCACATACGCCTCTAAAGTCGCAATGAGGCACATTGTAGTCGACGCGACCGTCGGTCACCATAGCTTTCGTCAGCCAACACACTCGATTGCCCTTCGAAACATCGGCGATCAACGTGAGCGTAGAGGTCGCTGTCGCTTTACTGTACGCCAGGATATCCGTGTGTGAGTGCACGCTCGACGTTGATTGACAACCGGTCATGTCAGACCTGATCAGACCTTCCGAACACATGACCATTAGTTGTTGTGCGGCCGAGAGTATCGCGATCATACCGTTGAGATGTGTAGAAAGCGCGTACACGCCAGCCTTCAACGTTTCCAAAGTTTCCAGCAATCTAGAGGGACTTGTCTTAGCGCGCACGGCTGTGCTGAATTTGCGTTGGGTAGACACAACGGCTTCTACCTCGCTTAGGATCTTGTGGGCTCATGTACTCGTGGTAGGCCAAGACGTGTATAGTCGAGCGCGGTGACGCCCCGAACACTTGACCCGGTTTTGTTGTGGCGATATGCGTGTCCAGTAATGCGGCAAAGTCCGCGTGTCTAGCGTGTATTGATTTTACAGCTCACTCATACCCCAACAGTACGGTCCGTAGAAGTTCGTTCACTTGTTTCCATGCGCTCGTGGAACACAGGACATCGCAACCTCTGTGATAATCAAGTAAAGCGTCACACACCAGCTGCTTGCACGTTGTAAATACAATCGGTAGTAACTTCTTACTCCACTCTATGTTGAACTCGTATAGTATGTATATGGGCGGTTGCGGCGGTTTGCGCATTTTCTATCTACCCTCCGCTAATATGACTCTGTGGTCTGTCTCCTGAGATGGTGCGGTTGGAACTTGCGAGAGTGCACTATGGACGGTCGGCGTTTCCATTTCGTCAACTGTGCCATTTTCAGCCGCTGGCAAACGGCCGTCGACGGTCGATGCGAGACACCAACATAACGTTAGACCGCGACCCTCATGCCAGTTTTCTGTAGTACTGGTTGTAGTTTCTGGTGCACACTCGATACGCCATTACGATCACAATTACGTTGATTAATAAATCCAGTGTTGTAGCGACTGCAGCCAGCGCCGTCGCGCAACTCGTGTTGGTGTTATCTCTCGATACTTTCGTTGGTATTCAAGCGTATGCAGAATCTACGGATCTGGTGAAGTTGCTTGTCACTAGCTTGCGCACGTTTGATATGGCACTTTGCGCGAGACTCACACAACCTGCAGTGGCGACCGTCGCGTCAGTGCAAAGTTTTTCCGATATATCGCTCACAACATCGTTAGTCATTTGCTGTACACTGCGCACACTGGCCGCGAGGTCGCGGAGAGGGTCTTCGTTACGAGCTACTCTGGTAGCGCCGTGGTTGATGAGGACGATCATCTTTAGCAATAGTTCATCTCGAAGCGCAACGATGGTGAGGGCAACGGGTCTACCAGTGGTGACATGTGGCAAGACACTCCTCTGGGCGCGTCTTGCTTGGGCCTCTCTCCTGGAGGCCCTCTGTCAGACCCAGTGTTGACATGTGTCAAGACGCTCCTCGGGGCGCGTCTTGCTTGGGCTTCTCTCCTGGAGGCCCTCAGTCAGACCCATTGTTGACATGTGGCAAGACGCTCCTCGGGGCGCGTCTTGCTTGGGCTTCTCTCCTGGAGGCGCTCAGACAGACCCAGTGTTGACATGTGACAAGAGGCTCCTCGGGGCACGTCTTGCTTGGGCCTCTCTCCTGGAGGCGCTCAGTCAGAACCAGAGGTGACATGTGGCAAGATGCTCCTCGGGGCGCGTCTTGCTTGGGCCTCTCTCCTGGAGGCCCTCTGTCAGACCCAGTGTTGACATGTGGCAAGACGCTCCTCCGGGCGCATCTTGCTTGGGCCTCTCTCCTGGAGGCCCTCAGTCAGACCCATTGTTGACATGTGGCAAGACGCTCCTCGGGGCGCGTCTTGCTTGGGCCTCTCTCCTGGAGGCGCTCAGTCAGACCGAGTGCTGACATAAGGCAAGACGCTCCTCGGGGCGCGTCTTGCAGGGGCCTCTCTCCTGGAGGCGCTCAGTCAGACCCAGTGCTGACATGTGGCAAGACGCTCCTCGGGGCGCGTCTTGCTTGGGCCTCTCTCCTGGAGGCACTCAGTCAGACCCAGTGGTGACACGTGGAAAGACGCTCCTCGGGGCACATCTTGCTTGGGCCTCTCTCCTGGAGGCGCTCAGTCAGACCCAGTGTTGGCATGTGGCAAGACACTCCTCGGGGCGCGTCTTGGTTGGGCCTCTCTCCTGGAGGCGCTCATTCAGACCCAGTGGTGACATGTGGCAAGACGCTCCTCGGGGCGCGTATTGCTTCGGCCTCTCTCCTGAATGCCCTCTGTCAGACCGAGTGTTGACATGTGGCAAGACTCTCCTCGGGGCGCGTCTTGCTTGGGCTTCTCTCATGGAGGCCCTCAGTCGGACCCAGTGTTGACATATGTCAAGACGCTCCTCGGGGCGTGTCTTGCTTGGGCCTCTCTACTGGAGGCGCTCGGTCAGACCCAGTGTTGACATGTGGCAAGACGCTCCTCTGGGCAAGTCTTGCTTGGGCCTCTCTCCTGGAGGCGCTCAGTCAGACCGAGTAGTGACATGTGGCAAGACGCTCCTCGGGGCGCGTCTTGCTTGGACCTCCCTCCTGGAGGCGCTCAGTCAGACTGAGTAGTAACATTTGGCAAGACGCTCCTCGGGGCGCGCCTTGCTTGGACCTCTCTCCTGGAGGCGCTCAGTTAGACCGAGTAGTGACATGTGGCAAGACGCTCCTCGGGGCGCGTCTTGCTTCGGCCTCTCTCCTGGAGGCGCTCAGTCAGACTGAGTGCTGACATAAGGCAAGACGCTCCTCGGGGCGCGTCTTGCTGGGGCCTCTCTCCTGGAGGTGCTCAATCAGACCCAGTGGTGACACGTGGCAAGACGCTCCTCTGGGCGCGTCTTGCTTGGGCCTCTCTCCTGGAGGAGCTCAGTCAGACCCAGTGGTGACACGTGGCAAGACGCTCCTCGGGGCGCATCTTGCTTGGGCCTCTCTCCTGGAGGCACTAAGTCAGACCCAGTGTTGACACGTGGCAAGACGCTCCTCGGGGCGCGTCTTGCTTGGGCCTCTCTCCTGGAGGCGCTCAGTCAGACACAGTGTTGACATGTGGCAAGACACTCCTCGGGGCGCGTCTTGCTTGGGCTTCTCTCATGGAGGCCCTCAGTAAGACCCATTGTTGACATGTGGAAAGAAGCTCCTCGGGGCGCGTCTTGCTTTGGCTTCTCTCCTGAAGCCCCTCAGTCAGACCCATTGTTGACATGTGGCAAGACGCTCCTCGGGGCGCGTATTGCTTGGGACTCTCTCCTGGATGCCCTCTGTCAGACCCAGTGTTGACATGTGGCAAGACTCTCCTCGGGGCGCGTCTTGCTTGGACCTCTCTCCTGGAGGCGCTCAGTCAGACCGAGTAGTGACATGTGGCAAGACGCTCCTCGGGGCGCGTCTTGCTTGGGCCTCTCTCCTGGAGGCGCTCAATTAGACCCAGTGTTGAAATGTGGCAAGACGCTCCTCGGGGCGCGTCTTGCTTGGGCTTCTCTCCTGGAGGCCCTCAGTCAGACCCATTGTTGACATGTGGCAAGACGCTCCTCGGGGCGCGTCTTGCTGGGGCCTCTCTCCTGGAGGCACTCAGTCAGACCCAGTGTTGACATGTGTCAAGACGCTGCAGGAGACAACGCTACCACCTGTCGTGAGAAACAAGAGTTTGGTTAACAATGATCATCGTCGTGTCCCATTGTAAACGGGCGCGCCATCGCACACATCGTACATCTGTGTTAACCCACCTGTATGCGACAGACTTTGTGTGTTGCATGACATCGAGATGTATTGACGTCTGTGTCAATACAGGACTCTCTATAAGCCAGGAGCTGGACGCTAACGACCCGTGCATGCGCCACACAAAAGGTATCGTACATGTGTTAACCCACCTGTATGCGACAGACTTTGTGTGTTGCATGACATCGAGATGTATTGACGTCTGTGTCAATACAGGACTCTCTAAGTTGGGAGCTGGACGCTAACGACCCGTGCATGCGCCACACAAAAGGTAACTTGACTAACTACAAAACGCATATTGTGATGTAGAAAGTTGGCTCGACTGTTTGAATCAGCTGCAGCTGCGGTTTACTCACGAAGTGAATCGCACGCTTGTTAGAAGTACATTCGGAGCACTTAAAAAATACATCGCTCTCATCGAGTTCCGTCTCAGCATTCACCGGCTGATGGGCAAGAGCGTGACATGGGATCGCCAGGAACTTACTTAAGGACTATCATCTCATTTGGCATTTACTCACGGACCCAAGAAACCAGTTCCGAAAAATGGTCGAGAATTATAAATTGTCTAATAGCAACTGGAAGATATGTTGCGTCATAAGCCTCTGATGGTTCACAAGGTGCACGGTCCACTCGAAATCCTAATGCTGTATTTGTAGTACATACACTAAGTCTTCTCTGTTGATGTCAGACTAGAGTTTTATTAGAGTTTTACTTTGCAACAATGGGATTCGAACAATTGATCTGTATATTTTTAATAATGCACAATGCTACTATTCCTAGGCTGAATGTATGACATGGCTCTTATGTATCATTATGTATCGTTTCCGTTAAGTACTAATTTAAATAAAGTCCCTCTGTCCTCAGTGCTAGGTTGTGGGTTTAATACACATTATTATGATCAACCTGTTGAATAGTATAATAACAATATTCCTGTAAAAGTCATTTAGTAATGAACAACCTCAGTTCTGTGAAAGCACATCATGTCTCTGATGTGTACACTGCAGACCTGACCGGGGTTTGCACGCAAGGGCCTGTATGTGTGTGTGTGTGTGTGTGTGTGTGTGTGTGTGTGTGTGTGTGTGTGTGTGTGTGTGTGTGTGTGTGTGTGTATGTATGTGTGTGTGTGTGTGTGTGTGTGTGTGTGTGTGTGTGTGTGTGTGTGTGTGTGAAACAAATAAAGATAAATATAGCTAGTGTGGCCACGAGCGGTCGTGCAGGGTAGAGGCTGCGCGAAAACGCCTCTAAAACAAGCGCGTGCCCACGCCCGATCCGTGGAAGCACTTAGAACTAGCAAACGTACTAGCAGAAATCAACGATCGCACACGGGTCATTGAGTGTGTACAGGGTTCGTCTGCGTGTGTGGCATTGGGCAATCTACCGGCAACCGAGTGGCCTGAAGGCGGAACCGGCCAACCCGTCGCCCTCACCATCGTTGTGCTTCGAGATGAACTATTGCTAAAGATGATCGTCCTCGTCAACCACGGCGCTCCCAGAGTTACCACGACATGCGCCTTAAAAGCGTTCTCGTTTGGGTCAGCGCCACCAGAATTGAATCGGCAAGTCAGCGGATATTACACAACTCGTAACGAAGACCCTCTCCGCGACCTCGCGGCCAGTGTGCGCAGTGTACAGCAAATGACAAACGATGTTGCGAGCGATATATCGGAAAAACTTTGCACTGACGCGACGGTCGCCACTGCAGGTTGTGCGAGTCTCGCGCAAAGTGCCATATCAAACGTGCGCAAGCTAGTGACAAGCAACTTCACCAGATCCGTAGATTCTGCATACGCTCGGATACGAATGAAAGTATCGAGAGATAACACCGACACAAGTTGCGCGACGGCGCTGGCTGCAGTCGCTACAACACTGGATTTATTAATCAACGTAATTGTGATCGTAATGGCGTTTCGAGTGTGCACCAGAAACTACAACCAGTACTACAGAAAACTGGCATGAGGGTCGCGGTCTAACGTTATGTTGGTGTCTCGCATCGACCGTCGACGGCCGTTTGCCAGCGGCTGAAAATGACAGTTGACGAAATGGAAACGCCGACCGTCGATAGTGCACTCTCGCAAGTTCCAACCGCACCATCTCAGGAGACAGACCACAGAGTGATATTAGCGGAGGGTAGATAGAAAATGCGCAAACCGCCGCAACCGCCCATATACATACTATACGAGTTCAACATAGAGTGGAGTAAGAAGTTACTACCGATTGTATTTCCAACGTGCAAGCAGCTGGTGTTTGACGCTTTACTTGAGTATCACAGAGGTTGCGATGTCCTGTGTTCCACGAGCGCATGGAAACAAGTGAACAAACTTCTACGGACCGTACTGTTGGGGTATGAGCGAGCTGTAAAATCAATACACGCTAGACACGCGGACTTTGCCACGTTACTGGACACGCATATCGCCACAAAAAAAACGGGTCAAGTGTTCGGGGCGTCACCGCGCTCGACTATACACGTCTTGGCCTACCACGAGTACATGAGCCCACAGATCCTAAGCGAGGTCGAAGCCGTTGTGTCTACCCAACGCAAATTCAGCACAGCCGTGCGCGCTAAGACAAGTCCCTCTAGACTGCTGGAAATTTTGGAAACGTGGAAGGCTGGCGTGTACGCGCTTTCTACACATCTCAACGGTATGATCGCGATACTCTCGGCCGCACAACAACTAATGGTCATGTGTTCGGAAGGTCTGATCAGGTCTGACATGACCGGTTGTCAATCGACGTCGAGCGTGCACTCACACACGGATATCCTGGCGTACAGTAAAGCGACGTCGACCTCTAAGCTCACGTTGATCGCCGATGTTTCGAAGGGCAATCGAGTGTGTTGGCTGACGAAAGCTATGGTGACCGACGGTCGCGTCGACTACAATGTGCCTCATTGCGACTGGAGAGGCGTATGTGATCCTTTGCAAATCGATAACACCACCGCGGTCGAGTGCGAAGTCACGGTCGGCGGCGTGTTGTCCTTACTGTGCCCCATACAATGTGACGGTCCGTGTGACGGACCGGTGTGTTACGACCCGACTAACGAAACGTACCAGGTGATAACATTGCATCCGCCCATTACAGCGGAGCGAGCGTTTCGCCACACTCCCAAACCAAGGTTAATAGTTGTAACGCACGCCCTTTCGGACCTCGGTGCACGTGAAACACTGGCGTACACTCACAACATCACGCTCGAGACAGCTCAAGCGTTACGCGAAACAAAGGACGTGTTCAAATCCATAGAGAATATACGGTCTTTAGCGTATGCGTATATAAAGGAGGTCGATGACATTTACAGACCTGGCGGCGTGGGCACCACAGTAGAACAACAAGGTGCTCTCAAGCGCACACAGATACTGGCCGCATTATCACTCGCGATGTCTATCCTGACATGCCCGTTTCTGATTTCTATGTATATTAAATTATGACAAGAGCTACGGTGGTTACGATTACACTCTGACCACGTGCCTTAGTTTCTGCTAGTGACCTATAAATACATTTGCCCACTTGCTCTCACTGCCATTAAAGCGGCTGTACCCACACGTACAACACATGTGGTAGCGTTGTCTCCTGCACCTGGTCTTCGTGCACAGAGGGTGCTGTAATGTGCTCGTCATAGTCGCGATCGTTGTCACTCGAATCCGTTGTTCTCACGACAGGTGGTAGCGTTGTCTCCTGCATGTTGTCTTCACGTGCGGCAAGCGTTGTGCTGTGCTCGTTATAATGGTTGTCTTCGTACAAAGGGGTTGTTGAATACTCCTTCGCGAGTAGTGTAGGAGGTGGTGTGATGGGACGTATCTCAGAGGCGTTATGTGAGCGTACCACCATGGCCTGAGCAACTGCGACTACTGAGAGTACACCCAGTACAGACAGCGAGATCTTTTTTTTTCTTGGGTGTTGTACGTGTGGGTACAGCCGCTTTAATGGCAGTGAGAGCAAGTGGGCAAATGTATTTATAGGTCACTAGCAGAAACTAAGGCACATGGTCAGAGTGTAATCGTAACCACCGTAGCTCTTGTCATAATTTAATATACATAGAAATCAGAAACGGGCATGTCAGGATAGACATCGCGAGTGATAATGCGGCCAGTATCTGTGTGCGCTTGAGAGCACCTTGTTGTTCTACTGTGGTGCCCACGCCGCCAGGTCTGTAAATGTCATCGACCTCCTTTATATACGCATACGCTAAAGACCGTATATTCTCTATGGATTTGAACACGTCCTATGTTTCGCGTAATGCTTGAGCTGTCTCGAGCGTGATGTTGTGAGTGTACGCCAGTGTTTCACATGCACCGAGGTCCGAAAGGGCGTGCTCTACAACTATTAACCTTGGTTTGGGAGTGTGGCAAAACGCTCGCTCCGCTGTAATGGGCGGATGCAATGTTATCACCTGGTACGTTTCGTTAGTCGGGTCGTAACACACCGGTCCGTGAAACGGACCGTCACATTGTATGGGGCACAGTAAGGACAACACGCCGCCGACCGTGACTTCGCACTCGACCGCGGTGGTGTTATCGATTTGCAAAGGATCACATACGCCTCTCCAGTCGCAATGAGGCACATTGTAGTCGACGCGACCGTCGGTCACCATAGCTTTCGTCAGCCAACACACTCGATTGCCCTTCGAAACATCGGCGATCAACTTGAGCTTAGAGGTCGACGTCGCTTTACTGTACGCCAGGATATCCGTGTGTGAGTGCACGCTCGACGTCGATTGACAACCGGTCATGTCAGACCTGATCAGACCTTCCGAACACATGACCATTAGTTGTTGTGCGGCCGAGAGTATCGCGATCATACCGTTGAGATGTGTAGAAAGCGCGTACACGCCAGCCTTCCACGTTTCCAAAATTTCCAGCAGTCTAGAGGGACTTGTCTTAGCGCGCACGGCTGTGCTGAATTTGCGTTGGGTAGACACAACGGCTTCTACCTCGCTTAGGATCTGTGGGCTCATGTACTCGTGGTAGGCCAAGACGTGTATAGTCGAGCGCGGTGATGCCCCGAACACTTGACCCAGTTTTGTTGTGGCGATATGCGTGTCCAGTAACGCGGCAAAGTCCGCGTGTCTAGCGTGTATTGATTTTACAGCTCGCTCATACCCCAACAGTACGGTCCGTAGAAGTTCGTTCACTTGTTTCCATGCGCTCGTGGAACACAGGACATCGCAACCTCCGTGATACTCAAGTAAAGCGTCAAACACCAGCTGCTTGCACGTTGGAAATACAATCGGTAGTAACTTCTTACTCCACTCTATGTTGAACTCTTATAGTATGTATATGGGCGGTTGCGGCGGTTTGCGCATTTTCTATCTACCCTCCGCTAATATGACTCTGTGGTCTGTCTCCTGAGATGGTGCGGTTGGAACTTGCGAGAGTGCACTATCGACGGTCGGCGTTTTCATTTCGTCAACTGCCATTTTCAGCCGCTGGCAAACGGCCGTCGACGGTCGATGCGAGACACCAACATAACGTTAGACCGCGACCCTCATGCCAGTTTTCTGTAGTACTGGTTGTAGTTTCTGGTGCACACTCGAAACGCCATTACGATCACAATTACTTTGATTAATAAATCCAGTGTTGTAGCGACTGCAGCCAGCGCCGTCGCGCAACTTGTGTCGGTGTTATCTCTCGATACTTTCATTCGTATCCGAGCGTATGCAGAATCTACGGATCTGGTGAAGTTGCTTGTCACTAGCTTGCGCACGTTTGATATGGCACTTTGCGCGAGACTCGCACAACCTGCAGTGGCGACCGTCGCGTCAGTGCAAAGTTTTTCCAATATATCGCTCGCAACATCGTTTGTCATTTGCTGTACACTGCGCACACTGGCCGCGAGGTCGCGGAGAGGGTCTTCGTTACGAGCTACTCTGGTAGCGCCGTGGTTGATGAGGACGATCATCTTTTGCAATAGTTCATCTCGAAGCGCAACGATGGTGAGGGCGACCGGTTGGCCGGTTCCGCCTTCAGGCCACACGGTTGCCGCTAGATTGCCCAATGCCACACACGCAGACGAACCCTGTACACACTCAATGACCCGTGTGCGATCGTTGATTTCTGCTAGTACGTTTGCTAGGTCTACGTGCTTCCACGGATCGGGCGTGGGCACGCGCTTGTTTTTAGAGGCGTTTTCGCGCATCCTCTACACTGCACGACCGCTCGTGGCCGCACTAGCTATATTTATCTTTATTTGATTCACACACACACACACACACACACACACACACACACACACACACACACACACACACACACACACACACACACACACACACACACACACACACACACACACACACACACACACACACACACACACAGGCCCTTGCGTGCAAACCCCGGTCAGGCCTGCAGTGTACACATCAGAGACATGATGTTCTTTCACAGAACTGAGGTTGTTCATTACTAAATGACTTTTACAGGAGTATTGTTATTATACTGTTCAACAGGTTGATCATAATAATGTGTATTAAACCCACAACCTAGCACTGAGGACAGAGGGACTTTATTTAAATTTGTACTTAATGGAAACGATACATAATGATACATAAGAGCCATGTCGTACATTCAGCCTAGGAATAGTAGCATTGTGCACTATTAAAAATATACACATCAATTGCTCGAATCCCATTGTTGCAAAGTAAAACTCTAATAAAACTCTAGTCTGACATCAACAGAGAAGACTTAGTGTATGTACTACAAATACAGCATTAGGATTTCGAGTGGACCGTGCACCTTGTGAACCATCAGAGGCTTATGACGCAACATATCTTCCAGTTGCTATTAGACAAGTTATAATTCTCTACCATTTTTCGGAACTGGTTTCTTGGGTCCGTGAGTAAATGCCAAATGAGATGATAGTCCTTAAGTAAGTTCCTGGCGATCCCATGTCACGCTCTTGCCCATCAGCCGGTGAACGCTGAGACGGAACTCGATGAGAGCGATGTATTTTTTAAGTGCTCCGAATGTACTTCTAACAAGCGTGCGATTCACTTTGTGAGTAAACCGCAGCTTCAGCTGATTCAAACAGTCGAGCCAACTTTCTACATCACAATATGCGTTTTGTAGTTAGTCGAGTTACCTTTTGTGTAGCGCATGCACGGGTCGTTATCGTCCAGCTCCCAGCTTAGAGAGTCCTGTATTGACACAGACGTCAATACATCTCGATGTCATGCAACACACAAAGTCTGTCGCATACAGGTGGGTTAACACATGTACGATACCTTTTGTGTGGCGCATGCACGGGTTGTTAGCGTCCAGCTCCCAGCTTAGAGAGTCCTGTATTGACACAGACGTCAATACATCTCGATGTCATGCAACACACAAAGTCTGTCGCATACAGGTGGGTTAACACATGTACGATACCTTTTGTGTG
Source organism: Nothobranchius furzeri (assembly GCF_043380555.1). Taxonomy (NCBI): domain Eukaryota; kingdom Metazoa; phylum Chordata; class Actinopteri; order Cyprinodontiformes; family Nothobranchiidae; genus Nothobranchius; species Nothobranchius furzeri. The sequence continues at coordinate 1,595,114 of NC_091741.1, forward strand.
GCGCATGCACGGGTCGTTAGCGTCCAGCTCCCGGCTTATAGAGAGTCCTGTATTGACACAGACGTCAATACATCTCGATGTCATGCAACACACAAAGTCTGTCGCATACAGGTGGGTTAACACACATGTACGATGTGTGCGATGGCACGCCCAGTTTACAATGGGACACGACGATGATCATTGTTAACCAAACTCTTGTTTCTCACGACAGGTGGTAGCGTTGTCTCCTGCACCTGGTCTTCGTGCACAGAGGGTGCTGTAATGTGCTCGTCATAGTCGCGATCGTTGTCACTCGAATCCGTTGTTCTCACGACAGGTGGTAGCGTTGTCTCCTGCATGTTGTCTTCGCGTGCGGCAAGCGTTGTGCTGTGCTCGTTATAATGGTTGTCTTCGTACAAAGGGGGTGTTGAATACTCCTTCGCGAGTAGTGTAGGAGGTGGTGTTATGGGACGTATCTCAGAGGCGTTATGTGAGCGTACCACCATGGCCTGAGCAACTGCGACTACTGAGAGTACACCCAGTACAGACAGCGAGATCTTTTTTTTTCTTGGGTGTTGTACGTGTGGGTACAGCCCCTTTAATGGCAGTGAGAGCAAGTGGGCAAATGTATTTATAGGTCACTAGCAGAAACTAAGGCACGTGGTCAGAGTGTAATCGTAACCACCGTAGCTCTTGTCATAATTTAATATACATAGAAATCAGAAACGGGCATGTCAGGATAGACATGGCGAGTGATAATGCGGCCAGTATCTGTGTGCGCTTGAGAGCACCTTGTTGTTCTACTGTGGTGCCCACGCCGCCAGGTCTGTAAATGTCATCGACCTCCTTTATATACGCATACGCAAAAGACCGTATATTCTCTATGGATTTGAACACGTCCTTTGTTTCGCGTAACGCTTGAGCTGTCTCGAGCGTGATGTTGTGAGTGTAAGCCAGTGTTTCACGTGCACCGAGGTCCGAAAGAGTGTGCGCTACAACTATTAACCTTGGTTTGGGAGTGTGGCGAAACGCTCGCTCCGCTGTAATGGGCGGATGCAATGTTATCACCTGGTACGTTTCGTTAGTCGGGTCGTAACACACCGGTCCGTGACACTGACCGTCACATTGTATGGGGCACAGTAAGGACAACACGCCACCGACCGTGACTTCGCACTCGACCGCGGTGGTGTTGTCGATTTGCAAAGGATCACATACGCCTCTAAAGTCGCAATGAGGCACATTGTAGTCGACGCGACCGTCGGTCACCATAGCTTTCGTCAGCCAACACACTCGATTGCCCTTCGAAACATCGGCGATCAACGTGAGCGTAGAGGTCGCTGTCGCTTTACTGTACGCCAGGATATCCGTGTGTGAGTGCACGCTCGACGTCGATTGACAACCGGTCATGTCAGACCTGATCAGACCTTCCGAACACATGACCATTAGTTGTTGTGCGGCCGAGAGTATCGCGATCATACCGTTGAGATGTGTAGAAAGCGCGTACACGCCAGCCTTCAACGTTTCCAAAGTTTCCAGCAATCTAGAGGGACTTGTCTTAGCGCGCACGGCTGTGCTGAATTTGCGTTGGGTAGACACAACGGCTTCTACCTTGCTTAGGATCTTGTGGGCTCATGTACTCGTGGTAGGCCAAGACGTGTATAGTCGAGCGCGGTGACGCCCCGAACACTTGACCCGGTTTTGTTGTGGCGATATGCGTGTCCAGTAATGCGGCAAAGTCCGCGTGTCTAGCGTGTATTGATTTTACAGCTCACTCATACCCCAACAGTACGGTCCGTAGAAGTTCGTTCACTTGTTTCCATGCGCTCGTGGAACACAGGACATCGCAACCTCTGTGATAATCAAGTAAAGCGTCACACACCAGCTGCTTGCACGTTGTAAATACAATCGGTAGTAACTTCTTACTCCACTCTATGTTGAACTCGTATAGTATGTATATGGGCGGTTGCGGCGGTTTGCGCATTTTCTATCTACCCTCCGCTAATATGACTCTGTGGTCTGTCTCCTGAGATGGTGCGGTTGGAACTTGCGAGAGTGCACTATGGACGGTCGGCGTTTCCATTTCGTCAACTGTGCCATTTTCAGCCGCTGGCAAACGGCCGTCGACGGTCGATGCGAGACACCAACATAACGTTAGACCGCGACCCTCATGCCAGTTTTCTGTAGTACTGGTTGTAGTTTCTGGTGCACACTCGATACGCCATTACGATCACAATTACGTTGATTAATAAATCCAGTGTTGTAGCGACTGCAGCCAGCGCCGTCGCGCAACTCGTGTTGGTGTTATCTCTCGATATTTTCGTTGGTATTCAAGCGTATGCAGAATCTACGGATCTGGTGAAGTTGCTTGTCACTAGCTTGCGCACGTTTGATATGGCACTTTGCGCGAGACTCACACAACCTGCAGTGGCGACCGTCGCGTCAGTGCAAAGTTTTTCCGATATATCGCTCACAACATCGTTAGTCATTTGCTGTACACTGCGCACACTGGCCGCGAGGTCGCGGAGAGGGTCTTCGTTACGAGCTACTCTGGTAGCGCCGTGGTTGATGAGGACGATCATCTTTAGCAATAGTTCATCTCGAAGCGCAACGATGGTGAGGGCAACGGGTCTACCAGTGGTGACATGTGGCAAGACACTCCTCTGGGCGCGTCTTGCTTGGGCCTCTCTCCTGGAGGCCCTCTGTCAGACCCAGTGTTGACATGTGTCAAGACGCTCCTCGGGGCGCGTCTTGCTTGGGCTTCTCTCCTGGAGGCCCTCAGTCAGACCCATTGTTGACATGTGGCAAGACGCTCCTCGGGGCGCGTCTTGCTTGGGCTTCTCTCCTGGAGGCGCTCAGACAGACCCAGTGTTGACATGTGACAAGAGGCTCCTCGGTGCACGTCTTGCTTGGGCCTCTCTCCTGGAGGCGCTCAGTCAGAACCAGAGGTGACATGTGGCAAGATGCTCCTCGGGGCGCGTCTTGCTTGGGCCTCTCTCCTGGAGGCCCTCTGTCAGACCCAGTGTTGACATGTGGCAAGACGCTCCTCCGGGCGCATCTTGCTTGGGCCTCTCTCCTGGAGGCCCTCAGTCAGACCCATTGTTGACATGTGGCAAGACGCTCCTCGGGGCGCGTCTTGCTTGGGCCTCTCTCCTGGAGGCGCTCAGTCAGACCGAGTGCTGACATAAGGCAAGACGCTCCTCGGGGCGCGTCTTGCAGGGGCCTCTCTCCTGGAGGCGCTCAGTCAGACCCAGTGCTGACATGTGGCAAGACGCTCCTCGGGGCGCGTCTTGCTTGGGCCTCTCTCCTGGAGGCACTCAGTCAGACCCAGTGGTGACACGTGGAAAGACGCTCCTCGGGGCACATCTTGCTTGGGCCTCTCTCCTGGAGGCGCTCAGTCAGACCCAGTGTTGGCATGTGGCAAGACACTCCTCGGGGCGCGTCTTGGTTGGGCCTCTCTCCTGGAGGCGCTCATTCAGACCCAGTGGTGACATGTGGCAAGACGCTCCTCGGGGCGCGTATTGCTTCGGCCTCTCTCCTGAATGCCCTCTGTCAGACCGAGTGTTGACATGTGGCAAGACTCTCCTCGGGGCGCGTCTTGCTTGGGCTTCTCTCATGGAGGCCCTCAGTCGGACCCAGTGTTGACATATGTCAAGACGCTCCTCGGGGCGTGTCTTGCTTGGGCCTCTCTACTGGAGGCGCTCGGTCAGACCCAGTGTTGACATGTGGCAAGACGCTCCTCTGGGCAAGTCTTGCTTGGGCCTCTCTCCTGGAGGCGCTCAGTCAGACCGAGTAGTGACATGTGGCAAGACGCTCCTCGGGGCGCGTCTTGCTTGGACCTCCCTCCTGGAGGCGCTCAGTCAGACTGAGTAGTAACATTTGGCAAGACGCTCCTCGGGGCGCGCCTTGCTTGGACCTCTCTCCTGGAGGCGCTCAGTTAGACCGAGTAGTGACATGTGGCAAGACGCTCCTCGGGGCGCGTCTTGCTTCGGCCTCTCTCCTGGAGGCGCTCAGTCAGACTGAGTGCTGACATAAGGCAAGACGCTCCTCGGGGCGGGTCTTGCTGGGGCCTCTCTCCTGGAGGTGCTCAATCAGACCCAGTGGTGACACGTGGCAAGACGCTCCTCTGGGCGCGTCTTGCTTGGGCCTCTCTCCTGGAGGAGCTCAGTCAGACCCAGTGGTGACACGTGGCAAGACGCTCCTCGGGGCGCATCTTGCTTGGGCCTCTCTCCTGGAGGCACTAAGTCAGACCCAGTGTTGACACGTGGCAAGACGCTCCTCGGGGCGCGTCTTGCTTGGGCCTCTCTCCTGGAGGCGCTCAGTCAGACACAGTGTTGACATGTGGCAAGACACTCCTCGGGGCGCGTCTTGCTTGGGCTTCTCTCATGGAGGCCCTCAGTAAGACCCATTGTTGACATGTGGAAAGAAGCTCCTCGGGGCGCGTCTTGCTTTGGCTTCTCTCCTGAAGCCCCTCAGTCAGACCCATTGTTGACATGTGGCAAGACGCTCCTCGGGGCGCGTATTGCTTGGGACTCTCTCCTGGATGCCCTCTGTCAGACCCAGTGTTGACATGTGGCAAGACTCTCCTCGGGGCGCGTCTTGCTTGGACCTCTCTCCTGGAGGCGCTCAGTCAGACCGAGTAGTGACATGTGGCAAGACGCTCCTCGGGGCGCGTCTTGCTTGGGCCTCTCTCCTGGAGGCGCTCAATTAGACCCAGTGTTGAAATGTGGCAAGACGCTCCTCGGGGCGCGTCTTGCTTGGGCTTCTCTCCTGGAGGCCCTCAGTCAGACCCATTGTTGACAAGTGGCAAGACGCTCCTCGGGGCGCGTCTTGCTGGGGCCTCTCTCCTGGAGGCGCTCAGTCAGACCCAGTGTTGACATGTGTCAAGACGCTCCTCGGGCGTTTCTTGCTTGCGCCTCTCTCCTGGAGGCGCTCAGTCAGACCCAGAGGTGACATGTGGCAAGACGCTCCTCGGGCCTCTCTCCTGGAGGCGCTCGGTCAGACCCAGTGTTGACATGTGGCAAGACGCTCCTTGGGGCGCTTCTTGCTTGGGCCTCTCTCCTGGAGGTGCTCAGTCAGACCCAGTGTTGACATGTGGCAAGATGCTCCTCGGGGCGCGTCTTGCTGGGGCTTCTCTCATGGAGGCACTCAGTCAGACCCAGTGTTGACATGTGGCAAGATGCTCGTCGGGGCACGTCTTGCTTGGGCCTCTCTCCTGGAGGCGCTCAGTCAGACCCAAAGGAGACATGTGTCAAGATGCTCCTCGGGGCGCGTCTTGCTTGGGCCTCTCTCCTGGAGGCGCTCAGTCAGACCCAGTGTTCACATGTGGCAAGACGCTCCTCGGGGCGCGTCTTGCTTGGGCCTCTCTCCTGGAGGCGCTCAGTCAGACCCAGTGTTGACACGTGGCAAGACGCTCCTCGGGGCGCGTCTTGGTTGGGCCTCTCTCCTGGAGGCGCTCATTCAGACCCAGTGGTGACATGTGGCAAGACGCTCCTCGGGGAGCGTATTGCTTGGACCTCTCTCCTGAATGCCCTCTGTCAGACCGAGTGTTGACATGTGGCAAGACTCTCCTCGGGGCGCGTCTTGCTGGGGCCTCTCTCCTGGAGGCGCTCAGTCGGACCCAGTGCTGACATGTGGCAAGACGCTCCTCGGGGCGCGTCTTGCTTGGGCCTCTGGCCTGGAGGCGCTCAGTCAGACTGAGTAGTGACATGTGGCCTGACGCTCCTCGGGGCGCGTCTTGCTTGGGCCTCTCTCCTGGAGGCGCTCAGTCAGACCCAGTGGTGACATGTGGCAAGACACTCCTCGGGGCGCGTCTTGCTTGGGCCTCTCTCCTGGAGGCCCTCTGTCAGACCCAGTGTTGACATGTGTCAAGACGCTCCTCGGGGCGCGTCTTGCTTGGGCTTCTCTCCTGGAGGCCCTCAGTCAGACCCATTGTTGACATGTGGCAAGACGCTGCTCGGGGCGCGTCTTGCTTGGGCTTCTCTCCTGGAGGCGCTCAGACAGACCCAGTGTTGACATGTGACAAGACGCTCCTCGGGGCGCGTCTTGCTTGGGCCTCTCTCCTGGAGGCGCTCAGTCAGAACCAGAGGTGACATGTGGCAAGACGCTCCTCGGGGCTCGTCTTGCTTGGGCCTCTCTCCTGGAGGCCCTCTGTCAGACCCAGTGTTGACATGTGGCAAGACGCTCCTCTGGGCGCATCTTGCTTGGGCCTCTCTCCTTTAGGCCCTCAGTCAGACCCATTGTTGACATGTGGCAAGACGCTCCTCGGGGCGCGTCTTGCTTGGGCCTCTCTCCTGGAGGCGCTCAGTCAGACCGAGTGCTGACATAAGGCAAGACGCTCCTCGGGGCGCGTCTTGCTGGGGCCTCTCTCCTGGAGGCGCTCAGTCAGACCCAGTGCTGACATGTGGCAAGACGCTCCTCGGGGCGCGTCTTGCTTGGGCCTCTCTCCTGGAGGCACTCAGTCAGACCCAGTGGTGACACGTGGAAAGACGCTCCTCGGGGCACATCTTGCTTGGGCCTCTCTCCTGGAGGCGCTCAGTCAGACCCAGTGTTGGCATGTGGCAAGACACTCCTCGGGGCGCGTCTTGGTTGGGCCTCTCTCCTGGAGGCGCTCATTCAGACCCAGTGGTGACATGTGGCAAGACGCTCCTCGGGGCGCGTATTGCTTCGGCCTCTCTCCTGAATGCCCTCTGTCAGACCGAGTGTTGACATGTGGCAAGACTCTCCTCGGGGCGCGTCTTGCTTGGGCTTCTCTCATGGAGGCCCTCAGTCGGACCCAGTGTTGACATATGTCAAGACGCTCCTCGGGGCGTGTCTTGCTTGGGCCTCTCTACTGGAGGCGCTCGGTCAGACCCAGTGTTGACATGTGGCAAGACGCTCCTCTGGGCAAGTCTTGCTTGGGCCTCTCTCCTGGAGGCGCTCAGTCAGACCGAGTAGTGACATGTGGCAAGACGCTCCTCGGGGCGCGTCTTGCTTGGACCTCCCTCCTGGAGGCGCTCAGTCAGACTGAGTAGTAACATTTGGCAAGACGCTCCTCGGGGCGCGCCTTGCTTGGACCTCTCTCCTGGAGGCGCTCAGTTAGACCGAGTAGTGACATGTGGCAAGACGCTCCTCGGGGCGCGTCTTGCTTCGGCCTCTCTCCTGGAGGCGCTCAGTCAGACTGAGTGCTGACATAAGGCAAGACGCTCCTCGGGGCGCGTCTTGCTGGGGCCTCTCTCCTGGAGGTGCTCAATCAGACCCAGTGGTGACACGTGGCAAGACGCTCCTCTGGGCGCGTCTTGCTTGGGCCTCTCTCCTGGAGGAGCTCAGTCAGACCCAGTGGTGACACGTGGCAAGACGCTCCTCGGGGCGCATCTTGCTTGGGCCTCTCTCCTGGAGGCACTAAGTCAGACCCAGTGTTGACACGTGGCAAGACGCTCCTCGGGGCGCGTCTTGCTTGGGCCTCTCTCCTGGAGGCGCTCAGTCAGACACAGTGTTGACATGTGGCAAGACACTCCTCGGGGCGCGTCTTGCTTGGGCTTCTCTCATGGAGGCCCTCAGTAAGACCCATTGTTGACATGTGGAAAGAAGCTCCTCGGGGCGCGTCTTGCTTTGGCTTCTCTCCTGAAGCCCCTCAGTCAGACCCATTGTTGACATGTGGCAAGACGCTCCTCGGGGCGCGTATTGCTTGGGACTCTCTCCTGGATGCCCTCTGTCAGACCCAGTGTTGACATGTGGCAAGACTCTCCTCGGGGCGCGTCTTGCTTGGACCTCTCTCCTGGAGGCGCTCAGTCAGACCGAGTAGTGACATGTGGCAAGACGCTCCTCGGGGCGCGTCTTGCTTGGGCCTCTCTCCTGGAGGCGCTCAATTAGACCCAGTGTTGAAATGTGGCAAGACGCTCCTCGGGGCGCGTCTTGCTTGGGCTTCTCTCCTGGAGGCCCTCAGTCAGACCCATTGTTGACAAGTGGCAAGACGCTCCTCGGGGCGCGTCTTGCTGGGGCCTCTCTCCTGGAGGCGCTCAGTCAGACCCAGTGTTGACATGTGTCAAGACGCTCCTCGGGCGTTTCTTGCTTGCGCCTCTCTCCTGGAGGCGCTCAGTCAGACCCAGAGGTGACATGTGGCAAGACGCTCCTCGGGCCTCTCTCCTGGAGGCGCTCGGTCAGACCCAGTGTTGACATGTGGCAAGACGCTCCTTGGGGCGCTTCTTGCTTGGGCCTCTCTCCTGGAGGTGCTCAGTCAGACCCAGTGTTGACATGTGGCAAGATGCTCCTCGGGGCGCGTCTTGCTGGGGCTTCTCTCATGGAGGCACTCAGTCAGACCCAGTGTTGACATGTGGCAAGATGCTCGTCGGGGCACGTCTTGCTTGGGCCTCTCTCCTGGAGGCGCTCAGTCAGACCCAAAGGAGACATGTGTCAAGATGCTCCTCGGGGCGCGTCTTGCTTGGGCCTCTCTCCTGGAGGCGCTCAGTCAGACCCAGTGTTCACATGTGGCAAGACGCTCCTCGGGGCGCGTCTTGCTTGGGCCTCTCTCCTGGAGGCGCTCAGTCAGACCCAGTGTTGACACGTGGCAAGACGCTCCTCGGGGCGCGTCTTGGTTGGGCCTCTCTCCTGGAGGCGCTCATTCAGACCCAGTGGTGACATGTGGCAAGACGCTCCTCGGGGAGCGTATTGCTTGGACCTCTCTCCTGAATGCCCTCTGTCAGACCGAGTGTTGACATGTGGCAAGACTCTCCTCGGGGCGCGTCTTGCTGGGGCCTCTCTCCTGGAGGCGCTCAGTCGGACCCAGTGCTGACATGTGGCAAGACGCTCCTCGGGGCGCGTCTTGCTTGGGCCTCTGGCCTGGAGGCGCTCAGTCAGACTGAGTAGTGACATGTGGCCTGACGCTCCTCGGGGCGCGTCTTGCTTGGGCCTCTCTCCTGGAGGCGCTCAGTCAGACCCAGTGGTGACATGTGGCAAGACACTCCTCGGGGCGCGTCTTGCTTGGGCCTCTCTCCTGGAGGCCCTCTGTCAGACCCAGTGTTGACATGTGTCAAGACGCTCCTCGGGGCGCGTCTTGCTTGGGCTTCTCTCCTGGAGGCCCTCAGTCAGACCCATTGTTGACATGTGGCAAGACGCTGCTCGGGGCGCGTCTTGCTTGGGCTTCTCTCCTGGAGGCGCTCAGACAGACCCAGTGTTGACATGTGACAAGACGCTCCTCGGGGCGCGTCTTGCTTGGGCCTCTCTCCTGGAGGCGCTCAGTCAGAACCAGAGGTGACATGTGGCAAGACGCTCCTCGGGGCTCGTCTTGCTTGGGCCTCTCTCCTGGAGGCCCTCTGTCAGACCCAGTGTTGACATGTGGCAAGACGCTCCTCTGGGCGCATCTTGCTTGGGCCTCTCTCCTTTAGGCCCTCAGTCAGACCCATTGTTGACATGTGGCAAGACGCTCCTCGGGGCGCGTCTTGCTTGGGCCTCTCTCCTGGAGGCGCTCAGTCAGACCGAGTGCTGACATAAGGCAAGACGCTCCTCGGGGCGCGTCTTGCTGGGGCCTCTCTCCTGGAGGCGCTCAGTCAGACCCAGTGCTGACATGTGGCAAGACGCTCCTCGGGGCGCGTCTTGCTTGGGCCTCTCTCCTGGAGGCGCTCAGTCAGACCCAGTGTTGACACGTGGCAAGACGCTCCTCGGGGCGCGTCTTGCTTGGGCCTCTCTCCTGGAGGCGCTCAGTCAGACCCAGTGTTGGCATGTGGCAAAACACTCCTCGGGGCGCGTCTTGGTTGGGCCTCTCTCCTGGAGGCGCTCATTCAGACCCAGTGGTGACATGTGGCAAGACGCTCCTCGGGGCGCGTATTGCTTCGGCCTCTCTCCTGAATGCCCTCTGTCAGACCGAGTGTTGACATGTGGCAAGACTCTCCTCGGGGCGCGTCTTGCTTGGGCTTCTCTCATGGAGGCCCTCAGTCCGACCCAGTGTTGACATGTGGCAAAACGCTCCTCGGGGCACGTCTTGCTTGTGCCTCTCTCCTGGAGGCGCTCAGTCAGACCGAGTAGTGACATGTGGCAAGACGCTCCTCGGGGCGCGTCTTGCTTGGACCTCCCTCCTGGAGGCGCTCAGTCAGACCGAGTAGTGACATTGGGCAAGACGCTCCTCGGGGCGCGTCTTACTTGGACCTCTCTCCTGGAGGAGCTCAGTTAGATCGAGTAGTGACATGTGGCAAGACGCTCCTCGGGGCGCGTCTTGCTTGGGCCTCTCTCCTGGAGGCGCTCAGTCAGACCGAGTGCTGACATAAGGCAAGACGCTCCTCGGGGCGCGTCTTGCTGGGGCCTCTCTCCTGGAGGTGCTCTATCAGACCCAGTGGTGACACGTGGCAAGACGCTCCTCTGGGCGCGTCTTGCTTGGGCCTCTCTCCTGGAGGAGCTCAGTCAGACCCAGTGGTGACATGTGGCAAGACACTCCTCGGGGCGCGTCTTGCCTGGGCTTCTCTCATGGAGGCCCACAGTAAGACCCATTGTTGACATGTGGAAAGAAGGTCCTCGGGGCGCGTCTTGCTTTGGCTTCTCTGCTGGAGGCCCTCAGTCAGACCCATTGTTGACATGTGGCAAGACGCTCCTCGGGGCGCGTATTGCTTGGGCCTCTCTCCTGGATGCCCTCTGTCAGACCCAGTGTTGACATGTGGCAAGACTCTCCTCGGGGCGCGTCTTGCTTGGGCTTCTCTCATGGAGGCCCTCAGTCAGACCCAGTGTTGACATGTGTCAAGACGCTCCTCGGGCCGTGTCTTGCTTGGGCTTCTCTCCTGGAAGCGCTCAGTCAGACCCAGTGTTGACATGTGGCAAGACGCTCCTCGGGGCGCTTCTTGCTTGGGCTTCTCTCCTGGAGGACCTCAGTCAGACCCATTGTTGACATGTGGCAAGACGCTCCTCGGGGCACGTCTTGCTTGGGCCTCTCTCCTGGAGGCGCTCAGTCAGACCGAGTAGTGACATGTGGCAAGACGCTCCTCGGGGCGCGTCTTGCTGGGGCTTCTCTCATGGAGGCACTCAGTCAGACCCAGTGTTGACATGTGGCAAGACGCTCCTCGGGGCGCGTGTTGCTTGGACCTCTCTCCTGGAGGCGCTCAGTCAGACCGAGTAGTGACATGTGGCAAGACGCTCCTCGGGGCGCGTCTTGCTTGGGCCTCTCTCCTGGAGGCGCTCAATCAGACCCAGTGTTGACATGTGTCAAGACGCTCCTCGGGCGTTTCTTGCTTGCGCCTCTCTCCTGGAGGCGCTCAGTCAGACCCAGAGGTGACATGTGGCAAGACGCTCCTCGGGCCTCTCTCCTGGAGGCGCTCAGTCAGACCGAGTGCTGACATAAGGCAAGACGCTCCTCGGGGCGCGTCTTGCTGGGGCCTCTCTCCTGGAGGTGCTCAATCAGACCCAGTGGTGACACGTGGCAAGACGCTCCTCTGGGCGCGTCTTGCTAGGGCCTCTCTCCTGGAGGAGCTCAGTCAGACCCAGTGGTGACATGTGGCAAGACACTCCTCGGGGCGCGTCTTGCCTGGGCTTCTCTCATGGAGGCCCACAGTAAGACCCATTGTTGACATGTGGAAAGAAGGTCCTCGGGGCGCGTCTTGCTTTGGCTTCTCTGCTGGAGGCCCTCAGTCAGACCCATTGTTGACATGTGGCAAGACGCTCCTCGGGGCGCGTATTGCTTGGGCCTCTCTCCTGGATGCCCTCTGTCAGACCCAGTGTTGACATGTGGCAAGACTCTCCTCGGGGCGCGTCTTGCTTGGGCCTCTCTCCTGGAGGCGCTCAGTCAGACCGAGTAGTGACATGTGGCAAGACGCTCCTCGGGGCGCGTCTTGCTGGGGCTTCTCTCATGGAGGCACTCAGTCAGACCCAGTGTTGACATGTGGCAAGACGCTCCTCGGGGCGCGTGTTGCTTGGACCTCTCTCCTGGAGGCGCTCAGTCAGACCGAGTAGTGACATGTGGCAAGACGCTCCTCGGGGCGCGTCTTGCTTGGGCCTCTCTCCTGGAGGCGCTCAATCAGACCCAGTGTTGACATGTGTCAAGACGCTCCTCGGGCGTTTCTTGCTTGCGCCTCTCTCCTGGAGGCGCTCAGTCAGACCCAGAGGTGACATGTGGCAAGACGCTCCTCGGGCCTCTCTCCTGGAGGCGCTCAGTCAGACCGAGTGCTGACATAAGGCAAGACGCTCCTCGGGGCGCGTCTTGCTGGGGCCTCTCTCCTGGAGGTGCTCAATCAGACCCAGTGGTAACACGTGGCAAGACGCTCCTCTGGGCGCGTCTTGCTTGGGCCTCTCTCCTGGAGGAGCTCAGTCAGACCCAGTGGTGACATGTGGCAAGACACTCCTCGGGGCGCGTCTTGCCTGGGCTTCTCTCATGGAGGCCCACAGTAAGACCCATTGTTGACATGTGGAAAGAAGGTCCTCGGGGCGCGTCTTGCTTTGGCTTCTCTGCTGGAGGCCCTCAGTCAGACCCATTGTTGACATGTGGCAAGACGCTCCTCGGGGCGCGTATTGCTTGGGCCTCTCTCCTGGATGCCCTCTGTCAGACCCAGTGTTGACATGTGGCAAGACTCTCCTCGGGGCGCGTCTTGCTTGGGCTTCTCTCATGGAGGCCCTCAGTCAGACCCAGTGTTGACATGTGTCAAGATGCTCCTCGGGCCGTGTCTTGCTTGGGCTTCTCTCCTGGAAGCGCTCAGTCAGACCCAGTGTTGACATGTGGCAAGACGCTCCTCGGGGCGCTTCTTGCTTGGGCTTCTCTCCTGGAGGCCCTCAGTCAGACCCATTGTTGACATGTGGCAAGACGCTCCTCGGGGCACGTCTTGCTTGGGCCTCTCTCCTGGAGGCGCTCAGTCAGACCGAGTAGTGACATGTGGCAAGACGCTCCTCGGGGCGCGTCTTGAAAATATACACATCAATTGCTCGAATCCCATTGTTGCAAAGTAAAACTCTAATAAAACTCTAGTCTGACATCAACAGAGAAGACTTAGTGTATGCACTACAAATACAGCATTAGGATTTCGAGTGGACCGTGCACCTTGTGAACCATCAGAGGCTTATGACGCAACATATCTTCCAGTTGCTATTAGACAAGTTATAATTCTGGACCATTTTTTGGAACTGGTTTCTTGGGTCTGTGAGTAAATGCCAAATGAGATGATAGTCCTTAAGTAAGTTCCTTGCGATCCCATGTCACGCTCTTGCCCATCAGCCGGTGAACGCTGAGACGGAACTCGATGAGAGCGATGTATTTTTTAAGTGCTCCGAATGTACTTCTAACAAGCGTGCGATTCACTTCGTGAGTAAACCGCAGCTGCAGCTGATTCAAACAGTCGAGCCAACATTCTACATCACAATATTCGTTTTGTAGTTAGTCGAGTTACCTTTTGTGTGGCGCATGCACGGGTCGTTAGCGTCCAGCTCCCAGCTTAGAGAGTCCTGTATTGACACAGACGTCAATACATCTCGATGTCATGCAACACACAAAGTCTGTCGCATACAGGTGGGTTAACACATGTACGATACCTTTTGTGTGGCGCATGCACGGGTCGTTAGCGTCCAGCTCCCGGCTTATAGAGAGTCCTGTATTGACACAGACGTCAATACATCTCGATGTCATGCAACACACAAAGTCTGTCGCATACAGGTGGGTTAACACACATGTACGATGTGTGCGATGGCACGCCCAGTTTACAATGGGACACGACGATGATCATTGTTAATCAAACTCTTGTTTCTCACGACAGGTGGTAGCGTTGTCTCCTGCACCTGGTCTTCGTGCACAGAGGGTGCTGTAATGTGCTCGTCATAGTCGCGATCGTTGTCACTCGAATCCGTTGTTCTCACGACAGGTGGTAGCGTTGTCTCCTGCATGTTGTCTTCGCGTGCGGCAAGCGTTGTGCTGTGCTCGTTATAATGGTTGTCTTCGTACAAAGGGGGTGTTGAATACTCCTTCGCGAGTAGTGTAGGAGGTGGTGTGATGGGACGTATCTCAGAGGCGTTATGTGAGCGTACCACCATGGCCTGAGCAACTGCGACTACTGAGAGTACACCCAGTACAGACAGCGAGATCATTTTTTTACTTGGGTGTTGTACGTGTGGGTACAGCCGCTTTAATGGCAGTGAGAGCAAGTGGTCAAATGTATTTATAGGTCACTAGCAGAAACTAAGGCACGTGGTCAGAGTGTAATCGTAACCACCGTAGCTCTTGTCATAATTTAATTAACATAGAAATCAGAAACGGGCATGTCAGGATAGACATCGCGAGTGATAATGCGGCCAGTATCTGTGTGCGCTTGAGAGCTCCTTGTTGTTCTACTGTGGTGCCCACGCCGCCGGGTCTGTAAATGTCATCGACCTTCTTTATATACGCATACGCTAAAGACCGTATATTCTCTATGGATTTGAACACGTCCTTTGTTTTGCGTAACACTTGAGCTGTCTCGAGCGTGATTTTGTGAGTGTACGCCAGTGTTTCGCGTGCACCGAGGTCCGAAAGGGCGTGCGCTACAACTATTAACCTTGGTTTGGGAGTGTGGCGAAACGCTCGCTCCGCTGTAATGGGCAGATGCAATGTTATCACCTGGTACGTTTCGTTAGTCGGGTCGTAACACACCGGTCCGTGACACGGACCGTCACATTGTATGGGGCACAGTAAGGACAACACGCCACCGACCGTGACTTCGCACTCGACCGCGGTGGTGTTGTCGATTTGCAAAGGATCACATACGCCTCTCCAGTCGCAATGAGGCACATTGTAGTCGACGCGACCGTCGGTCACCATAGCTTTCGTCAGCCAACACACTCGATTGCCCTTCGAAACATCGGCGATCAACGTGAGCGTAGAGGTCGCTGTCGCTTTACTGTACGCCAGGATATCCGTGTGTGAGTGCACGCTCGACGTCGATTGACAACCGGTCATGTCAGACCTGATCAGACCTTCCGAACACATGACCATTAGTTGTTGTGCGGCCGAGAGTATCGCGATCATACCGTTGAGATGTGTAGAAAGCGCGTACACGCCAGCCTTCCACGTTTCCAAAGTTTCCAGCAATCTAGAGGGACTTGTCTTAGCGCGCACGGCTGTGCTGAATTTGCGTTGGGTAGACACAACGGCTTCTACCTCGCTTAGGATCTTGTGGGCTCATGTACTCGTGGTAGGCCAAGACGTGTATAGTCGAGCGCGGTGACGCCCCGAACACTTGACCCGGTTTCTTTGTGGCGATATGCGTGTCCAGTAATGCGGCAAAGTCCGCGTGTCTAGCGTGTATTGATTTTACAGCTCGCTCATACCCCAACAGTACGGTCCGTAGAAGTTCGTTCACTTGTTTCCATGCGCTCGTGGAACACAGGACATCGCAACCTCTGTGATAATCAAGTAAAGCGTCACACACCAGCTGCTTGCACGTTGTAAATACAATCGGTAGTAACTTCTTACTCCACTCTATGTTGAACTCGTATAGTATGTATATGGGCGGTTGCGGCGGTTTGCGCATTTTCTATCTACCCTCCGCTAATATGACTCTGTGGTCTGTCTCCTGAGATGGTGCGGTTGGAACTTGCGAGAGTGCACTATGGACGGTCGGCGTTTCCATTTCGTCAACTGTGCCATTTTCAGCCGCTGGAAAACGGCCGTCGACGGTCGATGCGAGACACCAACATAACGTTAGACCGCGACCCTCATGCCAGTTTTCTGTAGTAATGGTTGTAGTTTCTGGTGCACACTCGATACGCCATTACGATCACAATTACGTTGATTAATAAATCCAGTGTTGTAGCGACTGCAGCCAGCGCCGTCGCGCAACTCGTGTCGGTGTTATCTCTCGATACTTTCGTTGGTATTCAAGCGTATGCAGAATCTACGGATCTGGTGAAGTTGCTTGTCACTAGCTTGCGCACGTTTGATATGGCACTTTGCGCGAGACTCACACAACCTGCAGTGGCGACCGTCGCGTCAGTGCAAAGTTTTTTCGATATATCGCTCGCAACATCGTTTGTCATTTGCTGTACACTGCGCACACTGGCCGCGAGGTCGCGGAGAGGGTCTTCGTTACGAGCTACTCTGGTAGCGCCGTGGTTGATGAGGACGATCATCTTTAGCAATAGTTCATCTCGAAGCGCAACGATGGTGAGGGCGACGGGTTGGCCGGTTCCGCCTTCAGGCCACACGGTTGCCGCTAGATTGCCCAATGCCACACACGCAGACGAACCCTGTACACACTCAATGACCCGTGTGCGATCGTTGATTTCTGCTAGTACGTTTGCTAGGTCTACGTGCTTCCACGGATCGGGCGTGGGCACGCGCTTGTTTTTAGAGGCGTTTTCGCGCAGCCTCTACCCTGCACGACCGCTCGTGGCCGCACTAGCTATATTTATCTTTATTTGTTTCACACACACACACACACACACACACACACACACACACACACACACACACACACACACACACACACACACACACACACACACACACGCACGCACACACACACACACACACACACACAGGACCTTGCATGCAAACCCCGGTCAGGCCTGCAGTGTACACATCAGAGACATGATGTGCTTTCACAGAACTGAGGTTGTTCATTACTAAATGACTTTTACAGGAATATTGTTATTATACTATTCAACAGGTTGATCATAATAATGTGTATTAAACCCACAACCTAGCACTGAGGACAGAGGGACTTTATTTAAATTAGTACTTAATGGAAACGATACATAATGATACATAAGAGCCATGTCATACATTCAGCCTAGGAATAGTAGCATTGTGCATTATTAAAAATATACAGATCAATTGCTCGAATCCCATTGTTGCAAAGTAAAACTCTAATAAAACTCTAGTCTGACATCAACAGAGAAGACTTAGTGTATGTACTACAAATACAGCATTAGGATTTCGAGTGGACCGTGCACCTTGTGAACCATCAGAGGCTTATGACGCAACATATGTTCCAGTTGCTATTAGACAAGTTATAATTCTCGACCATTTTTCGGAACTGGTTTCTTGGGTCCGTGAGTAAATGCCAAATGAGATGATAGTCCTTAAGTAAGTTCCTGGCGATCCCATGTCACGCTCTTGCCCATCAGCCGGTGAATGCTGAGACGGAACTCGATGAGAGCGATGTATTTTTTAAGTGCTCCGAATAGACTTCTAACAAGCGTGCGATTCACTTCGTGAGTAAACCGCAGCTGCAGCTGATTCAAACAGTCGAGCCAACTTTCTACATCACAATATGCGTTTTGTAGTTAGTCGAGTTACCTTTTGTGTGGCGCATGCACGGGTCGTTAGCGTCCAGCTCCCAGCTTAGAGAGTCCTGTATTGACACAGACGTCAATACATCTCGATGTCATGCAACACACAAAGTCTGTCGCATACAGGTGGGTTAACACATGTACGATACCTTTTGTGTGGCGCATGCACGGGTCGTTAGCGTCCAGCTCCTGGCTTATAGAGAGTCCTGTATTGACACAGACGTCAATACATCTCGATGTCATGCAACACACAAAGTCTGTCGCATACAGGTGGGTTAACACACATGTACGATGTGTGCGATGGCGCGACCGTTTACAATGGGACACGGCGATGATCATTGTTAACCAAACTCTTGTTTCTCACGACAGGTGGTAGCGTTGTCTCCTGCACCTGGTCTTCGTGCACAGAGTGTGTTGTAATGTGCTCGTCATAGTCGCGATCGTTGTCACTCGAATCCGTTGTTCTCACGACAGGTGGTAGCGTTGTCTTCTGCATGTTGTCTTCGCGTGCGGCAAGCGTTGTGCTGTGCTCGTTATAATGGTTGTCTTCGAACAAAGGGGGTGTTGAATACTCCTTCGCGAGTAGTGTAGGAGGTGGTGTGATGGGACGTATCTCAGAGGCGTTATGTGAGCGTACCACCATGACCTGAGCAACTGCGACTACTGAGAGTACACCCAGTACAGACAGCGAGATCTTTTTTTTTCTTGGGTGTTGTACGTGTGGGTACAGCCGCTTTAATGGCAGTGAGAGCAAGTGGGCAAATGTATTTATAGGTCACTAGCAGAAACTAAGGCACGTGGTCAGAGTGTAATCGTAACCACCGTAGCTCTTGTCATAATTTAATATACATAGAAATCAGAAACGGGCATGTCAGGATAGACATCGCGAGTGATAATGCGGCCAGTATCTGTGTGCGCTTGAGAGCACCTTGTTGTTCTACTGTGGTGCCCACGCCGCCAGGTCTGTAAATGTCATCGACCTCCTTTATATACGCATACGCTAAAGACCGTATATTCTCTATGGATTTGAACACGTCCTTTGTTTCGCGTAACGCTTGAGCTGTCTCGAGCGTGATGTTGTGAGTGTACGCCAGTGTTTCACGTGCAACGAGGTCCGAAAGGGCGTGCGTTACAACTATTAACCTTGGTTTGGGAGTGTGGCGAAACGCTCGCTCCGCTGTAATGGGCGGATGCAATGTTATCACCTGGTACGTTTCCTTAGTCGGGTCGTAACACACCGGTCCGTCACACGGACCGTCACATTGTATGGGGCACAGTAAGGACAACACGCCACCGACCGTGACTTCGCACTCGACCGCGGTGGTGTTATCGATTTGCAAAGGATCACATACGCCTCTCCAGTCGCAATGAGGCACATTGTAGTCGACGCGACCGTCGGTCACCATAGCTTTCGTCAGCCAACACACTCGATTGCCCTTCGAAACATCGGCGATCAACGTGAGCTTAGAGGTCGACGTCGCTTTACTGTACGCCAGGATATCCGTGTGTGAGTGCACGCTCGACGTCGATTGACAACCGGTCATGTCAGACCTGATCAGACCTTCCGAACACATGACCATTAGTTGTTGTGCGGCCGAGAGTATCGCGATCATACCGTTGAGATGTGTAGAAAGCGCGTACACGCCAGCCTTCCACGTTTCCAAAATTTCCAGCAGTCTAGAGGGACTTGTCTTAGCGCGCACGGCTGTGCTGAATTTGCGTTGGGTAGACACAACGGCTTCGACCTCGCTTAGGATCTGTGGGCTCATGTACTCGTGGTAGGCCAAGACGTGTATAGTCGAGCGCGGTGACGCCCCGAACACTTGACCCGGTTTTTTTGTGGCGATATGCGTGTCCAGTAACGCGGCAAAGTCCGCGTGTCTAGCGTGTATTGATTTTACAGCTCGCTCATACCCCAACAGTACGGTCCGTAGAAGTTTGTTCACTTGTTTCCATGCGCTCGTGGAACACAGGACATCGCAACCTCTGTGATACTCAAGTAAAGCGTCAAACACCAGCTGCTTGCACGTTGGAAATACAATCGGTAGTAACTTCTTACTCCACTCTATGTTGAACTCGTATAGTATGTATATGGGCGGTTGCGGCGGTTTGCGCATTTTCTATCTACCCTCCGCTAATATCACTCTGTGGTCTGTCTCCTGAGATGGTGCGGTTGGAACTTGCGAGAGTGCACTATCGACTATCCATTTCGTCAACTGTCATTTTCAGCCGCTGGCAAACGGCCGTCGACGGTCGATGCGAGACACCAACATAACGTTAGACCGCGACCCTCATGCCAGTTTTCTGTAGTACTGGTTGTAGTTTCTGGTGCACACTCGAAACGCCATTACGATCACAATTACGTTGATTAATAAATCCAGTGTTGTAGCGACTGCAGCCAGCGCCGTCGCGCAACTTGTGTCGGTGTTATCTCTCGATACTTTCATTCGTATCCGAGCGTATGCAGAATCTACGGATCTGGTGAAGTTGCTTGTCACTAGCTTGCGCACGTTTGATATGGCACTTTGCGCGAGACTCGCACAACCTGCAGTGGCGACCGTCGCGTCAGTGCAAAGTTTTTCCGATATATCGCTCGCAACATCGTTTGTCATTTGCTGTACACTGCGCACACTGGCCGCGAGGTCGCGGAGAGGGTCTTCGTTACGAGTTGTGTAATATCCGCTGACTTGCCGATTCAATTCTGGTGGCGCTGACCCAAACGAGAACGCTTTTAAGGCGCATGTCGTGGTAACTCTGGTAGCGCCGTGGTTGACGAGGACGATCATCTTTAGCAATAGTTCATCTCGAAGCACAACGATGGTGAGGGCGACGGGTTGGCCGGTTCCGCCTTCAGGCCACTCGGTTGCCGCTAGATTGCCCAATGCCACACACGCAGACGAACCCTGTACACACTCAATGACCCGTGTGCGATCGTTGATTTCTGCTAGTACGTTTGCTAGTTCTAAGTGCTTCCACGGATCGGGCGTGGGCACGCGCTTGTTTTAGAGGCGTTTTCGCGCAGCCTGTACCCTGCACGACCGCTCGTGGCCACACTAGCTATATTTATCTTTATTTGTTTCACACACACACACACACACACACACACACACACACACACACACACACACACACACACACACACACACACACACACACATACATACACACACACACACACACACACACACACACACACACACACATACAGGCCCTTGCGTGCAAACCCCGGTCAGGTCTGCAGTGTACACATCAGAGACATGATGTGCTTTCACAGAACTGAGGTTGTTCATTACTAAATGACTTTTACAGGAATATTGTTATTATACTATTCAACAGGTTGATCATAATAATGTGTATTAAACCCACAACCTAGCACTGAGGACAGAGGGACTTTATTTAAATTAGTACTTAATGGAAACGATACATAATGATACATAAGAGCCATGTCATACATTCAGCCTAGGAATAGTAGCATTGTGCATTATTAAAAATATACAGATCAATTGTTCGAATCCCATTGTTGCAAAGTAAAACTCTAATAAAACTCTAGTCTGACATCAACAGAGAAGACTTAGTGTATGTACTACAAATACAGCATTAGGATTTCGAGTGGACCGTGCACCTTGTGAACCATCAGAGGCTTATGACGCAACATATCTTCCAGTTGCTATTAGACAATTTATAATTCTCGACCATTTTTCGGAACTGGTTTCTTGGGTCCGTGAGTAAATGCCAAATGAGATGATAGTCCTTAAGTAAGTTCCTGGCGATCCCATGTCACGCTCTTGCCCATCAGCCGGTGAATGCTGAGACGGAACTCGATGAGAGCGATGTATTTTTTAAGTGCTCCGAATGTACTTCTAACAAGCGTGCGATTCACTTCGTGAGTAAACCGCAGCTGCAGCTGATTCAAACAGTCGAGCCAACTTTCTACATCACAATATGCGTTTTGTAGTTAGTCAAGTTACCTTTTGTGTGGCGCATGCACGGGTCGTTAGCGTCCAGCTCCCAGCTTAGAGAGTCCTGTATTGACACAGACGTCAATACATCTCGATGTCATGCAACACACAAAGTCTGTCGCATACAGGTGGGTTAACACATGTACGATACCTTTTGTGTGGCGCATGCACGGGTCGTTAGCGTCCAGCTCCTGGCTTATAGAGAGTCCTGTATTGACACAGACGTCAATACATCTCGATGTCATGCAACACACAAAGTCTGTCGCATACAGGTGGGTTAACACAGATGTACGATGTGTGCGATGGCGCGCCCGTTTACAATGGGACACGACGATGATCATTGTTAACCAAACTCTTGTTTCTCACGACAGGTGGTAGCGTTGTCTCCTGCACCTGGTCTTCGTGCACAGAGGGTGTTGTAATGTGCTCGTCATAGTCGCGATCGTTGTCACTCGAATCCGTTGTTCTCACGACAGGTGGTAGCGTTGTCTCCTGCATGTTGTCTTCGCGTGCGGCAAGCGTTGTGCTGTGCTCGTTATAATGGTTGTCTTCGTACAAAGGGGGTGTTGAATACTCCTTCGCGAGTAGTCTAGGAGGTGGTGTGATGGAACGTATCTCAGAGGCGTTATTAGAGCGTACCACCATGGCCTGAGCAACTGCGACTACTGAGAGTACACCCAGTACAGACAGCGAGATCAATTTTTTTTCTTGGGTGTTGTACGTGTGGGTACAGCCGCTTTAATGGTAGTGAGAGCAAGTGGGCAAATGTATTTATAGGTCACTAGCAGAAACTAAGGCACGTGGTCAGAGTGTAATCGTAACCACCTAAAGTAGCTCTTGTCATAATTTAATATACATAGAAATCAGAAACGGGTATGTCAGGATAGACATCGCGAGTGATAATGCGGCCAGTATCTGTGTGCGCTTGAGAGCACCTTGTTGTTCTACTGTGGTGCCCACGCCGCCGGGTCTGTAAATGTCATCGACCTACTTTATATACGCATATGCTAAAGACCGTATATTCTCTATGGATTTGAACACGTCCTTTGTTTCGCGTAACGCTTGAGCTGTCTCGAGCGTGATGTTGTGAGTGTACACCAGTGTTTCGCGTGCACCGAGGTCCGAAAGGGCGTGCGCTACAACTATTAACCTTGGTTTGGGAGTGTGGCGAAACGCTCACTCCGCTGTAATGGGCAGATGCAATGTTATCACCTGGTACGTTTCGTTAGTCGGGTCGTAACACACCGGTCCGTCACACGGACCGTCACATTGTATGGGGCTTATACTATTCAACAGGTTGATCATAATAATGTGTATTAAACCCACAACCTAGCACTGAGGACAGAGGGACTTTATTTAAATTAGTACTTAATGGAAACAATACATAATGATACATAAGAGCCATGTCATACATTCAGCCTAGGAATAGTAGCATTGTGCACTATTAAAAATATACACATCAATTGCTCGAATCCCATTGTTGCAAAGTAAAACTCTAATAAAACTCTAGTCTGACATCAACAGAGAAGACTTAGTGTATGTACTACAAATACAGCATTAGGATTTCGAGTGGACCGTGCACCTGGTGAACCATCAGAGGCTTATGACGCAACATATCTTCCAGTTCTGACTGAGCGCCTCCAGGAGAGAGGCCCAAGCTAGACACGCCCCGAGGAGCGTCTTGCCACATGTCACTACTCGGTCTGACTGAGCGCCTCCAGGAGAGAGGTCCAAGCAAGACACGCCCCGAGGAGCGTCTTGCCACATGTCACTACTCGGTCTGACTGAGCGCCTCCAGGAGGGAGGTCCAAGCAAGACGCGCCCCGAGGAGCGTCTTGCCACATGTCACTACTCGGTCTGACTGAGCACCTCCAGGAGAGAGGCCCAAGCAAGACGTGCCCCGAGGAGCGTCTTGCCACATGTCAACAATGGGTCTGACTGAGGGCCTCCAGGAGAGAAGCCCAAGCAAGACGCGCCCCGAGGAGCATCTTGCCACATGTCAACACTGGGTCTGACTGAGGGCCCCCAGGAGAGAGGCCCAAGCAAGATGCGCCCCGAGGATGTTCTTGCCACATGTCAGCACTCGGTCTGACTGAGCGCCTCCAGGAGAGAGGCCCAAGCACGACGCGCCCCGAGGAGCGTCTTGCCACATGTCAACACTGGGTCTGACTGAGCGCCTCAAGGAGAGAGGCCCAAGCAAGACGCGCCCGGAGGAGGTCAAGACGCTCCTCGGGGCGCGTCTTGCTTGGGCCTCTCTCGTGGAGGCCCTCTGTCAGACCCAGTGTTGACATGTGTCAAGACGCTCCTCGGGGCGCGTCTTGCTTGGGCATCTCTCCTGGAGGCCCTCAGTCAGACCCATTGTTGACATGTGGCAAGACGCTCCTCGGGGCGCGTCTTGCTGGGGCTTCTCTCATGGAGGCACTCAGTCAGACCCAGTGTTGACATGTGGCAAGACGCTCCTCGGGGCGCGTCTTGCTTGGACCTCTCTCCCTGAGGCGCTCAGTAAGACCGAGTAGTGACATGTGGCAAGACGCTCCTCGGGGCGCATCTTGCTTGGGCCTCTCTCATGGAGGCCCTCTGTCAGACCCAGTGTTGACATGTGTCAAGACGCTCCTCGGGGGGCGTCTTGCTTTGGCCTCTCTCCTGGAGGCACTCAGTCTGACCGAGTGCTGACATGTGGCAAGAAGCTCCTCGGGGCGCGTCTTGCTTGGACTTCTCTCCCGGAGGCCCTCATTAAGAACCATTGTTGACATGTGGCAAGACGCTCCTCGGGGCGCGACTTGCTTGGGCCTCTCTCCAGAAGGCCCTCAATCAGACCCAGTGTTGACACGTGGCAAGACACTCCTCGGGGCGCGTCTTGCTTGGGCCTCTCTCCTGCAGGCCCTCTGTCATACCCAGTGTTGACATGTGTCAAGACGCTCCTCGGGGCGCATCTTGCTTGGGCTTCTCTCCTGGAGGCCCTCAGTCAGACCCATTGTTGTCATGTGGCAAGACGCTCCTCGGGGCGCGTCTTGCTTGGGCCTCTCTCCTGGAGGCGCTCAGTCAGACCGAGTGCTGACATGTGGTAAGACGTTCCTCGGGGCGCGTCTTGCTTGGGCTTCTCTCCTGGAGGCGCTCAGAAAGACCCAGTGTTGACATGTGACAAGACGCTCCTCGGGGCGCGTCTTGCTTGGGCCTCTCTCCTGGAGGCGCTCAGTCAGAACCAGAGGTGACATGTGGCAAGACGCTCCTCGGGGCGCGTCTTGCTTGGGCCTCTCTCCTGGAGGCCCTCTGTCAGACCCAGTGTTGACATGTGGCAAGACGCTCCTCCGGGCGCATCTTGCTTGGGCCTCTCTCCTGGAGGCCCTCAGTCAGACCCATTGTTGACATGTGGCAAGACGCTCCTCGGGGCGCGTCTTGCTTGGGCCTCTCTCCTGGAGGCGCTCAGTCAGACCGAGTGCTGACCTAAGGCAAGACGCTCCTCGGGGCGCGTCTTGCTGGGGCCTCTCTCCTGGAGGCGCTCAGTCAGACCCAGTGCTGACATGTGGCAAGACGCTCCTCGGGGCGCGTCTTGCTTGGGCCTCTCTCCTGGAGAAGCTCAGTCAGACTGAGTAGTGACATGTGGCCTGACGATCCTTGGGGCACGTCTTGCTTGGGCCTCTCTCCAGGAGGCGCTCAGTCAGACCCAGTGGTGACATGTGGCAAGACACTCCTCGGGGCGCGTCTTGCTTGGGCCTCTCTCGTGGAGGCCCTCTGTCAGACCCAGTGTTGACATGTGTCAAGACGCTCCTCGGGGCGCGTCTTGCTTGGGCTTCTCTCCTGGAGGCCCTCAGTGAGACCCATTGTTGACATGTGGCAAGACGCTCCTCGGGGCGCGTCTTGCTTGGGCTTCTCTCCTGGAGGCGCTCAGACAGACCCAGTGTTGACATGTGACAAGACGCTCCTCGGGGCGCGTCTTGCTTGGGCCTCTCTCCTGGAGGCGCTCAGTCAGAACCAGAGGTGACATGTGGCAAGACGCTCCTCGGGGCGCGTCTTGCTTGGGCCTCTCTCCTGGAGGCCCTCTGTCAGACCCAATGTTGACATGTGGCAAGACGCTCCTCCGAGCGCATCTTGCTTGGGCCTCTCTCCTGGAGGCGCTCAGTCAGACTGAGTAGTGACATGTTGCAAGACGCTCCTCGGGGCGCGTCTTGCTTGGGCCTCTCTCCTGGAGGCGCTCAGTCAGACTGAGTAGTGACATGTGGCCTGACGCTCCTCGGGGCGCGTGTTGCTTGGGCCTCTCTCCTGGAGGCGCTCAGTCTGACCAAGTGGTGACATGTGGCAAGACACTCTTCGGGGCGCGTCTTGCTTGGGCCTCTCTCCTGGAGGCCCTCTGTCATACCCAGTGTTGACATGTGTCAAGACGCTCCTCGGGGCGCGTCTTGCTTGGGCTTCTCTCCTGGAGGCCCTCAGTCAGACCCATTGTTGGCATGTGGCAAGACGCTCCTCGGGGCGCGTCTTGCTTGGGCCTCTCTCCTGGAGGCGCTCAGTCAGACCGAGTGCTGACATGTGGCAAGACGCTCCTCGGGCCGCGTGTTGCTTGGGCTTCTCTCCTGGAGGCCCTCAGTCAGACCCATTGTTGACATGTGGCAAGACGTTCCTCGGGGCGCGTCTTGCTTGGGCCTCTCTCCTGGAGGCGCTCAGTCGGACCGAGTGCTGACATGTGGCAAGACGCTCCTCGGGGCGCGTCTTGCTTGGGCTTCTCTCCTGGAGGCGCTCAGAAAGACCCAGTGTTGACATGTGGCAAGACGCTCCTCCGGGCGCATCTTGCTTGGGCCTCTCTCCTGGAGGCCCTCAGTCAGACCCATTGTTGACATGTGGCAAGACGCTCCTCGGGGCGCGTCTTGCTTGGGCCTCTCTCCTGGAGGCGCTCAGTCAGACTGAGTAGTGACATGTGGCCTGACGATCCTCGGGGCACGTCTTGCTTGGGCCTCTCTCCTGGAGGCGCTCAGTCAGACCCAGTGGTGACATGTGGCAAGACACTCCTCGGGGCGCGTCTTGCTTGGGCCTCTCTCGTGGAGGCCCTCTGTCAGACCCAGTGTTGACATGTGTCAAGACGCTCCTCGGGGCGCGTCTTGCTTGGGCTTCTCTCCTGGAGGCCCTCAGTCAGACCCATTGTTGACATGTGGCAAGACGCTCCTCGGGGCGCGTCTTGCTTGGGCTTCTCTCCTGGAGGCACTCAGACAGACCCAGTGTTGACATGTGACAAGACGCTCCTCGGGGCGCGTCTTGCTTGCGCCTCTCTCCTGGAGGCGCTCAGTCAGAACGAGAGGTGACATGTGGCAAGACGCTCCTCGGGGCGCGTCTTGCTTGGGCCTCTCTCCTGGAGGCCCTCTGTCAGACCCAGTGTTGACATGTGGCAAGACGCTCCTCCGGGCGCATCTTGCTTGGGCCTCTCTCCTGGAGGCGCTCAGTCAGACTGAGTAGTGACATGTGGCAAGACACTCCTCGGGGCGCGTCTTGGTTGGGCCTCTCTCCTGGAGGCGCTCATTCAGACCCAGTGGTGACATGTGGCAAGACGCTCCTCGGGGCGCGTATTGCTTTGGCCTCTCTCCTGAATGCCCTCTGTCAGACCGAGTGTTGACATGTGGCAAGACTCTCCTCGGGGCGCGTCTTGCTTGGGCTTCTCTCATGGAGGCCCTCAGTCCGACCCAGTGTTGACATGTGTCAAGACGCTCCTCGGGGCGTGTCTTGCTTGGGCCTCTCTCCTGGAGGCGCTCAGTCAGACCCAGTGTTGACATGTGGCAAGACGCTCCTTTGGGCACGTCTTGCTTGGGCTTCTCTCCTGGAGGCCCTCAGTCAGACCCATTGTTGACATGTGGCAAAACGCTCCTCGGGGCACGTCTTGCTTGTGCCTCTCTCCTGGAGGCGCTCAGTCAGACCGAGTAGTGACATGTGGCAAGACGCTCCTCGGGGCGCGTCTTGCTTGGACCTCCCTCCTGGAGGCGCTCAGTCAGACCGAGTAGTGACATTTGGCAAGACGCTCCTCGGGGCGCGTCTTGCTTGGACCTCTCTCCTGGAGGAGCTCAGTTAGATCGAGTAGTGACATGTGGCAAGACGCTCCTCGGGGCGCGTCTTGCTTGGGCCTCTCTCCTGGAGGCGCTTAGTCAGACCGAGTGCTGACATAAGGCAAGACGCTCCTCGGGGCGCGTCTTGCTGGGGCCTCTCTCCTGGAGGTGGTCAATCAGACCCAGTGGTGACACGTGGCAAGACGCTCCTCTGGGCGCGTCTTGCTTGGGCCTCTCTCCTGGAGGAGCTCAGTCAGACCCAGTGGTGACACGTGGCAAGACGCTCCTCGGGGCGCGTCTTGCTTGGGCCTCTCTCCTGGAGGCGCTCAGTCAGACACAGTGTTGACATGTGGCAAGACACTCCTCGGGGCGCGTCTTGCCTGGGCCTCTCTCCTGGATGCCCTCTGTCAGACCCAGTGTTGACATGTGGCAAGACTCTCCTCGGGGCGCGTCTTGCTTGGGCTTCTCTCATGGAGGCCCTCAGTCAGACCCAGTGTTGACATGTGTCAAGACGCTCCTCGGGCCGTGTCTTGCTTGGGCCTCTCTCCTGGAAGCGCTCAGTCAGACCCAGTGTTGACATGTGGCAAGACGCTCCTCGGGGCGCTTCTTGCTTGGGCTTCTCTCCTGGAGGCCCTCAGTCAGACCCATTGTTGACATGTGGCAAGATGCTCCTCGGGGCACGTCTTGCTTGGGCCTCTCTCCTGGAGGCGCTCAGTCAGACCGAGTAGTGACATGTGGCAAGACGCTCCTCGGGGCGCGTCTTGCTGGGGCTTCTCTCATGGAGGCACTCAGTCAGACCCAGTGTTGACATGTGGCAAGACGCTCCTCGGGGCGCGTGTTGCTTGGACCTCTCTCCTGGAGGCGCTCAGTCAGACCCAGTGTTGACATGTGGCAAGACACTCCTCGGGGCGCGTCTTGCCTGGGCTTCTCTCATGGAGGCCCACAGTAAGACCCATTGTTGACATGTGGAAAGAAGGTCCTCGGGGCGCGTCTTGCTTTGGCTTCTCTCCTGGAGGCCCTCAGTCAGACCCATTGTTGACATGTGGCAAGACGCTCCTCGGGGCGCGTCTTGCTGGGGCTTCTCTCATGGAGGCACTCAGTCAGACCCAGTGTTGACATGTGGCAAGACGCTCCTCGGGGCGCGTGTTGCTTGGACCTCTCTCCTGGAGGCGCTCAGTCAGACCGAGTAGTGACATGTGGCAAGACGCTCCTCGGGGCGCGTCTTGCCGGGGCCTCTCTCCTGGAGGCGCTCAGTCAGACCCAGTGTTGACATGTGTCAAGACGCTCCTCGGGGGTTTCTTGCTAGCGCCTCTCTCCTGGAGGCGCTCAGTCAGACCCAGAGGCGACATGTGGCAAGACGCTCCTCGGGCCTCTCTCCTGGAGGCGCTCAGTCAGACCCAGTGTTGACATGTGGCAAGACGTTCCTCGGGGCGCGTCTTGCTTGGGCCTCTCGCCTGGAGGCGCTCAGTCAGACCGAGTGCTGACATGTTGCAAGACGCTCCTCCGGGCGCGTCTTGCTTGGGCCTCTCTCCTGGAGGCGCTCAGTCAGACCCAGTGTTGACATGTGGCAAGACGCTCCTCGGTGCGCGTCGTGCTTGGGCCTCTCTCCTGGAGGCGCTCAGTCAGACCGAGTGCTGACATGTGGCAAGAACATCCTCGGGGCGCATCTTGCTTGGGCTTCTCTCCTGGAGGCCCTCAGTCAGACCCAGTGTTGACATGTGGCAAGACGCTCCTCGGGGCGCGTCTTGCTTGGGCTTCTCTCCTGGAGGCCCTCAGTCAGACCCATTGTTGACATGTGGGAAGATGTTCCTCGGGGCACGTCTTGCTTGGGCCTCTCTCCTGGAGGTGCTCAGTCAGACCGAGTAGTGACATGTGGCAAGACGCTCCTCGGGGCGCGTCTTGCTTGGACCTCCCTCCTGGAGGCGCTCAGTCAGACCGAGTAGTGACATGTGGCAAGACGCTCCTCGGGGCGTGTCTTGCTTGGACCTCTCTCCTGGAGGCGCTCAGTTAGACCGAGTAGTGACATGTGGCAAGACGCTCCTCGGGGCGGGTCTTGCTTGGGCCTCTCTCCTGGAGGCGCTCAGTCAGAACTGGAAGATATGTTGCGTCATAAGCCTCTGATGGTTCACCAGGTGCACGGTCCACTCGAAATCCTAATGCTGTATTTGTAGTACATACACTAAGTCTTCTCTGTTGATGTCAGACTAGAGTTTTATTAGAGTTTTACTTTGCAACAATGGGATTCGAGCAATTGATGTGTATATTTTTAATAGTGCACAATGCTACTATTCCTAGGCTGAATGTATGACATGGCTCTTGTGTATCATTATGTATCGTTTCCATTAAGTACTAATTTAAATAAAGTCCCTCTGTCCTCAGTGCTAGGTTGTGGGTTTAATACACATTATTATGATCAACCTGTTGAATAGTATAATAACAATATTCCTGTAAAAGTCATTTAGTAATGAACAACCTCAGTTCTGTGAAAGAACATCATGTCTCTGATGTGTACACTGCAGGCCTGACCGGTCTTGCTGGGGCCTCTCTCCTGGAGGCGCTCAATCAGACCCAGTGGTGACACGTGGCAAGACGCTCCTCGGGGCGCGTCTTGCTTGGGCCTCTCTCCTGGAGGCGCTCAGTCAGACCAAGTGGTGACACGTGGCAAGAAGCTCCTCGGGGCGCGTCTTGCTTGGGCCTCTCTCCTGGAGGCGCTCAGTCAGACCCAGTGTTGACATGTGGAAAGACACTCCTCGGGGCGCGTCTTGCTTGGGCCTCTCTCATGGAGGCCCTCTGTCAGACCCAGTGTTGACATGTGTCAAGACGCTCCTCGGGGCGCGTCTTGCTTTGGCTTCTCTCGTGGAGGCGCTCAGTCAGACCGAGTGCTGACATGTGGCAAGAAGCTCCTCGGGGCGCGTCTTGCTTGGGCTTCTCTCCTGGAGGCCCTCAGTAACACCCATTGTTGACATGTGGCAAGACGCTCCTCGTGGTGCGTCTTGCTTGGGCCTCTCTCCAGAAGGCCCTCAATCAGACCCAGTGTTGACACGTGGCAAGACGCTCCTCGGGGCGCGTCTTGCTTGGGCCTCTCTCCTGGAGGGGCTCAGTCAGACTGAGTAGTGACATGTGGCCTGACGCTCCTCGGGGCGCGTCTTGCCTGGGCCTCTCTCCTGGAGGCGCTCAGTCAGACCCAGTGGTGACATGTGGCAAGACACTCCTCGGGGCGCGTCTTTCTTGGGCCCCTCTCCTGGAGGCCCTCTGTCAGACCCAGTGTTGACATGTGTCAAGACGCTCCACGGGGCGCGTCTTGCTTGGGCTTCTCTCCTGGAGGCCCTCAGTCAGACCCATTGTTGACATGTGGCAAGACGCTCCTCGGGGCGCGTCTTGCTTGGGCCTCTCTCCTGGAGGCGCTCAGTCAGAACCAGAGGTGACATGTGGCAAGACGCTCCTCGGGGCGCGTCTTGCTTGGGCCTCTCTCCTGGAGGCCCTCTGTCAGACCCAGTGTTGACATGTGGCAAGACGCTCCTCCGGGCGCATCTTGCTTGGGCCTCTCTCCTGGAGGCCCTCAGTAAGACCCATTGTTGACATGTGGCAAGACGCTCCTCGGGGCGCGTATTGCTTGGGCCTCTCTCCAGAAGGCCCTCAATAAGACCCAGTGTTGACATGTGGCAAGACGCTCCACGGGGCGCGTCTTGCTTGGGCTTCTCTCCTGGAGGCCCTCAGTCAGACCCATTGTTGACATGTGGCAAGACGTTCCTCGGGGCGCGTCTTGCTTGGGCCTCTCTCCTGGAGGCGCTCAGTCAGACCCAGTGTTGACATTTGGCAAGACGCTCCACGGGGCGCGTCTTGCTTGGGCTTCTCTCCTGGAGGCCCTCAGTCAGACCCATTGTTGACATGTGGCAAGACGCTCCTCGGGGCACGTCTTGCTTGGGCCTCTCTCCTGGAGGCGCTCAGTCAGACCGAGTAGTGACATGTGGCAAGACGCTCCTCGGGGCGCGTCTTGCTTGGGCCTCTCTCATGGAGGCCCTCTGTCAGACCCAGTGTTGACATGTGGCAAGACGCTCCTCGGGGCGCGTCTTGCTTGGGCCTCTCTCCAGAAGGCCCTCAATCAGACCCAGTGTTGACATGTGGCAAGACGCTCCTCGGGGCGCGTCTTGCTTGAGCTTCTCTCATGGAGGCCCTCTGTCAGACCCAGTGTTGACATGTGTCAAGACGCTCCACGGGGCGCGTCTTGCTTGGGCTTCTCTCCTGGAGGCCCTCAGTCAGACCCATTGTTGACATGTGGCAAGACGCTCCTCGGGGCGCGTCTTGCTTGGACCTCTCTCCTGGAGGCACTCAGTCAGAACCAGAGGTGACATGTGGCAAGACGCTCCTCGGGGCGCGTCTTGCTTGGGCCTCTCTCCTGGAGGCCCTCTGTCAGACCCAGTGTTGACATGTGGCAAGACGCTATTCCGGGCGCATCTTGCTTGGGCCTCTCTCCTGGAGGCCCTCAGTAAGACCCATTGTTGACATGTGGCAAGACGCTCCTCGGGGCGCGTATTGCTTGGGCGTCTCTCCAGAAGGCCCTCAATAAGACCCAGTGTTTACATGTGGCAAGACGCTCCACGGGGCGCGTCTTGCTTGGGCTTCTCTCCTGGAGGCCCTCAGTCAGAGCCATTGTTGACATGTGGCAAGACGCTCCTCGGGGCGCGTCTTGCTTGGGCCTCTCTCCTGGAGGCGCTCAGTCAGACCCAGTGTTGACATGTGGCAAGACGCTCCACGGGGCGCGTCTTGCTTGGGCTTCTCTCCTGGAGGCCCTCAGTCAGACCCATTGTTGACATGTGGCAAGACGCTCCTCATGGCACGTCTTGCTTGGGCCTCTCTCCTGGAGGCGCTCAGTCAGACCGAGTTGTGACATGTGGCAAGACGCTCCCCGGGGCGCGTCTTGCTTGGACCTCTCTCCTGGAGGCGCTCAGTTAGACCGAGTAGTGACATGTCGCAAGACGCTCCTCGGGGCGCGTCTTGCTTGGGCCTCTCTCATGGAGGCCCTCTGTCAGACCCAGTGTTGACAAGTGGCAAGACGCTCCTCGGGGCGCGTCTTGCTTGGGCCTCTCTCCTGGAGGCGCTCAGTCAGAACCAGAGGTGACATGTGGCAAGACGCTCCTCGGGGTGCGTCTTGCTTGGGCCTCTCTCCTGGAGGCCCTCTGTCAGACCCAGTGTTGACATGTGGCAAAACGCTCCTCCGGGCGCATCTTGCTTGGGCCTCTCTCCTGGAGGCCCTCAGTAAGACCCATTGTATACATGTGGCAAGACGCTCCTCGGGGCGCGTCTTGCTTGGGCCTCTCTCCAGAAGGCCCTCAATCAGACCCAGTGTTGACATGTGGCAAGACGCTCCTCGGGGCGCGTCTTGCTTGGGCTTCTCTCATGGAGGCCCTCAGTCAGACCCAGTGTTGACATGTGTCAAGACGCTCCTCGGGGCGTGTCTTGCTTGGGCCTCTCTCCTGGAGGCGCTCAAACAGACCGAGTAGTGACATGTGGCAAGACGCTCCTCGGGGCGCGTCTTGCTGGGGCTTCTCTCATGGAGGCACTCAGTCAGATCCAGTGTTGACATGTGGCAAGACGCTCCTCGGGGCGCGTCTTGCTTGGACCTCTCTCCCTGAGGCGCTCAGTCAGACCGAGTAGTGACATGTGGCAAGACGCTCCTCGGGGCGCGTCTTGCTTGGACCTCTCTCCCTGAGGCGCTCAGTCAGACCCAGTGTTGACATTTGGCAAGACACTCCTCGGGGCGCGTCTTGCTTGGGCCTCTCTCATGGAGGCCCTCTGTCAGACCCAGTGTTGACATGTGTCAAGACGCTCCTCGGGGGGCGTCTTGCTTTGGCCTCTCTCCTGGAGGTGCTCAGTCTGACCGAGTGCTGACATGTGGCAAGAAGCTCCTCGGGGCGCGTCTTGCTTGGGCTTCTCACCTGGAGGCTCTCAGTAAGAACCATTGTTGACATGTGGCAAGACGCTCCTCGGGGCGCGTCTTGCTTGGGCCTCTCTCCAGAAGGCCCTCAATCAGACCCAGTGTTGACACGTGGCAAGACGCTCCTCGGGGCGCGTCTTGCTTGGGCCTCTCTCCTGGAGGCGCTCAGTCAGACCAAGTGGTGACATGTGGCAAGACACTCCTCGGGGCGCGTCTTGCTTGGGCCTCTCTCCTGGAGGCCCTCTGTCAAACCCAGTGTTGACATGTGGCAAGACACTCCTCGGGGCGCGTCTTGCTTGGGCCTCTCTCATGGAGGCCCTCTGTCAGACCCAGTGTTGACATGTGTCAAGACGCTCCTCGGGGCGCGTCTTGCTTTGGCCTCTCTCCTGGAGGCGCTCAGTCAGACCGAGTGCTGACATGTGGCAAGAAGCTCCACGGGGCGCGTCTTGCTTGGGCTTCTCTCCTGGAGGCCCTCAGTCAGACCCATTGTTGACATGTGGCAAGACGCTCCTCGGGGCGCGTCTTGCTTGGGCCTCTCTCCTGGAGGCGCTCAGTCAGACCCAGCGTTGACATGTGGCAAGACGCTCCACGGGGCGCGTCTTGCTTGGGCTTCATGTCAACAATGGGTCTTACTGAGGGCCTCCAGGAGAGAAGCCCAAGCAAGACACGCCCCGAGGAGCTTCTTGCCACATGTCAGCACTCGGTCTGACTGAGCGCCTCCAGGAGAGAGGCCAAAGCAAGACGCGCCCCGAGGAGCGTCTTGACACATGTCAACACTGGGTCTGACAGAGGGCCTCCATGAGAGAGGCCCAAGCAAGACGCGCCCCGAGGAGAGTCTTGCCACATGTCAACACTGGGTCTGACAGAGGGCCTCCAGGAGAGAGGCCCAAGCAAGATGCGCCCCGAGGATTGTCTTGCCACATGTCACCACTTGGTCTGACTGAGCGCCTCCAGGAGAGAGGCCCAAGCAACACGCGCCCCGAGGAGCGTCAGGCCACATGTCACTACTCAGTCTGACTGAGCGCCTCCAGGAGAGAGGCCCAAGCAAGACGTGCCCCGAGGAGCGTCTTGCCACGTGTCAACACTGGGTCTGATTGAGGGCCTTCTGGAGAGAGGCCCAAGCAAGACGCGTCCCGAGGAGCGTCTTGCCACATGTCAACAATGGTTCTTACTGAGGGCCTCCGGGAGAGAAGTCCAAGCAAGACGCGCCCCGAGGAGCTTCTTGCCACATGTCAGCACTCGGTCTGACTGAGTGCCTCCAGGAGAGAGGCCAAAGCAAGACGCCCCCCGAGGAGCGTCTTGACACATGTCAACACTGGGTCTGACAGAGGGCCTCCATGAGAGAGGCCCAAGCAAGACACGCCCCGAGGAGCGTCTTGCCACATGTCACTACTCGGTCTTACTGAGCGCCTCAGGCAGAGAGGTCCAAGCAAGACGCGCCCCGAGGAGCGTCTTGCCACATGTCAACACTGGGTCTGACTGAGTGCCTCCATGAGAGAAGCCCCAGCAAGACGCGCCCAGAGGAGCGTCTTGCCACATGTCACTACTCGGTCTGTTTGAGCGCCTCCAGGAGAGAGGCCCAAGCAAGACGTGCCCGGAGGAGCGTCTTGCCACATGTCAACAATGGGTCTGACTGAGGGCCTCCAGGAGAGAAGCCCAAGCAAGACACGCCCCGAGGAGCGTCTTGCCACATGTCAACACTGGGTCTGACTGAGCGCCTCCAGGAGAGAGGCCCAAGCAAGACACGCCCCGAGGAGCGTCTTGACACATGTCAACACTGGGTCTGACTGACGGCCTCCATGAGAGAAGCCCAAGCAAGACGCGCCCCGAGGAGAGTCTTGCCACATGTCAACACTCGGTCTGACAGAGGGCATCCAGGAGAGAGGCCCAAGCATTATGCGCCCCGAGGAGCGTCTTGCCACTTAAACCCACAACCTAGCACTGAGGACAGAGGGACTTTATTTAAATTAGTACTTAATGGAAACGATACATAATGATACATAAGAGCCATGTCACGCATTCAGCCTAGGAATAGTAGCATTGTGCACTATTAAAAATATACACATCAATTGCTCGAATCCCATTGTTGCAAAGTAAAACTCTAATAAAACTCTAGTCTGACATCAACAGAGAAGACTTAGTGTATGTACTACAAATACAGCATTAGGATTTAGAGTGGACCGTGCACCTTGTGAACCATCAGAGGCTTATGACGCAACATATCTTCCAGTTGCTATTAGACAAGTTATAATTCTCGACCATTTTTCGGAACTGGTTTCTTGGGTCCGTGAGTAAATGCCATTAGTACTTAATGGAAACGATACATAATGATACATAAGAGCCATGTCGTACATTCAGCCTAGGAATAGTAGCATTGTGCACTATTAAAAATATACACATCAATTGCTCGAATCCCATTGTTGCAAAGTAAAACTCTAATAAAACTCTAGTCCGACATCAACAGAGAAGACTTAGTGTATGTACTACAAATACAGCATTAGGATTTCGAGTGGACCATGCACCTTGTGAACCATCAGAGGCTTATGACGCAACATATCTTCCAGTTGCTATTAGACAAGTTATAATTCTCGACCATTTTTCGGAACTGGTTTCTTGGGTCCGTGAGTAAATGCCAAATGAGATGATAGTCCTTAAGTAAGTTCCTGGCGATCCCATGTCACGCTCTTGCCCATCAGCCGGTGAACGCTGAGACGGAACTCGATGAGAGCGATGTATTTTTTAAGTGCTCCGAATGTACTTCTAACAAGCGTGCGATTCACTTTGTGAGTAAACAGCAGCTGCAGCTGATTCAAACAGTCGAGCCAACTTTCTACATCACAATATGCGTTTTGTAGTTAGTCGAGTTACCTTTTGTGTGGCGCATGCACGGGTCGTTATCGTCCAGCTCCCAGCTTAGAGAGTCCTGTATTGACACAGACGTCAATACATCTCGATGTCATGCAACACACAAAGTCTGTCGCATACAGGTGGGTTAACACATGTACGATACCTTTTGTGTGGCGCATGCACGGGTTGTTAGCGTCCAGCTCCCAGCTTAGAGAGTCCTGTATTGACACAGACGTCAATACATCTCGATGTCATGCAACACACAAAGTCTGTCACATACAGGTGGGTTAGCACATGTACGATACCTTTTGTGTGGCGCATGCACGGGTCGTTAGCGTCCAGCTCCCGGCTTATAGAGAGTCCTGTATTGACACAGACGTCAATACATCTCGATGTCATGCAACACACAAAGTCTGTCGCATACAGGTGGGTTAACACACATGTACGATGTGTGCGATGGCACGCCTAGTTTACAATGGGACACGACGATGATCATTGTTAACCAAACTCTTGTTTCTCACGACAGGTGGTAGCGTTGTCTCCTGCACCTGGTCTTCGTGCACAGAGGGTGCTGTAATGTGCTCGTCATAGTCGCGATCGTTGTCACTCGAATCCGTTGTTCTCACGACAGGTGGTAGCGTTGTCTCCTGCATGTTGTCTTCACGTGCGGCAAGCGTTGTGCTGTGCTCGTTATAATGGTTGTCTTCGTACAAAGGGGGTGTTGAATACTCCTTCGCGAGTAGTGTAGGAGGTGGTGTGATGGGACGTATCTCAGAGGCGTTATGTGAGCGTACCACCATGGCCTGAGCAACTGCGACTACTGAGAGTACACCCAGTACAGACAGCGAGATCTTTTTTTTTCTTGGGTGTTGTACGTGTGGGTACAGCCGCTTTAATGGCAGTGAGAGCAAGTGGGCAAATGTATTTATAGGTCACTAGCAGAAACTAAGGCACATGGTCAGAGTGTAATCGTAACCACCGTAGCTCTTGTCATAATTTAATATACATAGAAATCAGAAACGGGCATGTCAGGATAGACATCGCGAGTGATAATGCGGCCAGTATCTGTGTGCGCTTGAGAGCACCTTGTTGTTCTACTGTGGTGCCCACGCCGCCAGGTCTGTAAATGTCATCGACCTCCTTTATATACGCATACGCTAAAGACCGTATATTCTCTATGGATTTGAACACGTCCTATGTTTCGCGTAATGCTTGAGCTGTCTCGAGCGTGATGTTGTGAGTGTACGCCAGTGTTTCACATGCACCGAGGTCCGAAAGGGCGTGCGCTACAACTATTAACCTTGGTTTGGGAGTGTGGCAAAACGCTCGCTCCGCTGTAATGGGCGGATGCAATGTTATCACCTGGTACGTTTCGTTAGTCGGGTCGTAACACACCGGTCCGTGAAACGGACCGTCACATTGTATGGGGCACAGTAAGGACAACACGCCGCCGACCGTGACTTCGCACTCGACCGCGGTGGTGTTATCGATTTGCAAAGGATCACATACGCCTCTCCAGTCGCAATGAGGCACATTGTAGTCGACGCGACCGTCGGTCACCATAGCTTTCGTCAGCCAACACACTCGATTGCCCTTCGAAACATCGGCGATCAACGTGAGCTTAGAGGTCGACGTCGCTTTACTGTACGCCAGGATATCCGTGTGTGAGTGCACGCTCGACGTCGATTGACAACCGGTCATGTCAGACCTGATCAGACCTTCCGAACACATGACCATTAGTTGTTGTGCGGCCGAGAGTATCGCGATCATACCGTTGAGATGTGTAGAAAGCGCGTACACGCCAGCCTTCCACGTTTCCAAAATTTCCAGCAGTCTAGAGGGACTTGTCTTAGCGCGCACGGCTGTGCTGAATTTGCGTTGGGTAGACACAACGGCTTCTACCTCGCTTAGGATCTGTGGGCTCATGTACTCGTGGTAGGCCAAGACGTGTATAGTCGAGCGCGGTGATGCCCCGAACACTTGACCCAGTTTTGTTGTGGCGATATGCGTGTCCAGTAACGCGGCAAAGTCCGCGTGTCTAGCGTGTATTGATTTTACAGCTCGCTCATACCCCAACAGTACGGTCCGTAGAAGTTCGTTCACTTGTTTCCATGCGCTCGTGGAACACAGGACATCGCAACCTCCGTGATACTCAAGTAAAGCGTCAAACACCAGCTGCTTGCACGTTGGAAATACAATCGGTAGTAACTTCTTACTCCACTCTATGTTGAACTCTTATAGTATGTATATGGGCGGTTGCGGCGGTTTGCGCATTTTCTATCTACCCTCCGCTAATATGACTCTGTGGTCTGTCTCCTGAGATGGTGCGGTTGGAACTTGCGAGAGTGCACTATCGACGGTCGGCGTTTTCATTTCGTCAACTGCCATTTTCAGCCGCTGGCAAACGGCCGTCGACGGTCGATGCGAGACACCAACATAACGTTAGACCGCGACCCTCATGCCAGTTTTCTGTAGTACTGGTTGTAGTTTCTGGTGCACACTCGAAACGCCATTACGATCACAATTACGTTGATTAATAAATCCAGTGTTGTAGCGACTGCAGCCAGCGCCGTCGCGCAACTTGTGTCGGTGTTATCTCTCGATACTTTCATTCGTATCCGAGCGTATGCAGAATCTACGGATCTGGTGAAGTTGCTTGTCACTAGCTTGCGCATGTTTGATATGGCACTTTGCGCGAGACTCGCACAACCTGCAGTGGCGACCGTCGCGTCAGTGCAAAGTTTTTCCAATATATCGCTCGCAACATCGTTTGTCATTTGCTGTACACTGCTCACACTGGCCGCGAGGTCGCGGAGAGGGTCTTCGTTACGAGCTACTCTGGTAGCGCCGTGGTTGATGAGGACGATCATCTTTTGCAATAGTTCATCTCGAAGCGCAACGATGGTGAGGGCGACCGGTTGGCCGGTTCCGCCTTCAGGCCACACGGTTGCCGCTAGATTGCCCAATGCCACACACGCAGACGAACCCTGTACACACTCAATGACCCGTGTGCGATCGTTGATTTCTGCTAGTACGTTTGCTAGGTCTACGTGCTTCCACGGATCGGGCGTGGGCACGCGCTTGTTTTTAGAGGCGTTTTCGCGCATCCTCTACACTGCACGACCGCTCGTGGCCGCACTAGCTATATTTATCTTTATTTGATTCACACACACACACACACACACACACACACACACACACACACACACACACACACACACACACACACACACACACACACACACACACACAGGCCCTTGCGTGCAAACCCCGGTCAGGCCTGCAGTGTACACATCAGAGACATGATGTTCTTTCACAGAACTGAGGTTGTTCATTACTAAATGACTTTTACAGGAGTATTGTTATTATACTGTTCAACAGGTTGATCATAATAATGTGTATTAAACCCACAACCTAGCACTGAGGACAGAGGGACTTTATTTAAATTTGTACTTAATGGAAACGATACATAATGATACATAAGAGCCATGTCGTACATTCAGCCTAGGAATAGTAGCATTGTGCACTATTAAAAATATACACATCAATTGCTCGAATCCCATTGTTGCAAAGTAAAACTCTAATAAAACTCTAGTCTGACATCAACAGAGAAGACTTAGTGTATGTACTACAAATACAGCATTAGGATTTCGAGTGGACCGTGCACCTTGTGAACCATCAGAGGCTTATGACGCAACATATCTTCCAGTTGCTATTAGACAAGTTATAATTCTCTACCATTTTTCGGAACTGGTTTCTTGGGTCCGTGAGTAAATGCCAAATGAGATGATAGTCCTTAAGTAAGTTCCTGGCGATCCCATGTCACGCTCTTGCCCATCAGCCGGTGAACGCTGAGACGGAACTCGATGAGAGCGATGTATTTTTTAAGTGCTCCGAATGTACTTCTAACAAGCGTGCGATTCACTTTGTGAGTAAACCGCAGCTTCAGCTGATTCAAACAGTCGAGCCAACTTTCTACATCACAATATGCGTTTTGTAGTTAGTCGAGTTACCTTTTGTGTAGCGCATGCACGGGTCGTTATCGTCCAGCTCCCAGCTTAGAGAGTCCTGTATTGACACAGACGTCAATACATCTCGATGTCATGCAACACACAAAGTCTGTCGCATACAGGTGGGTTAACACATGTACGATACCTTTTGTGTGGCGCATGCACGGGTTGTTAGCGTCCAGCTCCCAGCTTAGAGAGTCCTGTATTGACACAGACGTCAATACATCTCGATGTCATGCAACACACAAAGTCTGTCGCATACAGGTGGGTTAACACATGTACGATACCTTTTGTGTGGCGCATGCACGGGTCGTTAGCGTCCAGCTCCCGGCTTATAGAGAGTCCTGTATTGACACAGACGTCAATACATCTCGATGTCATGCAACACACAAAGTCTGTCGCATACAGGTGGGTTAACACACATGTACGATGTGTGCGATGGCACGCCCAGTTTACAATGGGACACGACGATGATCATTGTTAACCAAACTCTTGTTTCTCACGACAGGTGGTAGCGTTGTCTCCTGCACCTGGTCTTCGTGCACAGAGGGTGCTGTAATGTGCTCGTCATAGTCGCGATCGTTGTCACTCGAATCCGTTGTTCTCACGACAGGTGGTAGCGTTGTCTCCTGCATGTTGTCTTCGCGTGCGGCAAGCGTTGTGCTGTGCTCGTTATAATGGTTGTCTTCGTACAAAGGGGGTGTTGAATACTCCTTCGCGAGTAGTGTAGGAGGTGGTGTTATGGGACGTATCTCAGAGGCGTTATGTGAGCGTACCACCATGGCCTGAGCAACTGCGACTACTGAGAGTACATCCAGTACAGACAGCGAGATCTTTTTTTTTCTTGGGTGTTGTACGTGTGGGTACAGCCCCTTTAATGGCAGTGAGAGCAAGTGGGCAAATGTATTTATAGGTCACTAGCAGAAACTAAGGCACGTGGTCAGAGTGTAATCGTAACCACCGTAGCTCTTGTCATAATTTAATATACATAGAAATCAGAAACGGGCATGTCAGGATAGACATGGCGAGTGATAATGCGGCCAGTATCTGTGTGCGCTTGAGAGCACCTTGTTGTTCTACTGTGGTGCCCACGCCGCCAGGTCTGTAAATGTCATCGACCTCCTTTATATACGCATACGCTAAAGACCGTATATTCTCTATGGATTTGAACACGTCCTTTGTTTCGCGTAACGCTTGAGCTGTCTCGAGCGTGATGTTGTGAGTGTAAGCCAGTGTTTCACGTGCACCGAGGTCCGAAAGAGTGTGCGCTACAACTATTAACCTTGGTTTGGGAGTGTGGCGAAACGCTCGCTCCGCTGTAATGGGCGGATGCAATGTTATCACCTGGTACGTTTCGTTAGTCGGGTCGTAACACACCGGTCCGTGACACTGACCGTCACATTGTATGGGGCACAGTAAGGACAACACGCCACCGACCGTGACTTCGCACTCGACCGCGGTGGTGTTGTCGATTTGCAAAGGATCACATACGCCTCTAAAGTCGCAATGAGGCACATTGTAGTCGACGCGACCGTCGGTCACCATAGCTTTCGTCAGCCAACACACTCGATTGCCCTTCGAAACATCGGCGATCAACGTGAGCGTAGAGGTCGCTGTCGCTTTACTGTACGCCAGGATATCCGTGTGTGAGTGCACGCTCGACGTTGATTGACAACCGGTCATGTCAGACCTGATCAGACCTTCCGAACACATGACCATTAGTTGTTGTGCGGCCGAGAGTATCGCGATCATACCGTTGAGA
This sequence comes from Nothobranchius furzeri, assembly GCF_043380555.1. Classification (NCBI taxonomy): domain Eukaryota; kingdom Metazoa; phylum Chordata; class Actinopteri; order Cyprinodontiformes; family Nothobranchiidae; genus Nothobranchius; species Nothobranchius furzeri. Next base: position 1,636,831 of record NC_091741.1, read on the forward strand.
TGTGTAGAAAGCGCGTACACGCCAGCCTTCAACGTTTCCAAAGTTTCCAGCAATCTAGAGGGACTTGTCTTAGCGCGCACGGCTGTGCTGAATTTGCGTTGGGTAGACACAACGGCTTCTACCTCGCTTAGGATCTTGTGGGCTCATGTACTCGTGGTAGGCCAAGACGTGTATAGTCGAGCGCGGTGACGCCCCGAACACTTGACCCGGTTTTGTTGTGGCGATATGCGTGTCCAGTAATGCGGCAAAGTCCGCGTGTCTAGCGTGTATTGATTTTACAGCTCACTCATACCCCAACAGTACGGTCCGTAGAAGTTCGTTCACTTGTTTCCATGCGCTCGTGGAACACAGGACATCGCAACCTCTGTGATAATCAAGTAAAGCGTCACACACCAGCTGCTTGCACGTTGTAAATACAATCGGTAGTAACTTCTTACTCCACTCTATGTTGAACTCGTATAGTATGTATATGGGCGGTTGCGGCGGTTTGCGCATTTTCTATCTACCCTCCGCTAATATGACTCTGTGGTCTGTCTCCTGAGATGGTGCGGTTGGAACTTGCGAGAGTGCACTATGGACGGTCGGCGTTTCCATTTCGTCAACTGTGCCATTTTCAGCCGCTGGCAAACGGCCGTCGACGGTCGATGCGAGACACCAACATAACGTTAGACCGCGACCCTCATGCCAGTTTTCTGTAGTACTGGTTGTAGTTTCTGGTGCACACTCGATACGCCATTACGATCACAATTACGTTGATTAATAAATCCAGTGTTGTAGCGACTGCAGCCAGCGCCGTCGCGCAACTCGTGTTGGTGTTATCTCTCGATACTTTCGTTGGTATTCAAGCGTATGCAGAATCTACGGATCTGGTGAAGTTGCTTGTCACTAGCTTGCGCACGTTTGATATGGCACTTTGCGCGAGACTCACACAACCTGCAGTGGCGACCGTCGCGTCAGTGCAAAGTTTTTCCGATATATCGCTCACAACATCGTTAGTCATTTGCTGTACACTGCGCACACTGGCCGCGAGGTCGCGGAGAGGGTCTTCGTTACGAGCTACTCTGGTAGCGCCGTGGTTGATGAGGACGATCATCTTTAGCAATAGTTCATCTCGAAGCGCAACGATGGTGAGGGCAACGGGTCTACCAGTGGTGACATGTGGCAAGACACTCCTCTGGGCGCGTCTTGCTTGGGCCTCTCTCCTGGAGGCCCTCTGTCAGACCCAGTGTTGACATGTGTCAAGACGCTCCTCGGGGCGCGTCTTGCTTGGGCTTCTCTCCTGGAGGCCCTCAGTCAGACCCATTGTTGACATGTGGCAAGACGCTCCTCGGGGCGCGTCTTGCTTGGGCTTCTCTCCTGGAGGCGCTCAGACAGACCCAGTGTTGACATGTGACAAGAGGCTCCTCGGGGCACGTCTTGCTTGGGCCTCTCTCCTGGAGGCGCTCAGTCAGAACCAGAGGTGACATGTGGCAAGATGCTCCTCGGGGCGCGTCTTGCTTGGGCCTCTCTCCTGGAGGCCCTCTGTCAGACCCAGTGTTGACATGTGGCAAGACGCTCCTCCGGGCGCATCTTGCTTGGGCCTCTCTCCTGGAGGCCCTCAGTCAGACCCATTGTTGACATGTGGCAAGACGCTCCTCGGGGCGCGTCTTGCTTGGGCCTCTCTCCTGGAGGCGCTCAGTCAGACCGAGTGCTGACATAAGGCAAGACGCTCCTCGGGGCGCGTCTTGCAGGGGCCTCTCTCCTGGAGGCGCTCAGTCAGACCCAGTGCTGACATGTGGCAAGACGCTCCTCGGGGCGCGTCTTGCTTGGGCCTCTCTCCTGGAGGCACTCAGTCAGACCCAGTGGTGCCACGTGGAAAGACGCTCCTCGGGGCACATCTTGCTTGGGCCTCTCTCCTGGAGGCGCTCAGTCAGACCCAGTGTTGGCATGTGGCAAGACACTCCTCGGGGCGCGTCTTGGTTGGGCCTCTCTCCTGGAGGCGCTCATTCAGACCCAGTGGTGACATGTGGCAAGACGCTCCTCGGGGCGCGTATTGCTTCGGCCTCTCTCCTGAATGCCCTCTGTCAGACCGAGTGTTGACATGTGGCAAGACTCTCCTCGGGGCGCGTCTTGCTTGGGCTTCTCTCATGGAGGCCCTCAGTCGGACCCAGTGTTGACATATGTCAAGACGCTCCTCGGGGCGTGTCTTGCTTGGGCCTCTCTACTGGAGGCGCTCGGTCAGACCCAGTGTTGACATGTGGCAAGACGCTCCTCTGGGCAAGTCTTGCTTGGGCCTCTCTCCTGGAGGCGCTCAGTCAGACCGAGTAGTGACATGTGGCAAGACGCTCCTCGGGGCGCGTCTTGCTTGGACCTCCCTCCTGGAGGCGCTCAGTCAGACTGAGTAGTAACATTTGGCAAGACGCTCCTCGGGGCGCGCCTTGCTTGGACCTCTCTCCTGGAGGCGCTCAGTTAGACCGAGTAGTGACATGTGGCAAGACGCTCCTCGGGGCGCGTCTTGCTTCGGCCTCTCTCCTGGAGAAGCTCAGTCAGACTGAGTGCTGACATAAGGCAAGACGCTCCTCGGGGCGCGTCTTGCTGGGGCCTCTCTCCTGGAGGTGCTCAATCAGACCCAGTGGTGACACGTGGCAAGACGCTCCTCTGGGCGCGTCTTGCTTGGGCCTCTCTCCTGGAGGAGCTCAGTCAGACCCAGTGGTGACACGTGGCAAGACGCTCCTCGGGGCGCATCTTGCTTGGGCCTCTCTCCTGGAGGCACTAAGTCAGACCCAGTGTTGACACGTGGCAAGACGCTCCTCGGGGCGCGTCTTGCTTGGGCCTCTCTCCTGGAGGCGCTCAGTCAGACACAGTGTTGACATGTGGCAAGACACTCCTCGGGGCGCGTCTTGCTTGGGCTTCTCTCATGGAGGCCCTCAGTAAGACCCATTGTTGACATGTGGAAAGAAGCTCCTCGGGGCGCGTCTTGCTTTGGCTTCTCTCCTGAAGCCCCTCAGTCAGACCCATTGTTGACATGTGGCAAGACGCTCCTCGGGGCGCGTATTGCTTGGGACTCTCTCCTGGATGCCCTCTGTCAGACCCAGTGTTGACATGTGGCAAGACTCTCCTCGGGGCGCGTCTTGCTTGGACCTCTCTCCTGGAGGCGCTCAGTCAGACCGAGTAGTGACATGTGGCAAGACGCTCCTCGGGGCGCGTCTTGCTTGGGCCTCTCTCCTGGAGGCGCTCAATTAGACCCAGTGTTGAAATGTGGCAAGACGCTCCTCGGGGCGCGTCTTGCTTGGGCTTCTCTCCTGGAGGCCCTCAGTCAGACCCATTGTTGACATGTGGCAAGACGCTCCTCGGGGCGCGTCTTGCTGGGGCCTCTCTCCTGGAGGCACTCAGTCAGACCCAGTGTTGACATGTGTCAAGACGCTGCAGGAGACAACGCTACCACCTGTCGTGAGAAACAAGAGTTTGGTTAACAATGATCATCGTCGTGTCCCATTGTAAACGGGCGCGCCATCGCACACATCGTACATCTGTGTTAACCCACCTGTATGCGACAGACTTTGTGTGTTGCATGACATCGAGATGTATTGACGTCTGTGTCAATACAGGACTCTCTATAAGCCAGGAGCTGGACGCTAACGACCCGTGCATGCGCCACACAAAAGGTATCGTACATGTGTTAACCCACCTGTATGCGACAGACTTTGTGTGTTGCATGACATCGAGATGTATTGACGTCTGTGTCAATACAGGACTCTCTAAGTTGGGAGCTGGACGCTAACGACCCGTGCATGCGCCACACAAAAGGTAACTTGACTAACTACAAAACGCATATTGTGATGTAGAAAGTTGGCTCGACTGTTTGAATCAGCTGCAGCTGCGGTTTACTCACGAAGTGAATCGCACGCTTGTTAGAAGTACATTCGGAGCACTTAAAAAATACATCGCTCTCATCGAGTTCCGTCTCAGCATTCACCGGCTGATGGGCAAGAGCGTGACATGGGATCGCCAGGAACTTACTTAAGGACTATCATCTCATTTGGCATTTACTCACGGACCCAAGAAACCAGTTCCGAAAAATGGTCGAGAATTATAAATTGTCTAATAGCAACTGGAAGATATGTTGCGTCATAAGCCTCTGATGGTTCACAAGGTGCACGGTCCACTCGAAATCCTAATGCTGTATTTGTAGTACATACACTAAGTCTTCTCTGTTGATGTCAGACTAGAGTTTTATTAGAGTTTTACTTTGCAACAATGGGATTCGAACAATTGATCTGTATATTTTTAATAATGCACAATGCTACTATTCCTAGGCTGAATGTATGACATGGCTCTTATGTATCATTATGTATCGTTTCCATTAAGTACTAATTTAAATAAAGTCCCTCTGTCCTCAGTGCTAGGTTGTGGGTTTAATACACATTATTATGATCAACCTGTTGAATAGTATAATAACAATATTCCTGTAAAAGTCATTTAGTAATGAACAACCTCAGTTCTGTGAAAGCACATCATGTCTCTGATGTGTACACTGCAGACCTGACCGGGGTTTGCACGCAAGGGCCTGTATGTGTGTGTGTGTGTGTGTGTGTGTGTGTGTGTGTGTGTGTGTGTGTGTGTGTGTGTGTGTGTATGTATGTGTGTGTGTGTGTGTGTGTGTGTGTGTGTGTGTGTGTGTGTGTGTGTGTGAAACAAATAAAGATAAATATAGCTAGTGTGGCCACGAGCGGTCGTGCAGGGTAGAGGCTGCGCGAAAACGCCTCTAAAACAAGCGCGTGCCCACGCCCGATCCGTGGAAGCACTTAGAACTAGCAAACGTACTAGCAGAAATCAACGATCGCACACGGGTCATTGAGTGTGTACAGGGTTCGTCTGCGTGTGTGGCATTGGGCAATCTACCGGCAACCGAGTGGCCTGAAGGCGGAACCGGCCAACCCGTCGCCCTCACCATCGTTGTGCTTCGAGATGAACTATTGCTAAAGATGATCGTCCTCGTCAACCACGGCGCTACCAGAGTTACCACGACATGCGCCTTAAAAGCGTTCTCGTTTGGGTCAGCGCCACCAGAATTGAATCGGCAAGTCAGCGGATATTACACAACTCGTAACGAAGACCCTCTCCGCGACCTCGCGGCCAGTGTGCGCAGTGTACAGCAAATGACAAACGATGTTGCGAGCGATATATCGGAAAAACTTTGCACTGACGCGACGGTCGCCACTGCAGGTTGTGCGAGTCTCGCGCAAAGTGCCATATCAAACGTGCGCAAGCTAGTGACAAGCAACTTCACCAGATCCGTAGATTCTGCATACGCTCGGATACGAATGAAAGTATCGAGAGATAACACCGACACAAGTTGCGCGACGGCGCTGGCTGCAGTCGCTACAACACTGGATTTATTAATCAACGTAATTGTGATCGTAATGGCGTTTCGAGTGTGCACCAGAAACTACAACCAGTACTACAGAAAACTGGCATGAGGGTCGCGGTCTAACGTTATGTTGGTGTCTCGCATCGACCGTCGACGGCCGTTTGCCAGCGGCTGAAAATGACAGTTGACGAAATGGAAACGCCGACCGTCGATAGTGCACTCTCGCAAGTTCCAACCGCACCATCTCAGGAGACAGACCACAGAGTGATATTAGCGGAGGGTAGATAGAAAATGCGCAAACCGCCGCAACCGCCCATATACATACTATACGAGTTCAACATAGAGTGGAGTAAGAAGTTACTACCGATTGTATTTCCAACGTGCAAGCAGCTGGTGTTTGACGCTTTACTTGAGTATCACAGAGGTTGCGATGTCCTGTGTTCCACGAGCGCATGGAAACAAGTGAACAAACTTCTACGGACCGTACTGTTGGGGTATGAGCGAGCTGTAAAATCAATACACGCTAGACACGCGGACTTTGCCACGTTACTGGACACGCATATCGCCACAAAAAAAACGGGTCAAGTGTTCGGGGCGTCACCGCGCTCGACTATACACGTCTTGGCCTACCACGAGTACATGAGCCCACAGATCCTAAGCGAGGTCGAAGCCGTTGTGTCTACCCAACGCAAATTCAGCACAGCCGTGCGCGCTAAGACAAGTCCCTCTAGACTGCTGGAAATTTTGGAAACGTGGAAGGCTGGCGTGTACGCGCTTTCTACACATCTCAACGGTATGATCGCGATACTCTCGGCCGCACAACAACTAATGGTCATGTGTTCGGAAGGTCTGATCAGGTCTGACATGACCGGTTGTCAATCGACGTCGAGCGTGCACTCACACACGGATATCCTGGCGTACAGTAAAGCGACGTCGACCTCTAAGCTCACGTTGATCGCCGATGTTTCGAAGGGCAATCGAGTGTGTTGGCTGACGAAAGCTATGGTGACCGACGGTCGCGTCGACTACAATGTGCCTCATTGCGACTGGAGAGGCGTATGTGATCCTTTGCAAATCGATAACACCACCGCGGTCGAGTGCGAAGTCACGGTCGGCGGCGTGTTGTCCTTACTGTGCCCCATACAATGTGACGGTCCGTGTGACGGACCGGTGTGTTACGACCCGACTAACGAAACGTACCAGGTGATAACATTGCATCCGCCCATTACAGCGGAGCGAGCGTTTCGCCACACTCCCAAACCAAGGTTAATAGTTGTAACGCACGCCCTTTCGGACCTCGGTGCACGTGAAACACTGGCGTACACTCACAACATCACGCTCGAGACAGCTCAAGCGTTACGCGAAACAAAGGACGTGTTCAAATCCATAGAGAATATACGGTCTTTAGCGTATGCGTATATAAAGGAGGTCGATGACATTTACAGACCTGGCGGCGTGGGCACCACAGTAGAACAACAAGGTGCTCTCAAGCGCACACAGATACTGGCCGCATTATCACTCGCGATGTCTATCCTGACATGCCCGTTTCTGATTTCTATGTATATTAAATTATGACAAGAGCTACGGTGGTTACGATTACACTCTGACCACGTGCCTTAGTTTCTGCTAGTGACCTATAAATACATTTGCCCACTTGCTCTCACTGCCATTAAAGCGGCTGTACCCACACGTACAACACATGTGGTAGCGTTGTCTCCTGCACCTGGTCTTCGTGCACAGAGGGTGCTGTAATGTGCTCGTCATAGTCGCGATCGTTGTCACTCGAATCCGTTGTTCTCACGACAGGTGGTAGCGTTGTCTCCTGCATGTTGTCTTCACGTGCGGCAAGCGTTGTGCTGTGCTCGTTATAATGGTTGTCTTCGTACAAAGGGGTTGTTGAATACTCCTTCGCGAGTAGTGTAGGAGGTGGTGTGATGGGACGTATCTCAGAGGCGTTATGTGAGCGTACCACCATGGCCTGAGCAACTGCGACTACTGAGAGTACACCCAGTACAGACAGCGAGATCTTTTTTTTTCTTGGGTGTTGTACGTGTGGGTACAGCCGCTTTAATGGCAGTGAGAGCAAGTGGGCAAATGTATTTATAGGTCACTAGCAGAAACTAAGGCACATGGTCAGAGTGTAATCGTAACCACCGTAGCTCTTGTCATAATTTAATATACATAGAAATCAGAAACGGGCATGTCAGGATAGACATCGCGAGTGATAATGCGGCCAGTATCTGTGTGCGCTTGAGAGCACCTTGTTGTTCTACTGTGGTGCCCACGCCGCCAGGTCTGTAAATGTCATCGACCTCCTTTATATACGCATACGCTAAAGACCGTATATTCTCTATGGATTTGAACACGTCCTATGTTTCGCGTAATGCTTGAGCTGTCTCGAGCGTGATGTTGTGAGTGTACGCCAGTGTTTCACATGCACCGAGGTCCGAAAGGGCGTGCTCTACAACTATTAACCTTGGTTTGGGAGTGTGGCAAAACGCTCGCTCCGCTGTAATGGGCGGATGCAATGTTATCACCTGGTACGTTTCGTTAGTCGGGTCGTAACACACCGGTCCGTGAAACGGACCGTCACATTGTATGGGGCACAGTAAGGACAACACGCCGCCGACCGTGACATCGCACTCGACCGCGGTGGTGTTATCGATTTGCAAAGGATCACATACGCCTCTCCAGTCGCAATGAGGCACATTGTAGTCGACGCGACCGTCGGTCACCATAGCTTTCGTCAGCCAACACACTCGATTGCCCTTCGAAACATCGGCGATCAACTTGAGCTTAGAGGTCGACGTCGCTTTACTGTACGCCAGGATATCCGTGTGTGAGTGCACGCTCGACGTCGATTGACAACCGGTCATGTCAGACCTGATCAGACCTTCCGAACACATGACCATTAGTTGTTGTGCGGCCGAGAGTATCGCGATCATACCGTTGAGATGTGTAGAAAGCGCGTACACGCCAGCCTTCCACGTTTCCAAAATTTCCAGCAGTCTAGAGGGACTTGTCTTAGCGCGCACGGCTGTGCTGAATTTGCGTTGGGTAGACACAACGGCTTCTACCTCGCTTAGGATCTGTGGGCTCATGTACTCGTGGTAGGCCAAGACGTGTATAGTCGAGCGCGGTGATGCCCCGAACACTTGACCCAGTTTTGTTGTGGCGATATGCGTGTCCAGTAACGCGGCAAAGTCCGCGTGTCTAGCGTGTATTGATTTTACAGCTCGCTCATACCCCAACAGTACGGTCCGTAGAAGTTCGTTCACTTGTTTCCATGCGCTCGTGGAACACAGGACATCGCAACCTCCGTGATACTCAAGTAAAGCGTCAAACACCAGCTGCTTGCACGTTGGAAATACAATCGGTAGTAACTTCTTACTCCACTCTATGTTGAACTCTTATAGTATGTATATGGGCGGTTGCGGCGGTTTGCGCATTTTCTATCTACCCTCCGCTAATATGACTCTGTGGTCTGTCTCCTGAGATGGTGCGGTTGGAACTTGCGAGAGTGCACTATCGACGGTCGGCGTTTTCATTTCGTCAACTGCCATTTTCAGCCGCTGGCAAACGGCCGTCGACGGTCGATGCGAGACACCAACATAACGTTAGACCGCGACCCTCATGCCAGTTTTCTGTAGTACTGGTTGTAGTTTCTGGTGCACACTCGAAACGCCATTACGATCACAATTACTTTGATTAATAAATCCAGTGTTGTAGCGACTGCAGCCAGCGCCGTCGCGCAACTTGTGTCGGTGTTATCTCTCGATACTTTCATTCGTATCCGAGCGTATGCAGAATCTACGGATCTGGTGAAGTTGCTTGTCACTAGCTTGCGCACGTTTGATATGGCACTTTGCGCGAGACTCGCACAACCTGCAGTGGCGACCGTCGCGTCAGTGCAAAGTTTTTCCAATATATCGCTCGCAACATCGTTTGTCATTTGCTGTACACTGCGCACACTGGCCGCGAGGTCGCGGAGAGGGTCTTCGTTACGAGCTACTCTGGTAGCGCCGTGGTTGATGAGGACGATCATCTTTTGCAATAGTTCATCTCGAAGCGCAACGATGGTGAGGGCGACCGGTTGGCCGGTTCCGCCTTCAGGCCACACGGTTGCCGCTAGATTGCCCAATGCCACACACGCAGACGAACCCTGTACACACTCAATGACCCGTGTGCGATCGTTGATTTCTGCTAGTACGTTTGCTAGGTCTACGTGCTTCCACGGATCGGGCGTGGGCACGCGCTTGTTTTTAGAGGCGTTTTCGCGCATCCTCTACACTGCACGACCGCTCGTGGCCGCACTAGCTATATTTATCTTTATTTGATTCACACACACACACACACACACACACACACACACACACACACACACACACACACACACACACACACACACACACACACACACACACACACACACACACACACACACACACACACACACACACACAGGCCCTTGCGTGCAAACCCCGGTCAGGCCTGCAGTGTACACATCAGAGACATGATGTTCTTTCACAGAACTGAGGTTGTTCATTACTAAATGACTTTTACAGGAGTATTGTTATTATACTGTTCAACAGGTTGATCATAATAATGTGTATTAAACCCACAACCTAGCACTGAGGACAGAGGGACTTTATTTAAATTTGTACTTAATGGAAACGATACATAATGATACATAAGAGCCATGTCGTACATTCAGCCTAGGAATAGTAGCATTGTGCACTATTAAAAATATACACATCAATTGCTCGAATCCCATTGTTGCAAAGTAAAACTCTAATAAAACTCTAGTCTGACATCAACAGAGAAGACTTAGTGTATGTACTACAAATACAGCATTAGGATTTCGAGTGGACCGTGCACCTTGTGAACCATCAGAGGCTTATGACGCAACATATCTTCCAGTTGCTATTAGACAAGTTATAATTCTCTACCATTTTTCGGAACTGGTTTCTTGGGTCCGTGAGTAAATGCCAAATGAGATGATAGTCCTTAAGTAAGTTCCTGGCGATCACATGTCACGCTCTTGCCCATCAGCCGGTGAACGCTGAGACGGAACTCGATGAGAGCGATGTATTTTTTAAGTGCTCCGAATGTACTTCTAACAAGCGTGCGATTCACTTTGTGAGTAAACCGCAGCTTCAGCTGATTCAAACAGTCGAGCCAACTTTCTACATCACAATATGCGTTTTGTAGTTAGTCGAGTTACCTTTTGTGTAGCGCATGCACGGGTCGTTATCGTCCAGCTCCCAGCTTAGAGAGTCCTGTATTGACACAGACGTCAATACATCTCGATGTCATGCAACACACAAAGTCTGTCGCATACAGGTGGGTTAACACATGTACGATACCTTTTGTGTGGCGCATGCACGGGTTGTTAGCGTCCAGCTCCCAGCTTAGAGAGTCCTGTATTGACACAGACGTCAATACATCTCGATGTCATGCAACACACAAAGTCTGTCGCATACAGGTGGGTTAACACATGTACGATACCTTTTGTGTGGCGCATGCACGGGTCGTTAGCGTCCAGCTCCCGGCTTATAGAGAGTCCTGTATTGACACAGACGTCAATACATCTCGATGTCATGCAACACACAAAGTCTGTCGCATACAGGTGGGTTAACACACATGTACGATGTGTGCGATGGCACGCCCAGTTTACAATGGGACACGACGATGATCATTGTTAACCAAACTCTTGTTTCTCACGACAGGTGGTAGCGTTGTCTCCTGCACCTGGTCTTCGTGCACAGAGGGTGCTGTAATGTGCTCGTCATAGTCGCGATCGTTGTCACTCGAATCCGTTGTTCTCACGACAGGTGGTAGCGTTGTCTCCTGCATGTTGTCTTCGCGTGCGGCAAGCGTTGTGCTGTGCTCGTTATAATGGTTGTCTTCGTACAAAGGGGGTGTTGAATACTCCTTCGCGAGTAGTGTAGGAGGTGGTGTTATGGGACGTATCTCAGAGGCGTTATGTGAGCGTACCACCATGGCCTGAGCAACTGCGACTACTGAGAGTACACCCAGTACAGACAGCGAGATCTTTTTTTTTCTTGGGTGTTGTACGTGTGGGTACAGCCCCTTTAATGGCAGTGAGAGCAAGTGGGCAAATGTATTTATAGGTCACTAGCAGAAACTAAGGCACGTGGTCAGAGTGTAATCGTAACCACCGTAGCTCTTGTCATAATTTAATATACATAGAAATCAGAAACGGGCATGTCAGGATAGACATGGCGAGTGATAATGCGGCCAGTATCTGTGTGCGCTTGAGAGCACCTTGTTGTTCTACTGTGGTGCCCACGCCGCCAGGTCTGTAAATGTCATCGACCTCCTTTATATACGCATACGCAAAAGACCGTATATTCTCTATGGATTTGAACACGTCCTTTGTTTCGCGTAACGCTTGAGCTGTCTCGAGCGTGATGTTGTGAGTGTAAGCCAGTGTTTCACGTGCACCGAGGTCCGAAAGAGTGTGCGCTACAACTATTAACCTTGGTTTGGGAGTGTGGCGAAACGCTCGCTCCGCTGTAATGGGCGGATGCAATGTTATCACCTGGTACGTTTCGTTAGTCGGGTCGTAACACACCGGTCCGTGACACTGACCGTCACATTGTATGGGGCACAGTAAGGACAACACGCCACCGACCGTGACTTCGCACTCGACCGCGGTGGTGTTGTCGATTTGCAAAGGATCACATACGCCTCTAAAGTCGCAATGAGGCACATTGTAGTCGACGCGACCGTCGGTCACCATAGCTTTCGTCAGCCAACACACTCGATTGCCCTTCGAAACATCGGCGATCAACGTGAGCGTAGAGGTCGCTGTCGCTTTACTGTACGCCAGGATATCCGTGTGTGAGTGCACGCTCGACGTCGATTGACAACCGGTCATGTCAGACCTGATCAGACCTTCCGAACACATGACCATTAGTTGTTGTGCGGCCGAGAGTATCGCGATCATACCGTTGAGATGTGTAGAAAGCGCGTACACGCCAGCCTTCAACGTTTCCAAAGTTTCCAGCAATCTAGAGGGACTTGTCTTAGCGCGCACGGCTGTGCTGAATTTGCGTTGGGTAGACACAACGGCTTCTACCTTGCTTAGGATCTTGTGGGCTCATGTACTCGTGGTAGGCCAAGACGTGTATAGTCGAGCGCGGTGACGCCCCGAACACTTGACCCGGTTTTGTTGTGGCGATATGCGTGTCCAGTAATGCGGCAAAGTCCGCGTGTCTAGCGTGTATTGATTTTACAGCTCACTCATACCCCAACAGTACGGTCCGTAGAAGTTCGTTCACTTGTTTCCATGCGCTCGTGGAACACAGGACATCGCAACCTCTGTGATAATCAAGTAAAGCGTCACACACCAGCTGCTTGCACGTTGTAAATACAATCGGTAGTAACTTCTTACTCCACTCTATGTTGAACTCGTATAGTATGTATATGGGCGGTTGCGGCGGTTTGCGCATTTTCTATCTACCCTCCGCTAATATGACTCTGTGGTCTGTCTCCTGAGATGGTGCGGTTGGAACTTGCGAGAGTGCACTATGGACGGTCGGCGTTTCCATTTCGTCAACTGTGCCATTTTCAGCCGCTGGCAAACGGCCGTCGACGGTCGATGCGAGACACCAACATAACGTTAGACCGCGACCCTCATGCCAGTTTTCTGTAGTACTGGTTGTAGTTTCTGGTGCACACTCGATACGCCATTACGATCACAATTACGTTGATTAATAAATCCAGTGTTGTAGCGACTGCAGCCAGCGCCGTCGCGCAACTCGTGTTGGTGTTATCTCTCGATACTTTCGTTGGTATTCAAGCGTATGCAGAATCTACGGATCTGGTGAAGTTGCTTGTCACTAGCTTGCGCACGTTTGATATGGCACTTTGCGCGAGACTCACACAACCTGCAGTGGCGACCGTCGCGTCAGTGCAAAGTTTTTCCGATATATCGCTCACAACATCGTTAGTCATTTGCTGTACACTGCGCACACTGGCCGCGAGGTCGCGGAGAGGGTCTTCGTTACGAGCTACTCTGGTAGCGCCGTGGTTGATGAGGACGATCATCTTTAGCAATAGTTCATCTCGAAGCGCAACGATGGTGAGGGCAACGGGTCTACCAGTGGTGACATGTGGCAAGACACTCCTCTGGGCGCGTCTTGCTTGGGCCTCTCTCCTGGAGGCCCTCTGTCAGACCCAGTGTTGACATGTGTCAAGACGCTCCTCGGGGCGCGTCTTGCTTGGGCTTCTCTCCTGGAGGCCCTCAGTCAGACCCATTGTTGACATGTGGCAAGACGCTCCTCGGGGCGCGTCTTGCTTGGGCTTCTCTCCTGGAGGCGCTCAGACAGACCCAGTGTTGACATGTGACAAGAGGCTCCTCGGGGCACGTCTTGCTTGGGCCTCTCTCCTGGAGGCGCTCAGTCAGAACCAGAGGTGACATGTGGCAAGATGCTCCTCGGGGCGCGTCTTGCTTGGGCCTCTCTCCTGGAGGCCCTCTGTCAGACCCAGTGTTGACATGTGGCAAGACGCTCCTCCGGGCGCATCTTGCTTGGGCCTCTCTCCTGGAGGCCCTCAGTCAGACCCATTGTTGACATGTGGCAAGACGCTCCTCGGGGCGCGTCTTGCTTGGGCCTCTCTCCTGGAGGCGCTCAGTCAGACCGAGTGCTGACATAAGGCAAGACGCTCCTCGGGGCGCGTCTTGCAGGGGCCTCTCTCCTGGAGGCGCTCAGTCAGACCCAGTGCTGACATGTGGCAAGACGCTCCTCGGGGCGCGTCTTGCTTGGGCCTCTCTCCTGGAGGCACTCAGTCAGACCCAGTGGTGACACGTGGAAAGACGCTCCTCGGGGCACATCTTGCTTGGGCCTCTCTCCTGGAGGCGCTCAGTCAGACCCAGTGTTGGCATGTGGCAAGACACTCCTCGGGGCGCGTCTTGGTTGGGCCTCTCTCCTGGAGGCGCTCATTCAGACCCAGTGGTGACATGTGGCAAGACGCTCCTCGGGGCGCGTATTGCTTCGGCCTCTCTCCTGAATGCCCTCTGTCAGACCGAGTGTTGACATGTGGCAAGACTCTCCTCGGGGCGCGTCTTGCTTGGGCTTCTCTCATGGAGGCCCTCAGTCGGACCCAGTGTTGACATATGTCAAGACGCTCCTCGGGGCGTGTCTTGCTTGGGCCTCTCTACTGGAGGCGCTCGGTCAGACCCAGTGTTGACATGTGGCAAGACGCTCCTCTGGGCAAGTCTTGCTTGGGCCTCTCTCCTGGAGGCGCTCAGTCAGACCGAGTAGTGACATGTGGCAAGACGCTCCTCGGGGCGCGTCTTGCTTGGACCTCCCTCCTGGAGGCGCTCAGTCAGACTGAGTAGTAACATTTGGCAAGACGCTCCTCGGGGCGCGCCTTGCTTGGACCTCTCTCCTGGAGGCGCTCAGTTAGACCGAGTAGTGACATGTGGCAAGACGCTCCTCGGGGCGCGTCTTGCTTCGGCCTCTCTCCTGGAGGCGCTCAGTCAGACTGAGTGCTGACATAAGGCAAGACGCTCCTCGGGGCGCGTCTTGCTGGGGCCTCTCTCCTGGAGGTGCTCAATCAGACCCAGTGGTGACACGTGGCAAGACGCTCCTCTGGGCGCGTCTTGCTTGGGCCTCTCTCCTGGAGGAGCTCAGTCAGACCCAGTGGTGACACGTGGCAAGACGCTCCTCGGGGCGCATCTTGCTTGGGCCTCTCTCCTGGAGGCACTAAGTCAGACCCAGTGTTGACACGTGGCAAGACGCTCCTCGGGGCGCGTCTTGCTTGGGCCTCTCTCCTGGAGGCGCTCAGTCAGACACAGTGTTGACATGTGGCAAGACACTCCTCGGGGCGCGTCTTGCTTGGGCTTCTCTCATGGAGGCCCTCAGTAAGACCCATTGTTGACATGTGGAAAGAAGCTCCTCGGGGCGCGTCTTGCTTTGGCTTCTCTCCTGAAGCCCCTCAGTCAGACCCATTGTTGACATGTGGCAAGACGCTCCTCGGGGCGCGTATTGCTTGGGACTCTCTCCTGGATGCCCTCTGTCAGACCCAGTGTTGACATGTGGCAAGACTCTCCTCGGGGCGCGTCTTGCTTGGACCTCTCTCCTGGAGGCGCTCAGTCAGACCGAGTAGTGACATGTGGCAAGACGCTCCTCGGGGCGCGTCTTGCTTGGGCCTCTCTCCTGGAGGCGCTCAATTAGACCCAGTGTTGAAATGTGGCAAGACGCTCCTCGGGGCGCGTCTTGCTTGGGCTTCTCTCCTGGAGGCCCTCAGTCAGACCCATTGTTGACAAGTGGCAAGACGCTCCTCGGGGCGCGTCTTGCTGGGGCCTCTCTCCTGGAGGCGCTCAGTCAGACCCAGTGTTGACATGTGTCAAGACGCTCCTCGGGCGTTTCTTGCTTGCGCCTCTCTCCTGGAGGCGCTCAGTCAGACCCAGAGGTGACATGTGGCAAGACGCTCCTCGGGCCTCTCTCCTGGAGGCGCTCGGTCAGACCCAGTGTTGACATGTGGCAAGACGCTCCTTGGGGCGCTTCTTGCTTGGGCCTCTCTCCTGGAGGTGCTCAGTCAGACCCAGTGTTGACATGTGGCAAGATGCTCCTCGGGGCGCGTCTTGCTGGGGCTTCTCTCATGGAGGCACTCAGTCAGACCCAGTGTTGACATGTGGCAAGATGCTCGTCGGGGCACGTCTTGCTTGGGCCTCTCTCCTGGAGGCGCTCAGTCAGACCCAAAGGAGACATGTGTCAAGATGCTCCTCGGGGCGCGTCTTGCTTGGGCCTCTCTCCTGGAGGCGCTCAGTCAGACCCAGTGTTGACATGTGGCAAGACTCTCCTCGGGGCGCGTCTTGCTGGGGCCTCTCTCCTGGAGGCGCTCAGTCAGACTGAGTAGTGACATGTGGCCTGACGCTCCTCGGGGCGCGTCTTGCTTGGGCCTCTCTCCTGGAGGCGCTCAGTCAGACCCAGTGGTGACATGTGGCAAGACACTCCTCGGGGCGCGTCTTGCTTGGGCCTCTCTCCTGGAGGCCCTCTGTCAGACCCAGTGTTGACATGTGTCAAGACGCTCCTCGGGGCGCGTCTTGCTTGGGCTTCTCTCCTGGAGGCCCTCAGTCAGACCCATTGTTGACATGTGGCAAGACGCTGCTCGGGGCGCGTCTTGCTTGGGCTTCTCTCCTGGAGGCGCTCAGACAGACCCAGTGTTGACATGTGACAAGACGCTCCTCGGGGCGCGTCTTGCTTGGGCCTCTCTCCTGGAGGCGCTCAGTCAGAACCAGAGGTGACATGTGGCAAGACGCTCCTCGGGGCTCGTCTTGCTTGGGCCTCTCTCCTGGAGGCCCTCTGTCAGACCCAGTGTTGACATGTGGCAAGACGCTCCTCTGGGCGCATCTTGCTTGGGCCTCTCTCCTTTAGGCCCTCAGTCAGACCCATTGTTGACATGTGGCAAGACGCTCCTCGGGGCGCGTCTTGCTTGGGCCTCTCTCCTGGAGGCGCTCAGTCAGACCGAGTGCTGACATAAGGCAAGACGCTCCTCGGGGCGCGTCTTGCTGGGGCCTCTCTCCTGGAGGCGCTCAGTCAGACCCAGTGCTGACATGTGGCAAGACGCTCCTCGGGGCGCGTCTTGCTTGGGCCTCTCTCCTGGAGGCGCTCAGTCAGACCCAGTGTTGACACGTGGCAAGACGCTCCTCGGGGCGCGTCTTGCTTGGGCCTCTCTCCTGGAGGCGCTCAGTCAGACCCAGTGTTGGCATGTGGCAAAACACTCCTCGGGGCGCGTCTTGGTTGGGCCTCTCTCCTGGAGGCGCTCATTCAGACCCAGTGGTGACATGTGGCAAGACGCTCCTCGGGGCGCGTATTGCTTCGGCCTCTCTCCTGAATGCCCTCTGTCAGACCGAGTGTTGACATGTGGCAAGACTCTCCTCGGGGCGCGTCTTGCTTGGGCTTCTCTCATGGAGGCCCTCAGTCCGACCCAGTGTTGACATGTGGCAAAACGCTCCTCGGGGCACGTCTTGCTTGTGCCTCTCTCCTGGAGGCGCTCAGTCAGACCGAGTAGTGACATGTGGCAAGACGCTCCTCGGGGCGCGTCTTGCTTGGACCTCCCTCCTGGAGGCGCTCAGTCAGACCGAGTAGTGACATTGGGCAAGACGCTCCTCGGGGCGCGTCTTACTTGGACCTCTCTCCTGGAGGAGCTCAGTTAGATCGAGTAGTGACATGTGGCAAGACGCTCCTCGGGGCGCGTCTTGCTTGGGCCTCTCTCCTGGAGGCGCTCAGTCAGACCGAGTGCTGACATAAGGCAAGACGCTCCTCGGGGCGCGTCTTGCTGGGGCCTCTCTCCTGGAGGTGCTCTATCAGACCCAGTGGTGACACGTGGCAAGACGCTCCTCTGGGCGCGTCTTGCTTGGGCCTCTCTCCTGGAGGAGCTCAGTCAGACCCAGTGGTGACATGTGGCAAGACACTCCTCGGGGCGCGTCTTGCCTGGGCTTCTCTCATGGAGGCCCACAGTAAGACCCATTGTTGACATGTGGAAAGAAGGTCCTCGGGGCGCGTCTTGCTTTGGCTTCTCTGCTGGAGGCCCTCAGTCAGACCCATTGTTGACATGTGGCAAGACGCTCCTCGGGGCGCGTATTGCTTGGGCCTCTCTCCTGGATGCCCTCTGTCAGACCCAGTGTTGACATGTGGCAAGACTCTCCTCGGGGCGCGTCTTGCTTGGGCTTCTCTCATGGAGGCCCTCAGTCAGACCCAGTGTTGACATGTGTCAAGACGCTCCTCGGGCCGTGTCTTGCTTGGGCTTCTCTCCTGGAAGCGCTCAGTCAGACCCAGTGTTGACATGTGGCAAGACGCTCCTCGGGGCGCTTCTTGCTTGGGCTTCTCTCCTGGAGGACCTCAGTCAGACCCATTGTTGACATGTGGCAAGACGCTCCTCGGGGCACGTCTTGCTTGGGCCTCTCTCCTGGAGGCGCTCAGTCAGACCGAGTAGTGACATGTGGCAAGACGCTCCTCGGGGCGCGTCTTGCTGGGGCTTCTCTCATGGAGGCACTCAGTCAGACCCAGTGTTGACATGTGGCAAGACGCTCCTCGGGGCGCGTGTTGCTTGGACCTCTCTCCTGGAGGCGCTCAGTCAGACCGAGTAGTGACATGTGGCAAGACGCTCCTCGGGGCGCGTCTTGCTTGGGCCTCTCTCCTGGAGGCGCTCAATCAGACCCAGTGTTGACATGTGTCAAGACG